>NC_092717.1:252110083-252777704 GCF_047496885.1 Scyliorhinus torazame | reverse complement strand
GGGCGGATGTGACCACGATGCTGGGTACGCTGATGGGTGCAGGGGCTTTCCCATGGCCCCTGGAGCTGGATGGGGCGCACAGAGTCCTGGCAAGGAGGCCGAGGGCGAACGAGCCGCCGAGAGCTATGGTGGTAAGGTTCCACCGCTTCACCGACAGGGAGAGTGTCCTGCGATGGGCGAAGGAGAGGAGCAGCAAGTGGGAGAACACCGAGATCCGGATCTATCAGGACTGGAGTGCAGAGCTGGCCAAGAGGCGTGCGGGATTCCAGCGGGCCAAGGCAGTCCTCCACAGCAAAGGGGTGAAGTTCGGGCTGTTACAACCGGCGAGGCGGTGGGTTACATATCAGGACCGGCACCACTATTTCGACACGCCGGACGAGGCGTGGACTTTTATCAAGAATGAGAAGCTGGACTCGAGCTAATGGACTGCAGTATGTTGTGGGGGGTGGTGGTGGGGGGGGGGAGGTTATGTTGTTTTTTTTCCCCCGTGTTCTCTTTTGTTTCTGTAGCCCCCTTTGCCCTAGGCCCTCGTGGTTCTGGGCTGGGGTCACAGTTGGGGAAGAGATGCGTCACAGGTGATGGGGTCGGACCAGACAGTGAGAGCAGTTTATTTGCTCAACGTTGGGGGTAGCATCCGAAATTTGTTTGTTTGAGAGAGTTGTGTTTTTTCTCTGTACACACGGGATGTAGGGCGGGGGGGGGGGCACTCTCTTTGAAATGAAATGAAATGAAATGAAAATCGCTTATTGTCACAAGTAGGCTTCAAATGAAGTTACTGTGAAAAGCCCCTAGTCGCCACATTCCGGCGCCTGTTCGGGGAGGCTGTTACGGGAATTGAACCGTGCTGCTGGCCTGCCTTGGTCTGCTTTCAAAGCCAGCGGTTTAGCCCTGTGCTAAACAGCCCCTGCACTTTACCTCACTTAGGGTGGGTAGGTTCGAGACCCGTAGATGGAGCCAATAGGGGGATTGGAGGTAGAGGCAGGAGCGGCCGGGGTCAGCATGAGTCAGTGTGACTTGCGGGAGTGCAGAGGGGGAAGGGGAGTTAAGCGAATGCTTGACTGGGTGGGGGGGGTTGAGGGGGGTCAGGGCTGGGATGCTGCTTGCTGACTGGAGTGGAATCAATTTTCGGAGTAAAGGGGAGAGTCGGGACGGGGAACCTCCGGCTGGGGGGCTGGAGTGTGCGGGAGGCGCGGGCACGTGGCTGGCCTAAAAAAGATGGCTAGTCAGCGGGGGGGGGGGGGAACCAGGCTGATCACGTGGAACGTGAGAGGCCTGAATGGACCGGTCAAGAGGGCCCGTGTGTTTTCGCACTTAAGGGGGTTAAAGGCAGACGTAGCCATGCTACAAGAAACGCATCTGAAGGTCGTGGATCAAACCAGGCTGAGGAAGCGATGGGTGGGGCAGGTTTTCCACTGAGGGCTGGATGCGAAGACCAGGGGGGTCGCAATCTTGGTGAGCAAGCGGGTGACATTTGAGGCGGGGGGTATTGTGGCGGATAAAGGGGGTAGATATATCATGGTGAGTGGCAAGCTGCAGGGGGCCCGGGTGGTGTGAGTGAATGTGTATGCTCCGAACTGGGACAATGCAGGGTTCATGAAGCGAATGCTGAGTAAGATTCCGGACTTGGAGTCAAACAGTTTGGTAATGTGGGGGGGGGTGGACTTCAATACGGTCCCAGACCCGGCACTGGACCGGTCTCGGTCTAGATCGGGTAAGAGGCCGGCAGCGGCCGAGGTCCTGAGGGCGTTCATGGACCAGATGGGGGGAGTGGATCCGTGGAGATTTGCCAGGCCAAGGGCGAAGGAGTTTTCTTTCTTCTCCCATGTGCACAAGGCGTATTCGCGGATAGACTTTTCGTGGTAAGTAGGGCGCTAATCCCGAGAATGGAGGGGGTGGAGTATTCGGCCATTGCGATCTCGGACCATGCCCCACACTGGGTGGAGTTGGGGCTGGGGGCGGAGAGAGGCCAACGCCCTCTGTGGAGAATGGACGTGGGACTACTGGCGGATGAGGAGGTCTGTGGGCAGATTCGGCGGTGTATCCAAAGCTATGTGGAGACCAATGATACTGGGGGGGTTTCGGTGAGTGTGGTCTGGGAGGCGCTGAAGGCAGTTATCAGAGGGGAGCTAATTTCAGTTAGGGCCCACAGGGAGAAAAGGGAGAGGATGGAGAGGGAGAGGTTGGTGGGGGAGATACTTAGGGTGGACAGGAGGTATGCGGAATCCCCCGAGGAGGGGTTGTTAAAGGAGCGCCGGAGTCTGCAGGCAGAGTTTGACCTGCTTACCACGGGGAAGGCGGAGGCTCGGTTGAGGAAGGTACAAGGAGCGGTGTATGAGTATGGGGAGAAGGCAAGCAGGATGCTGGCACATCAACTGCGGAAGAGAGAGGCGGCTAGGGAGATTGGGAGAATTAGGGATGGGGGGGGGGGGGGGGGGGCACAGTGCTGAGCCCAGTCCGGCAAGGATCAACGAGGTCTTCAAGGACTTTTATAGTAAACTGTATGAGTCAGAACCCCCGATTGAGATGGAGGAATTGGTTAAGGGGTTGGAGGGTATGCAGTCGGGCAAGGCCCCGGGACCGGATGGATATCCCGTAGAATTTTACAGGAAATTCTCAGAGCTGTTGGGTCCGGTATTGTTGATAACTTTTAACGAGGCTAAGGAAAAGGGAACCCTTCCCCCGACGATGTCGCAGGCTCTGATTTCGCTCATCCTTAAGCGAGATAGGCACCCGTTGCAATGTGGCTCCTAAAGGCCGATTTTGATCCTTAATGTAGATGCCAAACTGTTTGCCAAGATCTTGGCCACTAGGATTGAGGACTGTGTCCTGGGAGTGATCAATGAGGTTCAGACGGGGTTTGTGAAGGGCAGGCAGTTGGACACGAATTTGCGGAGGCTCCTGAATGTGATCATGATGCCCTCGGAAGGAGGGGATGCAGAAGTGGTGGCGGCAATGGACGCGGAGAAAGCCTTCGATTGGGTGGAGTGGGAGTACCTGTGGGAAGTGTTAGGTAGATTTGGATTTGGCGAGGAATTCATAGGGTGGGTTAAATTGCTGTATCAGGCTCCTGTAGCGAGTGTGTCCATAAGACCATAAGACATAGGAGCGGAAGTAAAGCCATTCGGCCCATCGAGTCCACTCCACCATCCAATCATGGCTGATTTCAACTCCATTTACCCGCTCTCTCTCCATAGCCCTTAATTCCTCGAGAAATCAAGAATTTATCAACTTCTGTCTTAAAGACACTCAACGTCCCGGCCTCCACCACCCTCTGTGGCAATGAATGTCGACAAACCGGCTGCGGTCGGAGTACTTTAGGCTACATTGAGGAACGAGGCAGGGGTGCCCCCTGTCCCCCCTGCTGTTTGCCCTGGCAATCGAGCCGCTGGCCATGGCGTTGAGGGAGTCTAGAAACTGGAGGGGGCTAGTTCGGGGGGAGGGAGGAGCATCGTGTTTCACTGTATGCGGATGACCTGCTCCTGTACATTGTGGATCCGGTGGAGGGGATGGGGAGGTCCTGCAGATCCTTAGAGATTTCAAGGGACTTGTCGGGGTATAAGCTGAATGTCGGGAAAAGCGAGTTTTTTGTCATACATGCGAGGGGCCAGGAAAAGAGACTGGGAGAGCTCCCGCTTAAGATGGTGGAGAGGAGCTTTCGCTATTTGGGCATTCAGGTGGCTAAGAGTTGGGATGCCCTGCACAAGCTCAATTTCGCGCGGCTGGTGGATCAGATGGAGGAGGACCTTAAGAGGTGGGACATGCTGCCGCTTTCCCTGGCGGGCAGGGTGCAATCCGTGAAGATGACGGTCCTCCCCAGGTTCTTGTTCGTCTTCCAGTGTCTTCCCATCCTCACCCCCAAGTCCTTTTTCAAGCAGGTAAACAGGATTATTACGGGGTTTGTGTGGGAAACAAGACCACGTGTTAAGAGACTGAGCGCAGTCAGGGTGGGGGTGGGCTGGCGCTGCCGAACCTCTGCAGCTATTATTGGGCAGCGAATATATCCATAATTCGGAAGTGGGTAGTAGAGGGAGGGGGGAGGGCGGCATGGAAGCGGCTGGAGGCGGCATCTTGCAGAGATACTAGCCTGGGGGCATTGATAACGGCTCCGCCTCCGCTGCCGCTCCCGCCGACACGGTACACCACAAGCCCGGTGGTGATGGCGGCACTGAGGATCTGGGGTCAGTGGAGACGGCACAGGGGGGAGGTCGGGGCCTCAGTCTGGACCCCGATACGGAACAATCACAGGTTTGTTCCAGGTAGAATAGACGGGGGGTTCCTAAGCTGGCACAGAGCGGGTATCAAAAGGATGGGGGACTTGTTTATTGACAGGACTTTTGCTAGTCTGAGGGCGCTGGAGGAGAAATTTGGGTTGCCCCCAGGGAATACCTTTAGGTACCTGCAGGTCCGGGCTTTTGTGAAAAAGCAGGTGGAGGAATTTCCGCTGCTACCGGCCTGGAGGATACAGGACAGGGTGGTCTCGGGCATGTAGGTAGGGGACGGAAAGGTATCGAACATGTACCAGGAGCTGCAGGAGGCGGAGGAGGCCTCGGTGGAGGAGCTGAAGGGCAGTGGGAGGAGGAGCTGGGTGAGGAGCTAGATGAGGGCCTGTGGGCTGACGCCCTGGGCAGGGTCAATTCCTCCTCATTTTGCGCCAGGCTCAGCCTGATTCAGTTTAAGGTGGTGCACCGGGCGCATATGACAGTGGCGAGAATGAGTATGTTCTTTGGGGTGGAGGACAGGTGTGTGAGGTGTTCAGGGAGCCCAGTAAACCATGTCCGTATGTTCTGGGCATGCCCAGCACTTACAGAATTTTGGAAAGGCTTTGCAAAGGCTATGTCCAAGGTGTTGGACACTTGGGTAAAGCCGAGCTGGGGGATAGCGATATTGGGGGTGTCAGACGATGCGGGAGTGCAGGAGTCGAAAGAGGCCGGAGTTCTGGCCTTTGCCTCCCTGGTAGCCCGGAGACGGCTCTTGTTAATGTGGAGGGACGTACAACCCCCAAGTGTGGAGGCTTGGGTCAGTGACGTGGCGGGATTTCTCAGGTTGGAGAGAATAAAGTTTGCCTTGCGAGGGTCCTTGCAGGGGTTCTCCAGGCGGTGGCAACCGTTCCTTGACTTTCTCGCGGAACGTTAAGTGGAGGTCAGCAGCAGCAGCAAACTGGGGGGGGGGGTAGGGGTGGTGGATAGATTTCACTGGTAAAGGGCAGATATCCCACCTTGTTTTGTTAAGTTGTTAATTCGCTTTTCGCTTTTTAAAATTATTATTATGTTTTTGTTGCTTTCTTTCTGTCGTGGTTTGTAAAATTTTGTAAAAATTTTGAATAAAAACAAATTAAAAAAAAAACATATTTTCCCAAATGTAGGGGAGTCGAAAACTAGAGGGCATAGGTTTAAGGTGAGAGGGGAGAGATACAAAAGGGTCCAGAGGGGCAATTTTTTCACATAGGGTGGTGAGCATCTGGAATGGGTTGCCAGAGGCAGTGACAGAGGCGAACAATTTTGTCTTTGAAAAAGCATTTTGACAGTTATATGGATAAGAGAGGGATATGGGTTAAATGTGTGCAATTGGGACGAGCTTAGCGATAGAAACTGGGCGGCATGGACAGGTCGGGCCGAAGGGCCTGTTTCCATGCTGTAAACATCTATGACTCTATGGAGAAGCTGTCTGAATTGCTGCTCCTGGGAATTAAACTTGTGCTGTAAAACGGCAGACAGAAGGTGACATTACCATCCTGGAAAACCCGTTCTACATTCAGTCCATATGTGGCACACGTCTCGTAGTATGTGCATCGCTTCAAGTCATTCGATAACTTCCGGGCCCGAGCATCATCGATAACCCGAGGGTTCGTTGCACTGATTGCATCTAATAAATGGATGAACTACAGGTGGTTAATAAACGGTCACAGATGAATATATTACCACAGATATAGAATCATAGAATGGTTACAGCACAGGAGGCAGCCATTGTGTTTACACCAGCTCTATGTAGGAGCCGCCATCACACTCAGGGAGCACATTCCTGATCCTAACTAGCTGCCATGTGGAAAAGACTTTCCTCATCTTGCTGTTGGATCTTTAGGTCATCACTTTAAATTTGTGTTGTCTAGTCCTCGATCTTTCTACCAATGGGAACAGTTTCTGCTTATCCACTCTGTCCAGCCCCCTCATGACTTTGAGAAATTCTAGCAAATCTCCCCTCAACTTTCTCTGATCTGAGGACAGTTCCGACTTCTCCAATCTATCCACGTCACTGAAGCTCCTCATTCCTGGGATCATTCTCATAAATCCTCTGTGCACCCTCACTAAAGAGGTACCCAGAATTGCACACAGTACTCCAGCTGAGCTAAAGCTGTGTTTTAAACAGGTTTATCATGTCAAGTTCTTCTAGTTATATCGCTGCTTATAAAGCACAGGATTCTATTCCCCAATCACTTAACCTGCGCTGCCACCTTCATTAATTTGTACATCCAGGTATATACCTCCAGGTCCCTCTGCTCCGCTCTATGTCCTGCCTACTAAAATCATCACGTTCACACTTCTCTACATGAAGTCTCTTCTTTCTAATTCTTGGTGCCCAACCCTCTACCAAGTTAGATTAAACTCTCCTAACAGCGCTAGCATATTGCCTGTGGGGACCTTGGCCTGTACAGATTCAAACTCCCCCAGAACCGGATGCAATGTCCCAGGAATCAAAAGCTCTCCAGCCACACCTCTATCCTCCTTTATCTATACTTAATGCAATCGGAGTAATCTGGACATTATTATCTTTGAGGTCTGACATGCTACTCTCCTTCCTAGCTCCCTAAACTCTTTTTTTTAAATGTAAAGACCCAATTCTTTTTCTCTTCCAATTAAGGGGCAGATTAGCGTGGCCAATCCACGTACCCTGCACATCTTTGGGTGGTGGGTGTGAGACCCATACAGACACGGGGAGAATGTGCAAACAAGGGGAGTCTTGACAAATATATGAATAGGATGGGATTAGAGGGATACGATCCCTGGAAGGGTAGGGGGTTTTAGTTCAGACGGGCAGCATGGTCGGCACGGGCTTGGAAGGCCGAAGGGCCTGTTCCTGTGCTGTACTTTTCTTTGCCCTTTGTTCCACACGGACAGTGACCCAGGGCCGGAATCAAACCCGGGTCCTCAGTGCCGCAGGGCAGCAGTTATAACCACTGCTGCCACCGTGATGCCCCTGTCCTCACCGCCATGAGGCAGCAGTGCTAACCACTGTGCCACCATGCTGCCCCTGTCCTCGCCACCATGAGGCAGCAGTGCTAACCACTGTGCCACCGTGCCATCCTGGTCCTCGATGCCATGAGGCAGCAGTGCTAACCACTGCGCCACTGTGCCACCTTGGTCCTCGATGCCATGAGGCAGCAGTGCTAACCACTGTGCCACCATGCTGCCCCTGTCCTCGCCACCATGAGGCAGCAATGCTAACCACTGCGCCACTGTGCCACCTTGGTCCTCGGCGCCATGAGGCAGCAGTGCTAACCACTGTGCCACCGTGCCGCCCTGGTCCTCACCGCCATGAGGCAGCAGTGCTAACCACTGCGCCACTGTGCCACCTTGGTCCTCGGCGCCATGAGGCAGCAGTGCTAACCACTGTGCCACCATGCTGCCCCTGTCCTCACCGCCATGAGGCAGCAGTGCTAACCACTGTGCCACCGTGCCGCCCTGGTCCACGGCGCCATGAGGCAGCAGTGCTAACCACTGCGCCACCATGCCGCCCAAGCTCTCTAAACTCTGATGGCAGGATTTCATCCTTCTTCCTACTATGTTGATGGGACCAATATGCATTACTACCAAAGAAGGAACATTTCATCCTAGATTCACATCTGCAGCTGCAGGAATACGTGTCCGTCCCTCTAGAACATAAGAACTAGGAGCAGGAGTTGGCCATCTGGCCCCTCGAGCCTGTTCCGCCATTCAGTGAGATCATGGCTGATCTTTTGTGGACTCAGCTCCACTTTCCGGCCCAAACACCATATCCCCGAATCCCTTTATTCTTCAAAAATCTATCTATCTTTATCTTAAAAACATTTAATGAAGGAGTCTCAACTGCTTCACTGGGCAAGGAATTCCATAGATTCACAACCCTTTGGGTGAAGAAGTTCCTCCTAAACTCAGTCCTAAATCTACTTCCCCTCATTTTGAGGCTATGCCCCCTAGTTCTGCTTTCACCCGCCAGTGGAAACAACCTGCCCGCATCTATCCTATCTATTCGCTTCATAATCTTATATGTTTCTATAAGATCTCCCCTCATCCTTCTAAATTCCAACGAGTACAGTCCCAGTCTACTCAACCTCTCCTCGTAATCCAACCCCTTCAGCTCTGGGATTAACCTAGTGAATCTCCTCTGCACACCCTCCAGCGCCAGTACATCCTTTCTCAAGTAAGGAGACCAAAACTGAACACAATACTCCAGGTGTGGCCTCACTAACACCTTATACAATTGCAGCATAACCTCCCTAGTCTTAAACTCCATCCCTCGAGCAATGAAGGACAACATTTCATTTGCCTTCTTAATCACCTGTTGCACCTGTAAACCAACTTTTTGCAACTCATGCACTAGCACACCCAGGTCTCTCTGCACATCAGCATGTTTTAATATTTTATCATTTAACTAATGATCCCTTTTGTTGTTATTCCTACCAAAATGGATAACCTCACATTTGTCGACATTGTATTCCATCTGCCAGACCCTAGCCCATTCACTTAGCCTATCCAAATCCCTCTGCAGACTTCCAGTATCCTCTGCACTTTTTGCTTTACCACTTATCTTAGTGTCGTCTGCAAACTTGGACACATTGCCCTTGGTCCCCAACTCCAAATCATCTATGTAAATTGTGAACAACTGTGGGCCCAACACTGATCCCTGAGGGACACCACTAGCTACTGATTGCCAACCAGAGAAACACCCATTAATCCCCACTCTTTGATTTCTATTAATTAACCAATCCTCTATCCATGCTACTACTTTCCCCTTAATGCCATCATCTTTATCTTATGCAACAACCTTTTGTGTGGCACCTTGTCAAAGGCTTTCTGGAAATCCAGATAGACCACATCCATTGGCTCCCCGTTATCTACCGCACTGGTAAAATTCCACTAAATTAGTTAGGCACGACCTGCCCTTTATGAACTCTAATTAGCCAATCCTCTATTACTTTTGCTGTTCTGATTTTCCTCCTGTCTCTCGGTACAGTTGGGGTAACCCGTGGTGCCAGGGACTGGCTCCGGCTGCACTCGCCAGATGAACCATGACAATGATTAATATTTGAAACTGAGTCAAGGTTGGAGAATGTGATGCACTCCGGGAACTTGTGCACTCTCTGCCTGGTCACTCTGCACTGCCTGGCAGTCACCCATTCCCTCTCTGCCATCACAATCTGAAGATGCAAGGTTACCGTCTCCACAAACTCTCAGCCATGTGGGTGCATTGGCACCAGCTGCTGTTCAAGCTCCTCTGACTGACCACACTTCCTGCAGGACCCGAGGAGCACATTCCACGGGACTGACTTGCCCGTCATGACTCTTGGTCATGAGACGGTTAAATAAATTAAGATAAATAAAGTTAAGACTTCAACACTCACCAGCTATTCCCCAATCAGCTCCTTCCTCTGACATCATTCTATTGCTCCCTCTCACTGACTCCACACATACTGTTGTTACGGACTGTGACAGTTTAGGAAGTAATACACAGCTCACTTACCTTGTGTCCCTACAAGCACCATCGGAATCTCGGCTGTATTACGGTAACTGGAGAGTCGCATGTAATAATTGTAAACTGTTTGAAAGCTGATCTCGTCCTCTAGACTGAAGACAAAAATCACGGCATCCACCCAGGCTGCGAACTGCAGAGGACACAAACAAACCGGAGGATTAATGGCCAATCCATGAAATATATCCACCACCTCCTTATGTTATTTATATTTGTAGTGGTAAATGTTACAAATAAGTTATAGTTTTAGTGGGTTTAATTGAATGTTTCTGTGCCTGGAAGGGTAAAACTTTTAGTTCATGCTGGACAAAGGAGTTTGTTTGTATGTGAAGGGGTTGGTTAAGTTCCAACTGTGTTTATATTGTGCTTAGAGAGGGATACAGAGTGAAGAATAAATAAACTAATGGTGGTTGCTCGGCAACTGGGGCCTTGTAAGGTAGAGGAGCTTTTAAGTTTTAGTTTTAGCTGAATATGTGGGTAGTTGGAGAGAGGTAGTGAGAGAGAAGGCAGATCTCAGAGCTATGTTTGAAGTAATTGGTTTTCGAAGGCTATAAAAGGAACTCTCTCATCCTTGCTAGAAGAAAAGCCATACAAGGGAGCAATGGTTAAGAAATCAGACGTCGGAAATCTAGAGTTCAGTTAGTTAAGGAAACTAGAGAAATGAAGAGAAGTGTCCAAGAAGTCTGGAATTAAGTGAACAGAGTCTTTGCTTCCAAGGGTGGTTCTGTAGCAGGCTTTCCTCACAGCACCCGGGCTGGTCAAAGGCGCTAGTTTACAGCCTGGAACAATCTTTGCTGTGGTTTAGAAATGTATCACTCACAGCTTTTCCTGAAGAAGCCTCTTGGCTTCACATCAAACTCTGCTTTGACTTTGGGTTTTTTCCAGGCATCTTTCTTTCTTGAGACACTTTATCTCATATTAAACTTTGCCTTCAGCTTGTGGTTTGACCTCTAGCCTTTGCTGTTCAATGAGAATGGGACCCAGAATTACTAGTGAGAGAGAGGGTCCTCACAGTGGTCGCATGGAGAGAGTTTAGCTCGATCTTTCGGGAGGTTCAGAGAAGTTGAGGCTGTTTGCCTTGCAGAAGGTTAAGAGAAGATTTGATTGAGATATTCTGTGCTGTAGCGATTCTGTGCCTCTATGAATAAGTCTCTCTTTTCAAAAATATTCAGGTTCTGTGCTACCAAACAACTGTTTACAATTGTTACACTTTTCTATCATTTCCCTAAATGTGTTCCTCTCTCTCTTTCCCACTAGTTGGTGATCTATAGAATACACCCACGGATGAAATGGCATATCTAATAAGACCTTATTATTTCTTACTTTACTGCCACCTCTCTCTCCCAATCCTATGTTCACCATGTTTCTCCTTATAATGCTATATCCTGCTCCCAAGCCCACTTACTTTCCCAATCTTCTTCGGCCTTCCCAAGACAGCCACAATGCCATCAGTTTGGCTCTGGTTTCCCGCTGCACTTTATTTCCTATTTCGCTCTCGATCAATTCCCACTCCTTCTGGTCTCTACAGCACTCCGCTCAGTGCATCATCCAGCACTAATCCCGGAGGGATCCCACTCAGTCCATCTCCCAGACAATTCCTGGGCCCTGCACTCAGTCCACCTCTCCTAATGAATAATTCAGTGGATTTGATAAGGAAGCAGTAATCTAGAAATCTGAAACAATTGTCCAGAGAAACAGGATTCAATTTCCACTCTGGCAATTTGAGAGTTTGAATTCAGTTTTAGCTATCTAAAAGTAAAAAGCTGGCATCAATAAAGTGGCCATGAAGGTGTAAAAACGCAGCAAGCTCACTTTGGGGGAGGAAGCCTGACCTCGTTTGGCTCAATATGTGAGTCCGGGACACAGCAATGTGGTTGACACTAAACTTCCGACTGGTTACAGCACAGGAGGCCATCCAGCGCATCATGTTCATACTTGCTCTTTCACCTTCTCCCACTCCTCCACCTTTCCCTCATAAACCGGCAGACGTTTTCTCTTCAGATAATAATCCAATTCCCTTTTGAAAGAATTTGCCTCTACCTAACTGAGGAAGCGAACTCCTGATCCTAACTACTCACTGCAACAAAAGGCTTTCCTCACGTTTCCATTGCTCCTTTCGCCAATCATCTTAAAACTATGTCTTCTGATTCACGATTCTTCCATCAATGCAAATAGTTACTCCTTATCTACTCTGTCCAGACCCTTTTGAACATCTGTATCAAATCCTCCCCCACCCTTCCCTTCCCACAGGAAAACAGTCCCAGTTCTTCGAATCCACTGGTGGACAACATGTGGCCCATCAGGTTTCTGAGTGTGGCCCACGAGACATTCTGTTGGCCGCTGCCCATGGGCAGGGTGTCACATTCCACAGATTTCCATCCGCATAGTTTTCCTACCGGTTTGACTGAAGTGATTCATGCACAAAGCGAGGGTGAGTGAAGTGCGTGCTGATTGCTCCCAACACGGACTGTGAGAGCCGTGCACTCCCTCTGCGACCAAAGTGTAAATATTTATTTTGTTTTTACCATTGAAGTTGATGAAGTTCTATTAAAATAGGCTGGTTTAGCACAGTGGGCTAAACAGCTGGCTTGTAATGCAGAACAAGGCAGCAGCGCGGGTTCAATTCCCGCACCAGCCCCCCCGAACAGGCGCCGAATGTGGCGACTAGGGGCTTTTCAGGGTAACTTCATTGTAACCTACTTGTGTCAATAAGTGATTATTATTATGATTAAGCATTTTCGATAACTTGCCATGTACTAAATATATTTAATCTTATTGATGGGGTCATCATTGGTGAGCAAGCGGATTTCAATCGTGTGACCAATTGAGATGAAGGAGGGTCACTCATACGGCCACTCAGTGGCCTAATTTCCCCAACACTGCTCTAATCTATCTATGCAACTGAAATATTTCCTCAAGAAATGCAGTTGTACAAAACCATTCCAAACACAGAATCAAGAAGGCTTTCCAGCAACTGCAGGATAACTTGGAATGGCAATAAATATGGGCCTTGGCTGCAACGCCGACACTGCCATCACTGACCAGTGAACCAGATTGAAAAGATTGAATGGTATGAAGGTTAGTGCTGTGAGTAATGTATTACTGAGTAAGGTTAGTGCTGTGAGTAATGTATTACTGAGTAAGGTTAGTGCAGTGAGTAATGTATTACTGAGTAAGGTTAGTGCTGAGAGTAATGTATTACGACAGTAAGGTTAGTGCTGTGAGTAATGTATTACTGAGTAAGGTTAGTGCTGTGAGTAATGTATTACTGAGTAAGGTTAGTGCTGTGAGTAATGTATTACTACAGTAAGGTTAGTGCTGCGAGTAATGTATTACTGAGTAAGGTTAGTGCTGTGAGTAATGTATTACTGAGTAAGGTTAGTGCTGCGAGTAATGTATTACTGGAGTAAGGTTAGTGCTGTGAGTAATGTATTACTGAGTAAGGTTAGTGCTGTGAGTAATGTATTACTACAGTAAGGTTAGTGCTGTGAGTAATATATTACAGGAGTAAGGTTAGTGCTGCGAGTAATGTATTACTGGAGTAAGGTTAGTGCTGTGAGTAATGTATTACTGGAGTAAGGTTAGTGCTGTGAGTAATGTATTACTGAGTAAGGTTAGTGCTGTGAGTAATGTATTACTGAGTAAGGTTAGTGCTGTGAGTAATGTATTACTGAGTAAGGTTAGTGCTGTGAGTAATGTATTACTACAGTAAGGTTAGTGCTGTGAGTAATGTATTACTGAGTAAGGTTAGTGCTGCGAGTAATGTATTACTGAGTAAGGTTAGTGCTGTGAGTAATGTATTACTGGAGTAAGGTTAGTGCTGTGAGTAATGTATTACTGAGTAAGGTTAGTGCTGTGAGTAATGTATTACTGAGTAAGGTTAGTGCTGTGAGTAATGTATTACTGGAGTAAGGTTAGTGCTGTGAGTAATGTATTACTGGAGTAAGGTTAGTGCTGTGAGTAATGTATTACTGAGTAAGGTTAGTGCTGCGAGTAATGTATTACTGAGTAAGGTTAGTGCTGTGAGTAATGTATTACTGAGTAAGGTTAGTGCTGTGAGTAATGTATTACTGAGTAAGGTTAGTGCTGTGAGTAATGTATTACTGAGTAAGGTTAGTGCTGTGAGTAATGTATTACTACAGTAAGGTTAGTGCTGTGAGTAATGTATTACTGAGTAAGGTTAGTGCTGTGAGTAATGTATTACTGAGTAAGGTTAGTGCTGCGAGTAATGTATTACTGAGTAAGGTTAGTGCTGTGAGTAATGTATTACTGGAGTAAGGTTAGTGCTGTGAGTAATGTATGACTGAGTAAGGTTAGTGCTGTGAGCAATGTATTACTACAGTAAGGTTAGTGCTGTGGGTAATGTATTACTGAGTAAGGTTAGTGCTGCGAGTAATGTATTACTGAGTAAGGTTAGTGCTGTGAGTAATGTATTACTGAGTAAGGTTAGTGCTGCGAGTAATGTATTACTGGAGTAAGGTTAGGGCTGTGAGTAATGTATTACTGAGTAAGGTTAGTGCTGTGAGTAATGTATTACTACAGTAAGGTTAGTGCTGTGAGTAATGTATTACAGGAGTAAGGTTAGTGCTGTGAGTAATGTATTACTACAGTAAGGTTAGTGCTGTGAGTAATGTATTACTGAGTAAGGTTAGTGCTGTGAGTAATGTATTACTGGAGTAAGGTTAGTGCTGTGAGAAATGTATTACTGAGTAAGGTTAGTGCTGTGAGTAATGTATTACTGAGTAAGGTTAGTGCTGTGAGTAATGTATTACTGAGTAAGGTTAGTGCTGTGAGTAATGTATTACTACAGTAAGGTTAGTGCTGTGAGTAATGTATTACTGAGTAAGGTTAGTGCTGTGAGTAATGTATTACTGAGTAAGGTTAGTGCTGCGAGTAATGTATTACTGAGTAAGGTTAGTGCTGCGAGTAATGTATTACTGAGTAAGGTTAGTGCTGCGAGTAATGTATTACTGGAGTAAGGTTAGTGCTGTGAGTAATGTATTACTGAGTAAGGTTAGTGCTGTGAGTAATGTATTACTGAGTAAGGTTAGTGCTGCGAGTAATGTATTACTGAGTAAGGTTAGTGCTGTGAGTAATGTATTACTACAGTAAGGTTAGTGCTGTGAGTAATGTATTACTGAGTAAGGTTAGTGCTGTGAGTAATGTATTACTGAGTAAGGTTAGTGCTGTGAGTAATGTATTACTGGAGTAAGGTTAGTGCTGTGAGTAATGTATTACTGGAGTAAGGTTAGTGCTGTGAGTAATGTATTACTGAGTAAGGTTAGTGCTGTTAGTAATGTATTACTACAGTAAGGTTAGTGCTGTGAGTAATGTATTACTGAGTAAGGTTAGTGCTGTGAGTAATGTATTACTGAGTAAGGTTAGTGCTGTGAGTAATGTATTACTACAGTAAGGTTAGTGCTGTGAGTAATGTATTACTGAGTAAGGTTAGTGCTGTGAGTAATGTATTACTGAGTAAGGTTAGTGCTGTGAGTAATGTATTACTGGAGTAAGGTTAGTGCTGCGAGTAATGTATTACTACAGTAAGGTTAGTGCTGTGAGTAATGTATTACTGGAGTAAGGTTAGTGCTGTGAGTAATGTATTACTGAGTAAGGTTAGTGCTGTGAGTAATGTATTACTACAGTAAGGTTAGTGCTGTGAGTAATGTATTACTGAGTAAGGTTAGTGCTGTGAGTAATGTATTACTGAGTAAGGTTAGTGCTGAGAGTAATGTATTACTGGAGTAAGGTTAGTGCTGTGAGTAATGTATTACTACAGTAAGGTTAGTGCTGTGAGTAATGTATTACTGAGTAAGGTTAGTGCTGTGAGTAATGTATTACTGAGTAAGGTTAGGGCTGTGAGTAATGTATTACTGAGTAAGGTTAGTGCTGTGAGTAATGTATTACTACAGTAAGGTTAGTGCTGTGAGTAATGTATTACAGGAGTAAGGTTAGTGCTGTGAGTAATGTATTACTACAGTAAGGTTAGTGCTGTGAGTAATGTATTACTGAGTAAGGTTAGTGCTGTGAGTAATGTATTACTGGAGTAAGGTTAGTGCTGTGAGAAATGTATTACTGAGTAAGGTTAGTGCTGTGAGTAATGTATTACTGAGTAAGGTTAGTGCTGTGAGTAATGTATTACTGAGTAAGGTTAGTGCTGTGAGTAATGTATTACTACAGTAAGGTTAGTGCTGTGAGTAATGTATTACTGAGTAAGGTTAGTGCTGCGAGTAATGTATTACTGAGTAAGGTTAGTGCTGCGAGTAATGTATTACTGAGTAAGGTTAGTGCTGCGAGTAATGTATTACTGGAGTAAGGTTAGTGCTGTGAGTAATGTATTACTGAGTAAGGTTAGTGCTGTGAGTAATGTATTACTGAGTAAGGTTAGTGCTGCGAGTAATGTATTACTGAGTAAGGTTAGTGCTGTGGAGTAATGTATTACTACAGTAAGGTTAGTGCTGTGAGTAATGTATTACTGAGTAAGGTTAGTGCTGTGAGTAATGTATTACTGAGTAAGGTTAGTGCTGTGAGTAATGTATTACTGGAGTAAGGTTAGTGCTGTGAGTAATGTATTACTGGAGTAAGGTTAGTGCTGTGAGTAATGTATTACTGGAGTAAGGTTAGTGCTGTGAGTAATGTATTACTGGAGTAAGGTTAGTGCTGTGAGTAATGTATTACTGAGTAAGGTTAGTGCTGTGAGTAATGTATTACTTGGAGTAAGGTAGTGCTGTGAGTAATGTATTACTGGAGTAAGGTTAGTGCTGCGAGTAATGTATTACTGGAGTAAGGTTAGTGCTGTGAGTAATGTATTACTGAGTAAAGTTAGTGCTGTGAGTAATGTATTACTGGAGTAAGGTTAGTGCTGTGAGTAATGTATTACTACAGTAAGGTTAGTGCTGTGAGTAATGTATTACTGGAGTAAGGTTAGTGCTGTGAGTAATGTATTACTGAGTAAGGTTAGTGCTGTGAGTAATGTATTACTACAGTAAGGTTAGTGCTGTGAGTAATGTATTACTGAGTAAGGTTAGTGCTGTGAGTAATGTATTACTGAGTAAGGTTAGTGCTGTGAGTAATGTATTACTGGAGTAAGGTTAGTGCTGCGAGTAATGTATTACTACAGTAAGGTTAGTGCTGTGAGTAATGTATTACTGGAGTAAGGTTAGTGCTGTGAGTAATGTATTACTGAGTAAGGTTAGTGCTGTGAGTAATGTATTACTACAGTAAGGTTAGTGCTGTGAGTAATGTATTACTGAGTAAGGTTAGTGCTGTGAGTAATGTATTACTGAGTAAGGTTAGTGCTGTGAGTAATGTATTACTGGAGTAAGGTTAGTGCTGTGAGTAATGTATTACTACAGTAAGGTTAGTGCTGTGAGTAATGTATTACTGAGTAAGGTTAGTGCTGTGAGTAATGTATTACTGAGTAAGGTTAGTGCTGTGAGTAATGTATTACTGAGTAAGGTTAGTGCTGTGAGTAATGTATTACTGAGTAAGGTTAGTGCTGTGAGTAATGTATTACTGAGTAAGGTTAGTGCTGTGAGTAATGTATTACTGGAGTAAGGTTAGTGCTGTGAGTAATGTATTACTGAGTAAGGTTAGTGCTGTGAGTAATGTATTACTGGAGTAAGGTTAGGGCTGTGAGTAATGTATTACTGAGTAAGGTTAGTGCTGTGAGTAATGTATTACTACAGTAAGGTTAGTGCTGTGAGTAATGTATTACAGGAGTAAGGTTAGTGCTGTGAGTAATGTATTACTACAGTAAGGTTAGTGCTGTGAGTAATGTATTACTGAGTAAGGTTAGTGCTGTGAGTAATGTATTACTGGAGTAAGGTTAGTGCTGTGAGAAATGTATTACTGAGTAAGGTTAGTGCTGTGAGTAATGTATTACTGAGTAAGGTTAGTGCTGTGAGTAATGTATTACTGAGTAAGGTTAGTGCTGTGAGTAATGTATTACTACAGTAAGGTTAGTGCTGTGAGTAATGTATTACTGAGTAAGGTTAGTGCTGCGAGTAATGTATTACTGAGTAAGGTTAGTGCTGCGAGTAATGTATTACTGAGTAAGGTTAGTGCTGCGAGTAATGTATTACTGGAGTAAGGTTAGTGCTGTGAGTAATGTATTACTGAGTAAGGTTAGTGCTGTGAGTAATGTATTACTGAGTAAGGTTAGTGCTGCGAGTAATGTATTACTGAGTAAGGTTAGTGCTGTGAGTAATGTATTACTACAGTAAGGTTAGTGCTGTGAGTAATGTATTACTGAGTAAGGTTAGTGCTGTGAGTAATGTATTACTGAGTAAGGTTAGTGCTGTGAGTAATGTATTACTGGAGTAAGGTTAGTGCTGTGAGTAATGTATTACTGGAGTAAGGTTAGTGCTGTGAGTAATGTATTACTGGAGTAAGGTTAGTGCTGTGAGTAATGTATTACTGGAGTAAGGTTAGTGCTGTGAGTAATGTATTACTGAGTAAGGTTAGTGCTGTGAGTAATGTATTACTACAGTAAGGTTAGTGCTGTGAGTAATGTATTACTGGAGTAAGGTTAGTGCTGCGAGTAATGTATTACTGGAGTAAGGTTAGTGCTGTGAGTAATGTATTACTGAGTAAAGTTAGTGCTGTGAGTAATGTATTACTGGAGTAAGGTTAGTGCTGTGAGTAATGTATTACTACAGTAAGGTTAGTGCTGTGAGTAATGTATTACTGGAGTAAGGTTAGTGCTGTGAGTAATGTATTACTGAGTAAGGTTAGTGCTGTGAGTAATGTATTACTACAGTAAGGTTAGTGCTGTGAGTAATGTATTACTGAGTAAGGTTAGTGCTGTGAGTAATGTATTACTGAGTAAGGTTAGTGCTGTGAGTAATGTATTACTGGAGTAAGGTTAGTGCTGCGAGTAATGTATTACTACAGTAAGGTTAGTGCTGTGAGTAATGTATTACTGGAGTAAGGTTAGTGCTGTGAGTAATGTATTACTGAGTAAGGTTAGTGCTGTGAGTAATGTATTACTACAGTAAGGTTAGTGCTGTGAGTAATGTATTACTGAGTAAGGTTAGTGCTGTGAGTAATGTATTACTGAGTAAGGTTAGTGCTGTGAGTAATGTATTACTGGAGTAAGGTTAGTGCTGTGAGTAATGTATTACTACAGTAAGGTTAGTGCTGTGAGTAATGTATTACTGAGTAAGGTTAGTGCTGTGAGTAATGTATTACTGAGTAAGGTTAGTGCTGTGAGTAATGTATTACTGAGTAAGGTTAGTGCTGTGAGTAATGTATTACTGAGTAAGGTTAGTGCTGTGAGTAATGTATTACTGAGTAAGGTTAGTGCTGTGAGTAATGTATTACTGGAGTAAGGTTAGTGCTGTGAGTAATGTATTACTGGAGTAAGGTTAGTGCTGTGAGTAATGTATTACTGAGTAACGTTAGTGCTGTGAGTAATGTATTACTACAGTAAGGTTAGTGCTGTGAGTAATGTATTACTGAGTAAGGTTAGTGCTGTGAGTAATGTATTACTGGGGCTCTGGGCCAATGAGTGGGAATAGATCATCTTGATTTCTGCCTGAAATTCTTTAGGAATCAGGAAGTATTGATCCAGAGTTATCTTGGTCGAGTCCATGGAGAGTGGATTATGCATTTCCATGCAAGGTACTATCAGTCATTATATCCTTACTGAGCATTTTGCCAGTGGTATTCCTGGTAACAGCACTGTATGTGTACGATATCTTTGAAAATGCTCATTAATCATCAATTGTTGAACATGAACAATTAGATTTTGGTAAATCACTGACAGGCCTGGTGATAATCCCAGGACCAGCCCTCCACATCATCCACTTTCTCTTGACTCACTGGAGTCAGCTGTGATTACATTGGCAATACTCGCCTGAGTCAATAGTTTTTGTCCATAATCGTACAAATTCCTCATCCTCAAATTCCAGTCCAACACCTTTTGGAATTATTGATGGAATCCGCTTCCAGATTCCCAAAACTCTCCATGAGACAAGATTTCTCCTCAACTCCCCTTTGATGTTTTTCCATTTATTTAAAATCTGTAATCGCTAGTTATTGACCTAATCGCCAAAGCGATTTGTTTTCTACTCTAGGAAAACCAGGGGCGGGATTCTCCCAACTGACGGCAGAGTGTTGACACCATTGTAAAAACTGGAAAGTTTAACGACGGCGTCATCGGACCGCTATGTGTAGCGATCCTCTGCCCTACAGGAGGCCAGCAAATGAGCGCCGCGGGTCAGTGCGCTGTGACCGGTGCGAATGCACAACATGGCGTAGGGCTACAGGGGCCGGCGCGGAGCAAAACAGGTCCCCACCAGGACAGGCCGGCCCGCCGATCGGTAGGCCCTGATCGCGGGCCAGACCACGGTGGAGGCTCCCCCCCCCCGGGGTCGGCCCCCCCTCTCACCCCACCAGGCCACCCCAGACAGGATGGATGCTGAGGTACCACCGGGTAAGACCAGATGTGAACGGCATTGGGGCGTCGTCGCGCGAATCGCACCCGGCCCGGCGTGGGCTGAGAGAACCCCGCCCCACATTCCTTCTTTAGGATGAGATTCTACACCAAGGCTATAGGATGATTGCAGGGTTTCCAGCTGGATCAGTGCCAAACAGCTGACTGATCAGAGTGCTGACAGTCCATGGGAGAAACCAGTAAATGTACAACAGGCTGTGACTGGAAGCCAGAGAGTAAAGTTATGCAGCTCAGCAGCTGAAGTATCATTGCTTACCTGCACCTCAGGAGGTCCCCCCTCATCCCGAATAAGCAGGAGGTAACTCTGTCCGTCAACCACAATCTCCTTCTTAAAGCGACCACCTTCAAGATAAATAACATAACCTGTCAACTGTGTTTGAAAGGGTAGACCCAGGCCTGGAGGCTGGCAGTTCAATCCAGGCTGTCACTTGAATGCAGCACTGAGGGAGTGCTGCACAATCAGTATTTCAGGTATTAAACCGTCTATTCTCTCAGGTGGATGTAAAAGATCCCCGAAAACTATCTTGAGAACGAATGGGAGAGTTAGCACCAGGGGCTATCAGATCAACATCACAGGAACAGTTAATCTGGGCACAACCACAATGCAGTTAGTGGCAGCTTCCTCTGCACAAATTGGTTTCCTACATGACAACAGTGACTACAATTGAGAAAGTACCTCATTGGCTGAAAAGCAATTTGGAACATCAGCTACTCGTGTAAATCTCAATATAAATCCAAATCTTTATCTATCTTTCAAAAACAAGAAGCATCCCATTCCAGTGCCGCTGTAAACTGTCCAGGACAGAAAGGATACAATATCAACCCTTCATTGTTACAAACACACCCCCATAGGCCCCCGGAAATACTCCTGGGAGTCTCCTACAAACACTGACACAATCCCAGGAAACCACCGCACATACAGCCATGCTCCTGGGAGTCCCTCTGTTCATACAGGCACACAGCCGAGAATCCCCTGTACATACAGGCACACACCCGAGAAACCCTCTGTACATACAGACACACAGCCGAGAATCCGTCCGTAAATACAGGCACACAGCCAAGAATTCCCCCGTACATACAGACACACAGCCGAGAATCCCCCGTACATACAGGCACACAGCCGAGAATCCCCCGTACATACAGACACACAGCCGAGAATCCCCCGTACATACAGGCACACAGCCGAGAATCCCCCGTACATACAGACACACAGCCGAGAATCCCCCGTACATACAGACACATAGCCGAGAATCCCCCGTACATACAGACACATAACCGAGAATCCCCCGTACATACAGGCACACAGCCGAGAATCCCCCGTACATACAGGCACACAGCCGAGAATGCCCCGTACATACAGGTACACACCCGAGAATCCCCCGTACATACAGACACATAGCCGAGAATCCCCCGTACATACAGACACACAACCAAGAATCCCCCGTACATACAGGCACATAGCCGAGAATCCCCCGTACATTCAGACACACAGCCGAGAATCCCTCCGTAAATACAGGCACACAGCCGACAATCCCCCGTACATACAGGCACACAGCCGAGAATCCCCCGTACGTACAGACACACAGCCGAGAATCCCGCGTACATACAGGCACACAGCCGAGAATCCCCCGTACATACAGGCACACAGCCGAGAATCCCCCGTACATACAGAGACACAGCCGAGAATGCCCCGTACATACAGGCACACAGCCGGGAATCCTCCGTACATACAGGCACAGAGCCGAGAATCCCACGTACATACAGGCACACACCCGAGAATCCCCCGTACATACAGACACACAACCGAGAATCCCCCGTACATACAGGCACATAGCCGAGAATCCCCCGTACATTCAGACACACAGCCGAGAATCCCTCCGTAAATACAGGCACACAGCCGACAATCCCCCGTACATACAGGCACACAGCCGAGAATCCCCCGTACGTACAGACACACAGCCGAGAATCCCCCGTACATACAGGCACACAGCCGGGAATCCCCCGTACATACAGGCACACAGCCGAGAATCCCCCGTACATACAGACACACAGCCGAGAATGCCCCGTACATACAGGCACACAGCCGGGAATCCTCCGTACATACAGACACACAGCCGAGAATCCCCCGTACATACAGGCACACACCCGAGAATCCCCCGTACATTCAGACACACAGCCGAGAATCCCCCGTACATACAGACACACAGCCGAGAATCCCCTGTACAGACAGGCACACAGCCGAGAATCCCCCGTACATACAGGCACACAGCCGAGAATCCCCCGTACATACAGACACACAGCCGAGAATCCCCCGTACATACAGACACACAGCCGAGAATCCCCCGTACATACAGGCACACAGCCGAGAATCCCCCGTACAGACAGGCACACAGCCGAGAATCCCCCGTACATACAGACACATAGCCGAGAATCCACCGTACATACAGGCACATAGCCGAGAATCCCCCGTACATACAGACACATAGCCGAGAATCCCCCGTACATCAGGCACACAGCCGAGAATCCCCCGTACATACAGACACGCACCCGAGAATCCCCCGTACATACAGGCACACAGCCGAGAATCCTCCGTACATACAGGCACACAGCCGAGAATCCCCCGTACATTCAGACACCCAGCCGAGAATCCCCCGTACATACAGACACACATCGAGAATCCCCTGTACATACAGGCACACAGTCGAGAATCCCCCGTACATACAGGCACACAGCCGAGAATCCCCCGTACATACAGGCACACAGCCGAGAATCCCCCGTACATACAGACACGCACCCGAGAATCCCCCGTACATACAGGCACACAGCCGAGAATCCTCCGTACATACAGGCACACAGCCGAGAATCCCCCCATACATACAGGCACACAGCCGAGAATCCCCCGTACATACAGACACACACCCGAGAATCCCCCGTACATACAGGCACACAGCCGAGAATCCCCCGTACATACAGGCACACAGCCGAGTATCCCCCGTACATACAGACACACAGCCGAGAATGCCCCGTACATACAGGCACACACCCGAGAATCCCCCGTACATACAGGCACACACCCGAGAATCCCCCGTACATACAGACACACAGCCGAGAATCCCCCGTACATACAGGTACACACCCGAGAATCCCCCGTACATACAGGTACACACCCGAGAATGCCCCGTACATACAGGCACACAGCCGAGAATCCCCCGTACATACAGACACACAGCCGAGAATCCCCCGTACCTACAGACACACAGCCGAGAATCCCCCGTACAGACAGGCACACAGCAGAGAATGCCCCGTACATACAGGCACACACCCGAGAATCCCCCGTACATACAGACACATAGCCGAGAATCCCCCGTACATACAGACACACAGCCAAGAATCCCCCGTACATACAGGCATATAGCCGAGAATCCCCCATACATTCAGACACACAGCCGAGAATCCCTCCGTAAATACAGGCACACAGCCGAGAATCCCCCGTACATACAGGCACACAGCCGAGAATCCCCCGTACATACAGACACACAGCCGAGAATCCCCCGTACATACAGGCACACAGCCGAGAATCCCCCGTACATTCAGACACCCAGCCGAGAATCCCCCGTACATACAGATACACACCCGAGAATCCCCTGTACATACAGGCACACAGCCGAGCATCCCCCGTACATACAGGCACACAGCCGAGAATCCCCCGTTCATACAGACACACAGCCGAGAATCCCCCGTACATACAGGCACACAGCCGAGAATCCCCCGTACAGACAGGCACACAGCCGAGAATCCCCCGTACATACAGACACATAGCCGAGAATCCACCGTACATACAGGCACATAGCCGAGAATCCCTCCGTAAATACAGGCACACAGCCAAGAATTCCACCGTACATACAGACACACAGCCGAGAATCCCCCGTACATACAGGCACACAGCCGAGAATCCCCCGTACATACAGACACACAGCCGAGAAGCCCCGTACATACAGACGCATAGCCGAGAATCCCCCGTACATCCAGACACATAGCCGAGAATCCCCCGTACATACAGGCACATAGCCGAGAGTCCCCCGTACATACATCACACAGCCGAGAATCACCCGTACATACAGGCACACAGCCGAGAATCCCCCGTACATACAGTCACACAGCAGAGAATGCCCCGTACATACAGGCACACACCCGAGAATCCCCCGTACATACAGACACATAGCCGAGAATCCCCCGTACATACAGACACACAGCCAAGAATCCCCCGTACATACAGGCACATAGCCAAGAATCCCCCATACATTCAGACACACAGCCGAGAATCCCTCCGTAAATACAGGCACACAGCCGAGAATCCCCCGTACATACAGGCACACAGCCGAGAATCCCCCGTACATACAGACACACAGCCGAGAATCCCCCGTACATACAGGCACACAGCCGAGAATCCCCCGTACATTCAGACACCCAGCCGAGAATCCCCCGTACATACAGATACACACCAGAGAATCCCCTGTACATACAGGCACACAGCCGAGCATCCCCCGTACATACAGGCACACAGCCGAGAATCCCCCGTACATACAGACACACAGCCGAGAATCCCCCGTACATACAGGCACACAGCCGAGAATCCCCTGTACAGACAGGCACACAGTCGAGAATCCCCCGTACATACAGACACATAGCCGAGAATCCACCGTACATACAGGCACATAGCCGAGAATCCCCCGTACATACAGACACATAGCCGAGAATCCCCCGTACATACAGGCACACAGCCGAGAATCCCCCGTACATACAGACACGCACCCGAGAATCCCCCGTACATACAGGCACACAGCCGAGAATCCTCCGTACATACAGACACACATCGAGAATCCCCTGTACATACAGGCACACAGTCGAGAATCCCCCGTACATACAGGCACACAGCCGAGAATCCCCCGTACATACAGGCACACAGCCGAGAATCCCCCGTACATACAGGCACGCACCCGAGAATCCCCCTTACTTACAGGCACACAGCCGAGAATCCTCCGTACATACAGGCACACAGCCGAGAATCCCCCATACATACAGGCACACAGCCGAGAATCCCCCGTACATACAGACACACACCCGAGAATCCCCCGTACATACAGGCACACAGCCGAGAATCCCCCGTACATACAGGCACACAGCCGAGTATCCCCCGTACATACAGACACACAGCCGAGAATGCCCCGTACATACAGGCACACACCCGAGAATCCCCCGTACAGACAGGCACACAGCCGAGAATCCCCCGTACATACAGACACATAGCCGAGAATCCACCGTACATACAGGCACACAGCCGAGAATCCCCCGTACATACAGGCACATAGCCGAGAATCCCCCGTACATACAGACACATAGCCGAGAATCCCCCGTACATACAGGCACACAGCCGAGAATCCCCCGTACTTACAGACACGCACCCGAGGATCCCCCGTACATACAGGCACACAGCCGAGAATCCCCCGTACATACAGGCACACACCCGAGAAACCCTCTGTACATACAGACACACAGCCGAGAATCGCTCCGTAAATACAGGCACACAGCCAAGAATTCCCCCGTACATACAGACACACAGCCGAGAATCCCCCGTACATACAGGCACACAGCCGAGAATCCCCCGTACATACAGACACACAGCCGAGAAGCCCCGTACATACAGACGCATAGCCGAGAATCCCCCGTACATCCAGACACATAGCCGAGAATCCCCCGTACATACAGGCACATAGCCGAGAGTCCCCCGTACATACATCACAAAGCCGAGAATCACCCGTACATACAGGCACACAGCCGAGAATCCCCCGTACATACAGTCACACAGCAGAGAATGCCCCGTACATACAGGCACACACCCGAGAATCCCCCGTACATACAGACACATAGCCGAGAATCCCCCGTACATACAGACACACAGCCAAGAATCCCTCGTACATACAGGCATATAGCCGAGAATCCCCCATACATTCAGACACACAGCCGAGAATCCCTCCGTAAATACAGGCACACAGCCGAGAATCCCCCGTACATACAGGCACACAGCCGAAAATCCCCCGTACATACAGACACACAGCCGAGAATCCCCCGTACATACAGGCACACAGCCGAGAATCCCCCGTACATTCAGACACCCAGCCGAGAATCCCCCGTACATACAGATACACACCCGAGAATCCCCTGTACATACAGGCACACAGCCGAGCATCCCCCGTACATACAGGCACACAGCCGAGAATCCCCCGTACATACAGACACACAGCCGAGAATCCCCCGTACATACAGGCACACAGCCGAGAATCCCCCGTACAGACAGGCACACAGCCGAGAATCCCCCGTACATACAGACACATAGCCGAGAATCCACCGTACATACAGGCACATAGCCGAGAATCCCTCCGTAAATACAGGCACACAGCCAAGAATTCCACCGTACATACAGACACACAGCCGAGAATCCCCCGTACATACAGGCACACAGCCGAGAATCCCCCGTACATACAGACACACAGCCGAGAAGCCCCGTACATACAGACGCATAGCCGAGAATCCCCCGTACATCCAGACACATAGCCGAGAATCCCCCGTACATACAGGCACATAGCCGAGAGTCCCCCGTACATACATCACACAGCCGAGAATCACCCGTACATACAGGCACACAGCCGAGAATCCCCCGTACATACAGTCACACAGCAGAGAATGCCCCGTACATACAGGCACACACCCGAGAATCCCCCGTACATACAGACACATAGCCGAGAATCCCCCGTACATACAGACACACAGCCAAGAATCCCCCGTACATACAGGCACATAGCCAAGAATCCCCCATACATTCAGACACACAGCCGAGAATCCCTCCGTAAATACAGGCACACAGCCGAGAATCCCCCGTACATACAGGCACACAGCCGAGAATCCCCCGTACATACAGACACACAGCCGAGAATCCCCCGTACATACAGGCACACAGCCGAGAATCCCCCGTACATTCAGACACCCAGCCGAGAATCCCCCGTACATACAGATACACACCAGAGAATCCCCTGTACATACAGGCACACAGCCGAGCATCCCCCGTACATACAGGCACACAGCCGAGAATCCCCCGTACATACAGACACACAGCCGAGAATCCCCCGTACATACAGGCACACAGCCGAGAATCCCCTGTACAGACAGGCACACAGTCGAGAATCCCCCGTACATACAGACACATAGCCGAGAATCCACCGTACATACAGGCACATAGCCGAGAATCCCCCGTACATACAGACACATAGCCGAGAATCCCCCGTACATACAGGCACACAGCCGAGAATCCCCCGTACATACAGACACGCACCCGAGAATCCCCCGTACATACAGGCACACAGCCGAGAATCCTCCGTACATACAGACACACATCGAGAATCCCCTGTACATACAGGCACACAGTCGAGAATCCCCCGTACATACAGGCACACAGCCGAGAATCCCCCGTACATACAGGCACACAGCCGAGAATCCCCCGTACATACAGACACGCACCCGAGAATCCCCCTTACTTACAGGCACACAGCCGAGAATCCTCCGTACATACAGGCACACAGCCGAGAATCCCCCATACATACAGGCACACAGCCGAGAATCCCCCGTACATACAGACACACACCCGAGAATCCCCCGTACATACAGGCACACAGCCGAGAATCCCCCGTACATACAGGCACACAGCCGAGTATCCCCCGTACATACAGACACACAGCCGAGAATGCCTCGTACATACAGGCACACACCCGAGAATCCCCCGTACAGACAGGCACACACCCGAGAATCCCCCGTACGTACAGACACACAGCCGAGAATCCCCCGTACATACAGGTACACACCCGAGAATCCCCCGTACATACAGGTACACACCCGAGAATGCCCCGTACATACAGGCACACAGCCGAGAATCCCCCGTACATACAGACACACAGCCGAGAATCCCCCGTACATACAGACACACAGCCGAGAATCCCCCGTACAGACAGGCACACAGCCGAGAATCCCCCGTACATACAGACACATAGCCGAGAATCCACCATACATACAGGCACACAGCCGAGAATCCCCCGTACATACAGGCACATAGCCGAGAATCCCCCGTACATACAGACACGCACCCGAGAATCCCCCGTACATACAGGCACACAGCCGAGGATCCCCCGTACATACAGGCACACACCCGAGAAACCCTCTGTACATACAGACACACAGCCGAGAATCCCTCCGTAAATACAGGCACACAGCCAAGAATTCCCCCGTACATACAGACACACAGCCGAGAATCCCCCGTACATACAGGCACACAGCCGAGAATCCCCCGTACATACAGACACACAGCCGAGAAGCCCCGTACATACAGACGCATAGCCGAGAATCCCCCGTACATACAGACACATAGCCGAGAATCCCCCGTACATACAGGCACATAGCCGAGAGTCCCCCGTACATACAGGCACACAGCCGAGAATCCCCCGTACATACAGGCACACAGCCGAGAATCCCCCGTACATACAGTCACACAGCAGAGAATCCCCCGTACATACAGGCACACACCCGAGAATCCCCCGTACATACAGACACACAGCCAAGAATCCCCCGTACATACAGGCACACAGCCGAGAATACCCCATACATTCAGACACACAGCCGAGAATCCCTCCGTAAATACAGGCACACAGCCGAGAATCCCCCGCACATACAGGCACACAGCCGAGAATCCCCCGTACATACAGACACACAGCCGAGCATCCCCCGTACATACAGGCACACAGCCGAGAATCCCCCGTACATTCAGACACCCAGCCGAGAATCCCCCGTACATACAGACACACACCCGAGAATCCCCTGTACATACAGGCACACAGCCGAGCATCCCCCGTACATACAGGCACACAGCCGAGAATCCCCCGTACATACAGACACACACCCGAGAATCCCCCGTACATACAGGCACACAGCCGAGAATCCCCCGTACATACAGGCACACAGCCGAGTATCCCCCGTACATACAGACACACAGCCGAGAATGCCCCGTACATAGAGGCACACACCCGAGAATCCCCCGTACATACAGGCACACACCCGAGAATCCCCCGTACATACAGACACACAGCCGAGAATCCCCCGTACATACAGGTACACACCCGAGAATCCCCCGTACATACAGACACGCACCCGAGAATCCCCCGTACATACAGGCACACAGCCGAGAATCCTCCGTACATACAGGCACACAGCCCAGAATCCCCCATACATACAGGCACACAGCCGAGAATCCCCCGTACATACAGACACACACCCGAGAATCCCCCGTACATACAGGAACACAGCCGAGAATCCCCCGTACATACAGGCACACAGCCGAGTATCCCCCGTACATACAGACACACAGCCGAGAATGCCCCGTACATACAGGCACACACCCGAGAATCCCCCGTACATACAGACACGCACCCGAGAATCCCCCGTACATACAGGCACACAGCCGAGAATCCTCCGTACATACAGGCACACAGCCGAGAATCCCCCGTACATTCAGACACCCAGCCGAGAATCCCCCGTACATACAGACACACATCGAGAATCCCCTGTACATACAGGCACACAGTCGAGAATCCCCCGTACATACAGGCACACAGCCGAGAATCCCCCGTACATACAGGCACACAGCCGAGAATCCCCCGTACATACAGACACGCACCCGAGAATCCCCCGTACATACAGGCACACAGCCGAGAATCCTCCGTACATACAGGCACACAGCCGAGAATCCCCCATACATACAGGCACACAGCCGAGAATCCCCCGTACATACAGACACACACCCGAGAATCCCCCGTACATACAGGCACACAGCCGAGAATCCCCCGTACATACAGGCACACAGCCGAGTATCCCCCGTACATACAGACACACAGCCGAGAATGCCCCGTACATACAGGCACACACCCGAGAATCCCCCGTACATACAGGCACACACCCGAGAATCCCCCGTACATACAGACACACAGCCGAGAATCCCCCGTACATACAGGTACACACCCGAGAATCCCCCGTACATACAGGTACACACCCGAGAATGCCCCGTACATACAGGCACACAGCCGAGAATCCCCCGTACATACAGACACACAGCCGAGAATCCCCCGTACATACAGACACACAGCCGAGAATCCCCCGTACATACAGACACATAGCCGAGTATCCCCCGTACATACAGACACACAGCCGAGAATCCCCCGTACATACAGGCACACAGCCGAGAATTCCCCCGTACAGACAGGCACACAGCCGAGAATCCCCCGTACATACAGACACACAGCCGGGAATCCCCCGTACATACAGACACATAGCCGAGAATCCACCGTACATACAGGCACACAGCCGAGAATCCCCCGTACATACAGGCACATAGCCGAGAATCCCCCGTACATACAGACACACAGCCGGGAATCCCCCGTACATACACACACATAGCCGAGAATCCACCGTACATACAGGCACACAGCCGAGAATCCCCCGTACATACAGGCACATAGCCGAGAATCCCCCGTACATACAGACACATAGCCGAGAATCCCCCGTACATACAGGCACACAGCCGAGAATCCCCCGTACATACAGACACGCACCCGAGAATCCCCCGTACATACAGGCACACACCCGAGAATCCCCCGTACATTCAGACACCCAGCCGAGAATCCCCCGTACATACAGACACACATCGAGAATCCCCTGTACATACAGGCACACAGTGGAGAATCCCCCGTACATACAGGCACACAGCCGAGAATCCCCCGTACATACAGGCACACAGCCGAGAATTCCCCGTACATACAGACACGCACCCGAGAATCCCCCGTACATACAGGCACACAGCCGAGAATCCTCCGTACATACAGGCACACAGCCGAGAATCCCCCGTACATACGGGCAGACACCCGAGAATCCCCCGTACATACAGACACATAGCCGAGAATCCCCCGCACATACAGACACACAGCCAAGAATCCCCCGTACATACAGGCACATAGCCGAGAATCCCCCATACATTCAGACACACAGCCGAGAATCCCTCCGTAAATACAGGCACACAGCCGAGAATCCCCCGTACATACAGGCACACAGCCGAGGATCCCCCGTACATACAGACACACAGCCGAGAATCCCCCGTACATACAGGCACACAGCCGAGAATCCCCCGTACATTCAGTCACCCAGCCGAGAATCCCCCGTACATACAGACACACACCCGAGAATCCCCTGTACATACAGGCACACAGCCGAGCATCCCCCGTACATACAGGCACACAGCCGAGAATCCCCCGTACATACAGACACGCACCCGAGAATCCCCCGTACATACAGGCACACAGCCGAGAATCCTCCGTACATACAGGCACACAGCCGAGAATCCCCCATACATACAGGCACACAGCCGAGAATCCCCCGTACATACAGACACACACCCGAGAATCCCCCGTACATACAGGCACACAGTCGAGAATCCCCCGTACATACAGGCACACAGCCGAGAATCCCCCGTACATACAGGCACACAGCCGAGAATCCCCCGTACATACAGACACGCACCCGAGAATCCCCCATACATACAGGCACACAGCCGAGAATCCTCCGTACATACAGGCACACAGCCGAGAATCCCCCATACATACAGGCACACAGCCGAGAATCCTCCGTACATACAGGCACACAGCCGAGAATCCCCCATACATACAGGCACACAGCCGAGAATCCCCCGTACATACAGACACACACCCGAGAATCCCCCGTACATACAGGCACACAGCCGAGAATCCCCCATACATACAGGCACACAGCCGAGTATCCCCCGTACATACAGACACACAGCCGAGAATGCCCCGTACATACAGGCACACACCCGAGAATCCCCCGTACATACAGGCACACACCCGAGAATCCCCCGTACATACAGACACACAGCCGAGAATCCCCCGTACATGCAGGTACACACCCGAGAATCCCCCGTACATTCAGACACACAGCCGAGAATCCCCCGTACATACAGACACACAGCCGAGAATCCCCCGTACAGACAGGCACACAGCCGAGAATCCCCCGTACATACATACACACAGCCGAGAATCCCCCGTACATACAGACACATAGCCGAGAATCCACCGTACATACAGGCACACAGCCGAGAATCCCCCGTACATACAGACACGCACCCGAGAATCCCCCGTACATACAGACACACATCGAGAATCCCCTGTACATACAGGCACACAGTCAAGAATCCGCCGTACATACAGGCACACAGCCGAGAATCCCCCGTACATACAGGCACACAGCCGAGAATCCCCCGTACATACAGACACGCACCCGAGAATCGCCCGTACATACAGGCACACAGCCGAGAATCCTCCGTACATACAGGCACACAGCCGAGAATCCCCCATACATACAGGCACACAGCCGAGAATCCCCCGTACATACAGACACACACCCGAGAATCCCCCGTACATACAGGCACACAGCCGAGAATCCCGCGTACATACAGGCACACAGCCGAGTATCCCCCGTACATACAGACACACAGCCGAGAGTGCCCCGTACATACAGGCACACACCCGAGAATCCCCCGTACATACAGGCACACACCCGAGAATCCCCCGTAAATACAGACACACAGCCGAGAATCCCCCGTACATACAGGTACACACCCGACAATCCCCCGTACATACAGGTACACACCCGAGAATGCCCCGTACATACAGGCACACAGCCGAGAATCCCCCGTACATACAGACACACAGCCGAGAATCCCCCGTGCATACAGACACACAGCCGAGAATCCCCCGTACAGACAGGCACACAGCCGAGAATCCCCCGTACATACAGACACATAGCCGAGAATCCACCGTACATACAGGCACACAGCCGAGAATCCCCCGTACATACAGGCACATAGCCGAGAATCCCCCGTACATACAGACACATAGCCGAGAATCCCCCGTACATACAGGCACACAGCCGAGAATACTCCGTACACACAGACACGCACCCGAGAATCCCCCGTACATACAGGCACACAGCCGAGAATCCCCCGTACATACAGGCACACACCCGAGAAACCCTCTGTACATACAGACACACAGCCGAGAATCCCTCCGTAAATACAGGCACACAGCCAAGAATTCCCCCGTACATACAGACACACAGCCGAGAATCCCCCGTACATACAGGCACACAGCCGAGAATCCCCCGTACATACAGACACACAGCCGGGAAGCCCCGTACATACAGACGCATAGCCGAGAATCCCCCGTACATACAGACACATAGCCGAGAATCCCCCGTACATACAGGCACATAGCCGAGAGTCCCCCGTACATACAGGCACACAGCCGAGAATCCCCCGTACATGCAGGCACACAGCCGAGAATCCCCCGTACATACAGTCACACAGCAGAGAATGCCCCGTACATACAGGCACACACCCGAGAATCCCCCGTACATACAGACACATAGCCGACAATCCCCCGTACATACAGACACACAGCCAAGAATCCCCCGTACATACAGGCACATAGCCGAGAATCCCCCATACATTCAGACACACAGCCGAGAATCCCTCCGTAAATACAGGCACACAGCCGAGAATCCCCCGTACATACAGGCACACAGCCGAGAATCCCCCGTACATACAGACACACAGCCGAGAATCCCCCGTACATACAGACACACACCCGAGAATCCCCTGTACATACAGGCACACAGCCGAGCATCCCCCGTACATACAGGCACACAGCCGAGAATCCCCCGTACATACAGACACGCACCCGAGAATCCCCCGTACATACAGGCACACAGCCGAGAATCCTCCGTACATACAGGCACACAGCCGAGAATACCCCATACACACAGGCACACAGTCGAGAATCCCCCGTACATACAGACACACACCCGAGAATCCCCAGTACATACAGGCACACAGCCGAAAATCCCCCGTACATACAGGCACACAGCCGAGTATCCCCCGTACATACAGACACACAGCCGAGAATGCCCCGTACATACAGGCACACACCCGAGAATCCCCCGTACATACAGGCACACAGTCGAGAATCCCCCGTACAGACAGGCACACAGCCGAGAATCCCCCGTACATACAGGCACACAGCCGAGAATCCCCCGTACATACAGACACACAGCCGAGAATCCCCCGTACATACAGACACACAGCCGAGAATCCCCCGTACATACAGGCACACAGCCGAGAATCCCCCGTACAGACAGGCACACAGCCGAGAATCCCCCGTACATACAGACAAACAGCCGGGAATCCCCCGTACATACAGACACATAGCCGAGAATCCACCGTACATACAGGCACACAGCCGAGAATCACCCGTACATACAGGCACATAGCCGAGAATCCCCCGTACATACAGACACACAGCCGGGAATCCCCCGTACATACAGACACATAGCCGAGAATCCACCGTACATACAGGCACACAGCCGAGAATCCCCCGTACATACAGGCACATAGCCGAGAATCCCCCGTACATACAGACACATAGCCGAGAATCCCCCGTACATACAGGCACACAGCCGAGAATCCCCCGTACATACAGACACGCACCCGAGAATCCCCCGTACATACAGGCACACACCGGAGAATCCCCCGTACATTCAGACACCCAGCCGAGAATCCCCCGTACATACAGACACACATCGAGAATCCCCTGTACATACAGGCACACAGTCGAGAATCCCCCGTACATACAGGCACACAGCCGAGAATCCCCCGTACATACAGGCACACAGCCGAGAATCCCCCGTACATACAGACACGCACCCGAGAATCCCCCGTACATACAGGCACACAGCCGAGAATCCTCGGTACATACAGGCACACAGCCGAGAATCCCCCATACATACAGGCACACAGCCGAGAATCCCCCGTACATACAGACACACACCCGAGAATCCCCCGTACATACAGGCACACAGCCGAGAATCCCCCGTACATACAGACACACAGCCAAGAATCCCCCGTACATACAGACACACACCCGAGAATCCCCTGTACATACAGGCACACAGCCGAGCATCCCCCGTACATACAGGCACACACCCGAGAATCCCCCGTACATACAGACACATAGCCGAGAATCCCCCGTACATACAGGCACACAGCCGAGAATCCCCCGTACATACAGGCACACAGCCGAGAATCCCCGTACATACAGACACATAGCCGAGAATCCCCCGTACATACAGACACACAGCCGAGAATCCCCGTACATACAGGCACACAGCCGAGAATCCCCCGTACATTCAGACAGCCAGCCGAGAATCCCCCGTACATACAGACACACACCCGAGAATCCCCTGTACATACAGGCACACAGCCGAGCATCCCCCGTACATACAGGCACACACCCGAGAATCCCCCGTACATACAGACACATTGCCGAGAATCCCCCGTACATACAGACACACAGCCAAGAATCCCCCGTACATACAGACACACACCCGAGAATCCCCTGTACATACAGGCACACAGCCGAGCATCCCCCGTACATACAGGCACACACCCGAGAATCCCCCGTACATACAGACACATAGCCAAGAATCCCCCGTACATACAGACACACAGCCAAGAATCCCCCGTACATACAGGCACATAGCCGAGAATCCCCCATACATTCAGACACACAGCCGAGAATCCCTCCGTAAAAACAGGCATACAGCCGAGAATCCCCCATACATACAGGCACACAGCCGAGAATCCCCCGTACATACAGACACACAGCCGAGAATCCCCCGTACATACAGGCACACAGCCGAGAATCCCCCGTACATTCAGACACCCAGCCGAGAATCCCCCGTACATACAGACACACACCCGAGAATCCCCTGTACATACAGGCACACAGCCGAGCATCCCCCGTACATACAGGCACACAGCCGAGAATCCCCCGTACATACAGACACGCACCCGAGAATCCCCCGTACATACAGGCACACGGCCGAGAATCCTCTGTACATACAGGCACACAGCCGAGAATCCCCCATACACACAGGCACACAGCCGAGAATCCCCCGTACATACAGACACACACCCGAGAATCCCCCGTACATACAGGCACACAGCCGAGAATCCCCCGTACAGACAGGCACACAGCCGAGTATCCCCCGTACATACAGACACACAGCCGAGAATGCCCCGTACATACAGGCACACACCCGAGAATCCCCCGTACATACAGGCACACACCCGAGAATCCCCCGTACATACAGACACACAGCCGAGAATCCCCCGTACATACAGGTACACACCCGAGAATCCCCCGTACATACAGACACGCACCCGAGAATCCCCCGTACATACAGGCACACAGCCGAGAATCCTCCGTACATACAGGCACACAGCCGAGAATCCCCCATACATACAGGCACACAGCCGAGAATCCCCCGTACATACAGACACACACCCGAGAATCCCCCGTACATACAGGCACACAGCCGAGAATCTCCCGTACATACAGGCACACAGCCGAGTATCCCCCGTATATACAGACACACAGCCGAGAATCCCCCGTACATACAGCCACACAGCCGAGAATCCCCCGTACAGACAGGCACACAGCCGAGAATCCCCCGTACATACAGTCACATAGCCGAGAATCCACCGTACATACAGGCACACAGCCGAGAATCCCCCGTACAAACAGTCACATAGCCGAGAATCCCCTGTACATACAGACACATAGCCGAGAATCCCCCGTACATACAGGCACACAGCCGAGAATCCCCCGTACATACAGACACGCACCCGAGAATCCCCCGTACATACAGGCACACAGCCGAGAATCCCCCGTACATACAGGCACACACCCGAGAAACCCTCTGTACATACAGGCACACACCCGAGAATCCCCCGTACATACAGACACATAGCCGAGAATCCCCCGTACATACAGACACACAGCCAAGAATCCCCCGTACATACAGGCACATAGCCGAGAATCCCCCATACATTCAGACACACAGCCGAGAATCCCTCCGTAAAAACAGGCATACAGCCGAGAATCCCCCGTACATACAGGCACACAGCCGAGAATCCCCCGTACATACAGACACACAGCCGAGAATGCCCCGTACATACAGGCACACAGCCGAGAATCCCCCGTACATTCAGACACACAGCCGAGAATCCCCCGTACATACAGACACACACCCGAGAATCCCCTGTACATACAGGCACACAGCCGAGCATCCCCCGTACATACAGGCACACAGCCGAGAATCCCCCGTACATACAGACACGCACCCGAGAATCCCCCGTACATACAGGCACACGGCCGAGAATCCTCTGTACATACAGGCACACAGCCGAGAATCCCCCATACACACAGGCACACAGCCGAGAATCCCCCGTACATACAGACACACACCCGAGAATCCCCCGTACATACAGGCACACAGCCGAGAATCCCCCGTACAGACAGGCACACAGCCGAGTATCCCCCGTACATACAGACACACAGCCGAGAATGCCCCGTACATACAGGCACACACCCGAGAATCCCCCGTACATACAGGCACACACCCGAGAATCCCCCGTACATACAGACACACAGCCGAGAATCCCCCGTACATACAGGTACACACCCGAGAATCCCCCGTACATACAGACACGCACCCGAGAATCCCCCGTACATACAGGCACACAGCCGAGAATCCCCCATACATACAGGCACACAGCCGAGAATCCCCCGTACATACAGACACACACCCGAGAATCCCCCGTACATACAGGCACACAGCCGAGAATCTCCCGTACATACAGGCACACAGCCGAGTATCCCCCGTATATACAAACACACAGCCGAGAATCCCCCGTACATACAGCCACACAGCCGAGAATCCCCCGTACAGACAGGCACACAGCCGAGAATCCCCCGTACATACAGTCACATAGCCGAGAATCCACCGTACATACAGGCACACAGCCGAGAATCCCCCGTACAAACAGTCACATAGCCGAGAATCCCCCGTACATACAGACACATAGCCGAGAATCCCCCGTACATACAGGCACACAGCCGAGAATCCCCCGTACATACAGACACGCACCCGAGAATCCCCCGTACATACAGGCAAACAGCCGAGAATCCCCCGTACATACAGGCACACACCCGAGAAACCCTCTGTACATACAGACACACAGCCGAGAATCCCTCCGTAAATACAGGCACACAGCCAAGAATTCCCCCGTACATACAGACACACAGCCGAGAATCCCCCGTACATACAGGCACACAGCCGAGAATCCCCCGTACATACAGACGCATAGCCGAGAATCCCCCGTACATACAGACACATAGCCGAGAATCCCCCGTACATACAGACACACAGCCGAGAAGCCCCGTACATACAGACGCATAGCCGTGAATCCCCCGTACATACAGACACATAGCCGAGAATCCCCCGTACATACAGGCACATAGCCGAGAGTCCCCCGTACATACAGGCACACAGCCGAGAATCCCCCGTACATACAGTCACACAGCAGAGAATGCCCCGTACATACAGGCACACACCCGAGAATCCCCCGTACATACAGACACATAGCCGAGAATCCCCCGTACATACAGACACACAGCCAAGAATCCCCCGTACATACAGGCACATAGCCGAGAATCCCCCATACATTCAGACACACAGCCGAGAATCCCTCCGTAAATACAGGCACACAGCCGAGAATCCCCCGTACATACAGGCACACAGCCGAGAATCCCCCGTACATACAGACACACAGCCGAGAATCCCCCGTACATACAGGCACACAGCCGAGAATCCCCCGTACATTCAGACACCCAGCCGAGAATCCCCCGTACATACAGACACACACCCGAGAATCCCCTGTACATACAGGCACACAGCCGAGCATCCCCCGTACATACAGGCACACAGCCGAGAATCCCCCGTACATACAGACACGCACCCGAGAATCCCCCGTACATACAGGCACACAGCCGAGAATCCTCCGTACATACAGGCACACAGCCGAGAATCCCCCATACACACAGGCACACAGCCGAGAATCCCCTGTACATACAGACACACAGCCGAGAATCCACCGTACATACAGACACACAGCCGAGAATCCCCCGTACATACAGGCACACAGCCGAGAATCCCCCGTACAGACAGGCACACAGCCGAGAATCCCCCGTACATACAGACACATAGCCGAGAATCCACCGTACATACAGGCACATAGCCGAGAATCCCCCGTACATACAGACACATAGCCGAGAATCCCCCGTACATGCAGGCACACAGCCGAGAATCCCCCGTACATACAGACACGCACCCGAGAATCCCCCGTACATACAGGCACACAGCCGAGAATCCTCCGTACATACAGGCACACAGCCGAGAATCCCCCGTACATTCAGACACCCAGCCGAGAATCCCCCGTACTTACAGACACACATCGAGAATCCCCTGTACATACAGGCACACAGCCGAGAATCCCCCGTCCATACAGGCACACAGCCGAGAATCCCCCGTACATACAGGCACACAGCCGAGAATCCCCCGTACATACAGACACGCACCCGAGAATCCCCCGTACATACAGGCACACAGCCGAGAATCCTCCATACATACAGGCACACAGCCGAGAATCCCCCATACATACAGGCACACAGCCGAGAATCCTCCGTACATACAGACACACACCCGAGAATCCCCCATACATACAGGCACACAGCCGAGAATCCCCCGTACATACAGGCACACAGCCGAGTATCCCCCGTACATACAGACACACAGCCGAGAATGCCCCGTACATACAGGGACACACCCGAGAATCCCCCGTACATACAGGTACACACCCGAGAATGCCCCGTACATACAGGCACACAGCCGAGAATCCCCCGTACATACAGGTACACACCCGAGAATCCCCCGTACATACAGGTACACACCCGAGAATGCCCCGTACATACAGGCACACAGCCGAGAATCCCCCGTACATACAGACACACAGCCGAGAATCCCCCGTACATACAGACACACAGCCGAGAATCTCCCGTACATACAGACACACAGCCGAGAATCCCCCGTACATACAGGCACACAGCCGAGAATCCCCCGTACATACAGACACACAGCCGAGAATCTCCCGTACATACAGACACACAGCCGAGAATCCCCCGTACATACAGGCACACAGCCGAGAATCCCCCGTACATACAGACACACAGCCGAGAATCCCCCGTACATACAGACACACAGCCGAGAATCCCCCGTACATACAGGCACACAGCCGAGAATCCCCCGTACAGACAGGCATACAGCCGAGAATCCCCCGTACATACAGGCACACAGCCGAGAATCCCCCGTACATACAGACACACAGCCGAGAATCCCCCGTACATACAGGCACACAGCCGAGAATCCCCCGTACATTCAGACACCCAGCCGAGAATCCCCCGTACATACAGACACACACCCGAGAATCCCCTGTACATACAGGCACACAGCCGAGCATCCCCCGTACATACAGGCACACAGCCGAGAATCCCCCGTACATACAGACACGCACCCGAGAATCCCCCGTACATACAGGCACACGGCCGAGAATCCTCTGTACATACAGGCACACAGCCGAGAATCCCCCATACACACAGGCACACAGCCGAGAATCCCCCGTACATACAGACACACACCCGAGAATCCCCCGTACAGACAGGCACACAGCCGAGTATCCCCCGTACATACAGACACACAGCCGAGAATGCCCCGTACATACAGGCACACACCCGAGAATCCCCCGTACATACAGGCACACACCCGAGAATCCCCCGTACATACAGACACGCACCCGAGAATCCCCCGTACATACAGGCACACAGCCGAGAATCCTCCGTACATACAGGCACACAGCCGAGAATCCCCCATACATACAGGCACACAGCCGAGAATCCCCCGTACATACAGACACACACCCGAGAATCCCCCGTACATACAGGCACACAGCCGAGAATCTCCCGTACATACAGGCACACAGCCGAGTATCCCCCGTATATACAGACACACAGCCGAGAATCCCCCGTACATACAGCCACACAGCCGAGAATCCCCCGTACAGACAGGCACACAGCCGAGAATCCCCCGTACATACAGTCACATAGCCGAGAATCCACCGTACATACAGGCACACAGCCGAGAATCCCCCGTACAAACAGTCACATAGCCGAGAATCCCCTGTACATACAGACACATAGCCGAGAATCCCCCGTACATACAGGCACACAGCCGAGAATCCCCCGTACATACAGACACGCACCCGAGAATCCCCCGTACATACAGGCACACAGCCGAGAATCCCCCGTACATACAGGCACACACCCGAGAAACCCTCTGTACATACAGGCACACACCCGAGAATCCCCCGTACATACAGACACATAGCCGAGAATCCCCCGTACATACAGACACACAGCCAAGAATCCCCCGTACATACAGGCACATAGCCGAGAATCCCCCATACATTCAGACACACAGCCGAGAATCCCTCCGTAAAAACAGGCATACAGCCGAGAATCCCCCGTACATACAGGCACACAGCCGAGAATCCCCCGTACATACAGACACACAGCCGAGAATGCCCCGTACATACAGGCACACAGCCGAGAATCCCCCGTACATTCAGACACCCAGCCGAGAATCCCCCGTACATACAGACACACACCCGAGAATCCCCTGTACATACAGGCACACAGCCGAGCATCCCCCGTACATACAGGCACACAGCCGAGAATCCCCCGTACATACAGACACGCACCCGAGAATCCCCCGTACATACAGGCACACGGCCGAGAATCCTCTGTACATACAGGCACACAGCCGATAATCCCCCATACACACAGGCACACAGCCGAGAATCCCCCGTACATACAGACACACACCCGAGAATCCCCCGTACATACAGGCACACAGCCGAGAATCCCCCGTACAGACAGGCACACAGCCGAGTATCCCCCGTACATACAGACACACAGCCGAGAATGCCCCGTACATACAGGCACACACCCGAGAATCCCCCGTACATACAGGCACACACCCGAGAATCCCCCGTACATACAGACACACAGCCGAGAATCCCCCGTACATACAGGTACACACCCGAGAATCCCCCGTACATACAGACACGCACCCGAGAATCCCCCGTACATACAGGCACACAGCCGAGAATCCTCCGTACATACAGGCACACAGCCGAGAATCCCCCATACATACAGGCACACAGCCGAGAATCCCCCGTACATACAGACACACACCCGAGAATCCCCCGTACATACAGGCACACAGCCGAGAATCTCCCGTACATACAGGCACACAGCCGAGTATCCCCCGTATATACAAACACACAGCCGAGAATCCCCCGTACATACAGCCACACAGCCAAGAATCCCCCGTACAGACAGGCACACAGCCGAGAATCCCCCGTACATACAGTCACATAGCCGAGAATCCACCGTACATACAGGCACACAGCCGAGAATCCCCCGTACAAACAGTCACATAGCCGAGAATCCCCCGTACATACAGACACATAGCCGAGAATCCCCCGTACATACAGGCACACAGCCGAGAATCCCCCGTACATACAGACACGCACCCGAGAATCCCCCGTACATACAGGCAAACAGCCGAGAATCCCCCGTACATACAGGCACACACCCGAGAAACCCTCTGTACATACAGACACACAGCCGAGAATCCCTCCGTAAATACAGGCACACAGCCAAGAATTCCCCCGTACATACAGACACACAGCCGAGAATCCCCCGTACATACAGGCACACAGCCGAGAATCCCCCGTACATACAGACGCATAGCCGAGAATCCCCCGTACATACAGACACATAGCCGAGAATCCCCCGTACATACAGACACACAGCCGAGAAGCCCCGTACATACAGACGCATAGCCGAGAATCCCCCGTACATACAGACACATAGCCGAGAATCCCCCGTACATACAGGCACATAGCCGAGAGTCCCCCGTACATACAGGCACACAGCCGAGAATCCCCCGTACATACAGTCACACAGCAGAGAATGCCCCGTACATACAGGCACACACCCGAGAATCCCCCGTACATACAGACACATAGCCGAGAATCCCCCGTACATACAGACACACAGCCAAGAATCCCCCGTACATACAGGCACATAGCCGAGAATCCCCCATACATTCAGACACACAGCCGAGAATCCCTCCGTAAATACAGGCACACAGCCGAGAATCCCCCGTACATACAGGCACACAGCCGAGAATCCCCCGTACATACAGACACACAGCCGAGAATCCCCCGTACATACAGGCACACAGCCGAGAATCCCCCGTACATTCAGACACCCAGCCGAGAATCCCCCGTACATACAGACACACACCCGAGAATCCCCTGTACATACAGGCACACAGCCGAGCATCCCCCGTACATACAGGCACACAGCCGAGAATTCCCCGTACATACAGACACGCACCCGAGAATCCCCCGTACCTACAGGCACACAGCCGAGAATCCTCCGTACATACAGGCACACAGCCGAGAATCCCCCATACACACAGGCACACAGCCGAGAATCCCCTGTACATACAGACACACAGCCGAGAATCCACCGTACATACAGACACACAGCCGAGAATCCCCCGTACATACAGGCACACAGCCGAGAATCCCCCGTACAGACAGGCACACAGCCGAGAATCCCCCGTACATACAGACACATAGCCGAGAATCCACCGTACATACAGGCACATAGCCGAGAATCCCCCGTACATACAGACACATAGCCGAGAATCCCCCGTACATGCAGGCACACAGCCGAGAATCCCCCGTACATACAGACACGCACCCGAGAATCCCCCGTACATACAGGCACACAGCCGAGAATCCTCCGTACATACAGGCACACAGCCGAGAATCCCCCGTACATTCAGACACCCAGCCGAGAATCCCCCGTACTTACAGACACACATCGAGAATCCCCTGTACATACAGGCACACAGCCGAGAATCCCCCGTACATACAGGCACACAGCCGAGAATCCCCCGTACATACAGGCACACAGCCGAGAATCCCCCGTACATACAGACACGCACCCGAGAATCCCCCGTACATACAGGCACACAGCCGAGAATCCTCCATACATACAGGCACACAGCCGAGAATCCCCCATACATACAGGCACACAGCCGAGAATCCTCCGTACATACAGACACACACCCGAGAATCCCCCATACATACAGGCACACAGCCGAGAATCCCCCGTACATACAGGCACACAGCCGAGTATCCCCCGTACATACAGACACACAGCCGAGAATGCCCCGTACATACAGGGACACACCCGAGAATCCCCCGTACATACAGGTACACACCCGAGAATGCCCCGTACATACAGGCACACAGCCGAGAATCCCCCGTACATACAGGTACACACCCGAGAATCCCCCGTACATACAGGTACACACCCGAGAATGCCCCGTACATACAGGCACACAGCCGAGAATCCCCCGTACATACAGACACACAGCCGAGAATCCCCCGTACATACAGACACACAGCCGAGAATCTCCCGTACATACAGACACACAGCCGAGAATCCCCCGTACAGACAGGCACACAGCCGAGAATCCCCCGTACATACAGACACATAGCCGAGAATCCACCGTACATACAGGCACACAGCCGAGAATCCCCCGTACATACAGGCACATAGCCGAGAATCCCCCGTACATACAGACACATAGCCGAGAATCCCCCGTACATACAGGCACACAGCCGAGAATCCCCCGTACATACAGACACGCACCCGAGAATCCCCCGTACATACAGGCACACAGCCGAGAATCCCTCGTACATACAGGCACACACCCGAGAAACCCTCTGTACATACAGACACACAGCCGAGAATCCCTCCGTAAATACAGGCACACAGCCAAGAATTCCCCCGTACATACAGACACACAGCCGAGAATCCCCCGTACATACAGGCACACAGCCGAGAATCCCCCGTACATACAGACACACAGCCGAGAAGCCCCGTACATACAGACGCATAGCCGAGAATCCCCCGTACATACAGACACACACCCGAGAATCCCCCGTACATACAGGCACATAGCCGAGAGTCCCCCGTACATACAGGCACACAGCCGAGAATCCCCCGTACATACAGGCACACAGCCGAGAATCCCCCGTACATACAGTCACACAGCAGAGAATGCCCCGTACATACAGGCACACACCCGAGAATTCCCCGTACATACAGACACATAGCCGAGAATCCCCCGTACATACAGACACACAGCCAAGAATCCCCCGTACATACAGGCACATAGCCGAGAATCCCCCATACATTCAGACACACAGCCGAGAATCCCTCCGTAAATACAGGCACACAGCCGAGAATCCCCCGTACATACAGGCACACAGCCGAGAATCCCCCGTACATACAGACACACAGCCGAGAATTCCCCGTACATACAGGCACACAGCCGAGAATCCCCCGTACATTCAGACACCCAGCCGAGAATCCCCCGTACATACAGACACACACCCGAGAATCCCCTGTACATACAGGCACACAGCCGAGCATCCCCCGTACATACAGGCACACAGCCGAGAATTCCCCGTACATACAGACACGCACCCGAGAATCCCCCGTACATACAGGCACACGGCCGAGAATCCTCTGTACATACAGGCACACAGCCGAGAATCCCCCATACACACAGGCACACAGCCGAGAATCCCCCGTACATACAGACACACACCCGAGAATCCCCCGTACATACAGACACACAGCCGAGAATCCCCCGTACATACAGGTACACACCCGAGAATCCCCCGTACATACAGACACGCACCCGAGAATCCCCCGTACATACAGGCACACAGCCGAGAATCCTCCGTACATACAGGCACACAGCCGAGAATCCCCCATACATACAGGCACACAGCCGAGAATCCCCCGTACATACAGACACACACCCGAGAATCCCCCGTACATACAGGCACACAGCCGAGAATCTCCCGTACATACAGGCACACAGCCGAGTATCCCCCGTATATACAGACACGCAGCCGAGAATGCCCCGTACATACAGGCACACACCCGAGAATCCCCCGTACATACAGGCACACACCCGAGAATCCCCCGTACATTCAGACACACTGCCGAGAATCCCCCGTACATGCAGGTACACACCCGAGAATCCCCCATACATTCAGACACACGGCCAAGAATCCCCCGTACATACAGACACACAGTCGAGAATCCCCCGTACAGACAGGCACACAGCCGAGAATCCCCCGTACATAGAGGCACACAGCCGAGAATCCCCCGTACATACAGACACACAGCCGAGAATCCCCCGTACATACAGACACACAGCCGAGAATCCCCCGTACATACAGGCACACAGTGAGAATCCCCCGTACAGACAAGCACACAGCCGAGAATCCCCCGTACATACAGACACACAGCCGAGAAACCCCCGTACATACAGACACATAGCCGAGAATCCACCATACATACAGGCACACAGCCGCGAATCCCCCGTACATACAGGCACATAGCCGAGAATCCCCCGTACATACAGACACATAGCCGAGAATCCCCCGTACATACAGGCACACAGCCGAGAATCCCCCGTACATACAGACACGCACCCGAGAATCCCCCATACATACAGGCACACACCCGAGAATCCCCCGTACATACAGACACACACCCGAGAATCCCCCGTACATACAGGCACACAGCCGAGAATCCCCCGTACATACAGGCACACAGCCGAGAATCCCCCGTACATACAGGCACACAGCCGAGAATCCCCCGTACATACAGGCACACAGCCGAGAATCCCCCGTACATACAGACACGCACCCGAGAATCCCCCGTACATACAGGCACACAGCCGAGAATCCTCCGTACATACAGGCACACAGCCGTGAATCCCCCGTACATACAGGCACACAGCCGAGAATCCCCCGTACATACAGACACACACCCGAGAATCCCCCGTACATACAGGCACACAGCCGAGAATCCCCCGTACATACAGGCTCCTAGCCGAGAATCCACCGTACTTACAGGCACACACCCGAGAAACCCTCTGTATATACAGACACACAGCCTAGAATCCCTCCGTAAATACAGGCACACAGCCAAGAATTCCCCCGTACATATAGGCACACAGCCGAGAATCCCCCGTACATACAGGCACACAGCCGAGAATCCCCCGTACATACAGGCACACGCCCGAGAAACCCTCTGTACATACAGACACACAGCCGAGAATCCCCCGTATATACAGGCACACAGCCGAGAATCCCTCCGTAAATAGAGGCACACGCCCGAGAAACCCTCCGTAAATGCAGACACACAGCCGAGAATCCCCCGTACATACAGACACATAGCCGCGAAAACCCTCTGTACATACAGGCACATGCCCGAGAAACCCTCTGTACATACAGGCACACAGCCGAGAATCCCTCCGTAAATACAGGCACACGCCCGAGAAACCCTCCGTAAATACAGACACACAGCCGAGAATCCCTCCGTAAATACAGGCACACACCCGAGAATCCCCCGTACATACAGGCACACACCCGAGAATCCCCAGTACATACAGACACACACCCGAGAATCCCCCGTACATACAGGCACACACCCGAGAAACCCTCTGTACATACAGACACACAGCCGAGAATCCCCCGTACATACAGGCACACAGCCGAGAATCCCTCCGTAAATACAGGCACACGCCCGAGAAACCCTCCGTAAATACAGACACACAGCCGAGAATCCCCCGTACATACAGACACACACCCGAGAAACCCTCTGTACATACAGACACACAGCCGAGAATCCCTCCGTAAATACAGGCACACAGCCAAGAATTCCCCCGTACATACAGACACACAGCCGAGAATCCCCCGTACATACAGGCACACAGCCGAGAATCCCCCGTACATACAGACACACAGCCGAGAAGCCCCGTACATACAGACGCATAGCCGAGAATCCCCCGTACATACAGACACACACCCGAGAATCCCCCGTACATACAGGCACATAGCCGAGAGTCCCCCGTACATACAGGCACACAGCCGAGAATCCCCCGTACATACAGGCACACAGCCGAGAATCCCCCGTACATACAGTCACACAGCAGAGAATGCCCCGTACATACAGGCACACACCCGAGAATTCCCCGTACATACAGACACATAGCCGAGAATCCCCCGTACATACAGACACACAGCCAAGAATCCCCCGTACATACAGGCACATAGCCGAGAATCCCCCATACATTCAGACACACAGCCGAGAATCCCTCCGTAAATACAGGCACACAGCCGAGAATCCCCCGTACATACAGGCACACAGCCGAGAATCCCCCGTACATACAGACACACAGCCGAGAATTCCCCGTACATACAGGCACACAGCCGAGAATCCCCCGTACATTCAGACACCCAGCCGAGAATCCCCCGTACATACAGACACACACCCGAGAATCCCCTGTACATACAGGCACACAGCCGAGCATCCCCCGTACATACAGGCACACAGCCGAGAATTCCCCGTACATACAGACACGCACCCGAGAATCCCCCGTACATACAGGCACACGGCCGAGAATCCTCTGTACATACAGGCACACAGCCGAGAATCCCCCATACACACAGGCACACAGCCGAGAATCCCCCGTACATACAGACACACACCCGAGAATCCCCCGTACATACAGACACACAGCCGAGAATCCCCCGTACATACAGGTACACACCCGAGAATCCCCCGTACATACAGACACGCACCCGAGAATCCCCCGTACATACAGGCACACAGCCGAGAATCCTCCGTACATACAGGCACACAGCCGAGAATCCCCCATACATACAGGCACACAGCCGAGAATCCCCCGTACATACAGACACACACCCGAGAATCCCCCGTACATACAGGCACACAGCCGAGAATCTCCCGTACATACAGGCACACAGCCGAGTATCCCCCGTATATACAGACACGCAGCCGAGAATGCCCCGTACATACAGGCACACACCCGAGAATCCCCCGTACATACAGGCACACACCCGAGAATCCCCCGTACATTCAGACACACTGCCGAGAATCCCCCGTACATGCAGGTACACACCCGAGAATCCCCCATACATTCAGACACACGGCCAAGAATCCCCCGTACATACAGACACACAGTCGAGAATCCCCCGTACAGACAGGCACACAGCCGAGAATCCCCCGTACATAGAGGCACACAGCCGAGAATCCCCCGTACATACAGACACACAGCCGAGAATCCCCCGTACATACAGACACACAGCCGAGAATCCCCCGTACATACAGGCACACAGTGAGAATCCCCCGTACAGACAAGCACACAGCCGAGAATCCCCCGTACATACAGACACACAGCCGAGAAACCCCCGTACATACAGACACATAGCCGAGAATCCACCATACATACAGGCACACAGCCGCGAATCCCCCGTACATACAGGCACATAGCCGAGAATCCCCCGTACATACAGACACATAGCCGAGAATCCCCCGTACATACAGGCACACAGCCGAGAATCCCCCGTACATACAGACACGCACCCGAGAATCCCCCATACATACAGGCACACACCCGAGAATCCCCCGTACATACAGACACACACCCGAGAATCCCCCGTACATACAGGCACACAGCCGAGAATCCCCCGTACATACAGGCACACAGCCGAGAATCCCCCGTACATACAGGCACACAGCCGAGAATCCCCCGTACATACAGGCACACAGCCGAGAATCCCCCGTACATACAGACACGCACCCGAGAATCCCCCGTACATACAGGCACACAGCCGAGAATCCTCCGTACATACAGGCACACAGCCGTGAATCCCCCGTACATACAGGCACACAGCCGAGAATCCCCCGTACATACAGACACACACCCGAGAATCCCCCGTACATACAGGCACACAGCCGAGAATCCCCCGTACATACAGGCTCCCAGCCGAGAATCCACCGTACTTACAGGCACACACCCGAGAAACCCTCTGTATATACAGACACACAGCCTAGAATCCCTCCGTAAATACAGGCACACAGCCAAGAATTCCCCCGTACATATAGGCACACAGCCGAGAATCCCCCGTACATACAGGCACACAGCCGAGAATCCCCCGTACATACAGGCACACGCCCGAGAAACCCTCTGTACATACAGACACACAGCCGAGAATTCCCCGTATATACAGGCACACAGCCGAGAATCCCTCCGCAAATAGAGGCACACGCCCGAGAAACCCTCCGTAAATGCAGACACACAGCCGAGAATCCCCCGTACATACAGACACATAGCCGCGAAAACCCTCTGTACATACAGGCACATGCCCGAGAAACCCTCTGTACATACAGGCACACAGCCGAGAATCCCTCCGTAAATACAGGCACACGCCCGAGAAACCCTCCGTAAATACAGACACACAGCCGAGAATCCCTCCGTAAATACAGGCACACACCCGAGAATCCCCCGTACATACAGGCACACACCCGAGAATCCCCAGTACATACAGACACACACCCGAGAATCCCCCGTACATACAGGCACACACCCGAGAAACCCTCTGTACATACAGACACACAGCCGAGAATCCCCCGTACATACAGGCACACAGCCGAGAATCCCTCCGTAAATACAGGCACACGCCCGAGAAACCCTCCGTAAATACAGACACACAGCCGAGAATCCCCCGTACATACAGACACACAGCCGAGAATCCCTCCGTAAATACAGGCACACGCCCGAGAAACCCTCCGTAAATACAGACACACAGCCGAGATTCCCTCCGTAAATACAGGCACACACCCGAGAATCCCCCGTACATACAGACACACACCTGAGAATCCCCCGTACATACAGGCACAAACCCGAGAATCCCCAGTACATACAGACACACACCCGAGAATCCCCCGTACATACAGGCACACACCCGAGAATCCCCCGTACATACAGGCACACACCCGAGAATCCCCAGTACATGCAGGCACACACCCGAGAATCCCCAGTACATACAGACACACGCCCGAGAATCCGCCATACATACAGGCAGACACCAGAGAATCTTCCGTACATACAGGCACACACCTGAGAATCCCCTGTACATACAGACGCACACCCGAGAATCCTCCATACATACAGGCAGACACCAGAGAATCCTCCGTACATACAGACACACAGCCGAGAAGGCGACGGAGGTTTTAAAAATTCATTTACTGGATGTGGGCATCGCTAGTTAGTCCAGCATTTAATTCCCATCCCTATTTGCCCTTCAGAAGGTGGGGGTGAGCTGCCTTCTCGAACCGCTGCAGTCCCTGAGGTGTAGGTACACCCACTGTGCTGTTAGGGAGGGAGTTTCAGGATTTTGCCCCAGTGACGGTGAAGGAACGGTCGATATATTTCCAAGTCAGGGTGGTCAGTGACTTGAAGGGGAACCTCCAGGTGGTGGGGTTCCCAGGTATCTGCTGCTCTTGTCCTTCTAGATGGTAGTGGTCGTGGGTTTGGAAGGTGCTTTCTGAGGCTCCTTGCTTGAGTTGCTGCAGTGCAGCTTGCAAATGGTACACACGGCTGCCGCTGTGCGTCGATGGTGGAGGGTTTGAATGTTTGTGGAAGGAGGAGCAATCAAGCGGGCTGCTTTGACCTGACTTGGAAATATATCACCGTTCCTTCACTGTCGCTGGGTCAAAATCTTGGGACTCCCTCGGCAATGGCACGGTGGGCGTACGTACAGCACATGGATTGCAGCGGTTCAAGAAGGGAGCTCATCGCCACCTTCTGAAGGGCAACTAGGGATGGGAAATAAATGCTGACCCAGCCAGTGACACCCACATCCCAGAAATTAATTTTTCAAACTCTCGAGAATTCCCTGCACCTACTGGCACACTCCCAGGAATCCCCGACAAAGACTGACACACTCCTGGGAATGCCTCCAAGGACAAAGAGAGAGCAAACAGCAAAAAGGAATTCCAGAGCTTGGAGTCCAGGCATCTGAAGGCACAGCTGTAAAAGGTGGAGTGATACAAGTTCAAAATACGCAAGGTGCCAGAATTAGTGGAATGCCGATATCTGCGAGGATTATGGGAGAGGTTACAGAGATAGGGAAGAGTGAGGTCGTGGAGGGATTTGAAAACCAGGATGAGAAAAAAATCAAGGAGTTTGCTGACCAGCAGCCAATGGAAGTTAGCAAGTACAGAGGTGCTGGGTGAATGGATGTTTGGTGCGGGTAAAGCCACAAGCAGCAGAGCTTCAGATGATGTCCAGTTTATGGGGGGTTAAATGTGGGAGCTGGGCTGGGGGTCCGGGTCGAGCCAAGCTGGGGGTTGGCTATATTCGGGGTTGCAGAAGAGCCGGGACTGCAGGAGGCGAAAGAGGCTGATGTCTTGGCCTTTGCGTCCCTAGTAGCCCGGCGAAGGATATTGCTTATGTGGAAGGAAGCCAAACCCCCGGGCGTGGAGACCTGGATAAATGACATGGCAGGGCTTATAAAACTAGAACGGATAAAGTTCGCACTAAGGGGTTCGGCTCAAGGGTTCACCAGGCGGTGGCAACCGTTCATTGACTACCTCGCAGAACGATAAAGGAAATGGGAAGGTAACAGCAGCAACCCAGGGGGGGGGGGGGGGGGGGGGAGAAGAGGGCCCGGGCGGGTCCTCAGGGGTGTTTTTGTACAGATATTAGTACTTGGTTATGTATATTGGATTGTTTGATTTTATTTTTGGAGAGTTATTATTTTTGATAGGGCAGTTGCCATTTAGTTTATATATTATTTATTTATTTGTTAAAAACGGCCACTGTTATTTATACTGTTTTACTGTTGTAAAAAGGAAAACCTTTGTATTGTTTTGTTTGGCCAAAAAATTTGAATAAATACATATATTTTTTTTCAATGTGGGAGTTGGGCCGGGGTCAATACTGTCGGCAAAAGAATCATTGAGGGGTTCAGCTGCCAATCGCAGAATTGTCAAAACCTTACAGCACAGAAGGAGCCCTTTCGGCCTGTTGTATCTGTGCTAGCCCTCTGCAAGAGTAGCTAGTCCCAATCCCTGGGAACTGGGGAATGGAGTTCGGAGGAGGAACAAATGGCTTCAGTCTTCCCAATATTTAATTGGAGGAAATTTCTTCTCCCCCAGTGCGGGATTCCGGATAAGGAGTCTGATCATTTAGAGACAGTGGAGAGAGATGGGGGTGAGGATGAGCTGGGTGAACATATGAAAACTAATACTGAGCTTTTGGATAATGACACCTCGGGGACGAATGTAGATGAGAAACAGGACGGGAGCAAGGAGAGATCCTTGGGAGTCACTATCATCTCTACACTTTAATGGACTTTCACATCTTGGGCGGGATTCTCCGACCCCCCGCCGGGTCGGAGAATCGCCGGGGGCTGGCGTGAATGCCGCCCCCGCCGGTTGCCAAATTCTCCGGCACCGGATATTCGTCGGGGGTGAAAATCGCGCCGCGCCAATTGGCGGGCCCCCCCCGGCGATTCTCTGGCCGCGATGGGCCGAAGTCCCGCTGCTGGAATGCCTGTCCCACCGGCGAGAATCAAACCACCTCTCTTACCGGCGGGACAAGGCGGCGCGGGCGGGCTCCGGGGTACTGGGGGGGGGGGCGGGGCGATCTGGCCCCGGGGGGTGCCCCCACAGTGGCCTGGCCCGCGATCAGGGCCCACCGATCCGCCGATTCTCGCCTCTCTCTCCAAGCGCTTTAATGGACTCCGGCCTGTCTCTGAGCTCTTTAATGGCCTGTGCTGTGGGGACACTCTTTTCCTTCCGCCTTCGCCATGGTCTCCACTATGGCGGAGGCGGAAGAGACCCCCTCCACTGCGCATGAGCAGGGATGCCGTGAGCGGCAGCGGACGCTCCCGCGCATGCGCCACACGGCAAAGTCAGTTTCGCGCCAGCTGGCGGTGCACCAAACGCCTTTCCCGCCAGCTGGCAGGGCGGAAATCAGTCCGGCGCAGGCCTAGCCCCTCAAGGTGAGGGCTCGGCCCCTCAAGATGCGGAGCCAAAAACGGCGCGAATCAGTCTGGCATCGCGCCGATTGCGGAGAATCCCGCCCCTTGTTCCTCACCCTTTAATAGATTTTCACCTCTCTCTTGATGCTTTTTCATGGACTCCCCAGCCACTCGCGAATGGACTCTCACCTCTCTCTCGACAAGCTTTAATGGGCGCTAACCTCCCTCTCCATGTTGTTAATTCACTCTCACCTCTTTCTTCACTTTTTAAACTACTCTCACCTCTCCCTGCTCTCTTTAACGCACGTCTCTCTCTCTCTCTCTCCGTTCTTCATGGACTCCCGTCTCCCTCCCTCTTTGCTATTTAATGGACTATAGCTCCCCTCTTCCACTCTTTACTGCACTCTCGCATCTCTCTGTCTTCACTCTTTAATGAACTCCCACCTCTCTCTCTCCGCTATTTAGTGGACTCTAACCTCTTTCTCTATTTGCTATTGAACAGACTCCTGCCTAACCCTCTGCTCTTTCCCCGCTCAGAGTGCTCTTTAATGGACTCTGTTGGTTAATGATCTCTCTTTTCTCTCTCTCCACTATTTAATGGACTTCCAGCTCTCGCTCTGTCTAGGCTTCACTGGACTCAAAGAACAAAGAACAAAGAAATGTACAGCACAGGAACAGGCCCTTCGGCCCTCCAAGCCCGTGCCGACCATACTGCCCGACTCAACTACAATCTTCTACACTTCCTGGGTCCGTATCCTTCTATTCCCATCCTATTCATATATTTGTCAAGATGCCCCTTAAATGTCCCTATCGTCCCTGCTTCCACTACCTCCTCCGGTAGCGAGTTCCAGGCACCCACTACCCTCTGCGTAAAAAACTTGCCTCGTACATCTACTCTAAACCTTGCCCCTCTCACCTTAAACCTATGCCCCCTAGTAATTGACCCCTCTACCCTGGGGAAAAGCCTCTGACTATCCACTCTGTCTATGCCCCTCATAATTTTGTATACCTCTATCAGGTCGCCCCTCAACCTCCTTCGTTCCAGTGAGAACAAACCGAGTTTATTCAATCGCTCCTCATAGCTTATGCCCTCCATACCAGGCAACATTCTGGTAAATCTCTTCTGCACCCTCTCTAAAGCCTCCACATCCTTCTGGTAGTGTGGCGACCAGAATTGAACACTATACTCCAAGTGTGGCCTAACTAAGGTTCTATACAGCTGCAACATGACTTGCCAATTCTTATACTCAATGCCCCGGCCAATGAAGGCAAGCATGCCGTATGCCTTCTTGACTACCTTCTCCACCTGTGTTGCCCCTTTCAATGACCTGTGGATCTGTACTCCTAGATCTCTTTGACTTTCAATACTCTTGAGGGTTCTACCATTCACTGTATAAATTCACTCATGCCTCTCTCTCCACATCTTTTAATGGACACTCGCGTCTCCCTCTGCTCTTTAATAGACTCTAATCTCTCTCTCCGCATTCTTTAATGGGCTCTTGTCTCACTCTCTGCTTTTGAAAGAATGGACTCTCGTCTCTCCTTCTGTTCTTTAGTGGATTCTCGCCTCTCTCTCCAAGCGCTTTAATGGACTCCGGCCTGTCTCTGAGCTCTTTAATGGACTCTCACTTCACTCTCTGTGCTTTTGAATGGTTTGTCACCTCTTTCAACTGACTCTTGCCTCTCTCTCCCTGCTCGTTAATTAACTCTCACCTCTGACTCCTCTTTCATGCACACTCACCTCTCCCTCGGCTCTTTAATAGACTCTCACCTCTCTCTCTCTCTCTGCACTCTTTAATGGACATGCTCCTAGCGCTCCGTGCTCTTTAATGAACTCTTGCATTTTTCTCTGCCCTTCAATGGGCCCATTTCAGGTATTAGTCGGAAAATCTTCTCTCAACGGCTCCCAATGCATTTTAATCTTGGCTTAAATAGGGAGGCCTGGCGGCAAGGGGGGAGGGGGGAAAATTATACAAACTAGGTTAATGAGTGTGTTGTTAGCTATGTTACTGTTCTTTTCACACATTTGTAATAAAATACATTAAAAAAATAAGAAGATTGATTGTGGAAGCACAATTAATAAATATATTTAAGGCAAATAGATTATTAATCACCAAGAAGGTGATTAAGATAGATAGTTTTTTGAAGAATAAAGGGATTAAGGGTTGTGGTGTTCAGGCCGGAAAGTGGAGCTGAGTCCACAAAAGATCAGCCATGATCTCATTGAATGGCGGAGCAGGCTCGAGGGGCCAGATGGCCGACTCCTGCTCCTAGTTCTTATGTTCTTATGTTCTTATAAGGGGAAAGGTTATAGGAAGGAATGTGGGGTTGAGGTTACAATCAGATCAGCCGCAATCTTATTGAATGGGATAGCAGATTTGAGGGGCCGAGTGGCCAGCTGCTCCTAATTAATATGTTTGGATGTATGTTCATATCAATCAATGTCTTTATCACACTGCAAGGTGACTGGGAAGAAAATCACAAGCGCGTCCCATCACACTGCGTCCAACAGTAGCTTGCCCAGGTTCTACATCATACAGAGAACACATATCCTACCTTCAGGGGACTCCTCCTGCACATAGGTTCCAGTTAAATACCGGTGAACAAGAGCAGACTTCCCACTCGACAGATTCCCCACGATTCCCTGGCGAAAAGAACATACTGAGATCAGTAATAATATAACAAAACGTTGACACACAAAGGGACCACGGATTCCTGGGACGGCTGGATTGTCGTATGAGGAGAGACTGCGTCGAGTGCGTCAATGTTCACTGGAATTTAGAAGAATGAGAGGGGATCTCATTGAAACGTTTATCATTCTGTCATAGCTGGACTGACTGGGTGAAGAGTTGTTGCTTCCTTTGGCTGGAGCGGTCTAAAACCTGGAGTCACAGTCTCCGGATACGGGGCACGCCATTTCGGAGTGAGAGGAGGTGACAGCTCTTCACTGAGAGGGTACTGAATCAGTGGAACTCTCTACCACAGGAAGCTGTGGAGGACAAGTCATGGAGTATATTTAAGAAGGAAATAGGTTTCACGGCTCCATCAGCGTGCGGGGGGAAAGTGGGAGTATGATGCTGAGATAGAGAATCAGCCAGAATCATAATGAATGGCAGTACAGGCTCAAAGAGCCGAATGGACGACTCCTGCTCCTATTTTCTCTCTTTATATGTTAATCCCTGTGACCGTCTGCTAGGTCAACGGTGATGAGAAAATCACTCAGTTCTCCAATTCACTTCAATTTCTGTGGGAGACGGAGACAAATGCTGATGCTGTTGAAAATATATCCGATGAAGAGTGGGTGGACAGGCACTTGTGTCTCTGAGTCAGAGGTTGGTGGGTTCTAGTGTCACTTCAGGAGCTGGAACACAGGAGGATACTCCAGTGTTGTACTGAGGGAATGTCGCACTGCTCGAGGGTCATAGAATCACAGAATTTACAGTGCACAAGGAGGCCATTTGGCCCATCGAGTCTGCACCCGCCCTTGCAAAGAGCACCCTACGGGAGCCCACGTATCCCTGTTGCCCAGTGACACCCACTTAAAATTTTTTGGACACTAAGGGCAATTTATCACGGCCAACCCACCTAACCTGCACATCTTTTGACTGTGGGAGGAAACCGGAGCACCCGGAGGAAACCCACGCACACACGGGGAGAACGTGTAGACTCCGCACAGACAGTGACCCAAGCCGGGAATCAAACCTGGGACCCTGGAGCTGTGTAGCAATTGTGCTAACCACAAGGCTACCGTGTTGCCTTTGACTTCAGTACAGAGTGAACTGTCGGAGGGTCAATTCTGAGGGGAATGCTGCACTGTCGTGAGGTCTGTGTAGCGCACAAATACTCCGTGAGACGAATAGAGTGAAGTCGATGAGGCTTTATTAAGCGTGTCTGTTCCCCCGCAGCTCGATAGTAAACTGGCCAGCGGGGGAAGACTCCGGCTTCTTATACTCCGCCTTCAGGGCGGAGCTAGAGATCAACGGCCAACCAGGACCCGGGATCTGTCAGCCAATGACATTAGGGCTTCCAGTCCCACATGACCCCCAATACGTACTACCACATTCACCCCTTGTCAAAAATGAACCCGGCGGGGTGATGCTTCGTATGGTGGTAAGGGTTTACAGGGCTGGTCCTGGGAGGAAAAACATTCACATGGCAATACAGCATTGTACAATTTTGTCCTGTTTCAACTATTTACAGAAGGTATAGGGAGAAAAGCAAAAATGTTCTTGTGAAAAGTCCATATTTTGATTTAGATCGACGCCACGAGTCGGTCGGGCGGTCTGGCCGTCCGTGTCGATCGCCTCGGCCCCGGTGGTGGTGGTGGTGCTTGTACCGGTGTTGTCGTCTCCGGGAGCCTTACGGTTTCAGCTTGGGCTTTATCCTTGGTCGGGCCTGAGGGAAGGGGAACCGATCCTCCTGGGAAGGGGGCGGTCGCGGGGTGCGGCGGTGGCAGGAAGGGGGGGGGGTTGGGTGAATGGTGTCGGGGGGGTGTGTGTGTTGCCGGCGGGCGCCAGATCCCGCAGGGAGACCGTGTCCTGTCGGCCGTCGGGGTACTCCACATAAGCGTACTGCAGGTTCGCGTGGAGGAGGCGAACCCTTTCGACCAACGGGTCCACCTTATGTACCCGCACATGCTTTCGGAGCAAGATGGGTCCTGGGACCGCCAGCCAGGTCAGCAGCGACGTCCCAGAGGAGGACCTCCTAGGGAAGACAAGGAGACGCTCATGAGGCGTTTGATTAGTGCTCGTACATAATAACGACCGGATGGAGTGGAGAGCGTCCGGGAGGACCTCCTGCCACCGTGAAACTGGGAGGTCCCTGGACCGTAGGGCCAGTAGGACGGCCTTCCAGACCGTGCCGTTCTCCCTCTCTACTTGCCCGTACCCCCGGGGGTTGTAGCTGGTCATCCTGCTTGAGGCGATGCCCTTACTGAGCAGGAACTGGCGCAGCTCGTCACTCATTAAAGAGGACCCCCTGTCGCTGTGGACGTATGCGGGGTAACCGAACAGTGTGAAGATGCTGTTCAGGGCTTTAATAACTGTGGCCGCGGTCATGTCAGAGCAGGGAATGGCAAAAGGGAAGCGGGAGTATTCGTCCACCACATTAAGAAAATATGCGTTGCGGTCGGTGGAGGGAGGGAGGGCCCTTTGAAATCCAGACTGAGGCGTTCAAAGGGGCGGGAAGCCTTAATCAGGTGCGCTCCATCCGGCCTGAAAAAATGCGGTTTGCATTCCGCGCAGATGTGGCAGTCCCTTGTGACTGTACGGACCTCCTCTAAAGAGTATGGGAGATTGCGGGACTTGATGAAGTGGAAAAACCGAGTGACCCCCGGGTGGCAGAGGTCCTCGTGGAGGGTTTGGAGGCGGTTAATTTGTGCGTTGGCACATGTGCCGCGGGATAGGGCATCGGACGGCTCGTTCAGCTTTCCGGGACGATGCAAAATCTCGTAGTTGAAGGTGGAGAGCTCGATCCTCCACCTTAAGATCTTGTCGTTTTTGATTTTGCCCCGCAGTGCATTATCGAACATGAAGGCTACCGACCGTTGGTCCGTGAGGAGAGTGAATCTCCTGCCGGCCAGGTAATGCCTCCAATGTCGCACAGCTTCCACTATGGCTTGGGCTTCCTTTTCCACTGAGGAGTGGCGGATTTCTGAGGCGTGGAGGGTCCGGGAGAAAAAGGCCACGGGTCTGCCCGCTTGGTTAAGGGTGGCCGCTAGAGCTACGTCGGAGGCGTCGCTCTCGACCTGGAAGGGGAGGGACTCGTCGATGGCGCGCATCGTGGCCTTTGCGATATCCGCTTTGATGCGGCTGAAGGCCTGGCAAGCCTCTGTCGACAGAGGGAAGGTCGTGGTCTGTATTAGGGGGCGGGACTTGTCTGCGTACTGGGGGACCCACTGGGCGTAATATGAAAAGAACCCCAGGCAGCGTTTTAGGGCTTTTGAGCAGTGAGGGAGGGGAAATTCCATGAGGGGGCGCATACGTTCGGGGTCGGGGCCTATTATCCCATTGCGCACTACGTAGCCCAGAATGGCTAGCCGATTGGTGCTAAAAACGCACTTGTCCTCGTTGTACGTGAGGTTCAAGGCTTTGGCGGTCTGGAGGAATTTTTGGAGGTTGGCGTCGTGGTCCTGCTGGTCGTGGCCGCAGATGGTTACATTGTCGAGATACGGGAACGTGGCCCGCAACCCATGTTGATCAACCATTCGGTCCATCTCCCGTTGGAAGACCGAGACCCCGTTTGTGGCGCCAAATGGGACCCTTAGAAAATGGTATAATCGCCCGTCTGCCTCGAAGGCTGTGTACTTGCGGTCACTTGGGCGGATGGGGAGCTGATGGTAGGCAGACATGAGGTCCACGGTGGAGAAGACTTTATATTGGGCAATCCGATTGACCATGTCGGATATGCGGGGGAGAGGGTACGCGTCTAGTTGTGTGTACCTGTTGATGGTCTGGCTATAGTCTATGACCATCCTTTGTTTCTCCCCTGTCTTCACTACTACCACCTGCGCTCTCCAGGGACTATTGCTGGCCTGGATTATGCCCTCCTTTAGTAGCCGCTGGACTTCGGACCGAATGAAGGTCCGGTCCTGGGCGCTGTACCGTCTGCTCCTCGTGGCAACGGGTTTGCAATCCGGGGTGAGGTTCGCAAACAAGGACGGGGGTTGCACCTTGAGGGTTGCGAGGCCGCAGATAGTGAGTGGGGGTATTGGGCCGCCGAATTTGAACGTAAGGCTCTGTAGATTGCATTGGAAATCTAATCCCAGTAAAGTGGGGGCGCAGAGTTGGGGAAGGACGCTTAGTTTGTAGTTTTTGAACTCCCTCCCCTGCACCGTTAGGGTAACTATGCAGAATCCTTGGATCTGTACGGAGTGGGATCCTGCAGCTAGGGAAATCTTTTGTGCGCTGGGATAGGTGGTCAATAAACAGCGTCTTACCGTGTCGGGGTGGATAAAGCTCTCCGTGCTCCCGGAGTCGACTAGGCATGGTGCCTCGTGGCCGTTTATTAGCACCGTTGTCGTCGTCGTCTGGAGTGTCCGGGGCCGAGCTTGATCGAGCGTAATTGAAGCGAGACGTGGTTGTAGTAGTGGAGTGGGGTCCGTTGTGTCCGTCCAAGATGGCGTCGGGGATGAATAAAATGGCCGCCCCCATACATCGCACGTGGCTGGGGGGTCACAAGATGGCGGCGGGAGTGGACAAAATGGCCGCCCCCACGCGTCGTACAGGTCTGGGGTGGTCCAAGATGGCGGCGCCCTTCCTCCCCTCGTGGTGGCCGGGACCCAAAATGGCGCCATCTGCAGGTCGCACATGGGGCGCTGGGGAGCGCTAGGACCGCGCGGAGCCATCTGCAGGTCGCACGTGGGGCGCTGGGAGCGCTAGGACCGCGCGGAGCTCCCTCACCGGGGACAGCGGTGGTCGGGACCCAAGTTGGTATCGCCGGTGGGTCAGACGTGGGGCGCGGGGGGGGGGGGTTAGGGATGCGCAAAACTCCCTCTTCTCCGTGGAGAGTGGTGGTCGGGACCCAAAGCGGTAGCGCCGGCGGGTCATACATGGGCTGCGGTGGGGGGGGTTGGGGAGCGTAAGCGGCGTGCAGAGCTCCCAGTTCTCCCGGGACCGCGGTGGTCGGGACCCAGAGTGGCTGCGCCTGCGGGTCGTACATGGCGTGCTGGGGAGCGTAAACGGCTTGCAGGGCCCCCTGTTCTCCCGGGACCGGCACACAACCGCGTAATGGCCCTTTTTCCCGCAGCTCTTGCAGATAGCTGCGCGGGCCGGGCAGCGCTGTCGGGGGTGTTTGGCCTGGCCGCAGAAATAGCAGCGGGCGCCCCCGGTGCGACTTGGCGTTTGGACCGCGCAAGCCTGAGGGGTGTGCAGGGGGGGGGGTGTTTGTCGCGACGGGTACTTACGGGGCCCAATGGGCTACCGCGCGGTCGGGGCCGTAGGCGCGGGTATTACGCGCGGCCACGTCTAGGGAGGCTGCTAGGGCCCGGGCCTCTGAGAGTCCTAGCGACTCTCTTTCTAGAAGTCTTTGGCGGATTTGGGAGGAATTCATACCTGCCACAAAAGCATCGCGCATTAACATGTCCGTGTGTTCATTTGCATTCACCGAAGGGCAGCTGCAGGCTCATCCCAAAATCAGCAGCGCGGCGTAGAATTCGTCCATCGATTCTCCGGGACCTTGCCGTCTCGTCGCAAGCTGGTAGCGAGCGTAGATTTGGTTAACTGGGTGGACATAGAGACTTTTCAGTGCTGCGAACGCCGTCTGGAAATCCTCCGAGTCGTCGATGAGGGAGAAGATCTCCGTGCTCACCCTCGAGTGCAGGACCTGTAGTTTTTGGTCTTCTGTGACCCGGCCGGTGGCCGTTCTGAGGTAGGCCTCGAAGCAAGTCTGCCAGTGCTTGAAGGCTGCTGCCGCGTTCACTGCGTGGGGGCTGATCCTCAGGCATTCCGGAATGATCCTGAGCTGCATAGTCCTTTTTAGACACGCTTAATAAATTGTAGCGCACAAAGACTCCGTGAGACGAATAGAGTGAAGTCGATGAGGCTTTATTAAGCGTGTCTGTTCCCCCGCAGCTCGATAATAGAATGGCCAGCGGTGGGAGGACTCCGGCTTCTTATACTCCGCCTTCAGGGCGGAGCTAGAGGTCAACGGCCAACCAGTACCCGGGATCTGTCAGCCAATGACATTAGGGCTTCCAGTCCCACATGACCCCCAATACATACTACCACAGTCTGTAATAAGGGAGTTTGTTTCTATTTGTGAATGGGATGTGGGCGTCGCTGGGTCAGCATTTGTTTTCCATCCCTGAGGCCAATTAATAGTCAACCACATTGCTGTGGGTCTGGAGTCACATGTCGGCCAGACCGGGTAAGGACGGCAGATTTCCTTCCCGAAAGGACATTAGTGAACCAGATGGGTTTTTACGACAATCGACAATGGTTTCATGATCATCATTAGACTTTTACTGAATTCAAATTTACCATCTGCCCTGGTGGGATTCGACCCCACATCCCCGGAGACAAATTTGTCCAGTGGCAAATACCAGTTTGCCGCTGCCACACTGACAGAGGGTCAGTACTGAGGGAGTGCTGCCCTGTCAGAGGGTCAGTACTGAGGGAGTGCTGCCCTGTCAGAGGCTCAGTACTGAGGGAGCTCCGCACTGTCAGAGGGTCAGTACTGAGGGAGTGCTGAACTGTCAGAGGATCAGTACTGAGGGAGTGCTGCACTGTCAGAGGGTCAGTGCTGAGGGAATGCCGCACTGTCAGAGGGTCAGGACTGAGGAAGTGCTGCACTGTCCGAGAGCCAGTACTGAGGGGGCGCTGCCCGATCAGAGAGTCAGTACTGAGGGAGTGCTGCCCTGTCAGAGGGTCAGTACTGAGGGAGTGCTGCCCTGTCAGAGGGTCAGTACTGAGGGAGTGCTGCCCTGTCAGAGGGTCAGTACTGAGGGAGTGCTGCCCTGTCAGAGACTCAGTACTGAGGGAGTGCTGCCCTGTCAGAGAGTCAGTACTGAGGGAGTGCCGCACTGTCAGAGGGTCAGTGCTGAGGGAGTGCTGCACTGTCAGAGGGTCAGTACTGAGGGAGTGCCGCACTGTCAGAGGGTCAGTACTGAGGGAGTGCTGCACTGTCAGAGGGTCAGTACTGAGGGAGTGTCGCACTGTCAGAGGGTCAGTACTGAGGGAGTGCTGCACTGTCAGAGGGTCAGTACTGAGGGAGTGCCGCACTGTCAGAGGGTCAGTGCTGAGGGAATGCCGCACTGTCAGAGGGTCAGTACTGAAGCAGTGCTGCCCTGTCAGAGAGTCAGTACTGAGGGAGTGCCGCACTGTCAGAGGGTCAGTGCTGAGGGAGTGCTGCACTCTCAGAGAGTCAGTACTGAGAGAGTGCTGCACTTTCAGTGGGTCAGTACTGAGAGAGTGCCGCACTGTAAGAGGGTCAGTACTGAGGGAGTGCTGCACTGTCAGAGGGTCAGTACTGAGGGAGTGCCGCACTGTCAGAGGGTCAGTACTGTGGGAGTGCTGCACTGTCAGAGGGTCAGTACTGAGGGAGTGCCGCACTGTCAGAGGGTCAGTACTGAGGGAGTGCCGCACTGTCAGAGGGTCAGTACTGAGGGAGTGCTGCACTGTCAGAGGGTCAGTACTGAGGGAGTGCTGCACTGTCAGAGGGTCAGTACTGAGGGAGTGCTGCACTGTCAGAGGGTCAGTACTGAGGGAGTGCTGCACTGTCAGAGGGTCAGTACTGAGGGAGTGCTGCACAGTCAGAGGGTCAGTACTGAGGGAGTGCCACACTGTCAGGAGGTCAGCAGTGCGGGCACTGCTGGAGGTGAAGTCTTTTGGATCATTTCTTAAATGGATCAATGAAAAGATCTCATCAATGAATTCTAGCCAAAGTTTATCCTCAACCAACACCATCGCAAACAGATGAACGGATCATTTACTATACAGTTTCTGGTGTTGATTTGCTGTGCATGTAATGACTGCCATAATTGCCTAATTAACAATGGTATCTAAACTTCAAAAGTAATTCATAAGCCGGAGTGATTTTGTGCATCTCTGTGTCTGGCTCAATGTTGTCGAACACTGCGATTTTTCACTCAGCCATTAGGGGGAAGTAAGGAACTGTGTTTTCCATTGATATGCTGCTTGGAAAGCACTGCTCTTTCTATTGAATAATTCTCAATTCACAGAGGAATCAGTCTGTGGATTCATATCAGAGCAGCATACTTACATAGAACAATACAATACAGCGCAGTACAGGCCCTTCGGCCCACGATGTTGCACCGAAACAAAAGCCATCTAACCTACACTATGCCATTATCATCCATATGTTTATCCAATAAACTTTTAAATGCCCTCAATGTTGGCGAGTTCACTACTGTAGCAGGTAGGGCATTCCACGGCCTCACTACTCTTTGCGTAAAGAACCTACCTCTGACCTCTGTCCTATATCTATTACCCCTCAGTTTAAAGTTATGTCCCCTCGTGCCAGCCATATCCATCCGCGGGAGAAGGCTCTCACTGTCCACCCTATCCAACCCCCTGATCATTTTGTATGCCTCTATTAAGTCTCCTCTTAACCTTCTTCTTTCCAACGAAAACAACCTCAAGTCCGTCAGCCTTTCCTCATAAGATTTTCCCTCCATACCAGGCAACATCCTGGTAAATCTCCTCTGCACCCGCTCCAAAGCCTCCACGTCCTTCCTATAATGCGGTGACCAGAACTGTACGCAATACTCCAAATGCGGCCGGACCAGAGTTCTGTACAGCTGCAACATGACCTCCCGACTCCGGAACTCAATCCCTCTATCAATAAAGGCCAACACTCCATAGGCCTTCTTCACAACCCTATCAACCTGGGTGGCAACTTTCAGGGATCTATGTACATGGACACCTAGATCCCTCTGCTCAGCCACACTTTCAAGAACTTTACCATTAGCCAAATATTCCGCATTCCTGTTATTCCTTCCAAAGTGAATCACCTCACACTTCTCTACATTAAACTCCATTTGCCACCTCTCAGCCCAGCTCTGCAGCTTATCTATATCCCTCTGTAACCTGCTACATCCTTCCACACTATCGACAACACCACCGACTTTAGTATCATCTGCAAATTTACTCACCCACCCTTCTGTGCCTTCCTCTAGGTCATTGATAAAAATGACAAACAGCAACGGCCCCAGAACAGATCCTTGTGGTACTCCACTTGTGACTGTACTCCATTCTGAACATTTCCCATCAACCACCACCCTCTGTCTTCTTTCAGCTAGCCAATTTCTGATCCACATCTCTAAATCACACTTAATCCCCAGCCTCCGTATTTTTTGCAATAGCCTACCGTGGGGAACCTTATCAAACGCTTTGCTGAAATCCATATACACCACATCAACTGCTCTACCCTCGTCTACCTGTTCAGTCACCTTCTCAAAGAACTCAATAAGGTTTGTGAGGCATGACCTACCCTTCACAAAGCCATGCTGACTATCCCTGATCATATCATTCCTATCTAGATGATTATAAATCTTGTCCCTTATAATCCCCTCCAAGACTTTACCCACTACAGACGTGAGGCTCACCGGTCTATAGTTGCCGGGGTTGTCTCTGCTCCCCTTTTTGAACAAAGGGACCACATTTGCTGTCCTCCAGTCCTCTGGCACTATTCCTGTAGCCAATGATGACATAAAAATCAAAGCCAAAGGTCCAGCAATCTCTTCCCTGGCCTCCCATAGAATCCTAGGATAAATCCCATCAGGTCCCGGGGACTTATCTATTTTCAGCCTGTCCAGAATTGCCAACACCTCTTCCCTACGTACCTCAATGCCATCTATTCTATTAGCCTGGGGCTCAGCATTCTCCTCCACAACATTATCTTTTTCCTGAGTGAATACTGACGAAAAATATTCATTTAGTATCTCGCCTATCTCTTCAGACTCCACACACAATTTCCCATCCCTGTCCTTGACTGGTCCTACTCTTTCCCTAGTCATTCGCTTATTCCTGACATACCTATAGAAAGCTTTTGGGTTTTCCTTGATCCTTCCTGCCAAATACTTCTCATGTCCCCTCCTTGCTCGTCTTAGCTCTCTCTTTAGATCCTTCCTCGCTACCTTGTAACTATCCATCGCCCCAACCGAAACTTCACACTTCATCTTCACATAGGCCTCCTTCTTCCTCTTAACAAGAGATTCCACTTCCCTGGTAAACCACGGTTCCCTCACTCGACGCCTTCCTCCCTGTCTGACCGGTACATACTTATCAAGAACACGCAGTAGCTGATCCTTGAAACAAGCCCCACTTATCCAGTGTGCCCAACACTTGCAGCCTACTTCTCCACCTTATCCCCCCCAAGTCACGTCTAATGGCATCATAATTGCCCTTCCCCCAGCTATAACTCTTGCCCTGCGGTGTATACTTATCCCTTTCCATCATTAACGTAAACGTCACCGAATTGTGGTCACTGTCCCCAAAGTGCTCTCCTACCTCCAAATCCAACACCTGGCCTGGTTCATTACCCAAAACCAAATCCAACGTGGCCTCGCCTCTTGTTGGCCTGTCAACATATTGTTTCAGGAAACCCTCCTGCACACACTGTACAAAAAACGACACATCTATTGTACTCGAACTATATCTTTTCCAGTCACCTGGTACACTCCGCACAAACACAGGGACCACTGACAGTCACCTGGTACACTCCGCACTAACACAGGGCCCACTGACAGTCCCCTGGTACACTCCGCACTAACACAGGGCCCACTGACAGTCGCCTGGTACACTCCGCACTAACACCTGGCCCACTGACAGTCGCCTGGTACACTCCGCACTAACACAGGGCTCACTGACAGTCGCCTGGTACACTCCGCACTAACACCTGGCCCACTGACAGTCGCCTGGTACACTCCGCACTAACACAGGGCCCACTGACAGTCACCTGGTACACTCCGCACTAACACAGGGCCCACTGACAGTCGCCTGGTACACTCCGCACTAACACAGGGCCCACTGACAGTCGCCTGGTACACTCCACACTAACACCTGGCCCACTGACAGTCGCCTGGTACACTCCGCACTAACACCTGGCCCACTGACAGTCGCCTGGTTCACTCCGCACTAACACAGGGCCCACTGACAGTCGCCTGGTACACTCCGCACTAACACAGGGCCCACTGACAGTCGCCTGGTACACTCCGCACTAACACCTGGCCCACTGACAGTCGCCTGGTACACTCCGCACTAACACAGGGCCCACTGACAGTCACCTGGTACACTCCGCACTAACACAGGGCCCACTGACAGTCGCCTGGTACACTCCGCACTAACACAGGGCCCACTGACAGTCGCCTGGTACACTCCGCACTAACACCTGGCCCACTGACAGTCGCCTGGTACACTCCGCACTAACACCTGGCCCACTGACAGTCGCCTGGTTCACTCCGCACTAACACAGGGCCCACTGACAGTCGCCTGGTACACTCCGCACTAATACAGGGCCCACTGACAGTTGCCTGGTACACTCCGCACTAACACAGGGCCCACTGACAGTCGCCTGGTACACTCCGCACTAACACAGGGCCCACTGACAGTCCCCTGGTACACTCCGCACTAACACAGGGCCCACTGACAGTCGCCTGGTACACTCCGCACTAACACCTGGCCCACTGACAGTCGCCTGGTACACTCCGCACTAACACAGGGCCCACTGACAGTCGCCTGGTACACTCCGCACTAGCACAGGGCCCACTGACAGTCCCCTGGTACACTCCGCACTAACACAGGGCCCACTGACAGTCGCCTGGTACACTCCGCACTAACACAGGGCCCACTGACCGTCGCCTGGTACACTCCGCACAAACACCTGGCCCACTGACAGTCGCCTGGTACACTCCGCACTAATACAGGGCCCACTGGCAGTCGCCTGGTACACTCCGCACTAACACAGAGCCCACTGACAATCCCCTGGTACACTCCGCACTAACACAGGGCCCACTGACAGTCGCCTGGTACACTCCGCACTAACACAGGGCCCACTGACAGTCGCCTGGTACACTCCGCACAAACACCTGGCCCACTGACAGTCGCCTGGTACACTCCACACAAACACAGGGCCCACTGACAGTCGCCTGGTATACTCCGCACAAACACCTGGCACACTGACAGTCGCCTGGTACACTCCGCACTAACACAGGGCCCACTGACAGTCGCCTGGTACACTCCGCACTAACACAGGGCCCACTGACAGTCGCCTGGTACACTCCGCACTAACACAGGGCCCACTGACAGTCGCCTGGTACACTCCGCACTAACACCTGGCCCACTGACAGTCGCCTGGTACACTCCGCACTAACACAGGGCCCACTGACAGTCGCCTGGTACACTCCGCACTAACACAGGGCCCACTGACAGTCGCCTGGTACACTCCACACTAACACAGGGCCCACTGACAGTCGCCTGGTACACTCCGCACTAACACAGGGCCCACTGACAGTCGCCTGGTACACTCCGCACTAACATCTGGCCCACTGACAGTCGCCTGGTACACTCCGCACTAACACAGGGCCCACTGACAGTCACCTGGTACACTCCGCACTAACACAGGGCCCACTGACAGTCGCCTGGTACACTCCGCACTAACACAGGGCCCACTGACAGTCGCCTGGTACACTCCACACTAACACCTGGCCCACTGACAGTCGCCTGGTACACTCCGTACTAACACCTGGCCCACTGACAGTCGCCTGGTTCACTCCGCACTAACACAGGGCCCACTGACAGTCGCCTGGTACACTCCGCACTAACACAGGGCCCACTGACAGTCGCCTGGTACACTCCGCACTAACACCTGGCCCACTGACAGTCGCCTGGTACACTCCGCACTAACACAGGGCCCACTGACAGTCACCTGGTACACTCCGCACTAACACAGGGCCCACTGACAGTCGCCTGGTACACTCCGCACTAACACAGGGCCCACTGACAGTCGCCTGGTACACTCCACACTAACACCTGGCCCACTGACAGTCGCCTGGTACACTCCGCACTAACACCTGGCCCACTGACAGTCGCCTGGTTCACTCCGCACTAACACAGGGCCCACTGACAGTCGCCTGGAACACTCCGCACTAACACAGGGCCCACTGACAGTCGCCTGGTACACTCCGCACTAATACAGGGCCCACTGACAGTCGCCTGGTACACTCCGCACTAACACAGGGCCCACTGACAGTCGCCTGGTACACTCCGCACTAACACAGGGCCCACTGACAGTCCCCTGGTACACTCCGCACTAACACAGGGCCCACTGACAGTCGCCTGGTACACTCCGCACTAACACAGGGCCCACTGACAGTCGCCTGGTACACTCCGCACAAACAGAGGGCCCACTGACAGTCGCCTGGTACAGTCCGCACTAACACAGGGCCCACTGACAGTCGCCTGGTACACTCCGCACTAACACAGGGCCCACTGACAGTCGCCTGGTACACTCCGCACTAACACAGTGCCCACTGACAGTCCCCTGGTACACTCCGCACTAACACAGGGCCCACTGACAGTCACCTGGTACACTCCGCACTAACACCTGGCCCACTGACAGTCGCCTGGTACACTCCGCACTAACACCTGGCCCACTGACAGTCGCCTGGTACACTCCGCACTAACACAGGGCCCACTGACAGTCGCCTGGTACACTCCGCACTAACACAGGGCCCACTGACAGTCCCCTGGTACACTCCGCACTAACACAGGGCCCACTGACAGTCGCCTGGTACACTCCGCACTAACACAGGGCCCACTGACCGTCGCCTGGTACACTCCGCACAAACACCTGGCCCACTGACAGTCGCCTGGTACACTCCGCACTAATACAGGGCCCACTGGCAGTCGCCTGGTACACTCCGCACTAACACAGAGCCCACTGACAATCCCCTGGTACACTCCGCACTAACACAGGGCCCACTGACAGTCGCCTGGTACACTCCGCACTAACACAGGGCCCACTGACAGTCGCCTGGTACACTCCGCACAAACACCTGGCCCACCTACAGTCGCCTGGTACACTCCACACAAACACAGGGCCCACTGACAGTCGCCTGGTATACTCCGCACAAACACCTGGCACACTGACAGTCGCCTGGTACACTCCGCACTAACACAGGGCCCACTGACAGTCGCCTGGTACACTCCGCACTAACACAGGGCCCACTGACAGTCGCCTGGTACACTCCGCACTAACACAGGGCCCACTGACAGTCGCCTGGTACACTCCGCACTAACACCTGGCCCACTGACAGTCGCCTGGTACACTCCGCACTAACACAGGGCCCACTGACAGTCGCCTGGTACACTCCGCACTAACACAGGGCCCACTGACAGTCGCCTGGTACACTCCGCACTAACACAGGGCCCACTGACAGTCGCCTGGTACACTCCGCACTAACACAGGGCCCACTGACAGTCGCCTGGTACACTCTGCACTAACACAGCGCCCACTGACAGTCGCCTGGTACACTCCGCACTAACACAGGGCCCACTGACAGTCGCCTGGTATACTCCGCACTAACACAGGGCCCACTGACAGTCGCCTGGTACACTCCGCACTAACACAGGGCCCACTGACAGTCGCCTGGTACACTCCGCACAAACACCTGGCCCACTGACAGTCGCCTGGTACACTCCGCACTAACACAGAGCCCACTGACAATCCCCTGGTACACTCCTCACTAACACAGGGCCCACTGACAGTCGCCTGGTACACTCCGCACTAACACAGGGCCCACTGACAGTCGCCTGGTACACTCCGCACAAACACCTGGCCCACTGACAGTCGCCTGGTACACGCCACACAAACACAGGGCCCACTGACAGTCGCCTGGTATACTCCGCACAAACACCTGGCACACTGACAGTCGCCTGGTACACTCCGCACTAACACAGGGCCCACTGACAGTCGCCTGGTACACTCCGCACTAACACAGGGCCCACTGACAGTCGCCTGGTACACTCCGCACTAACACAGGGCCCACTGACAGTCGCCTGGTACACTCCGCACTAACACCTGGCCCACTGACAGTCGCCTGGTACACTCCGCACTAACACAGGGCCCACTGACAGTCGCCTGGTACACTCCGCACTAACACAGGGCCCACTGACAGTCGCCTGGTACACTCCACACTAACACAGGGCCCACTGACAGTCGCCTGGTACACTCCGCACTAACACAGGGCCCACTGACAGTCGCCTGGTACACTCCGCACTAACACCTGGCCCACTGACAGTCGCCTGGTACACTCCGCACTAACACAGGGCCCACTGACAGTCACCTGGTACACTCCGCACTAACACAGGGCCCACTGACAGTCGCCTGGTACACTCCGCACTAACACAGGGCCCACTGACAGTCGCCTGGTACACTCCACACTAACACCTGGCCCACTGACAGTCGCCTGGTACACTCCGCACTAACACCTGGCCCACTGACAGTCGCCTGGTTCACTCCGCACTAACACAGGGCCCACTGACAGTCGCCTGGTACACTCCGCACTAACACAGGGCCCACTGACAGTCGCCTGGTACACTCCGCACTAACACCTGGCCCACTGACAGTCGCCTGGTACACTCCGCACTAACACAGGGCCCACTGACAGTCACCTGGTACACTCCGCACTAACACAGGGCCCACTGACAGTCGCCTGGTACACTCCGCACTAACACAGGGCCCACTGACAGTCGCCTGGTACACTCCACACTAACACCTGGCCCACTGACAGTCGCCTGGTACACTCCGCACTAACACCTGGCCCACTGACAGTCGCCTGGTTCACTCCGCACTAACACAGGGCCCACTGACAGTCGCCTGGTACACTCCGCACTAACACAGGGCCCACTGACAGTCGCCTGGTACACTCCGCACTAATACAGGGCCCACTGACAGTCGCCTGGTACACTCCGCACTAACACAGGGCCCACTGACAGTCGCCTGGTACACTCCGCACTAACACAGGGCCCACTGACAGTCCCCTGGTACACTCCGCACTAACACAGGGCCCACTGACAGTCGCCTGGTACACTCCGCACTAACACAGGGCCCACTGACAGTCGCCTGGTACACTCCGCACAAACAGAGGGCCCACTGACAGTCGCCTGGTACAGTCCGCACTAACACAGGGCCCACTGACAGTCGCCTGGTACACTCCGCACTAACACAGGGCCCACTGACAGTCGCCTGGTACACTCCGCACTAACACAGGGCCCACTGACAGTCCCCTGGTACACTCCGCACTAACACAGGGCCCACTGACAGTCACCTGGTACACTCCGCACTAACACCTGGCCCACTGACAGTCGCCTGGTACACTCCGCACTAACACCTGGCCCACTGACAGTCGCCTGGTACACTCCGCACTAACACAGGGCCCACTGACAGTCGCCTGGTACACTCCGCACTAACACAGGGCCCACTGACAGTCCCCTGGTACACTCCGCACTAACACAGGGCCCACTGACAGTCGCCTGGTACACTCCGCACTAACACAGGGCCCACTGACCGTCGCCTGGTACACTCCGCACTAACACAGGGCCCACTGACAGTCGCCTGGTACACTCCGCACAAACACCTGGCCCACTGACAGTCGCCTGGAACACTCCGCACTAATACAGGGCCCACTGGCAGTCGCCTGGTACACTCCGCACTAACACAGAGCCCACTGACAATCCCCTGGTACACTCCGCACTAACACAGGGCCCACTGACAGTCGCCTGGTACACTCCGCACTAACACAGGGCCCACTGACAGTCGCCTGGTACACTCCGCACAAACACCTGGCCCACTGACAGTCGCCTGGTACACTCCACACAAACACAGGGCCCACTGACAGTCGCCTGGTATACTCCGCACAAACACCTGGCACACTGACAGTCGCCTGGTACACTCCGCACTAACACAGGGCCCACTGACAGTCGCCTGGTACACTCCGCACTAACACAGGGCCCACTGACAGTCGCCTGGTACACTCCGCACTAACACAGGGCCCACTGACAGTCGCCTGGTACATTCCGCACTAACACCTGGCCCACCGACAGTCGCCTGGTACACTCCGCACTAACACAGGGCCCACTGACAGTCGCCTGGTACACTCCGCACTAACACAGGGCCCACTGACAGTCGCCTGGTACACTCCGCACTAACACAGGGCCCACTGACAGTCGCCTGGTACACTCCGCACTAACACAGGGCCCACTGACAGTCGCCTGGTACACTCTGCACTAACACAGGGCCCACTGACAGTCGCCTGGTACACTCCGCACTAACACAGGGCCCACTGACAGTCGCCTGGTATACTCCGCACTAACACAGGGCCCACTGACAGTCGCCTGGTACACTCCGCACTAACACAGGGCCCACTGACAGTCGCCTGGTACACTCCGCACAAACACCTGGCCCACTGACAGTCGCCTGGTACACTCCGCACTAACACAGGGCCCACTGACAGTCGCCTGGTACACTCCGCACTAACACCTGGCCCACTGACAGTCGCCTGGTACACTCCACACTAACACCTGGCCCACTGACAGTCGCCTGGTACACTCCGCACTAACACAGGGCCCACTGACAGTCGCCTGGTACACTCCGCACTAACACAGGGCCCACTGACAGTCGCCTGGCACACTCCACACTAACACAGGGCCCACTGACAGTCGCCTGGTACACTCCACACAAACACAGGGCGCACTGACAGTCGCCTGGTACACTCCGCACTAACACCTGGCCCACTGACAGTCGCCTGGTACACTCCGCACTAACACAGGGCCCACTGACAGTCGCCTGGTACACTCCGCACTAACACCTGGCCCACTGACAGTCGCCTGGTACACTCCGCACAAACACAGGGCCCACTGACAGTCGCCTGGTACACTCCGCACTAACACAGGGCCCACTGACAGTCGCCTGGTACACTCCGCACTAACACAGGGCCCACTGACAGTCGCCTGGTACACTCCGCACTAACACAGGGCGCACTGACAGTCGCCTGGTACACTCCACACTAACACAGGGCCCACTGACAGTCGCCTGGTACACTCTGCACTAACACAGGGCCCACTGACAGTCGCCTGGTACACTCTGCACTAACACAGGGCCCACTGACAGTCGCCTGGTACACTCCGCACTAACACAGGGCCCACTGACAGTCGCCTGGTACACTCCGCACTAACACAGGGCCCACTGACAGTCGCCTGGTACACTCCGCACAAACACAGGGCCCACTGACAGTCGCCTGGTACACTCCGCACTAACACAGGGCCCACTGACAGTCGCCTGGTACACTCCGCACGAACACAGGGCCCACTGACAGTCGCCTGGTACACTCCACACTAACACAGGGCCCACTGACAGTCACCTGGTACACTCCGCACTAACACAGGGCCCACTGACAGTCGCCTGGTACACTCCACACAAACACAGGGCGCACTGACAGTCGCCTGGTACACTCCGCACTAACACCTGGCCCACTGACAGTCGCCTGGTACACTCCGCACTAACACAGGGCCCACTGACAGTCGCCTGGTACACTCCGCACTAACACCTGGCCCACTGACAGTCGCCTGGTACACTCCGCACTAACACAGGGCCCACTGACAGTCGCCTGGTACACTCCGCACAAACACCTGGCACACTGACAGTCGCCTGGTACACTCCACACTAACACAGGGCCCACTGACAGTCGCCTGGAACGCTCCACACTAACACAGGGCGCACTGACAGTCGCCTGGTACGCTCCGCTCTAACACAGGGCCCACTGACAGTCGCCTGGTACGCTCCACACTAACACAGGGCGCACTGACAGTCGCCTGGTACACTCCGCACTAACACAGGGCCCACTGACAGTCGCCTGGTACACTCCACACTAACACAGGGCGCACTGACAGTCGCCTGGTACACTCCGCACAAACACCTGGCCCACTGATAGTCGCCTGGTACACTCCGCACTAACACAGGGCCCACTGACAGTCGCCTGGTACACTCCGCACAAACACCTGGCCCACTGACAGTCGCCTGGTACACTCCACACTAACACAGGGCGCACTGACAGTCGCCTGGTACACTCCACACTAACACAGGGCCCACTGACAGTCGCCTGGTACACTCTGCACTAACACAGGGCCCACTGACAGTCGCCTGGTACACTCTGCACTAACACAGGGCCCACTGACAGTCGCCTGGTACACTCCGCACTAACACCTGGCCCACTGACAGTCGCCTGGTACACTCCGCACTAACACAGGGCCCACTGACAGTCACCTGGTACACTCCGCACTAACACCTGGCCCACTGACAGTCGCCTGGTACACTCCGCACTAACACAGGGCCCACTGACAGTCGCCTGGTACACTCCGCACAAACACCTGGCACACTGACAGTCGCCTGGTACACTCCACACTAACACAGGGCCCACTGACAGTCGCCTGGTACGCTCCACACTAACACAGGGCGCACTGACAGTCGCCTGGTACGCTCCGCACTAACACAGGGCCCACTGACAGTCGCCTGGTACGCTCCACACTAACACAGGGCGCACTGACAGTCGCCTGGTACACTCCGCACTAACACAGGGCCCACTGACAGTCGCCTGGTACACTCCACACTAACACAGGGCGCACTGACAGTCGCCTGGTACACTCCGCACAAACACCTGGCCCACTGACAGTCGCCTGGTACACTCCGCACTAACACAGGGCCCACTGACAGTCGCCTGGTACACTCCGCACAAACACCTGGCCCACTGACAGTCGCCTGGTACACTCCGCACTAACACAGGGCGCACTGACAGTCGCCTGGTACACTCCACACTAACACAGGGCCCACTGACAGTCGCCTGGTACACTCTGCACTAACACAGGGCCCACTGACAGTCGCCTGGTACACTCTGCACTAACACAGGGCCCACTGACAGTCGCCTGGTACACTCCGCACTAACACAGGGCCCACTGACAGTCGCCTGGTACACTCCGCACTAACACAGGGCCCACTGACAGTCGCCTGGTACACTCCGCACTAACACCTGGCCCACTGACAGTCGCCTGGTACACTCCGCACTAACACAGGGCCCACTGACAGTCGCCTGGTACACTCCGCACTAACACAGGGCCCACTGACAGTCGCCTGGTACACTCTGCACTAACACAGGGCCCACTGACAGTCGCCTGGTACACTCCGCACTAACACAGGGCCCACTGACAGTCGCCTGGTACACTCCGCACTAACACAGGGCCCACTGACAGTCGCCTGGTACACTCCGCACTAACACAGGGCCCACTGACAGTCGCCTGGTACACTCCGCACTAACACCTGGCCCACTGACAGTCGCCTGGTACACTCCACACTAACACAGGGCCCACTGACAGTCGCCTGGTACGCTCCACACTAACACAGGGCCCACTGACAGTCGCCTGGTACACTCCGCACTAACACAGGGCCCACTGACAGTCGCCTGGTACGCTCCACACTAACACAGGGCCCACTGACAGTCGCCTGGTACACTCCGCACTAACACAGGGCCCACTGACAGTCGCCTGGTACACTCCGCACTAACACAGGGCCCACTGACAGTCGCCTGGTACACTCCGCACTAACACAGGGCCCACTGACAGTCGCCTGGTACACTCCGCACTAACACAGGGCCCACTGACAGTCGCCTGGTATACTCCGCACAAACACCTGGCCCACTGACAGTCGCCTGGTACACTCCGCACTAACACAGGGCCCACTGACAGTCGCCTGGTACACTCCACACTAACACAGGGCCCACTGACAGTCGCCTGGTACGCTCCACACTAACACAGGGCCCACTGACAGTCGCCTGGTACACTCCGCACTAACACAGGGCCCACTGACAGTCACCTGGTACGCTCCACACTAACACAGGGCCCACTGACAGTCGCCTGGTACACTCCGCACTAACACAGGGCCCACTGACAGTCGCCTGGTACACTCCGCACTAACACAGGGCCCACTGACAGTCGCCTGGTACACTCCGCACTAACACAGGGCCCACTGACAGTCGCCTGGTACACTCCGCACTAACACAGGGCCCACTGACAGTCGCCTGGTATACTCCGCACAAACACCTGGCCCACTGACAGTCGCCTGGTACACTCCACACAAACACAGGGCCCACTGACAGTCGCCTGGTACACTCCACACTAACACCTGGCCCACTGACAGTCGCCTGGTACACTCCGCACTAACACAGGGCCCACTGACAGTCGCCTGGTACACTCCGCACTAACACAGGGCCCACTGACAGTCGCCTGGTACACTCCGCACTAACACCTGGCCCACTGACAGTCGCCTGGTACACTCCGCACTAACACCTGGCCCACTGACAGTCGCCTGGTACACTCCGCACAAACACCTGGCACACTGACAGTCGCCTGGTACACTCCGCACTAACACCTGGCCCACTGACAGTCGCCTGGTACACTCCGCACTAACACAGGGCCCACTGACCGTCGCCTGGTACACTCCGCACTAACACAGGGCCCACTGACAGTCCCCTGGTACACTCCGCACTAACACAGGGCCCACTGACAGTCGCCTGGTACACTCCGCACTAACACCTGGCCCACTGACAGTCGCCTGGTACACTCCGCACAAACACCTGGCACACTGACAGTCGCCTGGTACACTCCGCACTAACACAGGGCCCACTGATAGTCGCCTGGTACACTCCGCACTAACACCTGGCCCACTGACAGTCGCCTGGTACACTCCGCACAAACACCTGGCACACTGACAGTCGCCTGGTACACTCCGCACTAACACCTGGCCCACTGACAGTCGCCTGGTACACTCCGCACTAACACAGGGCCCACTGACCGTCGCCTGGTACACTCCGCACTAACACAGGGCCCACTGACAGTCCCCTGGTACACTCCGCACTAACACAGGGCCCACTGACAGTCGCCTGGTACACTCCGCACTAACACCTGGCCCACTGACAGTCGCCTGGTACACTCCGCACAAACACCTGGCACACTGACAGTCGCCTGGTACACTCCGCACTAACACCTGGCCCACTGACAGTCGCCTGGTACACTCCGCACTAACACAGGGCCCACTGACAGTCGCCTGGTACACTCCGCACTAACACAGGGCCCACTGACAGTCGCCTGGTACACTCCGCACTAACACCTGGCCCACTGACAGTCGCCTGGTACACTCCGCACTAACACAGGGCCCACTGACCGTCGCCTGGTACACTCCGCACTAACACAGGGCCCACTGACAGTCCCCTGGTACACTCCGCACTAACACAGGGCCCACTGACAGTCGCCTGGTACACTCCGCACTAACACCTGGCCCACTGACAGTCGCCTGGTACACTCCGCACAAACACCTGGCACACTGACAGTCGCCTGGTACACTCCGCACTAACACAGGGCCCACTGACAGTCGCCTGGTACACTCCGCACTAACACAGGGCCCACTGACAGTCGCCTGGTACACTCCGCACTAACACAGGGCCCACTGACAGTCGCCTGGTACACTCCGCACTAACACAGGGCCCACTGACAGTCGCCTGGTATACTCCGCACAAACACCTGGCACACCGCAGGCCCACGGTCAGTTCACTCTGTACTCTCACATGGACAGTGTCCAAGACCGACACAGCTTCCCAGCTAAACCCCACAGGCTTCAAAACGCTGAGTTCGCCAGTCTGCAGTCAGTGAGCGGGGACCACAGTCAGGCTGTGGACAAACGCCCCACTGAGCAGGACTCAATAACGCAGAATATAACTGTGGAAAGACACAGATGCAGGTTCAGACTCCCAACCTCTCCTTCCGCTCGCACACTCCCAGGGGATAGTGACATTGAGGTACGTGTGTCTGTTTGAAGCTCACTCACTCACATTCTCTCACTGACTCTCTCTCTCCCACCCACACCTCACTCACACACACACACTCACTCACACATGACTCACACACTCACTCTCTCACTCACTCGCCCACCCACACCTCACTCACTCTCTCACCCACACTCTCTCACACACTCACTCTCACACACACACACTCACTCTCACACTCTCTCTCTCTCACTTACTCACTCAGGCACTCACTGAGTCACTCACTGAGTCACTCACTCAGTCACTCACACACTCACTCACACACTCTCTCTCTCACTCACTCGCCCACCCACACCTCACACACTCACTCACACACTCTCTCTCTCACTCACTCGCCCACCCACACCTCACACACTCACTCACACACTCTCTCTCTCACTCACTCGCCCACCCACACCTCACACACTCACTTACACACTCACTCACACACTCACTCGCACTCACTCACTCACACCTCACTCACTCACAGTATGATACCATTGTGTCTGTCAAGGGAATAATACCCAAGGTGGGAGCTCGCACTGTGCAGAGCAGTGATGTGATACACTTTGAGCATTATGTAATGGAGATTTTCTGAAGTGTTTTTTGGAACAGGCTGACACTGCTGTTCTGGGCACTTGGGCTGCTCAGGCCTGTTTTTTGGGTTGTGCACTTTGTTCTGTGTCAGCACAGACTGTTAATTACACAGTACAGCCCAAAATCAACACAAACAAGACAAAGAACCTTCGGTGTGGATCCACCCCTTCATTAAGTGAACAAATGGCCCTTGATGGTACCTGACAACCAACAGTGAGGATCAGTAGGAGAGCGCATGGCTCCTTGTCTCGAGGGTTAAGTAATGGATACCTGGATCTCTGCCACTCTGCCAAACCCCGAAACTTCACACCAGTTTCATGGTGTCCTCTTCACTCTCCACAGAGCAATAGAAGGGAGAAGTGGGCTCAATTTCCCAGGGCTGCGAAACGTGCAGTAAAGTGAGATCACCAAAGAAGGGGAGAGGTCATCAGGAGGAGGACAATAGAAATGTGTATTTACAGAGCATTCATTTCCACAGTAACGAGCCTGAAAGTGCTCCACAGGATCATTATCAAACAAAATGCAACACGGAGCCACATTCAGAGATATCGCTGCGAGAGAACATAAGAACTAGGAGCAGGAGTCGGCCATCTGGCCCCTCGAGCCTGCTCCACCATTCAATGAGATCATGGCTGATCTTTTGTGGACTCAGCTCCACTTTCCGGCCCGAACACCATAACCCTTAATCCCTTTATTCTTCAAAAAACTATCTATCTTTATCTTAAAAACATTTAATGAAGGAGCCTCTACTGCTTCACTGGGCAAGGAATTCCATAGATTCACAACCCTTTGGGTGAAGAAGTTCCTCCTAAACTCAGTCCTAAATCTACTTCCCCTTATTTTGAGGCTATGCCCCCTAGTTCTGCTTTCACCCGCCAGTGGAAACAACCTGCCCGCATCTATCCTATCTATTCCCTTCATAATCTTATATGTTTCTATAAGATCCCCCCTCATCCTTCTAAATTCCAACGAGTACAGTCCCAGTCTACTCAACCTCTCCTCGTAATCCAACCCCTTCAGCTCTGGGATTAACCTAGTGAATCTCCTCTGCACACCCTCCAGTGCCAGTACGTCCTTTCTCAGGTAAGGAGACCAAAACTGAGCACAATACTCCAGGTGTGGCCTCACTAACACCTTACACAATTGCAGCATTACCTCCCTAGTCTTAAACTCCATCCCTCTAGCAATGAAGGACAAAATTCAATTTGCCTTCTTAATCACCTGTTGCACCTGTAAACCAACTTTTTGCGACTCATGCACTAGCACACCCAGGTCTCTCTGCACAGCAGCATGTTTTAATATTTTATCATTTAAATAATAATCCCTTTTGCTGTTATTCCTACCAAAATGGATAACCTCACATTTGTCAACATTTGGTTTTCAGGAATATTTTAAAGGGTGACACAGAGGTGCAGCAGTTTAAAGAAGGAATTCCAACATTTGCACCTGGACAGCTGGCAGCTTGGATGCCAATGGTGGAGCAACAGAAATTGGGGAAGGTCAAGAGGTCAGGATGAGGGGCAGAGATATTTTGAAGGGCTGGGGGAGATGACCGGATTTGACAACAGAGATCGGGATGTGGGTGAGCAAGCATAGGGATGGTGGGAAAACGTGTGATTTAGGATATGGGCTGCAGAGTTTGGAGGACCTCACGTTTACAGAGGGTAGACTGCGGCAGAGCAGCCGGGAGAGATTTGAAATTGTCACCTCTGGTGGTGAAAAGGCACGTCAGAGGGTTTCAGCAGCAAAGGAGCTGTGATAGGGCCCAAGTCAGCCAATGTAACTGAGGAGAAATAAAGAACAAAGAAAAGTACAGCACAGGAACAGGCCCTTCGGCCCTCCAAGCCCGTGCCGACCATGCTGCCCGACTAAACTACAATCTTCTACACTTCCTGGGTCCGTATCCCTCTATTCTCATCCTATTCATGTATTTGTCAAGATGCCCCTTAAATGTCACTATCGTCCCTGCTTCCACCACCTCCTCCGGTAGCGAGTTCCAGGCACCCACTACCCTCTGCGTAAAAAACTTGCCTCGTACATCTACTCTAAACCTTGCCCCTCTCACCTTAAACCTATGCCCCCTAGTAATTGACCCCTCTACCCTGGGGAAAAGCCTCTGACTATCCACTCTGTCTATGCCCCTCGTAATTTTGTAGACCTCTATCAGGTCGCCCCTCAACTTCCGTCGTTCCAGTGAGAACAAACCGAGTTTATTCAACCGAGGCTTAGATGTTTATCCTGGAGTCAAATATGACACCAAGGTTGTCAACACTCTGGTTAAGATTCATACAGCTGACAGGGAGATGGATGGAATTGCTAGCTAGGGAACCTTGTTTGTAGCAGGGAGTGTGGACAACGGTTTCAAACTTCCCAATATTTAATTGGAGGAAATTTTTGTTCATCCAGTACGGAATGTTGGATAAATGGTTTAATAATTTAGCAACAATGGAGGAGTGAGACAGCAGAGAGTGAGAAAAACTCAGTGAGAACGCCGAAACTCACTGAGTGCCTTTGGATGGTTTTACTCAGAGACAGCATCTAGATGAGAACTGGGTGAGGGCCAATGGTAGATTCTAATGGGTCATCACAGATAACAGAGCAGGAAAATAAGTCATTTCAAGTCATTCAGTCATTCTCTGGCTACGATTTGATCAAACTCAATTGGGAATGCCCACTGATGGTATCACAATGTTCAGCATCATTCACGACTCCAAACGTACTGAAGCCATCAGTGTCCATATGCAGAAACACCGGGAAACAATTTCAGCTTGGACCTTTTAAAAATTAATTCTTCCACAGAGTGTATTCTACGGGACGCTCTCCCACGGGCGGCACGGTGGTTAGCACAGTTGCTTCACAGCGGCAGGGTCCCAAGTTTGATTCCCAGCTTGGGTCACTGTCTGTGCGGAGTCTGCACGTTCTCCCCGTGTCTGCGTGGGTTTCCTCCGGGTGCTCCGGTTTCCTCCCACAAGTCCTGAAAGACGTGCTGTTAGGTGAATTGGACATTCTGAATTCTCCCTCCGTGTACCCGAACAGGCGCCGGAATGTGGCGACTAGGGGCTTTTCACAGTAACTTCATTGCAGTGTTAATGTAAACCTACTTGTGACAATAAAAGATTATTATTATTTATTATGATTATTATTTTATTATTTATTATTATTTGTATATTTTGTTTATGATGATTTGTTTATTATATTTTATTGATTATTATTATTTAATTGAAGTGGGTGTCCCTGGCTAGGCCAGCATTTATTGCACTGACGTGCTGGGCTGCTCCTTCATTGAGGATGGGAAGATTCTCCTCCTCCTCCGGGGTGGGTTATTTAATTGTCCACCACCATTCACGGCTGGGTGTGGCAGGGCTGCAGAGCTTCGATCTGATGGGTTAGTTGTGGGATTGCTTAGCCCTGCTTCTTGCATGCTACATCTGCTGTTTGGCACACAAGGACTCCTGTTTTTATAAAATACACCCTTACGTGATGTGGCGTAAATGGCTAAGCCGGCATTTATTGCCCATCCCTAATTGCCTGCAGAAGGTGGTGGTGGGCTGCATTCTTGAACCGCTGCAGTCTGTGAGGTGTGGGTACACCCACAGTGCTCTTAGGGAGGCAGTTCCAGGATTTTGACCAAGTTACAGTGAAGAAATGGCGATATATTTCCAGGTCAGGGTGGTGTGTGACCTGCACAGGCTTTGGGGAGTCAGGATTCCCAGCCTCTGACCTGCCCTGGTAGCCACAGTATTAGTGTGGTAGTCCAGTTAAGTTTCTGATCAATGGTAACCCCCCAGACTGTTGACTGTGGGCGATTCAGCGATGGTGATGCTATTGAATGTCAAGGGGCGATGGTTAGATTCTCTCTTTTTGGAGAAGGTGATTGCCTGGCACATGTTCTTTGTGCTGTAGCTTCATCAAGCTGACACCTGGGGCAGCATGGTGACACAGTGGTTAGCACTGCTGCCTCATGGCCCGGAGCACCTGGGTTTGATCCCAGCCCTGGGTCACTGTCCGTGTGGAGTTTGCACATTCTCCCCGTGTCTGCGTGGGTCTCACCCCCACAACCCAAAGATGTGCAGGATACAAAGAGCAAAGAACAATACAGCGCAGGAACAGGCCCTTCGGCCCTCCAAGCCTGCGCCGATCATGTGCCCTATTTTGACCAACCGCCTGTATCCTTCTATATCCCGTCTGTTCATGTGCCTGTCCAGGTCGCTAACGTATTTGCCTCAACCACCTCACTTGGCAGTGCATTCCAGGCCACCAGTGTAATTCTTCTCTTCTGTGTAAAAAACATCCCCCGCACATCTCCACTGAACCTATGTCCCCTCACCTTGAACTTGTGCCCCCTTGTAATTGTCATTTCCGCCCTGGGAAAAAGCCTCCAACTGTTCACCCTATCTATACCCCTCATAATTTTATAAATGTCTATCAAGTCGCCCCTCAGCCTCCGTCTCTCTAGGGAGAACAATCCCAGTTTATTCAATCTCTCCTCATAGCTAATACCCTCCATACCAGGCAACATCCTGGTAAACCTTTTCTGTACTCTCTCCAAAGCCTCCACGTCCTTCTGGTAGTGCGGTGACCAGAATTGGACACATTATTCCAAATGTGGCTTAACCAAAGTTCTATATTTGTAACATAATTTGTGTGCTTTTATACTCAATACCCTGTCCTCTGAAGGCAAGCATGCCATAGGCTTTCTTCAGCACCATTTCCACCTGTGCTGCCACTTTTAAGGATCTGTGTCTTTAGTGTCTTTATGCTCCTGATGGTTCTGCCATTTATTTTACAGCTCCCACCTGAATTGGAATGACCAAAATGCATCACATAAGAACATAAGAACCGAAAAACTAGGAGCAGGAGTCGGCCATCTGGCCCCTCGAGCCTGCTCCGCCATTCAGTGAGATCATGGCTGATCTTTTGTGGACTCAGCTCCACTTTCCGGCCCAAACACCATAACCCTTAATCCCTTTATTCTTCAAAAAACTATCTATCTTTATCTTAAAAACATTTAATGAAGGAGCTTCAACTGTTCACTGGGCAAGGAATTCCATAGATTCACAACCCTTTGGGTGAAGAAGTTCCTCCTAAGCTCAGTCCTAAATCTACTTCCTCTTATTTTGAGGCTATGCCCCCGAGTTCTGCTTTCACCCACCAGTGGAAACAACCTGCCCGCATCTATCCTATCTATTCCCTTCATAATCTTATATGTTTCTATAAGATCCCCCCGCATCCTTCTAAATTCCACGAGTACAGTCCCAGTCTCCTCAACCTCTCCTCGTAATCCAACCTCCTCAACTCTGGGATTAACCTAGTGAATCTCCTCTGCACACCCTCCAGTGCCAGTACGTCCTTTCTCAGGTAAGGAGACCAAAACTGAACACAATACTCCAGGTGTGGCCTCACTAACACCTTATACAATTGCAGCATAACCTCCCTAGTCTTAAACTCCATCCCTCTAGCAATGAAGGACAAAACTCCATTTGCCTTCTTAATCACCTGTTGCACCTGACAACCAACGTTTTGGTCATGCACTAGCACACCCAGGTCTCTCTGCACAGCAGCATGTTTAATATTTTATCATTTAAATAATAATTCCTTTTGCTGTTATTCCTACCAAAATGGATAGCCTCACATTTGTCCAACATTGAATTCCATCTGCCAGACCCTAGCCCATTCACTTAGCCTATCCAAATCCCTCTGCAGACTTCCAGTATCCTCTGCACTTTTACTTTATCACTCATCTTAGTGTCGTCTGCAAACCTGGACACATTGCCCTTGGTCCCCAACTCCAAATCATCTATGTAAATTGTGAACAATTGTGGGCCCAACACTGATCCCTGAGGGACACCACTAGCTATTGATTGCCAACCAGAGAAACACCCATTAATCCCCACTCTTTGCTTTCTATTAATTAACCAATCCTCTATCCATGCTACTACTTTACCCTTAATGCCATGCATCTTTATCTTATGCAGCAACCTTTTGTGTGGCACCTTGTCAAAGGCTTTCTGGAAATCCAGATATACCACATCCATTGGCCCCCTGTTATCTACCGCACTGGTAATGCCCTCAAAAAATTCCACTAAATTAGTTGGCACGACCTGCCCTTTATGAACCCCTGCTGTGTCTGCCCAATGGGACAATTTCCATCCAGATGCCTCGCTATTTCTTCCTTAATGATAGATTCCAGCATTTTCCCTACTACCGAAGTTAAGCTAACTGGCCTATAATTACCCACTTTCTGCCTACCTCCTTTTTTAAACAGTGGTGTCACATTTGCTAATTTCCAATCTGCCGGGACCATCCCAGAGTCTAGTGAATTTTGGTAAATTATCACGAGTGCATTTGCAATTTCCCTAGCCATCTCTTTTAGCACTCTGGGATGCATTCCATCAGAGCCAGGAGACTTGTCTACCTTTAGCCCCATTAGCTTCCCCATCACTACTACCTTAGTGATAACAATCATCTCAAGGTCATAGCCTCATTTCCATCAGTCACTGGCATGTTATTTGTGTCTTCCACTGTGAAGACCGACCCAAAACACCTGTTCAGTTCCTCAGCCATTTCCTCATCTCCCATTATTAAATCTCCCTTCTCATCCTCCTAAGGACCAATATTTACCTTAGCCACTCTTTTTTGTTTTATATATTTGTAGTAACTTTTACTATCTGTTTTTATATTCTGAGTAAGTTTATTCTCATAATCTGTCTTACTCTTCTTTATAGCTTTTTTAGTAGCTTTCTGTTGCCCCCTAAAGATTTCCCAGTCCTCTAGTCTCCCACTAATCTCTGTCACTTTGTAAGCTTTTTCCTTCAATTTGATACTCTCCCTTATTTCCTTAGATATCCACGGTCGATTTTCCCTCTTTCTACTGTCCTTCCTTTTTGTTAATATAAACGTTTGCTGAGCACTGTGAAAAATCGCTTGGAAGGTTCTCCACTGTTCCTCAACTTTTTCACCATAAAGTCTTTTCTCCCAGTCACCTCGCATTTGTCTGGGTTAACCTCCATCAGCCATTTCTCTGCCCAATTTTGCAGCCTATCTATATCCTGCTGTATTCTGTGACAATCTTCATCACTATCCGCAACTCCTACAATCTTAGTATCATCCTCAAACTTGCGAATCAGACCCGCTACATTTTCTTCCAAGTCATTCATATATATGTTACAAAGAGCAGAGGTCCCAGTACTGAACCCTGCGGAAAACCACTAGTTACAGACCTCCATTCGGAAAAATACCCTCCCACTGCTACCCTCTGTCTTCTATGGCCAAGCCAGTTCTGAATCAGAACAGTGAGAGCCTTTTTCCTCGGATGGTGATGTCTAGCACGAGGGGACATAGCTTTAAATTGAGGGGAGATAGATACAGGACAGATGTCAGAGGTAGTTTCTTTACTCAGACAGTAGTAAGGGCGTGGAATGCCCTGCCTGCAACAGTAGTGGACTCGCCAACACTAAGGGCATTCAAATGGTCATTGGATAGACATATGGACGATAACAGAATAGTGTAGATGGGCTTTAGAGTGGTTTCACAGGTCGGTGCAACATCGAGGGCCGAAGGGCCTGTACTGCGCTGTAATGTTCTATGTTCTATGAATCCATCTAGCTAGTTCACCCCTGACCCTGTGTGATCTAATCTTTTGCACCAGCCTGCCATAAGGGACCTTATCAAATGCTTTTCTAAGTCCATGTAGACAACATCCACAGCCCTTCCCTCATCAATCATTTTTGTCAGCTCCTCAAAAATCTCAATTAAATTAGTGAGACATGACCTCCCTCGTACAAAACCATGAGGGAGTCTGTCTGTTGCTGATAAGACCATTCACTTCCAAATGTGCATAGATCCGATCTCTGAGAATCTTTTCCAACAATTTCACTATCCCTGACGTCAAGCACACTGGCCTATAATTACCCGGGTTACCCTTGCTACCCTTCTTAAATAACACGACAACATTGGCTATCCTCCAATCCTCTGGGATCTCACCTGTGGCCAATGAGGAAACAAAGATTTCTGTCAGAGGCTCAGCTATTTCATCTCTTGTCTCCCTCAGTAATCTGGAATAGGTGACATCTGGCCCTGGGGATTTGTCTACCTTATGCTTTTTAACACACCTAATACTTCCTCCCTCGTAATAATGACCTGTTCTAAAGTATTTACACATCCCTCCGACACACCACCAATCAATGTGTCCCTCTCCTTTGTGAATGTGCAAAGATTTTCCTTCTTGTTGGTTCCCTCACCACCTGCTGCGGACCCAGTCTATCAGCTATGTCCTTTAGGACCCGGCCAGCTTGGCCAATAGTGGGGCTATCGAGCCACTCTTGGTAAGGGACAATTAAGTTCCCCATCCAGAATATATTCTGTGTCCTTGCTACCCTCAGTGCTTCTTTCAATTGGTGTTCAACATGGAGGAGTACTATTTTTGACTCAGACAAAAGGAGAAGATCACTTACCACTTTCAGCTCTGGGACAGACCGGCTCAGCGTCCACTCCTGACTGTTCACAAACGAGTCTGTAACAAACACCACAGACCAGGTTAGCTACAGGTTCTCCCCACAGCTAAACAACAAAGAAATAATCTTCAAAATTAGCACCTTTCATATCCTTGGGGGATTCCAAAGTACGCGGCAGTCAGTAAGTTACTTGTGAAGTGTCATCATTGCAGTACTGGGACTGAGCCAAGCCTGGCACACGCTGCCAGTGGAGGATTAGTCATTTCAAGTGGCACATTGTTCCATTTAACAACATCTGGGTTGTGTATTGTCTTTGACAGTAAATGCCCCTTGGCATCCCAACACCGCCTGCCTGTGCAGAAGGATCGAACTGACTGCAATGTCCGACCACATTCACGGGAAAGTATGAAAGGTTTGAAGCAGAGCTTTGTTCCAATTTGAAGACTTGCCTTTACACTGGACTCTCTCCACCAGAAACCAACCTGGACCACATATCAATACTGTGGCATCAAGAGCCGGTCAGAGGCTGGGAATCCTGCAAGAGTAACTCGCCTCCTCACTCCCCAAAGCAACGCTCAAGAAGCTCAACACCCTCTAGGACAAGGCAGCCCCGCTTGGTTGGCAAACCATCCACCACTTTCAATATCCACTCCCTGTACCACTGACAGCAATGTATACCATATACAAAATGCACTGTAGGAACCCACCCAAGGAACCCACTTCGACAACACCTTCTAAACCCATGACCTCTGCTACCTAGAAGGTCAAAGGCAACAGATGCACAGGAACACCACCACCTGCAAGTTCACCGCCCTGACTTGGAAATATATTGCCATCCCGTCACTGTCGCTGGGTAAAAATCCTGGAACTGCCTCCCTTACAGCACTGTAGCTGTGTGAAATGAAAATCGCTTATTGTCACAAGTAGGCTTCAAATGAAGTTACTGTGAAAAGCCCCTAGTCGCCACATTCCGGAGCCTGTTCGGGGAGGCTGGTACGGGAATTGAACCGTGCTGCTGGCCTGCCTTCGTCTGCTTTCAAAGCCAGCGATTTAGCCCTGTGCTAAACAGCCCCTCTACACCACATGGACTGCTGCAGTTAAGAAGGCAGCTCACCACTCAAGGATAAAAAGGATAAAAATGCTGGCCGAGCCAGCAACGCCCAGATCATGTGAAAGAATAAAAAATAGGAAAGAAATTCTTGGTAAAAGATGTAAATGTCGCCACAGTCCCAGAGGCCCGTAGGCTGCTTTCCCCTTTGAGGGCTGATGGTGGTGGTTTAACCTGAGGGTCACCACTCCACAGGCGAGGGGCAAAGTTGAGAAGGCGGAGCCTTCATGAATAACCTCTGCTGGTACAGGAATTGAACCCGCGCTGCTGGCCTCGGTCCACATCGCGAACCAGGCGCCCATCCAAGTGAGCTAACCAACCCCTCTAAATTCTCAGCATCTACCGATCGAATCCCATTATTTTAAATGCCTTGCTTAGATCATCAATCAGCCTTTTAAAATCTAGAGAATACAATGCAAGTTTACGGTCCTGGCTTCAGAATAGAATTCAAATATTAAATTATACTGTATCTTTGTACATCAGCACTCTCCTCTCACGCCAATATATCCTTCCTGACAAGGGATGTACTGAACATGGTTACTACAGAAGGGAGCTAACTGGAGCGGTGTACAATATTAGCAGAATGTTCTCTGCCAGCAGCTCAGGACAACATTCCTTTCACTTTTCTACTGTTGGTTGGACCAATGTCTGAACCAAATTGAAGACCTCACACTTTCCCACAGGGATATTTGGCCCAATCATTTGATCTGTCTGTGGCTCTCTGAAATCTCCCACTCCGGCGGTAGTGATGACCCGCCGGATGGATCCTCTGGTCCTGCCATTGTTTTTCCTGTTGAATGCAAAGGCATCTCCCACCAGTGTGAACAGCCAGTAAACTCCGCCCAATGTATTCTGCAAACTTGGATATACAACTCCCTATTCCTTCATCCAAACCAATAAGAAATATGGTGAAAGCTTGAGGCTGCAGGACAGATCCCACCAATCAGAGAATATTCCCTTGATCCCCTCTTTCCATTCCTGCCTCCCTACAAAATATCAGCTCACGCCCAAGTTAGCGCCAATTCAATATTTTGTTCCTAATTCCTGAACATCAATATCCACAGACACTGCCATGTGCACCAGTGTAAAATGTCAATGTCGCCACAGTCCCAGGTGACCAAAGGCTGTTCTCCCCTTTGAGAGAGAGAGAGAGAGAGAGCTGGCTGGTGGTGATTTAATCTGAGGCTCACCACACTGCACCTCTGGAGAGGGGCAAGGGTAAGAAGGCAAGGGCTTCATGAATAATCTCTGTCGGTACAGGAATTCATCCAGCCAACTCAGCAAACTGACCCCCCAATGTGCACCATGAGGTGACCTCTGAAAAACAGTCGCTTGGGCAAATGACTGGATGGAGGAAAGAAGTGGAAATGGAGGGAATAAAAAGAAAAGAGAGAGAAGGAAAAATGGCAACAACACGGAGTAGGTACACCCAGCCCAGGGATACAGCGGGAAACTGTGGTAACCCAATCATCTCAGCCAAGATCAGTTAAAGCAGCATGGATTGGGATTTGAACTTGCTGCGTCCGACTTTGTTTCATTAGGTGCTAACTGAATGATGCATTCACCCAGCAGGCCACGGGGTCACCCACAACAAACTCTGTATCTGGGCTGCCTCAGGCATTCACTTTATCAGGGACACTTCCAAGACTGCTACAGAAGTTCTTCAGGGTAGACTTCTATGCCCAATCATCTTCAGCTGCTTCATCAATTATATTCCCTCGATTAAGTGGTCAGAAGTGGGGATGGTCCATTGATGATTGAAGTATTCAGTCCTGTTCATAACTCCACAGTTATCCCTGGATGCATCCAGACATAAACATCATTCTGGCTTGGACACCTTTCTCGATTGGCTGATAAATGGTAAGTAACATTCGCACCACACAAGAGCCAGGCAATATCCATCTCCAACGAGAAATAATCGAACTGTCGCCTATTTTTCCTGAACAGCATTACCATTAGACCATGAGACGTAGGAGCAGAAGTCGGTCATTCAGCCCATCGAGTCTGCTCCACCATTCATTTGGATCATGACTGATCGGATACGTTAATCCTCAACTCCACTTTTCCACCTTATCCCAGAAGTCCTGATCTCCTGACTGATTCCCGAAAGACGTGCTGTTAGGTGAATTGGACATTCTGAATTCTCCCTCCGTGTACCCGAACAGGCGCCGGAGAGTGGCGACGAGGGGATTTTAACAGTAACTTCATTGCAGTGTTAATGTAAGCCTACTCTTGACAATAGTAAAGATTATTATAAAAGGTTATTATAAAAGATTATAAAAAATCTGTGTATCTCAGCCTTGAGCATACTGAACGACCCAGCCTCTCCAGCTCTCTGCGGTAAAGAATTCCACAGATTCACTCCCCTCTGCGAGATTAAATTCCTCCTCATCTCTGTCTGAAATGGGTGACCCCCTTACTCTGAGATTCTGACCTCTGGTCCTAGACTCTCCCACAAGAGGAAACAACCTCTCAGCATCGACCCTGTCAAGCTGTCTGTGAGTATCTTCAGTGTCTCAATAAAGTTAACTCTCATTCTTCTAAACTCCAATGAATACAGGCCCAATCTACTCAATAATAAGAATATTAATATAAAATAATAATAATAATCTTTATTGTCACAAGTAGGTTTACATTAACATTGCAATGAAGTTACTGTGAAAAGCCCCTAGTCGCCACATTCCGGCGCCTGTTCGGGTACAGAGGGAGAATTCAGAATGTCCAAATTACCTAACCTGCACAAAGATACAGAAGTCTGAAGACCCGCACATCCAGACATAGGAACAGCTTCTTCCCCACAGCTACTAGACTCCTCAACGACTCCCCCTCGGACTGATCTGTTCCCTGTAAGAACACTATTCACGACGCCCTGTGCTGCTCTTGCTCATGTATTTGCTTTGTTTGGCCGCTTGTTCCGCACTGTAACCAATCACTGTTTGTCGATGTACCATTTGTCAATGTTCTCTGTTGATTATTCTTTTTGTCTACTATGTACGCACTGTGTACGTTCCCTCGGCCGCAGAAAAATACTTTTCACTGTACTTCGGAACATGTCGGAACTTGGGCAGCACGGTAGCATTGTGGATAGCACAATTGCTTCACAGTCCCAGGTTCGATTCCCGGCTTGGGTCACTGTCTGTGCGGAGTCTGCACATCCTCCCCGTGTGTGCGTGGGTTTCCTCCGGATGCTCCGGTTTCCTCCCACAGTCCAAAGATGTGCAGGTTAGGTGGATTGGCCGTGATAAATTCCCCTTAGTGTCCAAAATTGCCCTTAGTGTTGGGTGGGGTTACTGGGTTATGGGGATAGGGTGGAGGTGTGGGCTTGGGTAGGGTGCTCTTTCCAAGAGCCGTGCAGACTCGATGGGCCGAATGGCCTCCTTCTGCACTGTAAATTCTATGATTCTATTCTCGACGCCCTATGCTGCTCTTGCTCATGTATCTGATTTGTTTGGCCCCGTGTTCCGCACTGTAACCAATCACTGTTTGTCGATGTACCATTTGTCAATGTTCTCTGTTGATTATTCTTTTGTCTCCTATGTACGTACTGTGTACGTTCCTCTGCCGCAGAAAAATACTTTTCACTGTACTTCGGAACATGTCGGAACTTGGGCAGCACGGTAGCATTGTGGATAGCACAATTGCTTCACAGTCCCAGGTTCGATTCCCGGCTTGGGTCACTGTCTGTGCGGAGTCTGCACATCCTCCCCGTGTGTGCGTGGGTTTCCTCCGGATGCTCCGGTTTCCTCCCACAGTCCAAAGATGTGCAGGTTAGGTGGATTGGCCATGATAAATTCCCCTTAGTGTCCAAAATTGCCCTTAGTGTTGGGTGGGGTTACTGGGTTATGGGGATAGGGTGGAGGTGTGGGCTTGGGTAGGGTGCTCTTTCCAAGAGCCGTGCAGACTCGATGGGCCGAGTGGCCTCCTTCTGCACTGTAAATTCTATGATTCTATTCTCGACGCCCTATGCTGCTCTTGCTCATGTATCTGATTTGTTTGGCCCCGTGTTCCGCACTGTAACCAATCACTGTTTGTCGATGTACCATTTGTCAATGTTCTCTGTTGATTATTCTTTTGTCTACTATGTACGTACTGTGTACGTTCCTCTGCCGCAGAAAAATACTTTTCACTGTACTTCGGTACATGTGACAAGAAATCAAATCAAAATCAAATCAAATCCAATCAGTCTTTCTGGCCTAGTGGGAGGAAACCGGAGCACCCGGAGGAAACCCACGCAGACAAGGGGAGAACATGCAGACTCCGCACAGGAAACCCACGCAGACACGGAAAGAACATGCAGACTCCGCACAGGCAGTGACCCAAGCCGGAAATCAAACCCAGGTTCCTTGCGCTGTAAAGCAACAGTGCTAAGCACTGTGCTGCAGTGCTGCCCAGCTCTCCTCATAAAAAAAAATCCATCCATACCTGGGATCAACCGAGAGAATTCTCTCTGGACTGTCTCCGATGCCAGGATGTCTTTCCTTGGATAAGGGACCAAAACTTCACCATTGCTGAATTCCCCACTATCAACACCCTGGGGATTGTAAAATGTAAATGTCACCATTGAGCAGAAGCTGAACTGGAACCAGCCTGTCGCACCGTCAATATGACGCGAGGCAGGTTGAGGTAATGTCAATTGAAGGCTTTATTAAGCAGAACTTTATCCCCAGCAGCGTGGTTACTGAATGCAGCTGCTGAGGGAAATGGAGGGAAAAACTGGGTTCTTATACCGGCATTTCTGGGTGGAGTCCAGTAGGTGGCAGATCCTATCAGGACCTGGCATCCCTCCACCAATAGCCTGTCGACACGTGGTGTACCGTATTACCCCTAATACATACCACCACACAGACATATAAATACTGTGGCTACCAGAGCAGGTCAAAGGCTGAGACTCCGAAGAGAGTAACTCGTGTTCTGACTCCCCAAAGCCTGTCCACCATCTACAAGGCACAAGTCCGGAGTGTAATGGAATACTCTCCACTTGCCTGGATTAGTGCAGCTCCAACAACACTCGAGAAGCTCAACACCATCCAGGATATGATTGGCAACCCAACCACCACTACCTTTCAGTATTCAACAGCTATTGTCCATTCCCTTGCCTGGTTAGCTCTCCCCAAATACATTACCCCACACTTCTCCAGATTAGATTTCATCAACCACTTCTCTGCCCACCTGACCAGTCCACTGAAATCTTCCTGCAGGCGACAGTTTTCTCCTTTACCATCAACCATACAACTATCTCGATCTGCAAACTTCCTAATCATTCCCCTTTAACTATAGTTCATTGATCTTTACCAATGTTATAACCCTATGGGCCCTCGGGGATGACCCATTTAATCTCCCCGTGAGCCTCGCGGGGTACGAGCCCCCACAGAGAGACGGAGGTCTATCAGCAAGTTCATTAATTCATTGTCTTAAAAGCCGGCCCAGGTGGGAGCTGAGCTGGAGAGAAATCCCGACTGGAATTCTGACTGTTACTTGTGAATACTTTCCTTTTAGAAATAGACCATTTTTGGAATTCCATGACTACTAAAACCAGCAAGAGACACTGATCCTTCTGGACATGCAGTGGAAACATGCTTCCAATCACAAAAATACAGGTCGACCGGGAAATGTTTCCAATACTGTGCTTAGTTATCCACCTGAAGCAGCTGTCTGCAGAACAGGTGCCACTGTTCGCTTCTGCATTTCTGAGCTCGAAACAGAGAAACATAGAAAATAGGTGCAGGAGGCCATTCTGCCCTTTGAGCCTGCACCACCATTCAATATGATCATATCTGATCATGCAAATTCAGTATCCCACTCCCGCTTTCTCTCCATACCCTGGATCCCGTTAGCCGCAAAGGCCACGTCCAGCTCCCTCTTGAATATATCCAGCAAACCGGCCCCAACAGCTTTCTGTGGGCGAGAATTCCACAAGCTCACAACTCTGAGAGGAAGTTGTTCCGCATCTCAGTCCCGAATGGCTGACCCCTGATTCTTAGGCTGTGACCCCTAGTTCCAAATGGCCCCAACATTGGGAACATTCTTCCACATTGCTACCCAATGAACCTTTTGAGTGAGAGTAGTGTCATGATATTCAGATAAACATCATGGTGCAAACACACATACACACTGATGGACAGATCAATGGACCAATCAATACACACACAACATCACAGCCAATCACAGGCCCAAGAGCATACACACTATAAAACGGGGAACACGACACTTCGCGCTCATTCCAGCAGGAGACAGCTCAGGGCACAGAGCTCACAGCAAGCCACTCAGAAATCCACCATGTGCTGAGTGCCTCTCCAAGATAGTGTTAGGGCTGGGTCCACAGGTTAGAGGGTGTGGTAGTATGCATTAGAGGTCATGTGGGACTGTGAAGCCATGATGTCATTGGCTGACAGATCCCGGGTCCTGGTTGGCCGTTGACCTCTAGCTCCGCCCTGAAGACGGAGTATAAGAACCAGGAGTCCTCCCCCGCAGGCAGTCTACTACTGAACTGCGGGGGAACAGTCACGCTTAATAAAGCCTCATCGACTTCACTCTATTCGTCTCTCGGAGTCTTTGTGCGCTACAATTTATTAAGCGTGACTAAAGGACTATGGAGCTCAGGATCATCCCGGAATGCCTGAGGATCAGCCCCCACGCAGTGAACGCAGCAGCAGCTTTCAAGCACTGGCAGACTTGTTTCGAGGCCTACCTCAGAACGGCCCCCAGCCGGGTCACAGAAGACCAAAAACTACAGGTCCTGCACTCGAGGTTAAGCACGGAGATTTTCTCCCTCATCGAAGACGCAGAGGATTTCCAGACGGCGTTCGCAGCACTAAAAAGTCTCTGTGTTCGCCCAGTAAACCAGATCTACGCTCGCTATCAACTCGCAACGAGACGGCAAAGTCCCGGAGAATGGATAGATGAATTCTACGCCGCGCTACTAATTTTGGGACGGGCTTGCAGCTGCCCGCCGGTGAACGCAAATGAACACACGGACATGTTAATGCGCGATGCTTTTGTGGCAGGTATGAACTCCTCCCAAATCCGCCAAAGACTTTTAGAAAAAGAGTCGCTAGGACTCTCAGAGGCAAGGGCCCTAGCAGCCTCCCTAGACGTGGCCGCGTGAAACACCCGCGCCTACGGACCCGACCGCGCGGCAGCCCATTGGGCTCCGTATGCACCCGTCGCGACAAACCCACCCCCCCCCCCAGACACCCCACAGGCTTGCGCGGTTCAAACGCCAAGTCGCACCAGGGGAGCCCGCTGCTATTTCTGCGGCCAGGCGAAACACCCCCGGCAGCGCTGCCCGGCCCGCGCAGCGATCTGTAAGAGCTGCGGGAAAAAGGGTCATTTCGCGGCTGTGTGCCGGTCCCGGGAGGTCGCCGCTGTCCCAGGAGAACAGGGAGCCCTGCACGCCTTTTACGCTCCCCAACCCCCCCCCCCCCCGCGCCACATGTATGACCCGCCGGCGCTACCACTTTGGGTCCCGGCCACCGCTGTCCCCAGAGAAGAGGGAGTCCTGCGTGTTCCTAACGCTCCCCAACCCCCCCAGCGCCCCATGTGCGACCCGCAGGCGCCGCCATTTTGGGTCCCGGCCACCACGAGGGGAGGAGGGGCACCGCCATCTTGGACCACCCCAGACCTGTGCAACGCATGGGGGCGGCCATTTTGTCCACCCCCGCCGCCATCTTGTGACCCCCCAGCCATGTGCGATGCATGGGGGCAGCCATCTTGTTCACCCCCGACGCCATCTTGGACGGCAACAACGGACCCCAGTGTCGACAGCTCCACGGGGTTCGAAGAAGACGCTCAACCATTACAACCACGTCTGGCTTCAATGACGCTGGACCAAGCACGGCCCCGGACGCTCCAGACGACGACGACAACAGTGCTGATAAACGGGCACGAGACACCATGCCTGGTCGACTCCGGGAGCACGGAGAGCTTTATCCACCCCGACACGGTGGTCGACTCCGGGAGCACGGAGAGCTTTATCCACCCCGACACGGTAAGACGCTGTTCTTTGACCATCCGTCCCAGCGCACAAAAGATTTCCCTAGCTGCAGGATCCCACTCCGTACAGATCAAAGGCTTCTGCATAGTTACCCTAACGGTGCAAGGGAGGGAGTTCAAAAACTACAGGCTCTATGTCCTTCCCCAACTCTGCGCCCCCACATTACTGGGATTAGACTTCCAGTGCAATCTACAGAGCCTAACCTTCAAATTCGGCGGCCCAATACCCCCACTCACTATCTGCGGCCTCGCAACCCTCAAGGTTCAACCCCCATCCTTGTTTGCAACCTCACCCCGGATTGCAAACCCGTCGCCACTAGGAGCAGACGGTATAGCGCCCAGGACCGGACCTTCATTCGGTCCGAAGTCCAGCGGCTACTGAAGGAAGGCATAATCCAGGCCAGCAATAGTCCCTGGGAAGCACAGGTGGTAGTAGTAAAGACAGGGGAGAAGCAAAGGATGGTCATAGACTATAGCCAGACCATCAACAGGTACACACAACTAGACGCGTACCCTCTCCCCCGCATATCCGACATGGTCAATCGGATTGCCCAATATAAGGTCTTCTCCACCGTGGACCTCAAGTCCGCCTACCATCAGCTCCCCATCCGCCCAAGTGACCGCAAGTACACAGCCTTCGAGGCAGACGGGCGATTATACCATTTCCTAAGGGTCCCATTTGGGGTCACAAACGGGGTCTCGGTCTTCCAACGAGAGATGGACCGAATGGTTGATCAACACGGGTTACGGGCCACGTTCCCGTATCTCGACAATGTAACCATCTGTGGCCACGATCAGCAGGACCACGACGCCAACCTCCAAAAATTCCTCCAGACCGCTAAAGCCTTGAACCTCACGTACAACGAGGACAAGTGCGTTTTTAGCACAAACCGGCTAGCCATCCTGGGCTACGTAGTGCGCAATGGGATAATAGGCCCCGACCCCGAACGTATGCGCGCCCTCATGGAATTTCCCCTCCCGCACTGCTCAAAAGCCCTAAAACGCTGCCTGGGGTTCTTTTCATACTACGCCCAGTGGGTCCCCCAGTATGCAGACAAGGCCCACCCCCTAATACAGACCACGACCTTCCCGCTGTCGACAGAGGCTTGCCAGGCCTTCAGCCGCATCAAAGCGGATATCGCAAAGGCCACGATGCGCGCCATCGACGAGTCCCTCCCCTTCCAGGTCGAGAGCGACGCCTCCGACGTAGCTCTAGCGGCCACCCTTAATCAAGCGGGCAGACCCGTGGCCTTTTTCTCCCGAACCCTCCACGCTTCAGAAATCCGCCACTCCTCAGTGGAAAAGGAAGCCCAAGCCATAGTGGAAGCGGTGCGACATTGGAGGCATTACCTGGCCGGCAGGAGATTCACTCTCCTCACGGACCAACGGTCGGTAGCCTTCATGTTCGATAATGCACAGCGGGGCAAAATCAAAAACGACAAGATCTTAAGGTGGAGGATCGAGCTCTCCACCTTCAACTACGAGATCTTGTATCGTCCCGGAAAGCTGAACGAGCCGTCCGATGCCCTATCCCGCGGCACATGTGCCAACGCACAAATTAACCGCCTCCAAACCCTCCACGAGGACCTCTGCCACCCGGGGGTCACTCGGTTCTACCACTTTATTAAGTCCCGCAACCTCCCATACTCTTTGGAGGAGGTCCGTACAGTCACAAGGAACTGCCACATCTGCGCAGAGTGCAAACCGCATTTTTTCTGGCCGGATGGTGCGCACCTGATTAAGGCTTCCCGCCCCTTTGAATGCCTTAGTCTGGATTTCAAAGGACCCCTCCCCTCCACCGACCGCAACACATACTTCCTTAATGTGGTGGACGTGTACTCCCGCTTCCCATTCGCCATCCCCTGCCTTGACATGACCGCGGCCACAGTCATTAAAGCCCTGAACACCATATTCACACTGTTCGGTTGCCCCGCATACGTCCACAGCGACAGGGGGTCCTCCTTCATGAGTGACAAGCTGCGCCAGTTCCTGCTCAGCAACGGTATAGCCTCGAGCAGGACGACCAGCTACAACCCCCAGGGGGACGGGCAAGTAGAGAGGGAGAACGGCACGGTCTGGAAGACCGTCCTACTGGCCCTACGGTCCAGGGACCTCCCAGTTTCACGGTGGCAGGAGGTTCTCCCGGACGCCCTCCACTCCATCCGGTCACTCCTGTGTACTAGCACTAACCAAACGCCTCATGAGCGCCTCCTTGTCTTCCCCAGGAAGTCCTCCTCTGGAACGTCGCTGCCGACCTGGCTGGCGGCCCCAGGACCCATCTTGCTCCGAAAACATGTGCGGGCGCACAAGTCGGACCCGTTGGTCGAAAGGGTTCACCTCCTTCACGCGAACCCGCAGTACGCTTACGTGGAGTACCCCGACGGCCGACAGGACATGGTCTCCCTGCGAGATCTGGCGCCCGCCGGCAACACACACACCCCCCCGACACCAATCACCCTCTTCCTGCCACCGCCGCACCCCGCGACCGCTCCCTTCCCAGGAGGATCGGTCCTCCTCCCAGGCCCGACCAGGAGTGAAGCCCAAGCTGAAACCGTAAGGCTCCCGGAGACGACAACACCGGAACAAGCACCACCACCACCACCGGGGCCAAGGCGATCGACACGGACGACCAGACCGCCCGACCGACTCGTGGCGTCGATCTAACACTACAATATGTGGACTTTTAACGAGAACATTTTGTCTTTTTCTCCTGACGATTACTGTAAATAGTTCGAAACAAAAAAAAACCTTGTACATACTGTAATAACATGCGAATGTTTTCCTCCCAGGACCAGCCTTGTAAACCCTTACCACCATGCGAAGCATCACCCCGCCGGGTTCATTTTTAACAAGGGGTGAATGTGGTAGTATGCATTAGGGGTCATGTGGGACTGTGAAGCCGTGATGTCATTGGCTGACAGATCCCGGGTCCTGGTTGGCTGTTGACCTCTAGCTCCGCCCTGAAGACGGAGTATAAGAACCAGGAGTCCTCCCCCGCAGGCAGTCTACTACTGAACTGCGGGGGAACAGTCACGCTTAATAAAGCCTCATCGACTTCACTCTATTCATCTCTCGGAGTTTTTGTGCGCTACAGAGGGTAATGAACGAACCACAGTAACCAGTTTACAGATGTTGTTATTGTTAGTAATAAAACTGAGTTGTACCATCCGCAACCGTGTTGGTTCGTCTGTGTAGCAGAGCACCCAACACGACAAGTAGGACCAGGCTCAGCTCCATCGAATTTATGTGTGTCTTGCACATAAGAAAAGGTTGTTTGGGTGAGATAACAGGGTTCCTGTGACAGGACAGTATCTTTAACATTGATCAATGCTTTCGGGAGGGAGCAAATATGCAAAGGAACTTAGGAAGTTGGGAAAGAGAAAATAGGATCTTGAGGAGAAATCCTACCTTGCTGCAAATGTAGTAACAACTCTTCTAAAATAATACAACTCACTGTAGTGCACAGCCCAATTTAGGTTTTCCAGGTTCTGAACTGCACTGCTGCCTCACAGCTCCAGGGATCCGGGTTCGATTCCCCGCTAGGTCATTGTCTGTGCGGAGTCTGCACGTTCTCCCCGTGTCTGCGTGGGTTTCCTCCGGGTGCTCCGGTTTCCTCCCACAGTCCAAAGCTGTGCAGGTTAGGTGGATTGGCCATGATTAATTGCCCTTAGTGTCCAAATGGCTAGGTGGGATTACGGGTTAACTCTTCCTGACACTGAGCCAATTTTGAATAAAAGTAGTTTCTTTCCCTTGGATCACATGAACCTTTAATTTACTGATCATTCTGCCATATAGTACCTTGCCGAAAGTCTTGTTAAAACCGATACACACTAAATACACTCCATCTGCCACCAGCACAGAGTGGGTACCATCTACAAGATGCACAGCAGGAACTCACCAAAGCTCCTTACACAGTACCTTCCAAACCCAGGATCTCTTCTAGAGGGACAAGGGCAACAGATGCCTGGGAACATCACCACATGTTCCTTTCCGAGCCGCACACCATCCTGGTTTGGAAATATATTACTGTTCCTTCACTGTCGCTGGGTTAAAATTCCCTCACAGCACTGTTGATGTACCTACACCACATGGATGGCAGTGGTTCAGGAAGGAAGGCAGCAGCTCAGCACCACATTGTCAAGGGCAATGAGGGATAGGTAATACATGCTGACCTAGCCAGGACATTTACATCCATGAAAGAGTAATAAAAATATTATACACACTCCTCTCATTAACCTTGCTTGTTACTTACACAAAGAATTCAAGCAAATTAACCAATTATGACCTTTCCTTAACAAATCCCCAATAACAGAATTTTTGTTTTCAAGGTTAGGATGACTGGGGTGGAGGCCAGAGGGTGAGAGGTCACACACAGGGCGGCTCCTGCTTGAAGGTGTTGGTTTTGGCCCTTTTCACTCGTGCTTTGGGTAGATTCGGCTGGAAAATGGAGTGGAGGGTGTTGGGGAAGAGGTTCTCCCCTGGACGGGCATGTCCACAGGCTCTCAGACCTGGCTGAAGACAGTGAAGGATTTGGCGAGAGAGTTGGAGGAGACTCATGGTGCAGCACCAATTAGGAAGATGGCGGAGGGGCAAGGGACGGCGGTAGCGGGAAAGCTGCAGATGGAGCAATTGATGGGCTTCATTAAATAGGAGTTTTGACAGCAGAGGAAGGAGATGCAGAGCGACTGGTTGAAGGCGATTGAGGGGCATTGGCATTGGAACGGGTGGAAAAGTGCCTCAAAACACAGTGGCCGATGATCCAGGAGGTGGAGAAGGTGGTCCGACTGGACTGACCGTATTGTGTCTTTGTAGGCAGGGGTGCTATCCTGGGGGATCTGTGCAAGTCGCTGCGGTTGAAGGTGGAGGACCGGCTTACTCATTCTTCCAAATTCTTCCATCGGGCAGGAGATACAGAAGTCTGAGAACACGCACTAACAGACTCAAAAACAGCTTCTTCCCCACTGTTACCAGACTCCTAAATGACCCTCTTATGGACTGACCTCATTAACACTACACCCCTGTATGCTTCACCCAATGCCGGTGCTTATGTAGTTACATTGTGTACCTTGTGTTGCCCTATTATGTATTTTCCTTTCTTCCCTTTTTTTCCCATGTACTTAATGATCTGTTGAGCTGCTCGCAGAAAAATACTTTTCACTGTAAAACAAATAAACAAATCCAATCCAATCCAATCCAACCAGGAGAATAGGTCCAGGTGACAGAACCTGCGGATTGCGGGTCCGTCGAAGGGAGTGGAGAGAACGAGCACCATGAACTACATCGCAAGGATGTTGGCCAGGTTGGTGGAGGAGGAGGTGTTAGACAAGGCCCCAGAGGTGGACCGGGTCCACAGGTAGAGTGCAGGTACCTGTTTGAAGTTCTGGGGAGGCTTGGGTTTGGACCTCAATTTGTGGCGTGGGTTTGATTGTTGTAGTTGGGACCATATCGAGGATAGTGGGGGCCCAGATGAAGCCGGCCCCCATGGTGGCGATCTTTGGGGTTTCGGGGGTGCTGGAGCTGGAGGGGAAGGGGGTCGAGGTGAAGCTGGCCCCCATGGTGGCGATCTTTGGGATGTCGGAGTCTTGGCCTCTCTGATTGCCGGTGACGGATCCTTTTGAATTGGAGGCCAGAATACGCCGCCGCAGGTTGAGGCCTGGCTGGGAGACCTGTACGAGTTCCTCCAGTTGGAAAAGACTAAGGGCTGGATTCCTACGCCCCGCGGGCCGCAAGAACGCCACGGGCGAGACACCGACAATGGAAAAATCCACTGGCCTCTGGCGGATTTCTCAGGTTGCCAGGCGAACCCGGCCAGAAAATCCCACCCTAAGTTTGCCTTAAGGGGGTCAGAAGACGAATTCAGGTGGCGGCCATGGAGTCGGCGGTCGCACATTTAGTGGCTCCCGCTCGAGGTAGATTTTGTTGGTCCTTCCCTTCCCGTATGGGTTTTTTAAATTTTTGAGTGCAAAAGGTGTGTGAGTGCCCAGGGAAGGTAATGTGACTCTGGTGCATGGATCAGAGGACGGGAAGTGCCACGAGAAAGAGCGATCAGCTGGAGAAGAGCAGTTTTCGTGATGCACCAGAGGTTAAGATGGCGGACGACAAGGGGACAGTGCTGCCTGCCCAGTGGTTGCAGAGCAACTGGTGGAGGTTCAAATGGAAAACTGCAGCAGCAGAGGAAGGAGGCCTCGGAGGATCTGGCTAAGATGATGGAGCCGCTCAGAGCAGCAATTGAGACAGTGAAATGAATGAAAATCGCTTATTGTCACAAGTAGGCTTCAAATGAAGTTACAGTGAAAAGCCCCTAGTCGCCACATTCCGGCACCTGTTCGGGGAGGCTATTACGGGAGTGGGGCAATGATTGGAGGCTCAGGGCCTGGTGATTCCGACGGCGGAGGAGGCGGAGGGGGAGCACGAGGAGCGGATGGCCTCATTGGAGACGGGGTTGGGGATGGTCTCGGACAGCCAGAAGAGGCTGAGAGAGAAATTGGAGGACCTGGAGAATCGCCCCAGGAGACAGGACTTGAGGATCGTCGAGGTGCCTGAGGCCATCGAGAGTGCAGAGGCCGCCAAGTATGTGGCCAGGATGCTGGAGATGTTAATGGGGCAGGGGGCCTTTGACTGGCCCCTCCAGATGGATCTGGCGCATGGGGCGCTGGAGAGGAGGTTACAGGCAGGGGAGCCGCCGAGGGAGATGGTGGTATAGTTGCATTGTTTCTTGGATAAGGAAAAGAGTTTGAAATGGGCGAGGCAGTCCAAGAGGGGCACCTGGGAAGGGAACAAGCAATGGGTCTACCAGGACCTGGGTGCAGAGTTGACGAAGAGGAGAGTCGGGTCCAACCGGGTAAAGGCTGCCCCCTTCAAGGGGGTGAAGTTTGAGGTTTTGTACCCGGATAGGTTCCCAGGAGAGTTTTATAGAAGGTTTGGGGGGGAGCTGGGGCCACTGCTGGAATTGAGTACAATGAGGCGAGGGAGAGGGGGGGGGGGACTCCCCCTACACTGTCGCAGGCTTCCCTCTCCCTGATTTTAACAAAAGATAAGGACCCGGAGCAGTGTGGGCTGTACCGCCCGATATTGTTATTGAATGGCGATACCAAACTATTGCCGAAAGTGCTTGATCGCGGATTGAAGAACATAGAACATAGAACATTACAGCGCAGTACAGGCCCTTCGGCCCTCGATGTTGCGCCGACCTGTGAAACCACTCTAAAGCCCATCTACACTATTCCCTTATCCATATGTTTATCCAATGACCATTTGAATACCCTTAATGTTGGCGATTCCACTAATCTTGAAGGCGGGGAATTCCACGCCCTCACTACTCTCTGCGTAAAGAACCTACCTCTGACATCTGTCTTATATCTATCTCCCCTCAATTTAAAGCTATGTCCCCTCGTGCTAGCCATCACCATCCGAGGAAAAAGGCTTTCACTGTCCACCCTACCTAATCCTCTGATCATCTTGTATGCCTCAATTAAGTCACCAATTAACCTTCTTCTCTCTAACGAAAACAGCCTCAAGTCCCTCAGCCTTTCCTCATAAGATCTTCCCTCCATACCAGGCAACATCCTGGTAAATCTCCTCTGCACCATTTCCAATACTTCCACATCCTTCCAATAATGCGGTGACCAGAACTGTACGCAATACTCCAAATGCGGCCGCACCAGAGTTTTGTACAGCTGCAACATGACCTCATGGCTCCGAAACTCAATCCCTCTACCAATAAAAGCTAACACACCGTACGTCTTCTTAATAACCCTCTCAACCTGGGTGGCAACCTTCAGGGATCTATGTACATGGACACCGAGATCTCTCTGCTCATCCACACTACCAAGAATCATACCATTAGCCCAGTACTCTGTCTTCCTGTTATTCCTTCCAAAATGTATCACCTCACACTTTTCTGCATTAAACTCCATTTGCCACCTCTCAACCCAGCTCTGCAGCTTATCTATGTCCCTCTGTAACCTGCAACATCCTTCCGCACTGTCCACAACTCCACCGACTTTAGTGTCATCTGCAAATTTACTCACCCATCCTTCTACGCCCTCCTCCAGGTCATTTATAAAAATGACAAACAGCAGTGGCCCCAAAACAGATCCTTGTGGTACACCACTAGTAACTGGACTCCAGTCTGAACATTTCCCATCAACCACCACCCTCTGTCTTCTTACAGCTAGCCAGTTTCTGATCCAAACCGCTAATTCACCCTGAATCCCATGCCTCCGTATTTTCTGCAATAGCCTACCGTGGGGAACCTCATCAAACGCTTTACTGAAATCCATATACACCACATCAACTGCTTTACCCTCGTCCACCTGTTTGCTCACCTTCGCAAAGAACTCAATAAGGTTTGTGAGGCACGACCTACCCTTCATAAAACCGTGTTGACTGTACCTAATCAAATTATTCCTTTCTAGATGATTATAAATCCTATCTCATATAAACCTTTCTAAGACTTTGCCCACAACAGAAGTAAGGCTCACTGGTCTAAAGTTACCGGGGTTGTCTCTCCTCCCCTTCTTGAACAAGGGGACAACATTTGCTATCCTCCAGTCTTCTGGCACTTGTATGTATGTATGTATTCCTGTAGAAAATGACGACATAAAGATCAAAGCCAAAAGCTCAGCATTCTCCTCCCTAGCTTCCCAGAGAATGCTAGGATAAATCCCATCCGGTCCAGGGTACATCTATTTTCACACTTTCCAGAATTGCTAACACCTCCTCCTTATGAACCTCAAGCCCTTCTAGTTTAGTAGCCTGAATCTCAGTATTCTCCTCGACAACATTGTCTTTTTCCTGTGTGAATACTGACGAAAAATATTCATTTAGCACCTCTCCTATCTCCTCGGACTCCACACACAACTTCCCACTACTGTCCTTGACTGGTCCTACTCTTACCCTAGTCATTTGTTTATTCCTGACATATCTATAGAAAGCTTGAGGGTTATCCTTGATCCTACCTGCCAAAGATTCTCATGTCCCCTCCTGGCTCTTCTTAGCTCTCTCTTTAGGTCCTTCCTAGCTAACTTGTAACTCTCGAGCGCCCTAACTGAACCTTCACATCTCATCTTTACATAAGCCTCCTTCTTCCTCTTGACAAGTGATTCAACTACTTTAGTAAACCACAGTTCCCTCGCTCGACCACTTCCTCCTTGCCTGACAGGTACATACTTATCAAGGCCACGCAGTAGCTGTTCCTTGAACAAGCTCCACATTTCAATTGTGCCCATCCCCTGCAGTTTTCCTCTCCATCCGATGCATCCTAAGTCTTGCCTCATCGCATCATAATTGCCTTTCCCCCAGATATAACTCTTGCCCTGTGGTATATACCTATCCCTTTCCATCACTAAAGTAAACGTAACTGAATTGTGGTCACTATCACCAAAGTGCTCACCTACCTCCAAATCTAACACCTGTCCTGGTTCATTACCCAGTACCAAATCCAATATGGCCTCGCCTCTTGTTGGCCTATCTACATACTGTGTCAGGAAACCCTCCTGCACACATTGGACAAAAACTGACCCATCTAAAGTACTCGAACTATAGCGTTTCCAGTCAATATTTGGAAAGTTAAAGTCCCCCATAACAACTACCCTGACTTTATGCCAAGGGGATTGGGGAGGATCAGCCAGGTTTAGTTAACAGAATGCAGCTGTCGGCGAATGTGCGGAGGTTACATAATGTGATTATGATGCCCAGGAGGTTGAGCTGGTGGTGATGATGGACGTGGAGAAGGCTTTTGACCAGGTGGAGTGGGTGTATCTGTTTGAGGTGCTGTGGAGGTTCGGATTTGGGCAGGCATGTGTGGATTGGCTCCAGCTGCTGTATAAGGCGCCAGTGGCAAGTGTGCGTTGCTTTTCAGCGGTGATAGAGCCGTTGGCGATGGCCTTTAGGGCATCAAAGGACTGGAGAGGGAGTGGGGGGGGGCGCGAACATAGAGTTTTGCTGTTTGTGGATGGCTCGTTATTATATTTTTCAGACACGTTGGGCAGCATTGGGGGGGATTGTGGAGACCTTGGCGTCGCATGACAAACTCGTCGGAGGATGAAATACTGGCAGGGAAGGGGCGGGGATATTTATATGGAATTGATGGAGAGGGAGGGTGCCAGTTTGGAGGATGTGAAGCAGAAATGGAAGAAGCTGGGAGGGGAGGTGGGGCGGGGAATGGGCGGAGGCATTGCAGAGGGTGAACACGTCCTCGTCGTGAGTGAGGTTAAGCCTCACCCAGTTTAAAGTGGTGCACAGGGCTAACAAGGCGGTGGCAAGGATTGTTAGACGTTTAGCTGCTGTTGTGTAAAGAGTCAAAGGTTCTGCTCCTTTTCCACAAACACCTTTAATTTACTTCAACAGACTCTGCACAAAACTCTAACATCACATCACCTACACAAAGGCCACCTGAAGCCCCTTTACATATCAGTGTCAATTATTGGATACTTAACATAAATGAGACAACTAATTGGAATGTCTCTTCACCCATTACTTAATAAGGATGAGTAAGTTTTTGCAGACGTGGAGGGTAGGCGTGGGGGGTGCGCGGAGTGGGGGGGGGGGGGGGAAATCGCGTCCACATGTTCTGGGCGTGTCCAAGGCGGAAGGGGTTGTGGCAAGGGTTCTCAGACAGGATGCCGAGGTGCTGGGGGTGAAGGTGGCCACGAGTCCGGAGGTGGCGATATTTGGGGTGTCGGAAGACCGGGGAGTCAGTGGGGGAGAGAGGCCTTTGCCTCCCTGGTAGCCTAAAGGTGGATTTTGCTGGGTTGGCAGGACTCAGAGCTGCCGAAAGTGGGGGTGTGAATGAGCGACCTGCCGGAATTCCTGAGGCTGGAAAAGACTGTGTGGGGGTGGGCAGAGGGGTTGGCGCGGGGGCTGGCATGGAGGTGGGCAGAGGGGTTGGTGCAGGGGTGGGCTGAGGGGTTGGCACGAGGGTGGGCAGAGGGGTTGGCATGAGGGTGGGCAGAGAGGTTGGTGCAGGGGTGGGCAGAGGGATTGGTGCCAGGGTGGGCAGAGGGGTTGGCGCGAGGGTGGGCAGAGGGGTTGGCGCGAGGGTGGGCAGAGGGGTTGGCGCGAGGGTGGGCAGAGGGGTTGGCGTGGGGATGGGCAGAGGGCTTGGCGCCGGGGTGGGCAGAGGGGTTGGCGGGGTGGGCAGAGGTGTTGGCGTGGGGATGGGCAGAGGGGTGGCGCAGGGGTGGGCAGAGGGGTTGGCGGGGTGGGCAGAGGTGTTGGCGTGGGGATGGGCAGAGGGCTTGGCGCCGGGGTGGGCAGAGGTGTTGGCGTGGGGATGGGCAGAGGGGTTGGCGCAGGGGTGGGCAGAGGGGTTGGCGTGGGGATGGGCAGAGGGGTTGGCGCAGGGGTGGGCAGAGGGGTTGGCAAGGTGTGGACAGGATGTTTCCCCTGACTGGTCCAGCACTAGGGGACACAGTATCAGAATAAGGGACAGGCCATTGAAGACTGAGATGAAGAGGAATTTCTCCATTCAGAGGGTGGTGAATCTTTGGACAGAAATCGATAGATTTCTGGATAATGATGACATCGGGGATATGGAGATATTGTGGGAAAGCAGCACTGAGGCAAACAATCTGCCAAGATGGAATCGAATGGCGGAGCAGACGCGACGGGCTGAATGGCATATTCCTGTTCCTATGTTCACAGCACAAAAAGAGGCCATTTGGCCTTTAGTGTCTGTGCTAGCACTGTGAAGGGTCAATGTGTGCTGTCTTTTGAACAAAGAACAACAAACAAAGAAATGTACAGCACAGGAACAGGCCCTTCGGCCCTCCAAGCCTGTGCCGACCATACTGCCCGACGAAACTACAATCTTCTACACTTCCTGGGTCCGTATCCTTCTATTCCCATCCTATTCATATATTTGTCAAGATGCCCCTTAAATGTCCCTATCGTCCCTGCTTCCACTACCTCCTCCGGTAGTGAGTTCCAGGCACCCACTACCCTCTGCGTAAAAAACTTGCCTCGTACATCTACTCTAAACCTTGCCCCTCTCACCTTAAACCTATGCCCCCTAGTAATTGACCCCTCTACCCTGGGGAAAAGCCTCTGACTATCCACTCTGTCTATGCCCCTCATAATTTTGTATACCTCTATCAGGTCGCCCCTCAACCTCCTTCGTTCCAGTGAGAACAAACCGAGTTTATTCAATCGCTCCTCATAGCTTATGCCCTCCATACCAGGCAACATTCTGGTAAATCTCTTCTGCACCCTCTCTAAAGCCTCCACATCCTTCTGGTAGTGTGGCGACCAGAATTGAACACTATACTCCAAGTGTGGCCTAACTAAGGTTCTATACAGCTGCAACATGACTTGCCAATTCTTATACTCAATGCCCCGGCCAATGAAGGCAAGCATGCCGTATGCCTTCTTGACTACCTTCTCCACCTGTGTTGCCCCTTTCAATGACCTGTGGACCTGTACTCCTAGATCTCTTTGACTTTCAATACTCTTGAGGGTTCTACCATTCACTGTATATTCCCTACCTGCATTAGCCCTTCCAAAATGCATTACCTCACATTTGTCCGGATTAAACTCCATCTGCCATCTCTCCGCCCAAGTCTCCAGACAATCTAAATCCTGCTATATCCTCAGACAGTCCTCATCGCTATCCGCAATTCCACCAACCTTTGTGTCGTCTGCAAACTTACTAATCAGACCAGTTACATTTTCCTCCAAATCATTTATATATACTACAAAGAGCAAAGGTCCCAGCACTGATCCCTGTGGAACACTACTGGTCACAGCCCTCCAATTAGAAAAGCATCCCTCCATTGCTACCCTCTGCCTTCTATGGCCTAGCCAGTTCTGTATCCACCTTGCCAGTTCACCCCTGATCCCGTGTGACTTCACCTTTTGTACTAGTCTACCATGAGGGACCTTGTCAAAGGCCTTACTGAAGTCCATATAGACAACATCTACTGCCCTACCTGCATCAATCATCTTAGTGACCTCCTCGAAAAACTCTATCAAGTTAGTGAGACACGACCTCCCCTTCACAAAACCGTGCTGCCTCTCACTAATACGTCCATTTGCTTCCAAATGGGAGTAGATCCTGTCTCGAAGAATTCTCTCCAGTAATTTCCCTACCACTGAAGTAAGGCTCACCGGCCTGTAGTTCCCGGGATTATCCTCGGCCTGTAGTTCCCGGGATTATCCTTGCTACCCTTCTTAAACAGAGGAACAACATTGGCTATTCTCCAGTCCTCCGGGACATCCCCTGAAGACAGCGAGGATCCAAAGATTTCTGTCAAGGCCTCAGCAATTTCCTCTCCAGCCTCCTTCAGTATTCTGGGGTAGATCCCATCAGGCCCTGGGGACTTATCTACCTTAATATTTTTTAAGACACCCAACACCTCGTCTTTTTGGATCACAATGTGACCCAGGCTATCTACACCCCCTTCTCCAGACTCAACATCTACCAATTCCTTCTCTTTGGTGAATACTGATGCAAAGTATTCATTTAGTACCTCGCCCATTTCCTCTGGCTCCACACATAGATTCCCTTGCCTATCCTTCAGTGGGCCAACCCTTTCCCTGGCTACCCTCTTGCTTTTTATGTACGTGTAAAAAGCCTTGGGGTTTTCCTTAACCCTATTTGCCAATGACTTTTCATGACCCCTTCTAGCCCTCCTGACTCCTTGCTTAAGTTCCTTCCTACTTTCCTTATATGCCACACAGGCTTCGTCTGTTCCCAGACTTTTAGCCCTGACAAATGCCTCCTTTTTCTTTTTGACGAGGCCTACAATATCACTCGTCATCCAAGGTTCCCGAAAATTGCCGTATTTATCTTTCTTCCTCACAGGAACATGCCTGTCCTGTATTCCTTTCAACTGACACTTGAAAGCCTCCCACATGTCAGATGTTGATTTGCCCTCAAACATCCGCCCCCAATCTATGTTCTTCAGTTCCCGCCTAATATTGTTATAATTAGCCTTCCCCCAATTTAGCACATTCATCCTCGGACCACTCTTATCCTTGTCCACCAGTACTTTAAAACTTACTGAATTGTGGTCACTGTTACCGAAATGCTCCCCTACTGAAACATCTACCACCTGGCCGGGCTCATTCCCCAATACCAGGTCCAGTACTGCCCCTTCCCTAGTTGGACTGTTTACATATTGTTTTAAGAAGCCCTCCTGGATGCTCCTTACAAACTCCGCCCCGTCTAAGCCCCTGGCACTAAGTGAGTCCCAGTCAATATTGGGGAAGTTGAAGTCTCCCATCACCACAACCCTGTTGTTTTTACTCTTTTCCAAAATCTGTCTACCTATCTGCTCCTCTATCTCCCGCTGGCTGTTGGGAGGCCTGTAGTATACCCCCAACATTGTGACTGCACCCTTCTTATTCCTGATCTCTACCCATATAGCCTCACTGCCCTCTGAGGTGTCCTCTCGCAGTATAGCTGTGATATTCTCCCGAACAAGTAGCGCAACTCCGCCTCCCCTTTTACATCCCCCTCTATCCCGCCTGAAACATCTAAATCCTGGAACGTTTAGCTGCCAATCCTGCCCTTCCCTCAACCAGGTCTCTGTAATGGCAACAACATCATAGTTCCAAGTAGTAATCCAAGCTCTAAGTTCATCTGCCTTACCCGTAATGCTCCTTGCATTAAAACATATGCACTTCAGGCCACCAGACCCGCTGTGTTCAGCAACTTTTCCCCGTCTGCTCTGCCTCAGAGCCACACTGTCCCTTTTCCCTAGTTCTCCCTCAATGCTCTCACCTTCTGACCTATTGCTCCCGTGCCCACCCCCCTGCCATACTAGTTTAAACCCTCCCGTGTGACACTAGCAAACCTCGCGGCCAGGATATTTATGCCTCTCCGGTTTAGATGCAACCCGTCCATCTTATACAGGTCACACCTGCCCCGGAAGAGCTCCCAGTGGTCCAGAAAACGGAAACCCTCCCTCCTACACCAGCTGTTTAGCCACGTGTTTGTCTGCTCTATCTTCCTATTTCTAGCCTCACTGGCACGTGGCACAGGGAGTAATCCCGAGATTACAACCCTCGAGGTCCTGTCTTTTAACTTTCTGCCTAGCTCCCTGAACTCCTGCTGCAGGACCTCATGCCCCTTCCTGCCTTGTATGGGACATTAAACAATGCCCTGCCTGCCCTCCCAGCTGGATGTAAAATATCCCACACCGTGAGTCAAAGAACAGCAGAGGAGCTCTCCAAATGTCTGAGCCGATATTAATCCCTCACTCAACACCACCTGAACAGTTTGACGATTCATTTATTTATAATTGCTGTTTGTAATATCCGGCAGACTCAGATGAACCCAGTCACTTGTGGAATCTCACTCCGTTATTTCAGTTATTTCAGCCTCACAGTGTGGAATTTCCTTTCTCTAATCAACCCTAATCTTTCCTCTCTCCCCAAACTGACAGCATCGCAACAAAACCTCTCTTCAACCATCAGCATCTCTCCAGAACCTTCCCTGGCTGTCACAGCCCAGGCTTGGGCGAGGAAAACGTAGGTCCAATGTTAGGTTAAAAATTCTATATATATATATTGACAGTAAAGCAGCAATGACACCTTCATTCAAAGGTGTTTATTTATAATCCACATCCCAGTGCACAAATAATTTACAATACACCACAAAAGACGTTTTGACGGACCAAAATGACAATTAGTCAAACACAAAACAAGTACTTCACCAGTCTGTCAGTTGTAACTGTAAAATATAGTCCTTTCCTACCAACTTGTTTAACTTCTCATCCTCATCAGGTATCCATTTAACTTTGTTCCTGAACTTCTTTGCACTTTTCTATTGTCATAGTCACCAGATGTTTGTCATCATCATCTTCACTCCGAGCTCGCTTGGCCATCATTAACAATCAGTCACTCTCCTGACACTCACTCACCGCCTTCCCTCTCTCACTCAGTCGCTCGGGGGTCGGGGATAGTCAGTGTCAGTAATCGCTGTTCACTGACTGGGTGCCAGCAGTGAGGCACCTGGTGACCCCGGTGTGCCTATGGCTGTTTAGCACAGGGCTAAATCGCTGGCTTTGAAAGCAGACCAAGGCAGCCAGCAGCACGGTTCAATTCCCGTACCAGCCTCTCCGAACAGGCGCTGGAATGTGGCGACTAGGGGCTTTTCACAGTAACTTAATTTGAAGCCTACTTGTGACAATAAGCGATTTTCATTTTCATGTGCACGTCTCTGCTCTCCAATTCCATTTCGATATCCCACTAAATCTCGCACCCAGCCTCTCTCTCAAACATTTCTCGGCAACATTTTTTGGAAAGTGCGAATACGTCTTGACCGTTCAGAGACCAAACATCGGGCGAGATAGGCACGGGTTTTTAAAAGTGCGCCATAAGATCGGTGACAGGATTGGGTTGGATTGAATTTGATTTGATGTTGTCACGTGAACCGAGGTACAGGGAAAAGTATTTTTCTGCGAGCAGATCAAACCAATCATTTAGTACATTAAAAGAAAGTATATATAAAAAAAGAAAATACATAATAGGGCAACACAAGGTACACAATGTAAATACATATACACCGGCATCGGGTGAAGCATACAGGGTGTAGTATTAATCAGCTCAGTTTATAATAATAATAATCTTTATTGTCACAAGTAGGCTTACATTAACATTGCAATGAAGTTACTGTGAAAAGCCCCTAGCCGCCACATTCCGGCGCCTGTTCAGGTAAACTGAGGGAGAATTCAGAATGTCCAAATTACCTAATAGCATGTGTTTCGGGACTTGTGGGAGGAAACCGGAAAACCCGGAGGAAACCCACGCAGACACGGGGAGAACGTGCAGACTCTGCACAGACAGCGACCCAAGCCGGGAATCGAACCTGGGACCCTGGAGCTGTGAAGCACTGTGTTACCGTGCTGCCCTGGCCGGGGTCATTTAGGAGTCTGGTTAGGGGGTTAGTGCTCTCCGGCACACTGGTATCGACAGAGTTCAACTAGTGTTGTCTCTCCAGTCATATGTTTTGAAAGTAGCTTTGAACTGAAATGCTAGGTTATACAAACAGGAGCTCCCAATCGCAGATTCACTGTTCTCACCAACCACACTTCATTCACAGGCACAAACCAGCAAGAGGAGATGAGAATAATGTGAACAACATATATTGCAACATGGGATGAAGTCATGGCATTCCGCTGTTATTCAGAAACCTCAAAAGTGTCAAAATCGTGTTTAAGCCAAATGTGGCAAACTGTAGAACCTATATCGGCCAAAAAATGCTTCATTTTAAAGTACAATTGCTCCATAAATCTCCCATACAACAGTGTCCATGTACGCTTCTAGTTCCAGCCTTGTGTTACCGTACATACTAGTGATCTTTCAGTTCAAGCACTGCTATCACCCAGCCCAGTGGCTGGTGCCATCAGAGTGAGATCCCACAACTAATGATAGACAATCGATCTACAGAGATTGGAGCTGGAAACCTCCAGGGGCCTGTAGATTCTGCAATGTACACACACAGTAAACCCCTTCCATTCATACGTCTATGGATCAGGATGGGCCCTGTTCCGGTAAGGAGTGAGCTGCTGTCTGCAGGAATGCCAATGTGAAGTGTTAACTATACAATGGGTGTGGCTTGATTCAGGTGTTCCTGGACTAGTTTGCTCTGGTCTCTAGCAGTGACTGTGCCCTCAGCAAAACGTGGAGTGGAGACAGGCCTGGTGGATTGTGTGCTGTGATGATTAATTCACAAGCTGCTTTGAGAGGTACACAGGGCTTATGCTAAATTACCCCCAAATAATTCAACTGGAACAATGATCCCCCTCTGCACCCACTTTATTCAGTCTGGAGATTATCCCGGGGGACAGGTAGAGAAGCAAAGATGAATCAAATCTGGATTGGAATTCAAATACATCAAAACATCTCAGAGACATGATGCTGCCCAGCCTCATTTCCCAGTGTTTAACTCATTCCAAAACCACAGATATTGTGGCACTTAATCAGAGCAGAGAACCAGGAGCAGGAGTGGGCAATTCAGCCCCTCCAGCCCGCTCCGTCATTCAATACGATCATGGCTCATCTCATCTCGGTCTCAACCCCACCCCCCTGCCCACTCCCCATAACCCTTCACCCCGCTAGTTAAAACCAATCTATCTCCTCAAAATTGTTTCACGTTCTGGCCTCCACTGCACTCTTAATGTTGACCTCAATCTTAATTGAAGCTGATATTGCGCACAGCGCCTGCCGACAACATTTGCGAATAAGATCCTGCCGAGACTGCGGTAGTTCAGGCAGAATCACCGCCTCCTTCTCAGGGCAAAGAGCTGGCAATAACATCACAGCTGCTGCTCAGGAGACTGTGTCAGGGCACATTTTCCTCACACAAGCATTTCCCCCAAAAAGCTGTGGAGGCTGGAGGTCAAGTGGAAATTTCAAAGCTAAGATCAATAGATTTTGTAGGGGAAGAGTATTAAAGGTTACCGATCAACGCAGGTAGATGGAGTTAAGACATTTCATAGTGGAACAGTCTCAGGGGACTGAATGGAGTACACCTATGTTGTTCCTAAATGTGGTTTTGTTAATCCCAAGAACACATCCCCAGTGGTTAGCACGGCTGCCTCACAGCACCAGCCCCCCAGGTTCAATTCCAGCCTTGGGTCACTGTCTGTGTGGAGTTTGTACGTTCTCCCCGTGGCTGCGTGGGTTTCCTCTGGGTGCTCAGGTTTCCTCCCACAGTCCAAAGGTGTGCAGGTTAGGTGGACTGGACATGATAAATTGTCCCTTAGGGTCCAAAGATGTGTGGGTTAGGTGGTATGGCCATGATCAATGCAGAAGCTTACAGGGATAGGGCTGGGGAAAGGGCCTAGGTAGAGATCTTTCAGAGAACTGTTGCAGACTCGACGGACCGAATGGCCTCCTTCTGCACTGTCGGGATTCTATGGAAACTTACGCAAAAATACAGTTTCAAGGAAGCAGAAGATTTAATTTGAAACAGGATTGTGGGAAGAAGAATCAAACTTTCTCAAGTTGCTCAGTGCCTCTAGAGAGGGCAGACGTGTGAACATTTTACTGCTGACCTTTTATCCAGTTGCCTCCAGTTACAAACTGACCTGAGTGCTTGCAGCGTTTGCTGATTGAGTAGCCACAGCTTTCTTTTTGAGATCTAATATTAAGTTCATCGGCAGCATACCAGAGCAGTGCAAATTTATCAGGTCAAACCCCTCCAGAAGTAACTCTGAATGACGAAATACCAAGTTAAACTTTGTTTGTTCAAAGTCCAGAAAAACACAGGACTGAGGCTACGCTCCACTGTCCATTTAACTTAATCACCATCCCCATGAGAAAGTAGAGAAATTACTGCTCAATCCTAGGTTCTTCAGTAGAAAGCATTGCTCATTTTTCTTGACAGAGCACCAGATATTGATGTTCAGATGTGGGAGTTCTCCACCAATAAGGCAACAGTGCTAAGACCAGCCCTTTCCAAACGTCAGGGATTTAAAGGACAATCAGGATAAATCAGTGAATGGGAAATAAATCAGCGAGTGGGAAATGGTGAGTGACGGTCACTTTCCTGGGCTCTGTGGGTTAAACTACACAGGGCAGGAGGGCCGAGTAATCTACAGCATGAGTTTCCAGTGGGTGAAAGGTCTTTTCCCAGATCGTCAGTCCACTTTAAACACATTATCTATCACACCACTGTGCTTCAGTCTGAAAGATGTCAACGCGACACCGTCAGTGTGTTGAGAGCTGGAAATCCCTGCTCCCTCACTTCCTTCAGTACAAACTGACTCATTGGAGCCTGTGGTTCACCTGAGGGGCTTGGCTAGAAATATACTTGTTACTGCATGTTCCTTGCTGTGTGATTACTGCTGAGTACATACACTTATCTGAGTGAAAGCATGAAGAGCAATTGCAGTGACACAGGCACACACATACTTTCTGAACAGCTTCTTGCAGTTGCCGAGAGAGAATACATCTCTATGAAGGGAATAGATAGGATAGATGCAGGGAGGTTGTTTCCACTGGTCGGGGAAAGCAGAACTAGGGGACAATGCCTTAAAATAAGGGGAAGTAGATTTAGGACTGAGTTTAGGAGGAACTTCTTCACCCAAAGGGTTGTAAATCTATGGAATTCCTTGCCCAGTGAAGCAGTTGAGGCTCCTTCATTAAATGTTTTCAAGATAAAGTTAGATACTTTTTTGAAGAATAAAGGGATTAAGAGTGATGATGTTCGGGCCGGAAAGTGGAGCTGAGTCCACAAAAGATCAGCCATGATCTCGTTGAATGGCGGAGCAGGCTCGAGGGGCCAGATGGCCCACTCCTGCTCCTAGTTCTTATGTTCTTATGTTGTCCATCATGGAATCCCTACAGTGCAGGAGGCCATTCGAATCTGCACCGAACACCCTACTTAAACCCACCCCCCTGTCCTATCCAGAATCCCACCTAAACTACACATCTTTGGACACTGTTATTGGAAATATGGAAAGATGTGTCATTTGAAACATGGAAGTCAGGCAATATCTGGTCTGAGAGAAACATGAGAGGATACAGGGAAAGATCCCACAAAGGGTTAACAGCAGCTGCCAGGGAAGGATTGTAAAATGCAGATAGCCTTGGTCAAGCAGGCTCAGCAAACAAGACAAACAGGATTTTGAATGAAGCCAAAAACAATGGCTCACACCTTCAGTGAAAGTAACTAACTTAGTAAGGATCTGGAAAAGAATGGATGAGGTTCAGTTGAATTTTGTGATAATTCTAGGTGTGAAAAGTTGCTAATACCAGGTAAATTAAAGAAAACTGGAGGCTCTCAGTCTACGAGAAACATAATTCAAAGCCAAAATCAAAGTCAAAATTGAGCTGAGGACACAATTGGAAAATAAAACTATTGAAATGACAGGAATTAAAAGTAACACCTCTATTGAAGTCAAAGCATTTTGAACATCACAAAGGAAACAATGTAATCAGATCTATGAGATGAACTCATGTCAAAATGCATACTTAGTTGGATTAGAAGGTTTAGATCAAAGAGGCTTTTTACAATCGAAGAAAATAAGAGTTACTTTACAATAACGTCATAAAAACTTAATTGTTAGAAAGAGAATATAAACCGAGAGACCAGAACGACAATCAGAACTCAGAGAGAGGGGTGAAGCAGAGACAGATTACAGTCAGCTCGGTCATGGGAAAGAGAAAGGGCAAAGCAGCTGAGCTAAAATAGCTAATACATCTAAGGAAGACTAGAATTTAAAGAGTAGCCAGATTCAGCTCAGAGATAACTCTCACAGCTCTGTACATGGGAAAGATAGGACACAGCAACTGAGCTCATCAGCGAATACATCTAAAGAAGACCAGATTTTAAAAAGAAGATTGATTGTCAAGTTGGGCCTGAAGGTCCCTTCAACCAACCAGAAGGATCCAGAAGCAAGATTTTTTTACTTTTCTGTAAAGCTTTTAAAAAGAGAAAAAAATATATATAATAATAAAATAACTTAAAAGTTTTAACCTGAAACAGTGGTTATTAGTCTACTTTACTTACTTAGCAATGCGGGACCCAGGATCGATGCTACTAAGTGGTAAGTAGATGAAATCTTCTGTGAAGGTATGGGTTATACCGGGGGATAACTTGAAAATATAGTTTGACTTGAATAGCACCCACTGAAGCTTGCATCGGAGTCGGGGAGTGAGAATCCCTGATCACCATTTAGAATGTCGCCCCTTTTTGGTATCGGGGGAATTCTAAGAATAGTGGTGAGTTTTCAAAAACAACACTAAGGGACAATTTAGCATGACCAATCCACCTAACCTGCACTTCCGGAGCACATCGAGGAAACCCACACAGACACGGGGAGAATGTGCAAACCCCACACAGACTGTCACTGAAGGCTGTAATCAAACCCGTTCCCTGGTGCTGAGAGGAAACAGTGTTAACCACTGTGCCAACATGCCGCACCCGCCATTGTTTGTTCTACACATTGGTACTGTAAGCTTATAATAAAACATGTTCCCACAAGGACTGAAACCCAGTGTTATACAGTGACAGACCCGTTCCCACCAGTATTGTACCCCAGTGTTATAGTGACAGGCCCGGCCCCACCAGTACTGTACCCCAGTGTGAAACAGTGACAGACCCATCCTCACCAGTACTGTAGCACAGTGTTATACGGTGACAGACCCGTCTCCACCAGTACTGTACCCCACTGTGAAACAGTGACAGACCCATCCTCACCAGTACTGTAGCACAGTGTTATACAGTGACAGACCCGTCTCCACCAGTACTGTACCCCAGTGTGAAACAGTGACAGACCCGTCCTCACCAGTACTGTACCCCAGTGTTACAGTGACAGACCCATCTCCACCAGTACTGTACCCCAGTGTTATACAGTGACAGACCCGTTCCCACCAGTACTGAAACCCAGTGTTATACAGTGACAGACCCGTCTCCACCAGTACTGTACCCCAGTGTTATACAGTGACAGACCCGTCCCCACCAGTATTGTACCCCAGTGTTATACAGTGACAGACCCGTTCCCACCAGTATTGTACCCCAGTGTTATACAGTGACAGACCCGTTCCCACCAGTATTGTACCCCAGTGTTATAGTGACAGGCCCGGCCCCACCAGTACTGTACCCCAGTGTGAAACAGTGACAGACCCATCCTCACCAGTACTGTAGCACAGTGTTATACGGTGACAGACCCGTCTCCACCAGTACTGTACCCCAGTGTGAAACAGTGACAGACCCATCCTCACCAGTACTGTAGCACAGTGTTATACAGTGACAGACCCGTCTCCACCAGTACTGTACCCCAGTGTGAAACAGTGACAGACCCGTCCTCACCAGTACTGTACCCCAGTGTTACAGTGACAGACCCATCCCCACCAGTACTGTACCCCAGTGTTATACAGTGACAGACCCGTTCCCACCAGTACTGAAACCCAGTGTTATACAGTGACAGACCCGTCTCCACCAGTACTGTACCCCAGTGTTATACAGTGACAGACCCGTCCCCACCAGTATTGTACCCCAGTGTTATACAGTGACAGACCCGTTCCCACCAGTATTGTACCCCAGTGTTATACAGTGACAGGCCCGGCCCCACCAGTACTGTACCCCAGTGTGAAACAGTGACAGACCCATCCTCACCAGTCCTGTACCACAGTGTTATACAGTGACAGACCCATCCACACCAGTACTGTACCCCAGTGTTATACAGTGATAGACCCGTTCCCACCAGTACTGTACCCCAGTGTTATACAGTGACAGACCCGTCCCCACCAGTACTGTATCCCAGTGTTATACAGTGACAGACCCGTCCCCCCCAGTACTGTATCCCAGTGTTATACAGTGACAGACCTGTCCCCACCAGTACTGTACCCCAGTGTTATAGTGACAGACCCATCCCCACCAGTACTGTACCCCAGTGTTATACAGTGACAGACCCATCCCCACCAGTACTGTACCCCAGTGTTATACAGTGATAGACCCGTTCCCACCAGTACTGTACCCCAGTGTTATACAGTGACAGACCCGTCCCCACCAGTACTGTATCCCAGTGTTATACAGTGACAGACCTGTCCCCACCAGTACTGTACCCCAGTGTTATACAGTGACAGACCCGTCCCCCCCAGTACTGTATCCCAGTGTTATACAGTGACAGACCCGTCCCCACCAGTACTGTACCCCAGTGTTATAGTGACAGACCCGTCTCCACCAGTACTGTACCCCAGTGTTATACAGAGACAGACCCATCCCCACCAGTACTGTACCCCAGTGTTATACAGTGACAGACCCGTCCCCACCAGTACTGTATCCCAGTGTTATACAGTGACAAATCCGTCTCCACCAGTACTGTACCCCAGTGTTATACAGTGACAGACCCGTCCCCACCAGTACTGTACCCCAGTGTAATTTATCATGGCCAATCCACCTAACCTGCACATCTTTGGATTGAGGGAGGAAACCGGAGCACCCGGACATGAGGAGAAAGTGCAGACTCCGCAAAGACGGTGACCCAAGCCGGGAATCGAACCTGGGACCCTGGAGCTGTGAAGAAATTGTGCTAACCACTGTACCGCCATTCTGCCCTAGAATTCTTTGAAGATGCAACAAGTAGAGCTGATCAGGTTTCGACCAGGTCTCGCATAGCAGATTACTTTGTAAAGTTAAAGTGCATGGGATTGCGGGTAGTGTCTTGAGATGGATAGAAAGCTGGTTAGCAGACAGGAAGCAAAAACTTGGGATATATAGGTCTTTTTCCGATTGGAAGGCAGTGACTAGTGGGGTACCGCAGGGGTCTGTGCTGGGATCCAACTGTTCACATTATATATTAATGAATTGCACGAGGGAAATAAATGTAGTATTTCCAAATTTGCAGATGATACAAAGCTGGGTGGGAGGGTGAGCTGTGAGGAGGATGCAGAGAAGCTTCAGTGGGATTTGGACAGCTGAGGGAGTGGGTACATGCAGTATAATGTGGATAAATGTGAGGTTATCCGTTTCGATCGCAAAAATAGGAAGGCAGATTATTATTTAATGAGTGTAAATTGAGAGAGAGGTGGATACTCAGCAAGACCTTGGTGTCCTTGTGCATCAGTCGCTGAAAGTAAGTGCACAGTTGGCGAGGGCGGCATTGTAGCACAGTGGTTAGCACTGATGCTTGACAGCTGAGGGAACCGGGTTTGATTCCCGGCTTGGGTTACTGTCTGTGTGGAGTTGGCTGTTTACACTGGGATGGCACTCAGCTTGCTGTCTACACCGGGAGTGCATTCAGCTCGCTGTCTACACTGGGAGTGCATTCAGCTGGCTGTCTACACCAGGAGTGCACTCAGCTCACTGTCTACACCGGGAGTGCATTCAGCTCGCTGTCTACACCGGGAGTGCACTCAGCTCACTGTCTACACCAGGAGTGCATTCAGCTCGCTGTCTACACTGAGAGTGCATTCAGCTCGCTGTCTACACCGGGAGTGCACCCAGCTCGCTGTCTACACCGGGAGTGCACTCAGCTCGCTGTCTACACCGGGAGTGCACTCAGCTGGCTGTCTACACCGGGAGTGCACTCAGCTCACTGTCTACACCGGGAGTGCATTCAGCTCGCTGTCTACACTGGGAGTGCACTCAGCTCGCTGTCTACACCGGGAGTGCACTCAGCTCGCTGTCTACACCGGGAGTGCACTCAGCTCGCTGTCTCGACTGGGAGTGCACTCAGCTTGCTGTCTACACCGGGAGTGCACTCAGCTCGCTGTCTAGACCGGGAGTGCACTCAGCTCGCTGTCTCGACTGGGAGTGCACTCAGCTTGCTGTCTACACCGGGAGTGCACTCAGCTCGCTGTCTAGACTGGGAGTGCACTCAGCTCGCTGTCTACACCGGGAGTGCACTCAGCTCGCTGTCTCGACTGGGAGTGCACTCAGCTTGCTGTCTACACCGGGAGTGCACTCAGCTCGCTGTCTACACCGGGAGTGCATTCAGCTCGCTGTCTACACCGGGAGTGCACTCAGCTCGCTGTCTAGACTGGGAGTGCACTCAGCTCGCTGTCTACACCGGGAGTGCACTCAGCTCGCTGTCTCGACTGGGAGTGCACTCAGCTTGCTGCCTACACCGGGAGTGCACTCAGCTCGCTGTCTCGACTGGGAGTGCACTCAGCTTGCTGTCTACACCGGGAGTGCACTCAGCTCGCTGTCTAGACTGGGAGTGCAGAGGATTTGACACTCCCTGGTATATACAAAGAAAAGGTTCCCTGATTGGCCCACTAATCAGGGAACTCGGATTCCAACTGGCCAATCTCAAAGGCCTGGTCTAAGTCATGACAGGTGTAATTTCAAGAAAGAATTATAGAACATAGAACATAGAATGATACAGCGCAGTACAGGCCCTTCGGCCCACGATGTTGCACCGAAACAAAAGCCATCTAACCTACACTATGCCATTATCATCCATATGTTTATCCAATAAACTTTTAAATGCCCTCAATGTTGGCGAGTTCACTACTGTAGCAGGTAGGGCGTTCCACGGCCTCACTACTCTTTGCGTAAAGAACCTACCTCTGACCTCTGTCCTATATCTATTACCCCTCATAGAATTATATAGCTCTTGGGGATAAAGGTATCAAGGGATATGGAAACTCGTTGATCAGCCATGATCATCATGAAGGGCTCGTAGGGCCAAAGGGCCGAATGGCCTCCTCCTCCTTCCATTTCCTATGTATGTTTCTATGTCAGAACCAGTGGCAGCAGCAAAAGTCATTGACTTGTCCTGACAGGGGCAACTTTATCTGTGGCTGTGCCTTTGTGGTGATCAGTAGCAGAGTAATTGCTGCCACATTCAGCTGGACCATTTTTCCATCCAGATAAACACATCACCATTTTGCACTTTTCAGTTTCTGGTTTATTCTTCCTCTCGAGTGGGTCCTTCCTTGTTTGACTTTGGTCAGAAATTATTTCTCACAGAATGTTGAATGGTTCGTGTAGATTTTCAACCTCTTCCTCTTGTTGTTTTGAGCTAGTGGATGGAGTGTGTTGGGCTAGTTTTTGTACTCTCGCCATCTTGAACCCACACACACTGGTCTTGATGCCAGGACATGTCAGAGGGGGCAGGAGAATGTGTCAGGTGTCCCGCATTATCTTCATCTACTGCACTACCCCACACACTGTACTGTTATTATCCTCCTCCTCTCCCAGTGCTCTGACGCATGTGGGGTGGATTAGAAGCACTTTGTCCAATTTCATCAGATACGAACCCAAACCGATTGTTCAAGCAGAGAAGGCAACGCACACAGCCAGATCCAGGCGGTGGGGAAAGAGATACTGAACACTGATCAATAATCAATGGATGATATGTCCTTCTCTAGCCTTGAGTCACCGAGGTTAATTACTGTAGAGTTAATCACTGAGATCAATTACTGCAGAACCTAATCAGTTGGTGAGGATGTCCGACCTCTTCAGGGATTCTTTGAGAACAGTCAGTCCCAAGCATTTCCCTTGTCCTCCTGGAAGTCTCCTCATACAACCAAGTTTCATAGAATCCCGAAATGCAGAAGGAGGCCATTCAGCCTATAGACTTTGCACTGACCCTCCGAAAGATCAGCCTACCTGGGTCCTCGCCCCCACCCTACCCCCTAACTCTACCTATCTTTTGGACACTAAGTCACAATTTATCACGGCCAATCCACCTAACCTGCACATCTTTGGACGTGGGAGGAAACCAGAGCACCCGGAGGAAACCCACGCACACACGGGGAGAACGTACAGACTCCACACAAGTCACCCAAGGCCAGAATTGAACCCGGGTCCCTGGCACTGTGAGGTATCAGTGCCACTGTGCCACTCAGTGTTCCGAGTAGAGCAACTGCTTCGGGAATCTTGTGTCAGCTATACAGAACTGCCACACTGGAGACAATGGTGAATTTCACCATCTATGTCTGTCTCGTCAAGAGGGGTTCCCAAGATAATGAAAACTGTTTATGTTTTCTAGGATTTTGCTATTCACCTGAATCAATAGTGGGAGGTGTTGTGCTTTTGGTTGATGATTGGAAGCAGACGTTACTTTTCCTGGAGTTTAGTGAAAGGAACATTTTGTCAAATGCTTCAGAGAAGAAATCAACAATAATCTGGAGATCAGTTTCTCCCAGTACACTGAGGGGAGCCTGGTGTACACAGTTGCTGTCTCTCCCAGTACACTGAGGGGACCCTGGCGTACACAGTTGCTGTCTCTCCCAGTACACTGAGGGGAGCCTGGTGTACACAGTTGCTGTCTCTCCCAGTACACTGAGGGGAGCCTGGTGTACACAGTTGCTGTCTCTCCCAGTACACTGAGGGGACCCTGGCGTACACAGTTGCTGTCTCTCCCAGTACACTGAGGGGAGCCTGGTGTACACAGTTGCTGTCTCTCCCAGTACACTGAGGGGAGCCTGGTGTACACAGTTGCTGTCTCTCCCAGTACACTGAGGGGAAGCCTTGTGTACACAGTTGCTGTCTCTCCCAGTACAGTGGAAGGGGAGCCTGGTGTACACAGTTGCTGTCTCTCCCAGTACACTGAGGGGAAGCCTGGTGTACACAGTTGCTGTCTCTCCCAGAACACTGAGGGGAAGCCTGGTGTACACAGTTGCTGTCTCTCCCAGTACACTGAGGGGAAGCCTTGTGTGCACAGTTGCTGTCTCTCCTAGTACAGTGGAAGGGGAGCCTGGTGTACACAGTTGCTGTCTCTCCCAGTACACTGAGGGGAAGCCTGGTGTACACAGTTGCTGTCTCTCCCAGTACACTGAGGGGAAGCCTGGTGTACACAGTTGCTGTCTCTCCCAGTACACTGAGGGGAAGCCTGGTGTACACAGTTGCTGTCTCTCCCAGAACACTGAGGGGAGCCTGGTGTACACAGTTGCTGTCTCTCCCAGTACACTGAGGGGAAGCCTGGTGTACACAGTTGCTGTCTCTCCCAGTACAGTGGAAGGGGAGCCTGGTGTACACAGTTGCTGTCGCTCACAGTACACTGAGGGGAAGCCTGGTGTACACAGTTGCTGTCTCTCCCAGTACACTGAGGGGAAGTCTGGTGTACACAGTTGCTGTCTCTCCCAGTACACTGAGGGGAAGCCTGGTGTACACAGTTGCTGTCTCTCCCAGTACACTGAGGGGGAGCCTGGTGTACACAGTTGCTGTCTCTCCCAGTACACTGAGGGGAAGCCTGGTGTACACAGTTGCTGTCTCTCCCAGAACACTGATAGGGGAGCCTGGTGTACACAGTTGTTGTCTCTCACAGTACACTGAGGGGAAGCCTGGTGTACACAGTTGCTGTCTCTCCCAGTACAGTGGTAGGGGAGCCTGGTGTACACAGTTGCTGTCTCTCCCAGAACACTGAGGGGAGCCTGGTGTACACAGTTGCTGTCTCTCCCAGTACACTGAGGGGAAGCCTGGTGTACACAGTTGCTGTTGCTCCCAGTACACTGAGGGGAAGCCTGGTGTACACAGTTGCTGTCTCTCCCAGTACACTGAGGGGAAGCCTGGTGTACACAGTTGCTGTCTCTCCCAGTACAGTGGTAGGGGAGCCTGGTGTACACAGTTGCTGTCTCTCACAGTACACTGAGGGGAAGCCTGGTGTACACAGTTGCTGTCTCTCCCAGTACACTGAGGGGCAGCCTGGTGTACACAGTTGCTGTCTCTCCCAGTACACTGGAGGAGGAGAGCCTGGTGTACACAGTTGCTGTCTCTCCCAGTATACTGAGGGGAGCCTGGTGTACACAGTTGCTGTCTCTCCCAGTACAGTGGTAGGGGAGCCTGGTGTACACAGTTGCTGTCTCTCCCAGTACACTGGAGGAGGAGAGCCTGGTGTACACAGTTGCTGTCTCTCCCAGTACACTGAGGGGAGCCTGGTGTACACAGTTGCTGTCTCTCCCAGTACAGTGGTAGGGGAGCCTGGTGTACACAGTTGCTGTCTCTCCCAGTACACTGAGGGGAAGCCTGGTGTACACAGTTGCTGTCTCTCCCAGTACACTGAGGGGAGCCTGGTGTACACAGTTGCTGTCTCTCCCAGTACACTGGAGGAGGAGAGCCTGGTGTACACAGTTGCTGTCTCTCCCAGTACACTGAGGGGGAGCCTGGTGTACACAGTTGCTGTCTCTCCCAGTACACTGAGCGGGAGCCTGGTGTACACAGTTGCTGTCTCTCCCAGTACACTGAGGGGAAGCCTGGTGTACACAGTTGCTGTCTCTCCCAGTACACTGAGGGGAAGCCTGGTGTACACAGTTGCTGTCTCTCCCAGTACACTGAGGGGAAGCCTGGTGTACAGTTGCTGTCTCTCCCTGTACAGTGGTAGGGGAGCCTGGTGTACACAGTTGCTGTCTCTCCCAGTAAACTGAGGGGGAGCCTGGTGTACACAGTTGCTGTCTCCCCCAGTACACTGAGGGGAGCCTGGTGTACACAGTTGCTGTCTCTCCCAGTACACTGAGGGGGAGCCTGGTGTACCCAGTTGCTGTCTCTCCCAGTACAGTGGTAGGGGAGCCTGGTGTGCACAGTTGCTGTCTCTCACAGTACACTGAGGGGGAGCCTGGTGTACACAGTTGCTGTCTCTCCCAGTACAGTGGTAGGGGAGCCTGGTGTACACAGTTGCTGTCTCTCCCAGTACACTGAGGGGAAGCCTGGTGTACACAGTTGCTGTCTCTCCCAGTACACTGAGGGGGAGCCTGGTGTACTCAGTTGCTGTCTCTCACAGTACACTGCGGGGAGCCTGGTGTACACAGTTGCTGTCTCTCCCAGTACAGTGGTAGTGGAGCCTGGTGTACACAGTTGCAGTCTCTCCCAGTACACAGAGGGGGAGCCTGGTGTACACAGTTGCTGTCTCTCCCAGTACAGTGGAAGGGGAGCCTGGTGTACACAGTTGCTGTCTCTCCCAGTACACTGAGGGGAAGCCTGGTGTACACAGTTGCTGTCTCTCCCAGTACACTGAGGGGCAGCCTGGTGTACACAGTTGCTGTCTGTCCCAGTACACTGAGCGGGAGCCTGGTGTACACAGTTGCTGTCTCTCCCAGTACAGTGGAAGGGGAGCCTGGTGTACACAGTTGCTGTCTCTCCCAGTACACTGAGGGGCAGCCTGGTGTACACAGTTGCTGTCTGTCCCAGTACACTGAGCGGGAGCCTGGTGTACACAGTTGCTGTCTCTCCCAGTACACTGAGGGGGAGCCTGGTGTCCACAGTTGCTGTCTCTCCCAGTACAGTGGAAGGGGAGCCTGGTGTACACAGTTGCTGTCTCTCCCAGTACACTGAGCGGGAGCCTGGTGTACACAGTTGCTGTCTCTCCCAGTACACTGAGGGGGAGCCTGGTGTACACAGTTGCTGTCTCTCCCAGTACAGTGGTAGGGGAGCCTGGTGTACACAGTTGCTGTCTCTCCCAGTACACTGAGGGGAAGCCTAGTGTACACAGTTGCTGTCTCTCCCAGTACACTGAGCGGGAGCCTGGTGTACACAGTTGCTGTCTGTCCCAGTACACTGAGGGGGAGCCTGGTGTACACAGTTGCTGTCTGTCCCAGTATACTGAGGGGGAGCCTGGTGTACACAGTTGCTGTCTCTCCCAGTATACTGAGGGGGAGCCTGGTGTACACAGTTGCTGTCTCTCCCAGTACACTGAGCGGGAGCCTGGTGTACACAGTTGCTGTCTCTCCCAGTATACTGAGGGGGAGCCTGGTGTACACAGTTGCTGTCTCTCCCAGTACACTGAGGGGGAGCCTGGTGTACACAGTTGCTGTCTCTCCCAGTATACTGAGGGGGAGCCTGGTGTACACAGTTGCTGTCTCTCCCAGTACACTGAGGGGAGCCTGGTGTACACAGTTGCTGTCTCTCCCAGTATACTGAGGGGGAGCCTGGTGTACACAGTTGCTGTCTCTCCCAGTACAGTGGAAGGGGAGCCTGGTGTACACAGTTGCTGTCTCTCCCAGTACACTGAGGGGAAGCCTTGTGTACACAGTTGCTGTCTCTCCCAGAACACTGAGGGGAAGCCTGGTGTACACAGTTGCTGTCTCTCCCAGTACACTGAGGGGAAGCCTTGTGTACACAGTTGCTGTCTCTCCTAGTACAGTGGAAGGGGAGCCTGGTGTACACAGTTGCTGTCTCTCCCAGTACACTGAGGGGAAGCCTGGTGTACACAGTTGCTGTCTCTCCCAGTACACTGAGGGGAAGCCTGGTGTACACAGTTGCTGTCTCTCCCAGTACACTGAGGGGAAGCCTGGTGTACACAGTTGCTGTCTCTCCCAGAACACTGAGGGGAGCCTGGTGTACACAGTTGCTGTCTCTCCCAGTACACTGAGGGGAAGCCTGGTGTACACAGTTGCTGTCTCTCCCAGTACAGTGGAAGGGGAGCCTGGTGTACACAGTTGCTGTCGCTCACAGTACACTGAGGGGAAGCCTGGTGTACACAGTTGCTGTCTCTCCCAGTACACTGAGGGGAAGTCTGGTGTACACAGTTGCTGTCTCTCCCAGTACACTGAGGGGAAGCCTGGTGTACACAGTTGCTGTCTCTCCCAGTACACTGAGGGGGAGCCTGGTGTACACAGTTGCTGTCTCTCCCAGTACACTGAGGGGAAGCCTGGTGTACACAGTTGCTGTCTCTCCCAGAACACTGATAGGGGAGCCTGGTGTACACAGTTGTTGTCTCTCACAGTACACTGAGGGGAAGCCTGGTGTACACAGTTGCTGTCTCTCCCAGTACAGTGGTAGGGGAGCCTGGTGTACACAGTTGCTGTCTCTCCCAGAACACTGAGGGGAGCCTGGTGTACACAGTTGCTGTCTCTCCCAGTACACTGAGGGGAAGCCTGGTGTACACAGTTGCTGTTGCTCCCAGTACACTGAGGGGAAGCCTGGTGTACACAGTTGCTGTCTCTCCCAGTACACTGAGGGGAAGCCTGGTGTACACAGTTGCTGTCTCTCCCAGTACAGTGGTAGGGGAGCCTGGTGTACACAGTTGCTGTCTCTCCCAGTACACTGAGGGGAAGCCTGGTGTACACAGTTGCTGTCTCTCCCAGTACACTGAGGGGCAGCCTGGTGTACACAGTTGCTGTCTCTCCCAGTACACTGGAGGAGGAGAGCCTGGTGTACACAGTTGCTGTCTCTCCCAGTACACTGAGGGGAGCCTGGTGTACACAGTTGCTGTCTCTCCCAGTACAGTGGTAGGGGAGCCTGGTGTACACAGTTGCTGTCTCTCCCAGTACACTGGAGGAGGAGAGCCTGGTGTACACAGTTGCTGTCTCTCCCAGTACACTGAGGGGAGCCTGGTGTACACAGTTGCTGTCTCTCCCAGTACACTGAGGGGAAGCCTGGTGTACACAGTTGCTGTCTCTCCCAGTACACTGAGGGGAAGCCTGGTGTACACAGTTGCTGTCTCTCCCAGTACACTGAGGGGAAGCCTGGTGTACAGTTGCTGTCTCTCCCTGTACAGTGGTAGGGGAGCCTGGTGTACACAGTTGCTGTCTCTCCCAGTAAACTGAGGGGGAGCCTGGTGTACACAGTTGCTGTCTCCCCCAGTACACTGAGGGGAGCCTGGTGTACACAGTTGCTGTCTCTCCCAGTACACTGAGGGGGAGCCTGGTGTACCCAGTTGCTGTCTCTCCCAGTACAGTGGTAGGGGAGCCTGGTGTACACAGTTGCTGTCTCTCCCAGTACACTGAGGGGAAGCCTGGTGTACACAGTTGCTGTCTCTCCCAGTACACTGAGGGGGAGCCTGGTGTACTCAGTTGCTGTCTCTCACAGTACACTGCGGGGAGCCTGGTGTACACAGTTGCTGTCTCTCCCAGTACAGTGGTAGTGGAGCCTGGTGTACACAGTTGCAGTCTCTCCCAGTACACAGAGGGGGAGCCTGGTGTACACAGTTGCTGTCTCTCCCAGTACAGTGGAAGGGGAGCCTGGTGTACACAGTTGCTGTCTCTCCCAGTACACTGAGGGGAAGCCTGGTGTACACAGTTGCTGTCTCTCCCAGTACACTGAGGGGCAGCCTGGTGTACACAGTTGCTGTCTGTCCCAGTACACTGAGCGGGAGCCTGGTGTACACAGTTGCTGTCTCTCCCAGTACAGTGGAAGGGGAGCCTGGTGTACACAGTTGCTGTCTCTCCCAGTACACTGAGGGGCAGCCTGGTGTACACAGTTGCTGTCTGTCCCAGTACACTGAGCGGGAGCCTGGTGTACACAGTTGCTGTCTCTCCCAGTACACTGAGGGGGAGCCTGGTGTCCACAGTTGCTGTCTCTCCCAGTACAGTGGAAGGGGAGCCTGGTGTACACAGTTGCTGTCTCTCCCAGTACACTGAGCGGGAGCCTGGTGTACACAGTTGCTGTCTCTCCCAGTACACTGAGGGGGAGCCTGGTGTACACAGTTGCTGTCTCTCCCAGTACAGTGGTAGGGGAGCCTGGTGTACACAGTTGCTGTCTCTCCCAGTACACTGAGGGGAAGCCTAGTGTACACAGTTGCTGTCTCTCCCAGTACACTGAGCGGGAGCCTGGTGTACACAGTTGCTGTCTGTCCCAGTACACTGAGGGGGAGCCTGGTGTACACAGTTGCTGTCTGTCCCAGTATACTGAGGGGGAGCCTGGTGTACACAGTTGCTGTCTCTCCCAGTATACTGAGGGGGAGCCTGGTGTACACAGTTGCTGTCTCTCCCAGTACACTGAGCGGGAGCCTGGTGTACACAGTTGCTGTCTCTCCCAGTATACTGAGGGGGAGCCTGGTGTACACAGTTGCTGTCTCTCCCAGTACACTGAGGGGGAGCCTGGTGTACACAGTTGCTGTCTCTCCCAGTATACTGAGGGGGAGCCTGGTGTACACAGTTGCTGTCTCTCCCAGTACACTGAGGGGAGCCTGGTGTACACAGTTGCTGTCTCTCCCAGTATACTGAGGGGGAGCCTGGTGTACACAGTTGCTGTCTCTCCCAGTACACTGAGGGGAAGCCTGGTGTACACAGTTGCTGTCTCTCCCAGTACACTGAGGGGAGCCTGGTGTACACAGTTGCTGTCTCTCCTAGTACACTGAGGGGAGCCTGGCGTACACAGTTGCTGTCTCTCCCAGTATACTGAGGGGGAGCCTGGTGTACACAGTTGCTGTCTCTCCCAGTATACTGAGGGGAGCCTGGCGTACACAGTTGCTGTCTCTCCCAGTATACTGAGGGGGAGCCTGGTGTACACAGTTGCTGTCTCTCCCAGTACACTGAGGGGAAGCCTGGTGTACACAGTTGCTGTCTCTCCCAGTACACTGAGGGGGAGCCTGGTGTACACAGTTGCTGTCTCTCCCAGTAGAGTGGTAGGGGAGCCTGGTGTACACAGTTGCTGTCTCTCCCAGTACACTGAGGGGGAGCCTGGTGTACACAGTTGCTGTCTCTCCCAGTAGAGTGGTAGGGGAGCCTGGTGTACACAGTTGCTGTCTCTCCCAGTACACTGAGGGGGAGCCTGGTGTACACTTTGTTACTGACCTGATGGACCAGACACAATATGACTCATGGTAATTGCTTGCCTTCATTTTCAATAAATTTATAACGGCAAAATAATTGAGATGAAAGGACCCACACAATCGTGTTGGACCCTCACTTTTTCACATTCAACCGTCACACATTCCTCGGTGGAAGAATAGCAACACATTTCTTAATACCAAAAAACATTCCAAACCTCCACTTAAAGCCAACTTTCCATGGCATACAACACAATGGATTATTGGATTGAGCTCAGTTTATCCACCTGTATCAGTGAGGCCAAACACTTTAATCGGCAGAAAGGCTTGACATTGGAAGTGACAAATATGAATAAGAAGCTTTTTAAATTCTGAAAAGGATATATCAGCAGGCACACACAGAGCCATCAGTACAGGGACCAAACAGGAAGTTTCTCACAGAAACATTCTAGAATGAAAACGTACCAAGGCTATTAAATAAATGACAAGAGCACCAGTGTGGCCACTCCGAATTCTAAAGAACAAACTAAGAAAAAGAGAAATAGATTAGCATTCAGCAGCACATGAAGCAGAGCAGTGTGTTCCTGATCAGAATGTTCCACTGTCAAACCCTTGTGCAAAGGGCTTTCTCTCTCTCCAATCACAAGCTGAGGGCAGCACAGAGAAAGCCTCACCAACATCATCAGCAGGCACTCCATCAGTTCAGTGCAATGTCTGTTGGATTTCCTGGAAGCTGGGCAGGCTGGACAAATGAGCAAGTGTTACTGTCTGTTTCCACCCATCATGAAAGAGGTTTTCTGGCAATAGTTTTCAGTTCCAGATCCTCCCTCAATCTTTAATTAGAAATGTGATTTTCTTTCAAATGTGCTTTTGCAACTCTCCAGGTTTCAGAAGGAAGATTGACCAATATGTCCAGTTTGGAAAATTGGCAATAATGGAATTATAGAATTCACAGTACAGAAGCAGGCCATTCGGCCCATCGAGTCTGCACCGGCCCTTGGAAAGAGCACCTTACTTAAGCCCACACCTCCACCCTAGCCCCGTAACCCCACCTAACCTTTTTGTTCATTAAGGGGCAATTTATCACGGCCAATCCACCTAACCTGCACATCTTTGGACTGTGGGAGGAAACCAGAGCAGCCGGAGGAAACCCACGCACACACGGGGAGGACGTGCAGACTCCGCACAGACAGTGACCCAGCGGGGAATCGAACCTGGGACCCTGGAGCTGTGAAACAGTGTTAACCAGGAGCAGTGGGTATGAGCTGAGTGTGTTCAGGTACAGCAGCAGTTCAAGAAGTTATGAAGAACTGAAGCTCGTGCGTTGCTGTAAAGGGAGACAATCTATCCAATCATAGGCGGCAGCTGACCAAAAACTTGCACCTGGCAAATTGAATAGATCTTTTTCTGAAAATCACATTTTGGAATTTTTAAAGTATTTTCCCATGGGAGCGGAGTGTCACTGGCAAGGCCAGAATTTATTGTCCATGTTGACTGATCTTGAGAAGGTAGTGATGAATGGCAAGCTCGAATGGGCGGTCGGGGGCCATTGGCAGCGTCCCCCCCAGCAATTCTCCGGGCCCCGATGGGCCGAGTGGCCACCCGTTTTCGGCCAGTCCCGCCGGCGTGAAATAGGCAAGGTCCATACTGGCGGGACCTGGCTTGGAGGGTGGTTAGCGGGGTACTCGGGGGGGAATCCGGCCCCGGGGGGGGCCCACACGGTGGCCTGGCCCGCGATCGGGGCCCACCGATCTGCGGGCGGGCCTATGCCGTGGGGGCACTCTTTCCCCCGCACCGGCCTCTGTAAGGCTCCGCAGTGGCCGGTGCGGAGAAGAAACCCGCTGCGCGTGCGCCAACTCGCGCTGGCCGGAGGAGGCCCTTCCGTGGACCTGAGTGGTTCACGCCACTCTTCGGCGCCGGTACGGGCCGCCCCACCGGATCGCGGGAGAATCCCGGCCCGCGTCTTTCAATGAAACACTTTGGAGCCACTGGATTTAACACCGAGTTCAATGGGTTTCAGACCATAATAATAATAATAATCTTTATTGGCACAAGTATTGTTACATTAACACTGTTACTGTGAAAAGCCCCTAGTGGCCACACTCCGCCGCCTGTTCGGGTACACACTGGGAGAATTCAGAATGTCCAATTCACCTAATAGCACGTCTTTGGGGGCTTGTGGGAGGAAACCGGAGCGCCCGGAGGAAACCCACGCAGACACGGGGAGAACGTGCAGACTCCACACAGACAATTCCCAAGCCGGGAATCGAACGTGGGACGCTGGGGCTGTGAAGCAACTGTGCTATGCTACCGTAATCTCTGCTCCCACTTCATTTTCTATTCTTTGCTTGTTTTTCAGACCTAATCACATTTTCCTGTTTTTGTTTTCAGTTGGCAGCTGTTATTCATCCTGCCATTCACACCTCATCTGGACCCTTCTCTTGCTTCTTTACGTGTCCCCCTGCCCCTCCCCTTGGCCTTGCAGCATCAACTTTGTTGTCTTTTATCGCTCCTATTTTACACATTGTCACAGATCACCCCTTTTGTTCATTTTCCACCCTCTCCATTTTCACCTGTTTAAATCCTATTACATTCTGAAATTTTCCCAGTTTTGATGCAATGTCATAGATCTGAAATGTTAACTCTGGGCGCAATCCGCCGGCCACACTACGCCCGAAAAGCAGCACATACATGGGCGTTAACTGCCGGGAGACCCCGCTCCCGGGATCTACCAGACTAGCCACGTCTCCCGGGATCTAACACAATCTCATGAGACGTTGCGATGAGCAGCACAGTCGCACAATTGCTTCACAGCTCCAGGGTCCCAGGTTCGATTCCGGCTTGGGTCACTGTCTGTGCGGAGTCTGCACATCCTCCCCGTGTGTGCGTGGGTTTCCTCCGGGTGCTCCGGTTTCCTCCCACAGTCCAAAGATGTGCAGGTTAGGTGGATTGGCCATGATAAATTCCCCGTACTGTCCAAAATTGCCCTCAGTGTTGGGTGGGGTTACTGGGTTATGGGGATGGGGTGGAGGTGTTGACCTTGGGTAGGGTGCTCTTTCCAAGAGCCGCTGCAGACTCGATGGGCCGAATGGCGTCCTTCTGGACTGTAAATTCTATGATCTTCTTTGATCTATGAAATCCCACCCAATGTGGCAGGATCACTTTTTTGGCAAATCTACATGTTAGAGCAAGACAGCCAATCTCACGCTAATGTGCAGTTTCCTGAGGGCATCGCGATCTACCCTCTTTGCCTTGGAGATCTCAGGTGAGTGCCAATCAGTACTGGCCCCCACAGCTGGGGACCAGACGGAACGGCACTTGTGGGGTCTCCAAGGGGATTGGATTGGGTTTGTCATGTTTACCAAGATACAGTGAAAAGTATTGCTGTGTACATTCCAGACAGATCATTCCATACATGAAAACAAACATAAGACATAGGATAGATACACAATGTAAATACAGAGACACAGGCATCGGGTGAAGCATACGGAGTGTAGTACTACTCAGCAGAGAAGATGTGTGAAGAGATCAGTTCAGTCCATATGAACGGCATTCAGGAGTCTGCTAACAGCCGGGAAGAGGCTGTTTCTGAACCTATTAGTGCGTGTTCTCAGACTTTTGTATCTTTTGCCCCATGGAAGAGGTTGGAAGAGAGAATAGTCCAGGTGGGAGGGGTCTTCGATTATGCTGCCCACTTTCCTAAGGCAGCGGGAGGTGTAGACAGAGTCAATGGATGGGAGGTGATCATTGTGGTACTCCACTTGTGACTGTACTCCATTCTGAACATTTCCCATCAACCACCACCCTCTGTCTTCTTTCAGCTCGCCAATTTCTGATCCACATCTCTAAATCACCCTCAATCCCCAGCCTCCGTATTTTCTGCAATAGCCTACCGTGGGGAACCTTATCAAACGCTTTGCTGAAATCCATATACACCACATCAACTGCTCTACCCTCGTCTACCTGTTCAGTCACCTTCTCAAAGAACTCAATAAGGTTTGTGAGGCATGACCTACCCTTCACAAAGCCATGCTGACTATCCCTGATCATATTATTCCTATCTAGCTGAATCCCTGGATCGAACCGGAGCCACATCAGGTTGTGCTTCTTGGCACTGCGAGCGCCGGGAAACACACGGCTAAACACGTGTGCTATGGGACATAGTCTCCATCTGGTCTGATCATGCCCCCCTCTGTTTCCCTCGCAACTGATGTTGCCTGACCTGTTGAGTATTTCCAGCATTTTTTGCTCTTACTTAGATTGTGACACATAAGTCGACCGTTGAAATCTCTAAAAATCTTTCCAAAACCGGTGGTCGACTGATGCTGTGAGTATAAATGTGAACCAGCGGTGTGGGTGATTTTTAAATGTGAGAAAAATAACATTGGTAATTCACATAAATGTGGCACCATTTATTGAACTAATGAATCTTACAGTTACCTTTAACCACAATCTATGCATTTTAAAACACAAACTGTTCTTTCAATTTGTTCAGAGTCTCCTTGGCAACAGCATCATCGTCAGGACCCCACTCTGGATCAGATGCGGTGCTTTTACTTTCAGAAACATCGCTCCACAATCAATCATTTTCCACTCCATCCAGGATATTCCACATTTTTTGAACTCCCTGACGATACTTTGTGCATTTGGTAATTTGATAATCACAAGTCTGTTGCGTCCCTTCTGATTGTCCACATACACCACATCAACAGCATTACCCTGATCAACCCTTTCTGTGACCTCCTTCAAAAACTCCAGCAAGTTTGTTTGACACAATTTCCTCTTTAGAAATCCATGCTGGCTTTTCCTAGTCAACCCACATGTTTCAATGTGACTACTAATTCTATCCTGAATAATTGTTTCAAAGAGCTTGCTCACCACTGATGTTAAACTGACTGGTCTGTAAGTGCTGGGCTTATCCGTATAATCTTTTTTCAACAAGGGCGTAACATTTGCAATTCTCCAGTCCTCTGGCCCCTCCCTAAGTCTGGAGAAGACTGGAAGATTATGGCCGTTCTCCCCGTGTCTGCGTGGGTTTCCTCCGAATGCTCCGGTTTCCTCCCACAGTCCAAAGATGTGCAGGTTAGGTGTATTGGCCATGATAAAGTGCCCTTAGGTTCGATGGGGTTACTGGTTTACGGGGACAGGGTGGAGGTGTGGGGTGCTCGTTCCAAGAGCTGTGCAGACTCGATGGGCCGAATGGCTTCCTTTTGCACTGTAAATTTCCATTCTCACTTCCTTCAATATCCTTGGATGCATCTTATCCTGTCCCAGTGCCTTGACAGCTTTCAGTTCCGACAGTCTATTCAACACTTTCTGAAAAGGCAAGACTCTGCAAGTTGTCTCCTGGAGGATCTTTCTCTCTCAAAGAGGTTAATCCAAACCTCTCTTTACAGAATTGGGTTGGCTAACTGGATTTAAAAGTGGATTGTGACCTGAGATGGGTTTTGCGTGAGTGGAGATAAATGATAGCAGTTAGGAATTAGTGTCTCATTGTCATTTTAAAAAAATATATATTTATTCAAATTTTCAACGATTTTCAACAAAACACTCCAACCAGAAAAAAAAAGAATAAAGCACAAAACAAGCAAAAATTAGACATGAGATTTCCAACTAAATACAATAACCCCCATTTAACAAATAAACACGCCAGTAAGGAAAACCTCACACACCTGTCCTCCACCCCAAAAAACCTCCTCATCCTCGCCCCTGTCATATGCGCCTTATGGACAACTTTGTACTGTATTAGGCTGACCCTGGCGCAAGAGGACGAAGAATTAACTCTACTCAGGGCATCAGCCCACAGATCTTCATCCAGCTCCTCTCCCAGCTCCTCCTCCCACTTACCCTTCAACTCCTCCACCAAGATCTCCTAAACCTCCTGCAGTTCCTGATAAATCGCCGAGACCGTGCCTTCTCCAACCCATACACCCGAAATCACCCTGTCCTGAATCCTTCGTGCTGGGAGCAGCGGAAATTCCCTCACATGCCGTCTCACAAACGCCCTCACTTGCATGTACCAAAAAGCATTCCCGGGTGGTACCCCAAATTTCTCCTCTAGCGCCCCAAGGCTCGCAAAAGTCCCATCGATGAATAGGTCCCCCATTCTTTTAATCCCAGCCCGATGCCAGCTCAGAAACTCCCCATCCATCCTACCCAGAACGAACCTGTGGTGCTCTGTATCGGGGACCAAACCGAGGCCCCCACCTTGCCCCTCTGTCGCCTCCACTAGCCCCAGATCTTCAGAGTCGCCGCCACCACCGGACTCATGGTGTACCTTGTCGGCGGAAGCGGCAACGGTGCCGTCACCAGCGCCCCCAGACTAGTACCCACACAAGACGCCGCTTCTAGCCTCTTCCACGCCGCCCCCTCTCCCTCCATTACCCACTTACGGATCATCGCCACATTAGCAGCCCAATAATAGCCACATAGATTCGGCAACGCCAGCACCCCCCTGCCCTTGCTACGCTCCAGAAACACCCTCTTCACCCTCAGGGTCTTATTCGCCCATACGAATCCCGTAATACTCCTGCTTACCCGTTTTAAAAAAGCCTTGGGGATTAGGATGGGCAGGCACTGGAACACAAACAAGAACCTCGGGAGGACCGTCATCTTGACCGACTGCACCCTATCCGCCAGGGAGAGTGGCAGCATACCCCATCTCTTGAAGTCCTCCTCCATCTGCTCCACCGACCGTGTCAAATTGAGCTTGCGCAGGGCCTCCTAGCTACCTGGATCCCCAGGTATCGGAAGCTCCTCTCCGCCCTCTTCAGCGATAACTCGTCTATCCCCCTTCCCTGGTCCCCCGCATGCACCACAAAGAGCTCACTCTTCCCCACGTTGAGCTTATAGCCCGAGAAGTCCCCAAACTCCCTAAGGATCCACATAACCACTGCCATCCCCTCCACTGGGCTCATTGTCATTGTTAAGCATTGTATAATGAGCAATTGTAATCCATTTTTTGTGCGATGTTAAAGATATTTTATTACTTTGTTTTTTAATATACCATATCCCTATTTCTGGAATCATTTCTGGAGCAAAGTATTCTTTCCTCAATCTTACAAATTAAATTAAATATTGGGGTTTCTGTCCAGTGTCCTAGCAACTGTCACTATCGTCCCTGCTTCCACTACCTCGCCCCGGCAGCGAGTTCCAGGCTCCCACTACCCTCTGTGTAAAAAGACTTACCTCGCACAGCCCCTAGCATTTTAAACCTATGTCCCCTGGTAATTGACTCCTCCACCCTAGGAATACCTCTGTATACCTCTGTATACCTCTATCAGGTCGCCCCTCAACCTCCATCGTTCCAGTGAGAACAAACCAAGTTTCTCCAACCTCTCCTCATATCTAATGTCCTCCATACCAGGCAACATCCTGGTAAACCTCTCCTGTATCCTCCCCAAAGCCTCCACATCCTTCTGGTAGTGTGGCGACCAGAATTGAACACTATACTCCAAGTGTGGCCTAACTAAGGTTCTATACAGCTGCAACATGACTTGCCAATTCGTATACTCAATGCCCCGGCTAATGAAGGCAAGCATGCCGTATGCCTTCTTGACTACCTTCTCCACCTGTGTTGCCCCTTTTAGTGACCTGTGGACCTGTACACCTAGATCTCTCTGACTTTCAATACTCTTGAGGGTTCTACCAGTCACTGTATATTCCCAACCTGCATTAGACCTTCCAAAATGCATTACCTCACATTTGTCCGGATTAAACTCCATCTGCCATCTCTCTGCCCAAGTCTCCAAACAATCTAAATCCTGTTGTATCCTCTGACTGTCCTCATCGCTATTTGCAATTCCACCAACCTTTGTGTCGTCTGCAAACTTACTAATCAGACCAGTTACATTTTCCTCCAAATCATTTATATATACTACAAAGAGCAAAGGTCCCAGCACTGATCCCTGCGGAACACCACTGGTCACAGCCCTCCAATTAGAAAAGCATCCTTCCATTGTTACTCTCTGCCTTCTATGACCTAGCCAGTTCTGTATCCACCTTGCCAGCTCACCCCTGATCCCCTTCTTTAAAAACTTCTCAGAAGTTACCTCTTTGTCCAAGCTTTTGGTCACCTGTCCTAATATTTCCCAGTGTCGCTCAGCGTCTCTCCCAGTCAGAGAGAAGTTGGCATTTGACTCGATAAGCCCTCTCATATATTACAGTTGCTTTAATAGTGTACTCAGACACATTCTGTTCGACCAGAAACAAATAAAATTTGCAGCTGCCAGCTTTTAACAATATGACAAACTTTAAACTGCCGCGGTCTCTTGTGCCCCAAACCAGCTGGGCAGGTTACAATCTTCACAGGAGGACTTCAAATCTCACCAGAGAAACAAAGTCCCTCTTGTCATAAGGGGAATGTAGACTTTTGGCATTTTCAAACTCTGGTTTGATGATTTCAACCCCTCAGGTACAACCTGTCCAAACAAATGCACTGACAGAACTGCTGCCTTTAGTAACAACAGGGCAAGTTCCAGCAACCCAGTATCTAAGCAACAAGTCAGACCCAGGCAAGACAAATTCATTTTCTCTGAATACAAAGCAGATAACATGAGTTAGACAACACCTTTAACAAGCAGCACAGAAAGAAATCAGCAAAAAGTCATCAAATGCTTCATCAAGGGACTAACTTTTCAGAGGCCTTGAAACCTATTGAAAGCTGGCAAGACAGGGAAACAGTTTTAGAGTACAGGGTCGAGGTGGGAGAGAGGGCGGACAATGCAGAAAAAGACAGAAGTAGGAGTGGGAAAATATAGACTGACAAGTAGAAATGGAGGAGGATGGGGAGGTAGAGAGTCTGAAGTTTGGAGGAATTTTTAAAAATGCTTTAGTGGGATCCGAGTGTCACTGGCAAGGTGGGAATTTATTGCTCATCTCAATTGTCCTTGAGGAGGTGGTGGTGATCTGCCAGCTTAAACCCAGCAGCTCATCTGATGTAGGTACACCTACAGTGCTGTTAGGAGAGTTTGTAAATGAGAACTTGGAGTTTAAAATAACACCCCGAATACAGTAAAATGCATGAGCTTTTTTATTTTGTTAAAGGCACTATATAAATGCAAGTTGTTATCGTAAAAACAGCACTGAGAGGATCGGCTCAAGGGTTCACCAGGCAGTGGCAGCCATTTCTCGACTACCTAGGGGAACGTTAGAGGGAAGACAGATGACCAGCAGCAGCAACCCAGGGGGAGGGGGGGGGGGGGGGGGTTTAGTTTAGTTTAGGTCAATAGATAATGGGGTTTTGTTACTTGTGTATTGTTAAAAATTTCTGTATTGTTATTGTTGCGTTTGCTTTGTAAGAGGGGAAAAATTGTTGTTTGGGAAAAAATTTTCAATAAAACATTTATAAAAAAAAAAATAAAAAAAAATAAAAAAAGTAAAAACAGCACTGTGGGTGCACCTAACACAGATGGCCTGCAGTGGTTCAAGTACAATTAGGGATGGGCAATAAATGCTACACTCAGATCCATGAAAGAATAAAATTAAAATTTCAAGGGGCAGAATCAAGATTTTACAAATGCAAGTAGGTATCAGGAGAGATAATTCAGGTTTTAAGGAGGAGAGAGACAGGGGATTAGAGAGCAGATTCCAGAGCTTAGGGCCCAGGCAGCTGAAGGACTTACCTGTAATGGTGGAGTGATTAAAATCCGGAATGCCCAAGGGGCCAGAATTAGAGGAGTTCAGATATCTTCGTGGACTGTGGGGCTGGAGGAGGTGACAGGGAGTTGGAGACCGAGACCAGGGAGGGATTTGAAAACAAGGAGGAGAATTTTAAAATCAAGGTATGGACCTGCAACCCCAGTAGGTCAGTGTGTACAGGGAGATAGATAACTGGGAGTTGGTGCAAGTTAGGATAAGGGTCAAGAGATATCAGACGTTTTGAACAGTTTGGTTCAATCTGGTATGGTCAGGGAGGGAGATGGAATTGGTGAATAGGGACGAAGATTTGTAGCAGGGACCGAAGTCACTGGGTGCGATCTACCCGAATGGAGTCATGTTAGATCTGGTGAAGCTGGGTAGATCCTGGAAGAGGGATCTCCCGGCATCTCACAGCTGCGCCACGCTGCATTTCGGGCGCAACGAGGCCGGTAATCTCGCTCAATGTCTGCAAATGGAGGAAGTTACTGCTCACCCAATACTGGACGTCACACAAGCAGCCTGACAAATCAAAGGCAGTGACAGATCAGGTGAGGACAAGGGTTTAATGATTATTAAAGCTTTTCAAACACTATTTATCAATGCTTGATGACCTTATGATATACTCCATTCACTTCATTAACACTGACTTGGGAAATAATTAAATGTACTGCAATTAATCCAATCCCATTAAACAAACTGGGCACAACTAATTGAAATGTGGTGCGTGCATTGCTGCATTGGGAAGAGATTCAGCACTCGCTCAAACCAACATGATTCAGCTTAACCTGTGGCAGCGACATTACCAATGGCACCTCTGATATCCAAGGAGGCCTGGCTGCTGGCTGCTCTATTCTGCATACCGATAGAAAGATTTGTGGCAGAGGAGGAGGCCATTCGGCCCATTGCGTCCCTGCTGGCTGAAAAATGGAGCTATCCAATCTAAGCCCACCTTCCAGCTTCTGGTCCATGGCCCGGCAGGTTTCAGAATCTCGTGCACATTCAAGTGTTGTTAAAAATATGAGGAGGGTTTCTGTCTCTCCCATCCTTCCTGACAGTGAGTTCCAAACACGATCACACTCTGGCTGAAATATTACTCCTCTCCTCCCCTTTAATCCTTCTGTTAATTACTTTAAATCTCTGTCCCCTCAGCGTCTTCCTCTCCATTCTATACAGGCCCCTCATCATTTTATTCACCTCAATTAAATCTCTCCGCCTTCTTCCCATAATCCTGCACATTCTTCTTTTACCAGATAGGTGTCTCATTCATCTGGAATGGTTTGATTGAAGCTGCCTCCACCACACTGTCAGGCAGTGCATTCCAAACCTTCACCACTTTCTCCTCATGTTGCTTTCGCTTCTTTTACCTAATATTTTAGACTTGTAACATTAACCTTGCTTCACTTTGCTGAGATCTTCATCTCAGATGCTGCCTGGCGCACTGAATATTTGCAGCCTTTTCTGTTTCTCTAACTGGAGAGTAATGGCTTTCAGAACAATACATTAATGGTTCATCAGCGATAGAGATGGAAATGGCTGTGTTGTCACAGGTGAAAAGCCAGTCAGTGTTACAGGATGGGAGGTGTTACTGTGGCCGGTGTTTCAAACACCATTGACAGCATTCCACAGAGGAACAACAAGGCAGCAAGGTCACATACTGGAGTTTAAGGACAGACGGAAAAACACATTTTACAATTCCCATCCGCCCAGTGCTCCCCGGGAGAACCTTAATCAAGTTACAAATCTCAACACACACTAACTTTAACACTCAAGAGCTTTTTATAGTCACACTTCCCACAGCACCAAAATACTTTCTTAGATCTGAAAAACACTTTTGTGATGGTGTTAAACATAAACACAAGGGGAGTTTGCAAGGAAAGAAAACAATAATACACAAACATGTCTCAGGGCCATCAAGCACGCACACATGTGTGTGAAAACACAAATATATACACAAACATGGCGGGTACACAAACACACAAATTCCGGCACACACGGAGACAGTGGTGTAGTGGTAATGTCACCGGGTTAGTAATCCAGGGGAAAATGTAGTCGCCACAGTCCCAGATGACCATAGGCTGCTTTCCCCTCTGAGGGGGAGAGCTTATGGTGGGGATTTAACCTGAGGGTCACCACACCTCAGGTGAGGGGCAGGGTTAAGAAGGCGGGGCCTTCATGAAGAAACTCAGCCGGTACGGGGATTGAACCCACGCTGTTGGCCGAGCTCTGCATAGTGAATCAGCAGTCCAGCTCACTGAGCTAAATCGACCCAGAGTAATAGTGAGGCATTTCAACTCCCCCAATATTAACTGGGGAAGCCAAAGTGTGAAAGGTGTAGAGGGAGCAGAATTCTTAAATGCGTCAGAGAATATTTTAAGCCAGTACGTAGAAGAGAGGGGGCGGTCCTGGGCTAAATTTCAGGTAACCAAGCTGGGCCAGTGGTTAAAGTATCAGCGGGCAAGCATTTTGCACAAGTGATCATAACTCAGTTATTCACCTTCAATATCACAAGGTGTTACAGGATGGGAGGTGTTACAGGATGGGAGGTGTTACAGGATGGGAGGTGTTACAGGATGGGAGGTGTTACAGGATGTGAGATATTACAGGATGGGAGGTGTTACAGGATGAGAGGTGTTACAGGATGTGAGATATTACAGGATGGGAGGTGTTACAGGATGAGAGGTGTTACAGGATGTGAGATATTACAGAATGGGAGGTGTTACAGGATGAGAGGTGTTACAGGATGTGAGATATTACAGGATGGGAGGTGTTACAGGATGTGAGATATTACAGGATGGGAGGTGTTACAGGATGAGAGGTGTTACAGGATGAGAGGTGTTACAGGATGTGAGATATTACAGGATGGGAGGTGTTACAGGATGAGAGGTGTTACAGGATGTGAGATATTACAGGATGGGAGGTGTTACAGGATGAGAGGTGTTACAGGATGTGAGATATTACAGGATGGGAGGTGTTACAGGATGAGAGGTGTTACAGGATGAGAGGTGTTACAGGTTGGGAGGTGTTACAGGATGGGAGGTGTTACAGGATGTGAGATATTACAGGATGGGAGGTGTTACAGGATGAGAGGTGTTACAGGATGAGAGGTGTTACAGGATGGGAGGTGTTACAGGATGAGAGGTGTTACAGGATGAGAGGTGTTACAGGATGTGAGATATTACAGGATGGGAGGTGTTACAGGATGAGAGGTGTTACAGGATGGGAAGTGTTACAGGATGTGAGATATTACAGGATGGGAGGTGTTACAGGATGAGAGGTGTTACAGGATGTGAGATATTACAGGATGGGAGGTGTTACAGGATGGGAGGTGTTACAGGATGGGAGATATTACAGGATGGGAGGTGTTACAGGATGGGAGGTGTTACAGGATGGGAGGTGTTACAGGATGAGAGGTGTTACAGGATGAGAGGTGTTACAGGATGAGAGGTGTTACAGGATGTGAGATATTACAGGATGGGAGGTGTTACAGGATGGGAGGTGTTACAGGATGGGAGGTGTTACAGGATGAGAGGTGTTACAGGATGTGAGATATTACAGGATGGGAGGTGTTACAGGATGGGAGGTGTTACAGGATGAGAGGTGTTACAGGATGTGAGATATTACAGGATGGGAGGTGTTACAGGATGGGAGGTGTTACAGGATGTGAGATATTACAGGATGGGAGGTGTTACAGGATGGGAGGTGTTACAGGATGGGAGGTGTTACAGGATGAGAGGTGTTACAGGATGAGAGGTGTTACAGGATGAGAGGTGTTACAGGATGTGAGATATTACAGGATGGGAGGTGTTACAGGATGGGAGGTGTTACAGGATGGGAGGTGTTACAGGATGTGAGATATTACAGGATGGGAGGTGTTACAGGATGAGAGGTGTTACAGGATGAGAGGTGTTACAGGATGTGAGATATTACAGGATGGGAGGTGTTACAGGATGGGAGGTGTTACAGGATGAGAGGTGTTACAGGATGGGAGGTGTTACAGGATGAGAGGTGTTACAGGATGGGAGGTGTTACAGGATGGGAGGTGTTACAGGATGAGAGGTGTTACAGGATGTGAGATATTACAGGATGGGAGGTGTTACAGGATGAGAGGTGTTACAGGATGAGAGGTGTTACAGGATGTGAGATATTACAGGATGGGAGGTGTTACAGGATGGGAGGTGTTACAGGATGAGAGGTGTTACAGGATGGGAGGTGTTACAGGATGAGAGGTGTTACAGGATGGGAGGTGTTACAGGATGGGAGGTGTTACAGGATGAGAGGTGTTACAGGATGGGAGATATTACAGGATGGGAGGTGTTACAGGATGGGAGGTGTTACAGGATGGGAGGTGTTACAGGATGAGAGGTGTTACAGGATGGGAGGTGTTACAGGATGGGAGATATTACAGGATGGGAGGTGTTACAGGATGGGAGGTGTTACAGGATGTGAGATATTACAGGATGGGAGGTGTTACAGGATGAGAGGTGTTACAGGATGAGAGGTGTTACAGGATGTGAGATATTACAGGATGGGAGGTGTTACAGGATGAGAGGTGTTACAGGATGAGAGATGTTACAGGATGGGAGGTGTTACAGGATGAGAGGTGTTACAGGATGTGAGATATTACAGGATGGGAGGTGTTACAGGATGGGAGGTGTTACAGGATGAGAGGTGTTACAGGATGAGAGGTGTTACAGGATGTGAGATATTACAGGATGGGAGGTGTTACAGGATGGGAGGTGTTACAGGATGGGAGGTGTTACAGGATGGGAGGTGTTACAGGATGGGAGGTGTTACAGGATGAGAGGTGTTACAGGATGTGAGATATTACAGGATGGGAGGTGTTACAGGATGGGAGGTGTTACAGGATGGGAGGTGTTACAGGATGGGAGGTGTTACAGGATGAGAGGTGTTACAGGATGAGAGGTGTTACAGGATGTGAGATGTTACAGGATGGGAGGTGTTACAGGATGAGAGGTGTTACAGGATGAGAGGTGTTACAGGATGGGAGGTGTTACAGGATGAGAGGTGTTACAGGATGTGAGATATTACAGGATGGGAGGTGTTACAGGATGGGAGGTGTTACAGGATGAGAGGTGTTACAGGATGAGAGGTGTTACAGGATGTGAGATATTACAGGATGGGAGGTGTTACAGGATGGGAGGTGTTACAGGATGAGAGGTGTTACAGGATGGGAGGTGTTACAGGATGAGAGGTGTTACAGGATGGGAGGTGTTACAGGATGGGAGGTGTTACAGGATGAGAGGTGTTACAGGATGTGAGATATTACAGGATGGGAGGTGTTACAGGATGGGAGGTGTTACAGGATGGGAGGTGTTACAGGATGGGAGGTGTTACAGGATGAGAGGTGTTACAGGATGTGAGATATTACAGGATGGGAGGTGTTACAGGATGAGAGGTGTTACAGGATGGGAGGTGTTACAGGATGGGAGGTGTTACAGGATGAGAGGTGTTACAGGATGTGAGATATTACAGGATGGGAGGTGTTACAGGATGAGAGGTGTTACAGGATGTGAGATATTACAGGATGGGAGGTGTTACAGGATGGGAGGTGTTACAGGATGGGAGGTGTTACAGGATGGGAGGTGTTACAGGATGAGAGGTGTTACAGGATGTGAGATATTACAGGATGGGAGGTGTTACAGGATGGGAGGTGTTACAGGATGAGAGGTGTTACAGGATGGGAGATATTACAGGATGGGAGGTGTTAAAGGATGGGAGATATTACAGGATGAGAGGTGTTACAGGATGGGAGATATTACAGGATGGGAGGTGTTAAAGGATGGGAGATATTACAGGATGGGAGGTGTTACAGGATGGGAGGTGTTACAGGATGTGAGATATTACAGGATGAGAGGTGTTACAGGATGGGAGGTGTTACAGGATGAGAGGTGTTACAGGATGTGAGATATTACAGGATGGGAGGTGTTACAGGATGGGAGGTGTTACAGGATGGGAGGTGTTACAGGATGGGAGGTGTTACAGGATGAGAGGTGTTACAGGATGTGAGATATTACAGGATGGGAGGTGTTACAGGATGGGAGGTGTTACAGGATGGGAGGTGTCACAGGATGAGAGGTGTTACAGGATGAGAGGTGTTACAGGATGAGAGGTGTTACAGGATGGGAGATATTACAGGATGAGAGGTGTTACAGGATGGGAGGTGTTACAGGATGGGAGGTGTTACAGGATGGGAGATATTACAGGATGAGAGGTGTTACAGGATGGGAGGTGTTACAGGATGAGAGGTGTTACAGGATGAGAGGTGTTACAGGATGGGAGATATTACAGGATGGGAGGTGTTAAAGGATGGGAGATATTACAGGATGAGAGGTGTTACAGGATGGGAGATATTACAGGATGGGAGGTGTTACAGGATGGGAGGTGTTACAGGATGGGAGGTGTTACAGGATGAGAGGGAGATATTTCCAGAACATAGAATGCAGGCTGTTGAATCAAGGTGACCAGTAAAGAGGAAAGTGGATGGACAAGCGGCTGGGGCCAAAGGTATGTGGAGGAATCAGAGAGGGAGGGGATGGTGTGGTTGTTGGGCTGCTGGAAGGTTACAGACAGGTTACAGGTGCAGGATGACCTGGGAGGATTTAAACACAAGAATTGTATTGTTATGGACCGGGGAGAGAGGCAAGCCCGACCTCCATATTTCTCTCCCCATCTGTCAGTAAGCAGAGGTGTTTGAATTCCTGAAACAGGCTGTGGCATGTTTCTCCAAACCTCCTGTTCATAGGGTCAATTTTTAAAGTGACTCGCAGCAAATTCTCTTTGTGGTTAAATCAGAAATATTGTTTATTCACACATTCAAGCCTGTGCCCTGTGGGGTGGCCAGAACTTCATACAAATACAAGCACGCATAAGAAGATAGGAAAGAGGTGTTTTTACAACGATGAAGAGCTTAAAAGAAAAAGGAGCACAGACATCGAGATCAGTTCACATGACTGCCAGAGTACAGAAGGTCTGGGTCCAGTGAGAGATCCTTTGGAGGGGGTTCAGCAAGCTGAAGCAGGGCTTGGTTGCCGTATTCCTTGACAGTTGATGATGAAACAGTGTGAGGTTGGCATCGAGAGATGTAGTCTGTTCAGCAGCCGATGGCAACAATCTTACAGGAAAACGGCTTTGTGGTGGCTTTGACTTGATGTAGGCTGTCGGTCAGCCTGGAGTGCTATTGTGGTTAGGAGGCTGGAGGTTAATCAGCAGACTGAATTGCAACTGGAAAAGTACTATTTAAACTTTCTAAAGATCAGAAACCTAGATCATGTGATGTTGCCCATTACTAAGTGAGTTTCAGGCTAACAAACAGTTTCTATGCCTTTGGTCAAAATCCACTGTTCACCTTAGGAAATAAGGTGGCTTTTAGCGGCTCTACAGGAGATTCGATGGCGCTCACTTTCTTATAATCCAGGATGAGGACACAATTGTCTGCTGGTTATTCATTTTAAAGCTTTTACTGTAACCAATGAAAATAAATGCAATTCAAACATTAATTACCAGGTGAAGGATAGTTCAAATAGAAAGGTAAATTTCACTTTAAATTGTCAATACAGCAAAGGTGGTTAGAAGCTCTTGCATTACTTCCCGCACCAATGTGGGACCACGTGAAATCTGCCAGTCGTTCCAACTCGGCCTCCACTACATCCACGTTTGAGTATACAAATTAACAAATCACCTTCACTATATAGAATCTCTTACTTCTCACGCAATTGTTTCAGCCTTTGAGTCACATTCACTGCCAATTGTATTCCATCTGAAGTCCCTGGGCATGGTTATCATTGAGAAGGTGCAGATCTACGAACCCTCTCTCATTCGGGTCACAACAGTCCTGAAGGCACAGAATATTCAGGGGTGTCCTTTTCCGACCCCTTTGAAAGGTCTGGTGGGCTCTGCCAACATTGAAATAGCAACCAATCTACTGCCTTTCCTGTCTTCCGTTCTCTGATCTTTAAACTGTATAACATACACAGTCTCTGCTCTATTCTCAAACCTGTTTCAACACCAGCATCTGTTTACAGGCTGCCAAACAAAAAACTGCTCTACTCAGGAGGGAATCTTGCGAGCTTCCTCTTTACATGAATTTTCAGTGTATTCTGAACTGCCAAACTGAAAACACTGGTTGGTCCAAGCTACAATTTGCTTTCTATTTACCCTTTACTTCTGAGCTAGTCATCCCCATGGCAACCTCATGTCGCATGGGCATTTCTTTGAGTCTAATAAGAACATAAGAACTAGGAGCAGGAGGAGGCCATCTGGCCCCTCGAGCCTGCTCCGCCATTCAATGAGATCATGGCTGATCTTTTGTGGACTCAGCTCCACTTTCCGGCCCGAACACCATAACCCTTAATCCCTTTATTCTTCAAAAGATGTAATGATGTAATTAATAATCAAGAAACCCTCTTTCAGAATATTCCTCACCCACATTGGTTTTAAAAGGGACACAGGCCTTGAAGACCTCGGACGAGCGCTGTTCAGAACTGGTCTCAATAAAGGGGGACCAGACGGAACAGCAGGTGTGAGGTTCTCCCAGAGAATCGGAGGCCCCCAGGTGCATGCTCTTTGAGCAGGGTGGCACCGCTGGTGCCCAGGTGGCACTGCCAGCTAAGCAGGGGCTCTGCCAGGTTGGCGCTGCCAAGCTGGCATTTTTTGCGTGGGTGCGATCGTGCCATGGGGGGGCCCTGCACGGGTGTGTGGTGGGGGTTGACCCTCTCATAGTGCATTGGGGCTTGAGGGGAGGTTGGGTGATGCTTCAGACGTCTAGGAGATTTGGACGTCACTGAGGAGTTCAAAAAGAAAAATAAATAAATGGGACACAGCATGGTGGCGCAGTGGTTAGCACTGCTGCCTCAAGGCACCGAGGACCCGGGTTTGTTCCCAGCTCTGGGTCACTGTCCGTGTGGTGTTTGCACATTTTCCCCATGTTTGCATGGGTTTCACCCCCACAACCCAAAGATGTGCAGGGTAGGTGGATTGGCCACGCTAAATTGCCCCTTAATTAGAAAAAAAATATTTGGGTACTCTAAATTTATTTTTAAAAAGGGACATAGCACGGCAGCACGGTGGCGCAGTGGTTAGCACGGCTGCCTCACGGCGCCGAGGTCCCAGGTTCGATCCCGGCTCTGGGTCACTGTCCGTGTGGAGTTTGCACATTCTCCCCGTGCTTACGTGGGTTTCGCCCCCACAACCGAAAGATGTGCAGGATAGGTAGATTGGCCACGCTAAATTGCCCCTTAATTGGAAAAAATGAATCGGGTACTCTAAATTTATTTTTAAAAAGGGACAGAGCACAAAAGAAAATGCATACTTCTCGCAGGACACAGATAATCTCAATGAGCACACAGATACATAACCAACAGCCTCAAAGCTGTAGACTATGAACACATAAATATATAACTAACGGCCTGAAAATCAGGAACGTATCTTTCCCGATTCTATTTCACAGAAACAGGATAACTGATCGAGTTATTGACCAAAATCTGTAAATCCAAGCATAGAATGATGCAGCACAGGAGTCGATTTGGCCAATTGTATCTGTATTGGCTCATTTAAACAGCTGTCCAATTGTTTCCATAGCCTTGCACCTCTGTCCCACTCAAGCAAATGTTCATATTAGCTGATGGTACAAGGACGAGGTAACACAGATTAAAGAGATGCAGAGAGCAAGTGGTGCAGGGGCAATGTGAGGATTTTGTTCCAACACATCAAATGGAACTTGCTGCCTTAGAGGGCGCGGTGAGGCAGTCAATGATTTCAAAAGGAGTTTGAATGAGCACTTGAGGGAAATAAACTTCCAAGGCTATGGAGAGAGTGGGGATTGATTACATTACTATACAAAGACCTGGCATGGACTAAATTGGTCGAATGGCCTCTTTCTGTGTCTTAATGACTTTATAGTTCACCTCAGAAACAGGTGGAAGCCGGTGGGATGCTGATGAGAACAGAAAATTGTTTTTAGTGCTCCCGTTCACAGTTTCTTTCTCTGAACCTTTAGCTGGCTGTGCCCTGTCACTGACATTGATAAAAGCAGCCATCTGTCACTCGCTCATCTCCGCCATGGGTGCAATTCTCCTGAAGAATTTCAAAGTGCGATCACTGGCGGGAAATGAAGTGCGATTTCCACCGGGTGGATCGGTGCTTTCCAGATCGCAGTCCACCTACACTTAGGAAACATTTTGGAGCCGGGGTGATTCATGCCGTGGGACCCCAAAGAGCCAGCAAAGTGAAACCCCCTTCTGAAAGCGTGCCCCAATCTCAGAATGATACCCCACTACGGGTTTGCCAATGCCCCCCATTCCTTAACAAACCCCCTTCAGGCCCCATCCCTCAGTCCCCACTGGGGGCAGACAGAACACCTGGTTATTTTAGGTAGGACTTGTGAACAGAAGAAAACGCAGCAGGAAAAAAATGGCGGTTAGAAACACCTGCTCAAAAGAAGAAGCACTTCAGGGTCAATGGACCATGACGAGCTATAAAAACAAACAAAGCCTACATTCCTTTGAATTAGCCTGGGCCTGTCAATTAAGTGTCTTGTAAAAAGTAATGGACCGTGATGTTGACTGTTAACAATGCAGTTCAAAACTTTTAGGCTTCTCAGCAAGCCCAGAGGCTTGAAAAAGTTAAAGGCAAACGGAATTGAATGTGAAAAAAGCACTTGAAAGGTTTTCAACACACCCAGATCTGACAGATTTTTGAGCTTCACATGCTCGAAGAGACATCAACCCACATTCCACAAAAGGCCCCTGACCTGAGCCCCTCTAGCCCAGTCCAAGCCACCCCAACCTCCCCTGGAGTACTCCCCTCGACACCCTGGAAGTAACTATAGAGAGGGTAATCAACCCCTTGCTGCCCTATTGTGTTCCTGGTGCCTTGTCTCTGCTTTTAGGGGCTAGTAGTGATTTGTGCCTAGGGGAGGGATATCTCACTGATTACCTGGAGGTCACTGCATTCAATTTTAATCTCATTAAGGAGATTACTCACCCTTCCTGGGTGAGATCCTGATCACGCCAGCTAGAGTATCAATATGACAATAATGATGGGCAACTTAAATATGCACGTGGACTGGGAAAATCAGGTTGGTAGTGTATCCCAAGAAAAGGAATTTGTGGAATGTTTAAGAGATGGTTTTTTGGAGCAGCTTCTGGTAGAGCCCATTAGGGAACAGGCAATTCTGGATTTGGTGATGTATAATGAGGCAGACTTGATTAGGGATCTTAAGTGAAGGAACCCTTAGGGAGCAGTGACCACAGTATGATAGAATTTACCTTGCAGTTTGAAGAAGAAGCTGGAATCAGAAGTAACAGTATTACAATTAAATAAGGGTAACTACAAAGACATGAGGGAGGAGCTGGCCAAAGTTGATTGGAAAAGGAGACTAGATACTTGGTACTTCCCGTACCAGCCTCCCCGAACAGGCGGCGGAATGTGGCGACTAGGGACTTTTCACAGTAACCTCATTGAAGCCTACTCGTGACAATAAGCGATTTTCATTTCATTTCATAGAAGGGAAGACAGGGGAACAGCAATGGCAGCAGTTTTGGGGGGTTATTCGGGAGGCACAGCAGAAATTCATCCCAAGTAGGAGGAAACATAGTAAGGACAGGACAAGGCATCCATGGTTGATGAGGGAAGTCAAGGACAGCATAAAAGCAAAATGAAAAGCATACAAAGTGGCGAGCATTAGTGGGAAGCCAGAGGATTGGGAATCATTTAAAAGCGAGCAGAGGACAATTAAAAAAACAATAAGGGGAGAGAAGATGAAATATGAGTGCAAGTTAGATAGTAATATAAAAGAAGATAGGAAGAGTTTCTTTCAATATATAAAAGGTAAGAGAGAGGCAAAAATAGACATTGTACCACTGGAAAACGTGGCTGGAGAAGTAATAATAGGAAACAAAGAAATGGCAGATGAACTGAATCGTTACTTTGCATCAGTCTTCACGGTGGAAGATACCAGTGGGATGCCAGAGCTCCAGGAGAATCAGGGGGCAGAGGTGAGTGCAGTGACCATTACTAAGGAGAAGGTTCTGAGGAAGCTGAAGGTCAGAAGGTGGATAAGGCACCTGGACCGGATGGATTACACCCCAGGGTCCTAAAAGAGATAGCTGAGGAAATTGTGGAGGCTTTGGTGATGATCTTTCAGGAATCACTGGATACAGGAAGGGTCCCAGAGGACTGGAAAGTGGCTAATCTAACACCACTGTTTAAGAAGGGAGGGAGGCAGAAGACGGGAAATTATAGGCCGGTTAGCCTGACTTCGGTCATTGGTAAGATTTTAGAGTCCATTATTAAAGATGAGATCGCAAAGTACTTGGAAGTGCATGGTAAAATAGGACTGAGTCAGCGTGGCTTCGTCAAAGGGAGGTCATGTCTGACAAATCTGTTACAGGTTCTTTGAGGAGGTAACAAGCAAGTTAGACAAAGGAGAACCTGTGGACGTGATTTATTTAGATTTCCAGAAGGCCTTTGACAAGGTGCCGCATAGGAGACTGTTAAATAAATTAAAAGCCCATGGTGTTCAGGGTAAGGTCCTGGCATGGATAGAGGATTGGCTGACTGGCAGAAGGCAGAGAGTGGGGATAAAGGGGTCTTTTTCAGGATGGCAGCTGGTGACTAGTGGTCTGCCTCAGGGTTCTGTGCTGGGACCAGAACTTTTCACAATATACATTAATGATCTGGAAGAAGGTGCTGAAGGCACTGTTGCTAAGTTTGCAGTGGATACAAAGATCTGGAGAGGGGTAGTAAAGTGTCAAATGAAATACAATGTGGAAAAGTGTGAGGTTATGCAATTTGGAAGACTATTTCCTAAATGGGGAAATGCTTCGGAAATCAGAAGCACAAAGGGTCTTGGGAGTCCTTGTTCACGATTCTCTTAAGGCTAACATGCAGGCTCAGTCGGCAGTTAAGAAGACAAATGCAATGTTAGCATTCATGTCAAGAGGGCTAGAATACCAGACCAGGGATGTACTTCTAAGGCTGTATAAGGCTGTGGTCAGACCCCATTTGGAGTATTGTCAGCAGTTTTGGGCCCCGTATCTAAGGAAGGATGTGCTGGCCTTGGAAAGGGTCCAGAGGAGGTTCACAAGAATGATCCCTGGAATGAAGAGCTTGTCGTATGAGGAACGGATGAGGACTCGGGGTCTGTACTCGTTGGAGTTTAGAAGGATGAGGGGGATTCTTATTGAAACTTACAGGATACTGCGAGGCCTGGGTAGAGTGGACGTGGGGAGGATGTTTCCACTTGTCGGAAAAACTAGAACCAGAGGACACCATCTCAGACTAAAGGGACGATCCTTTAAAACAGAGATGAGGAGGAATTTCTTCAGTCAGAGGGTGGTGAATCTGTGGAACTCTTTGCCGTAGAAGTTTGTGGAGGCCAAATCACTGAGTGTCTTTAAGACAGAGAGAGATAGGTTCTTGATTAATAAGGGGATCAGGGGTTATGGGGAGAAGGCAGGAGAATGGGGATGAGAAAATATCAGCCATGATTGAATGGCGGAGCAGACTCGATGGGCCAAGTGGCCTAATTCTGCTCCTGAGTCTTATGGTCTTATAGAATGGGCCAAGAGAATCAGAAACTGATTTGCACTCGCAAATCCCGTTTCGGGACTCTCCCACAATTCTCCTAACATGGCAGGATTTGTGCCAGGCACAACGTGACCAGATAATCGCCCCAGTATCAAGAGGGGAAGAAATGCAGCCATTTGCTTTCAGAAGTGCTCAGTTTCAAACCCTGATCTGTGCTGAGTTAGAATGATAAACACACCAATAACAATTTGTATTTACACACAGCAATAAGCCTCAGAGACAACTGCTTTCTTCAAATAATTCCATGGGATTTTACAATCACGTGAAGAAGTTTGAAGACGTAACCAAGCAGTCACTTGGTAGCACACAATTTGAATCTTGATGAAGAGAGAGATATTGCTGAAGCTTTTGACCTTGCACTCATCAGTTTAACAGGATACCCAATTTCAGATGCAATTGTTCGAAATTAGCATTCTTACATTTGTCTTGGTGTGTACAAGATTAAACGTTTTGGGAACATGTCTGTCTTTTCAGCGATATTCAAGTAACCAGGCTCCGATTCCATAGACTGCATTCCCTCAACACTGCACTGGGAGCGTCAGTCTAGATTAAATGCACAAGTCAGTGGGATGGGGCTTGAGCCCATAACCTTCTGATTCAAAAATCAGTGTGTTACCTATTGCTGAGCAGAAATTGGAGCATCCTCTGGAATATAAAGATTGAAATTTATTCAGGTCTTATCTTCACCTGAAACATGAAAAGGAAACTGTTTTGGAAAGGAAAGTGCATAAATATTTGAAAATTAAAAACATAGGGCGGGATTTTCCGGCTGTTTACACCAACGGGATATTCCGATTCCACGCCGGCGCATGGTTTCCCGGCTACAAGGGATGCTGTCACCGGAAAATCCCGTTGCCTACAGCGGGGTTGCTAGATCCCGCTGGCGGGCCGCCTCGGCTGCCAGAAAATGCAAAGCGGGGTGGTCTGTAAATCCCACCCGTAATATCAGTTTGAGAAATGACTGAGGACATGGGGCAGAGTCAATGGATCTTTCAGGAATATGGTGGAGGTCTCCCTCTGCTCAGGACAATGTGAAAATTCCATGAGACTGGATCACTCACAATGGGTCTGACAATCCTGCTGGAACCCAAGTGTGGGAAAGGTCCGTAATAAGACCTAAAGGCCATAACAAGTAGGAACAGCAGTAGTCCATTTGGGCCCTCGAGCCTGCTCCACCATTCAATAGGATCACAGCTGATCCGGCATTCATCATGTTCACTTATAAATAAAATTAACAAAACAAGCTACTTGCTTATTTGTGTAGATACATTTATGGAGAGACCCCCTTCAAGAGCAGATCCAGTACACTTGTGGCTTGTCAGACTCAAATCCGATGGCAAACTGCTGTTCAACTTAAAATCTTATACCAGACTGCAAAACTACAGACAGACCGAGCTCCTCTCATTAATTACATCATCTGTACCCCACTAAGTTCCATGACCTTAGATAGGACTAAATACAATCCCTCATTACTCATCTACACTCCAGGAAATCTCCAGCAATCAGAACACTATTCCATTAGTCCTTTATCTGTAACCATGTAAGTGGCTGGAATGAATTATTACCTCACCTTTTCCGACTCTTTAATTCCAGCTTTCACAGACACACAGCCTGTATGTATTTTAAACCAGGGTGTTTTATAACATTAATGCCACAAATATAAAATATAACATATAAATTTATTACATTCATCACAACTCCCCCATGAGGGGAATCTTCCTTTCAGCATTTACTCTGCCAAGCCCCGAATGAATCCTATATGTTTCAATGAGATCACCTCTCACTTTTCTAAGTTCCAATGAGTAGAGTCTCAACCTGTTTAACCTTTGCTCATAAGACAATCCCTCCATACCAGGGATCATCTCAGTGAATCTTCTCTGAACTGTGAAATAAAATCTTTCCTTAAATAAGGGGATTAAAACTGCTCCCAGTGCTCCAGATGTGGTCTCACCAATTCCTTGTACAGCTGCGGCAAGACTTCCCCACTCTGAAACTCCACCACCCTTGAAATCAGGGCCAACATTCCATTCGCCTTCCTGATTACCTGCTGCCCCTGTCTGCTAGCTTTCTGTGTTTCGTGTACAAGTCCCTCCAAGTCCCTTTGTGTTGCAGCTTTCTGCAGTTTCTTTCCATTGAAATAATCCCCTGCTCTTTTGTTCTCCCTTCCAAAATGAACTTTGTGTTTTCCCACATTATACACCATTTGCCAACTTTCTGCTCACTAACTTAACCTGTCAATATCTCTTTGCCAATTGTTTGTATCCCTCCCACAACTTGCCTTTCCCCCTATTTTTGTGTCAGCTGCAGTCCATTCACTTCCTTCCTCCAAGTCATTGATAAATATTGTAAACAGTTGCGGTTCCAGCACGGATCCCAATGTAACCCCACTGGTTACAGGTCACCAACCTGAAACAGACCCCCTTATCCCCACTCGCTGTTTCCTGCCCGTTAGCCAATTCTCTGTCCGTGCTAATATACTACCTCCAGCATCGTGGGCTCTTATTTTATGACTGTAATTTGTGTTAGACTCTAGAATGTCAATTGTAAAAGGATTTAACTTGAGCCAATCTTTGCACATTTTTATGAGCATTTATTGACAGAGATACACATTACAAGCATAATCTCCCAACCCAACAACTACCGTTTCAGTCAGTGTCTGTAGCGGCATGATTCAATCAAAGAACAAAGAACAATACAGCACAGAAACAGGCCCTTCGGGCCTTCAAAGCCTGTACCGGTCATAATAACACCCATGGCCAAAACCACAGCACTTCCTTGTGCCGTATCCCTCGATACCCATCCTAGCCATGTGTTTGTCAAGATGCCTTTTTAACCCGTCAATCCCCAGTTAATGCCCATCACTCATGGACAATTAAAATACAATTAACAACCTATGAGGCAACTCCCCTGTTCACCTGTAACCCCCCCCCACCTAATGGGGAAGTGTGTGTAAACTGTCACAAGCTCCAATTCCTGCCTTCATCCATTGTCAACAACTGGGTGATAATGTAACTCAATATCCCAGCTCACAAAAAGACCTTTGATGCTGTACGGTTAACAGGACAATTTCAACAATCTATTCTAACCCCCCTGACATTACCCTCTGAGTTGATAACCTTTACAAAGCGAGCCACTTCCCCAACCTTCATTCCAGAGAAATCCTCGTTATAAGTCCACATTTCCTGAAAACAAACTGAATTGTGAAATTCCAGCACCACAGATGCTAAATTCACCCAAATCCCACAGCACCTCCTTAAACTCACACTTATTAATGGCACTGCCAGTGTTGCTAACAGATGGCAGGATGAGTGGGTTAGTACAGAGACACCCACCTTGATGGGAATTAATAGTTTGGTTAATAATTTATGAAGTCGGAGGAAACTCAGATAGAGGAACTAAAGGGCAAGTGGGAGGATGAGCTAGGAGGAGAGATAGAGGCGGGTCTGTGGGCAGATGCCTTAAGCAGGGTTAACACATCCTCATCATGTGCCAGGCTTAGCCTGATACAATTTAAGGTAGTCCACTGGGCACACTTGACGGTGGCCCGGATGAACAAGATTTTTGAGGTAGAGCACTGGTGTGCGAGATGCGCGGGAGGTCCAGCAAACCATGTCCACATGTTTTGGGTATGCTTGAAGCTTAGAAGGTTTTGGCAGGGTTTGCTACGGTTATGTCCACGGTGCTAAAAACACGGGTGGTGCCGAGTCCAGAGGTGGCGATCTTTGGTGTGTCGGAAGAGCCACGGGTCCAGGGGGTGAGAGGCGCTGACGTTTTGGCCTTTGCCTCCCTGGTAGCCCAGAGATGGATTCTGTTAATGTGAGGGCCTCGAAGCCCCCAAAATTAGAGACCTGGGTTAGCGACATGGCTGGGTTTCTCAGTCTCGAGAAAATAAAGTTCACCCCAAGAGGGTCAATGTTAGGGTTCATCCGGAGGTGGCAGCCGTTCGGCGACTTTCTCGGAGAAAATTTGAACGTCAGCAGAAGCAGAAAACTAGCCGGGGGGGGGGGGGGGGGGGGGGGGGGGGGGGCCTTAGGCTATTGTTTCATTGTAGGGAGTGCGAAGAACATGACAGGGATAGAAATGTTTTATGTACCATGTTTATATTGCTATTATCGTTATTATTATAAAAACTATAAATACCCGAATAAAATGTTTTTTAAAAGTCGTTTGGCTAATGGCATTCCACTGCACCTGATTACCCCCCATTACATGGACCACATTTACTTGTACACATCAGCTCGAAACCAGTCCTGCCCGATAAACATCGCATCCATATCATCCTGATGTTTATTGCTTCTCCTGATGATAGGCCTGTTATGTGCTGCTACCAGCTTACCTTCTGATGATGGTGACGGCACTTCACATCTGGGCAGATGGTGACAGCTCTCTGCAATAGATTCAGTGATGGAGCAAGGTTCAAGGATTCCACACAAGGCCGTATTATGCTCCTCGCTCAGTGAAGTCCAGCCATTGTTCTGCACCTCGGATCTCATTCCATCAGCTTTGCAGGGATCTTTGCCCACACACAAATTCTTCTTGCGAAAATGAGTAGTCAGAAACTTCCACCAGCTGTTCTCCTCCAAGTGTCGTTTGGGTGAGTGTGCTGGCTTTACTGTCGGAGTTGTGTAGGTGTCTGTAACAGACTGCGGATGCACCAGGCAATTCTGACCTTGCTTATGCCAGTTGGGCACATCTTGGTTTGGCGTTTGTGAGGGAGACGAGCTCGCACATACAGGTGACTTCTGTCTTTGTGGAAAGGAGTCTCCAACACTGTGTGTCCTGGCCCTGCTGCTCTCGCTCTCCTTTTTGTTCTCAGTCCCTCTCCTTATCCGAAAGCTCAAGCTTCTTCTCAGCGACTTGAGGGATATTTTGGAATTTTGGGTCTTGGGATCACTTGCCGCTTCTTTGGCACTCGCCCCTTTCCCGGCCGAGCTAACCCATCGGTGACTCGACCATCGATAGCTGTTTCTGAGAAAGCTCTCAGACCTGGCGGTCCGCTCAGCCCCTGCACCGTCTGCTACCTCAGCCCCGCCACGTGAAGGGGTTCTGTTAGTCTCAAGGAAACTCATGCTGAGAGGTCGATGTAGTTCCTTCTTTGCAGGGTGTAGAATGTGTCCTCCAGGCTGTACGTTTACTGTTGTTGCTTCACCATGCTGCAGAGTGGGTTCCTCGTTATTCAGTGGGTCATGATCAAACCCTCTCCTCCTCACAGCTGCCGACAGTGACTGGCACTCCAGCTCAGGGAACAATCCAGTCCTTTTCCCTGGCACACAGATGCTCCTGGGCCGCCTCAGTCTGTCTCTTACAGAGTTCAGTGGGGAATCGAACATCACACTTGACAGTTTTCCGGAGAAATCAATAGCGTCACTGGGTTTGGTCTCTTTCCGGGGCCGACCCGCCCGGCCCTCAATTAATTTCTTGAATTTAACCTGTAAGGCACCGGTGATATTTACCTGTTCAGGTGCAGCAGCAGATGCAGCAACCTCAGCCTGTTCACCTGCAGGGTGGCAGCAGCGACATTTCTTCGCAAAGTGGTCAGCTTCAGCCTGCAACATCCTCTTGTGTTCCAGCTTGCTGGGCTCCATCTCCAGCTCCCCGTCGGTGCCCTCAGAGCTGCCAGTCACACCATCGCCCACACTGCCCAACCTCAGCTTGGCTTCGCAAGGAGACAGGAGACCAGAGCCATCAGAGGAACACAACTGCTCCAGCCTCTGGACACTTGCAAACTGATGTGGAACTCTGTCCCCTGCGTGCAGGCAGCCTCTGGCTGAGAACTGCAGCAATTCAGGGAGAACTGGCCTGTCAGGCAGCACCAACAACTTTCACTCTCAGGCGTCTCATTGGGTGCTGGAACCTCCTGGCTCAAACGAAAACATTCCACTCTGCTTTAGTCACTTCAAAAACTGGAGCTAAACCAGCTTTAAAAAAAATAACAACCCAGGCGCAATATGTGAGGGAGTTTCGACCAAACAGTAACTAGATATGAATGCTGCTGGAAGGGGTCTCCCGCATGCTGCTTAAAGTCGGAATTCTGCAGCGTACAGTCTATCCTCTCAGTTCAACAGTTATTGTAACAAAGGCTGAACAAAGTTGAATTCTCTTTTCTGTGAGTACAGCAGGGAGCATTGCTCCTGGGAGTCCCTGGCTGCGAACCTCTTGTTGTGACTTGCACTCAGAAGAGAGACTTGTCAGTTGCTTTCTGTGTCAGACCTGGACGTGATTAGTTGAGAAATGTTCTCACACACCGTGCCTGCAAGCCTGTACCTTGTACTGTATCACCACAGAGAGAGGGAAAATGTGCAATGGATCCACTTCACTCTCACTGCCAGCTCACACCATCCTGAAGAGGAATCCTGCAGTGCAGTTAGGACAACAGGAATTGATGCTGCCTGAAGGCAGATTGAGGGAATCAGCAATGAGGGAATCGGCAGTGAGGGAATCGGCAGTGAGGGAATCGGCAGACTGAGGGAATCGGCAGACTGAGGGAATCGGCAGTGAGGGAATCGGCAGTGAGGGAATCGGCAGACTGAGGGAATCGGCAGACTGAGGGAATCGGCAGTGAGGGAATCGGTAGACTGAGGGAATCGGCAGGCTGAGGGAATCGGCAGTGAGGGAATCGGCAGACTGAGGGAATCGGCAGTGAGGGAATCGGCAGTGAGGGAATCGGCAGTGAGGGAATCGGCAGACTGAGGGAATCGGCAGACTGAGGGAATCGGCAGACTGAGGGAATCGGCAGACTGAGGGAATCGGCAGTGAGGGAATCGGCAGACTGAGGGAATCGGCAGTGAGGGAATCGGCAGACTGAGGGAATCGGCAGTGAGGGAATCGGCAGTGAGGGAATCGGCAGGCTGATGGAATCGGCAGTGAGGGAATCGGCAGTGAGGGAATCGGCAGACTGAGGGAATCGGCAGTGAGGGAATCGGCAGTGAGGGAATCGGCAGTGAGGGAATCGGCAGACTGAGGGAATCGGCAGACTGAGGGAATCGGCAGTGAGGGAATCGGCAGTGAGGGAATCGGCAGTGAGGGACTCGGCAGTGAGGGAATCGGCAGTGAGGGAATCAGCAGATTGAGGGAATCGGCAGTGAGGGAATCGGCAGTGAGGGAATCGGTAGTGAGGGAATCGGCAGTGAGGGAAACGGCAGTGGGTGAGTCGACAGTGAGGGAATCGGCAATGAGGGAATCGGCAGTGAGGGAATCGGCAGTGAGGGAATCGGCAGACTGAGGGAAACGGCAGACTGAGGGAATCGGCAGACTGAGGGAATCGGCAGAGAGGGAATCGGCAGTGAGGGAATCAGCAATGAGGGAATCGGCAGTGAGGGAATCGGCAGTGAGGGAATCGGCAGTGAGGGAATCGGCAGACTGAGGGAATCGGCAGTGAGGGAATCGGCAGTGAGGGAATCGGCAGTGAGGGAATCGGCAGACTGAGGGAATCGGCAGTGAGGGAATCGGCAGTGAGGGAATCGGCAGACTGAGGGAATCGGCAGTGAGGGAATCGGCAGTGAGGGAATCGGCAGTGAGGGAATCGGTAGTGAGGGAATCGGCAGTGAGGGAAACGGCAGTGAGTGAGTCGGCAGTGAGGGAATCGGCAGACGGAGGGAATCGGCAGACTGAGGGAATCGGCAGTGAGGGAATCGGCAGTGAGGCAATCGGCAGTGAGGGAATCGGCAGTGAGGGAATCGGCAGACTGAGGGAATCGGCAGTGAGGGAATCGGCAGACTGAGGGAATCGGCAGTGAGGGAATCGGCAGTGAGGGAATCGGCAGTGAGGGAATCGGCAGGCTGATGGAATCGGCAGGCTGATGGAATCGGCAGGCTGATGGAATCGGCAGTGAGGGAATCGGCAGTGAGGGAATCGGCAGTGAGGGAATCGGCACTGAGGGAATCGGCAAACTGAGGGAATCGGCAGACTGAGGGAATCGGCATTGAGGGAATCGGCAGTGAGGGAATCGGCAGTGAGGGAATCGGCAGTGAGGGAATCGGCAGACTGAGGGAATCGGCAGTAAGGGAATCGGCTGTGAGGGAATCGGCAGTGAGGGAATCGGCAGTGAGGGAATCGGCAGACTGAGGGAATCGGCAGACTGAGGGAATCGGCAGACTGAGGGAATCGGCAGACTGAGGGAATCGGCAGTGAGGGAATCGGCAGTGAGGGAATCGGCAGTGAGGGAATCGGCAGTGAGGGAATCGGTAGACTGAGGGAATCGGCAGGCTGAGGGAATCGGCAGTGAGGGAATCGGCAGTGAGGGAATCGGCAGTGAGGGAATCGGCAGTGAGGGAATCGGCAAACTGAGGGAATCGGCAGTGAGGGGATCGGCAGTGAGGGAATCGGCAGACTGAGGGAATCGGTAGTGAGGGAATCGGCAGTGAGGGAATCGGCAGTGAGGGAATCGGCAGTGAGGGAATCGGCAGTGAGGGAATCGGCAGTGAGGGAATCGGCAGACTGAGGGAATCGGCAGACTGAGGGAATCGGCAGTGAGGGAATCGGCAGACTGAGGGAATCGGCAGTGATGGAATCGGCAGTGAGGGAATCGGCAGTGAGGGAATCGGCAGACTGAGGGAATCGGCAGACTGAGGGAATCGGCATTGAGGGAATCGGCAGTGAGGGAATCGGCAGTGAGGGAATCGGCAGACTGAGGGAATCGGCAGACTGAGGGAATCGGCAGTGAGGGAATCGGCAGTGAGGGAATCGGCAGTGAGGGAATCGGCAGTGAGGGAATCGGCAGTGAGGGAATCGACAGTGAGGGAATCGGCAGACTGAGGGAATCGGCAGACTGAGGGAATCGGCAGTGAGGGAATTGGCAGTGAGGGAATCGGCAGTGAGGGAATCGGCAGTGAGGGAATCGGCAGTGAGGGAATCGGCAGACTGAGGGAATCGGCAGTGAGGGAATCGGCAGACTGAGGGAATCGGCAGTGAGGGAATCGGCAGTGAGGGAATCGGTAGACTGAGGGAATCGGCAGGCTGAGGGTATCGGCAGTGAGGGAATCGGCAGTGAGGGAATCGGCAGTGAGGGAATCGGCAGTGAGGGAATCGGCAAACTGAGGGAATCGGCAGTGAGGGGATCGGCAGTGAGGGAATCGGCAGTGAGGGAATCGGCAGTGAGGGAATCGGGAGTGAGGGAATCGGCAGTGAGGTAATCGGTAGTGAGGGAATCGGCAGTGAGGAAATCGGCAGTGAGTGAGTCGGCAGTGAGGGAATCGGCAGACGGAGGGAATCGGCAGACTGAGGGAATCGGCAGTGAGGGAATCGGCAGTGAGGGAATCGGCAGGCTGAGGGAATCGGCAGTGAGGGAATCGGCAGTGAGGAAATCGGCAGTGAGGGAATCGGCAGTGAGGGAATCGGCAGTGAGGGAATCGGCAAAGAGGAAATCGGCAGTGAGGGAATCGGCAGACTGAGGGAATCGGCAGTGAGGGAATCGGCAGACTGAGGGAATCGGCAGATTGAGGGAATCGGCACTGAGGGAATCATCAGTGAGGGAATCGGCAGTGAGGGAATCGGCAGTGAGGGAATCGGCACTGAGGGAATCGGCAGTGAGGAAATCGCCAGTGAGGGAATCGGCACTGAGGGAATCGGCAGTGAGGGAATCGGCAGACTGAGGGAATCGGCAGTGAGGGAATGGGCTGTGAGGGAATCGGCAGTGAGGGAATCGGCAGACTGAGGTAATCGGCAGTGAGGGAATCGGCAGTGAGGGAATCGGCAATGAGGGAATCGGTAGTGAGAGAATCGGCAGTGAGGGAATCGGCAGTGAGGGAATCGGCAGTGAGGGAATCGGCAGTGAGGGAAGCGGCAGTGAGGGAATCGGCAGTGAGGGAATCGGCAGTGAGGGAATCGGCAGTGACGGAAGCGGCAGATTGAGGAAATCGGCAGACTCAGGGAATCGGCAGACTGAGGGAATCGGCAGTCAGGGAATCGGCAGTCAGGGAATCAGCAATGAGGGAATCGGCAGTGAGGGAATCGGCTCCCCCCTACACCAGCAGCATCACTCCCCCCTCACTATACTCCCCCCTACACCAGCAGCATCACTCCCCCCTCACTATACTCCCCTCTACACCAGCAGCATCACTCCCCCCTCACTATACTCCCCCCTACACCAGCAGCCTCACTCCCCCCTCACTATACTCTCCCCTCACTATACTCTCCCCTACACCACCAGCAGCATCACTCCCCCCTCACTTTACTCCCCCAACACCAGCAGCAGCATCACTCCCCCCTCACTATACTCCCCCCTACACCACCAGCATCACTCCCCCCTCACTATACTCCACCCACACCACCAGCAGCATCACTCCCCCCTCACTATACTCTCCCCTACACCAGCAGCATCACTCCCCCCTCACTATACTCCCCCCTACACCAGCAGCAGCATCACTCCCCCCTCACTATACTCCCCCCTACACCAACAGCAGCATCACTCCCCCCTCACTATACTCCCCCCTACACCACCAGCATCACTCCCCCCTCACTATACTCCCCCTACACCACCAGCAGCATCACTCCCCCCTCACTATACTCCCGCTACACCACCAGCAGCATCACTCCCCCCTCTATACTCCCCTCTACACCAGCAGCAGCATCACTTCCCCCTCACTATACTCTCCCCTACACCAGCAGCATCACTCCCCGCTCACTAAACTCTCCCTACACCAGCAGCATAACTGCCCCCTCACTATACTCCGCCCTACACCAGCAGCATCACTCCCCCCTCACTATACTCCCCCCTACACCAGCAGCATCACTCCCCCCTCACTATACTCCCGCTACACCACCAGCAGCATCACTCCCCCCTCACTAAACTCACCCTTACACCAGCAGCATAACTGCCCCCTCACTATACTCCCCCCTACACCAGCAGCAGCATCACTCCCCCCTCACTATACTCTCACCTACACCAGCAGCAGCGTCACTCCCCCCTCACTATTCTCCCCCCTACACCACCAGCATCACTCCCCCCTCACTATACTCCCCCCACACCAGCAGCATCACTCCCCCCTCACTATACTCTCCCCTACACCAGCAGCATCACTCCCCCTCACTATACTCCCCCCCCACACCACCAGCAGCATCACTCCCCCCTCACTATACTCCCCCCTACACCAGCAGCATCACTCCCCCCTCACTATACTCCCCCCTACACCAGCAGCATCACTCCCCCCTCACTATACTCCCCCTACACCAGCAGCATCACTCCCCCCTCACTATACTCCCCCCTACACCAGCAGCATCACTCCCCCGTCACTATACTCCCCCCTACACCACCAGCAGCATCACTCCCCCCTCACTATACTCCCCCCTATACCAGCAACATCACTCCCCACTCACTATACTCTCCCCTACACCAGCAGCAGCATCACTCCCCCCTCACTATACTCCCCCTACACCAGCAGCATCACTCCCCCCTCACTATACTCCCCCCACACCAGCAGCATCACTCCCCCCTCACTATACTCTGTCCTACACCAGCAGCTTCACTCCACCCTCACGATACTCCCCCCTATACCAGCAACATCACTCCCCACTCACTATACTCTCCCCTACACCAGCAGCAGCATCACTCCCCCCTCACTATACTCCCCCCACACCAGCAGCATCACTCCCCCCTCACTATACTCTGTCCTATACCAGCAACATCACTCCCCCTTACTATACTCCCCCCTACACCAGCAGCATCACTCGCCCCTCACGATACTCCCCCCTACACCAGCAGCATCACTCCCCCCTCACTATACTCCCCCTACACCAGCAGCATCACTCCCCCCTCACTATACTCCCCCCACACCAGCAGCATCACTCGCCCCTCACTATACTCCCCCTACACCAGCAGCATCACTCCCCCCTCACTATACTCCCCCCACACCAGCAGCATCACTCCCCCCTCACTATACTCTGTCCTACACCAGCAGCTTCACTCCACCCTCACGATACTCCCCCCTATACCAGCAGCATCACTCCCCCTTACTATACTCCCCCCTACACCAGCAGCATCACTCCCCCCTCACGATACTCCCCCCTACACCAGCAGCATCACTCCCCCCTCACTATACTCCCCCCTACACCAGCAGCATCACTCCCCCCTCACTATACTCCCCCTACACCAGCAGCATCACTCCCCCCTCACTATACTCCCCCTCCACCAGCAGCATCACTCCCCCCTCACTATACTCCCCCTCCACCAGCAGCATCACTCCCCCCTCACTATACTCCCCCCTACACCAGCAGCATCACTCCCCCCTCACGATACTCCCCCCTATACCAGCAGCATCACTCCCCCCTCACTATACTCCCGCTACACCACCAGCAGCATCACTCCCCCCTCACTATACTCCCCCCTACACCAGCAGCATCACTCCCCCCTCACTATACTCCCCTCTACACCAGCAGCATCACTCCCCCCTCACTATACTCCCGCTACACCACCAGCAGCATCACTCCCCCCTCACTATACTCCCGCTACACCACCAGCAGCATCACTCCCCCCTCACTATACTCCCCCCTACACCAGCAGCATCACTCCCTCTCACTATACTCCCCCCTACACCAGCAGCATCACTCCCCCCTCACTATACTCCCGCTACACCACCAGCAGCATCACTCCCCCCTCACTATACTCCCCCCTACACCAGCAGCATCACTCCCCCCTCACTATACTCCCCCCTACACCACCAGCAGCATCACTCCCCCCTCACTATACTCCCCCCTACACCAGCAGCAGCATCACTCCCCCCTCACTATACTCCCCCCTACACCAGCAGCATCACTCCCCCCTCACTATACTCCCCCTTCACCAGCAGCATCACTCCCCCCTCACTATACTCCCCCCACACCAGCAGATCCCCCCCTGAATGGCTTCCTGAACCACGGTGCCCTGCTCAGTCAGCTCATCCACCCTGCAGCCCCCAGGCTCATCCAAACAAACTGAGAAAACCACAAACCTGTCGGACAATTGCAGAGGCCGACTCTCCTGACCCGTGGGTCCTCTGACTTGCCTCTTCACAGAATCATGGAATCCCTACTGTGCCGAAGGAGGCCATTTACCCCATTGGGTCAGCGCTGGCCTTTGGGAAGAGCACCCTATTTAAACCCACACCTCAACTATTTTGCCGTGACCCATTAACCCCACCGATCCTTTTGGACACTAAGAGGCAATTTATCACGGCCAATCCACCTAACCTGCACATCTTTGGACTATAGAAGGAAACCGGAGCAACCGGAGGAAACCCACGCAGACACGGGGAGAACGTGCAGACTTCGCACAGTCACCCAAGGTGGGAATCGAACCGCGGTCCCTGCTGCTGTGATGCAGCAGTGCTAACCGCTGTGCCACCGTGCCACCCGGGTCCCTGGCGCTGTGATGCAGCAGTGCTAACCGCTGTGCCACCGTGCCACCCGGGTCCCTGGCGCTGTGAGGCAGCAGTGCTAACCGCTGTGCCACCATGACACCCGGGTCCCTGCTGCTGTGAGGCAGCAGTGCTAACCGCTGTGTCACCGTGCTGACCCGGGTCCCTGGCGCTGTGAGGCAGCAGTGCTAACCGCTGTGCCATCGTGCCGCCTGGGTCACTGGCGCTGTGAGGCAGCAGTGCTAACCGCTGTGCCACCGTGCCGCCTGGGTCACTGGCACTGTGAGGCAGCAGTGCTAACCACTGTGACACCGTGTTGACCCGGGTCCCTGGCACTGTGAGGCAGCAGTGCTAACCACTGTGACACCGTGTTGACCCGGGTCCTTGGCACTGTGAGGCAGCAGTGCTAACCACTGTGACACCGTGCTGACCCGGGTCCCTGGCGCTGTGAGGCAGCAGTGCTAACCACTGTGACACCGTGTTGACCCGGGTCCTTGGCACTGTGAGGCAGCAGTGCTAACCACTGTGACACTGTGCTGACCCGGGTCCCTGGCGCTGTGAGGCAGCAGTGCTAACCACTGTGTCACCGTGCTGACCCGGGTCCTTGGCACTGTGAGGCAGCAGTGCTAACCACTGTGACACCGTGTTGACCCGGGTCCTTGGCACTGTGAGGCAGCAGTGCTAACCACTGTGTCACCGTGCTGACCCGGGTCCCTGGCGCTGTGAGGCAGCAGTGCTAACCACTGTGACACCGTGCTGACCCGGGTCCTTGGCACTGTGAGGCAGCAGTGCTAACCACTGTGACACCGTGCTGACCCGGGTCCCTGGCGCTGTGAGGCAGCAGTGCTAACCACTGTGTCACCGTGCTGACCCGGGTCCTTGGCACTGTGAGGCAGCAGTGCTAACCACTGTGACACCGTGTTGACCCGGGTCCTTGGCACTGTGAGGCAGCATTGCTAACCACTGTGACACCGTGTTGACCCGGGTCCCTGGCACTGTGAGGCAGCAGTGCTAACCACTGTGCCACCGTGTTGACCCGGGTCCCTGGCTCTGTGAGGATGCAGTGCTAACCGCTGTGACACCGTGCTGCCCCGGGTCCCTGGCACTGTGAGGCAGCAGTGCTAACCGCTGTGCCACCGTGCCGCCCGGGTCCCTGGCGCTGTGAGGCAGCAGTGCTAACCACTGTGCCACCGTGTTGACCCGGTTCCTGGCACTGTGAGACAGCAGTGCTAACCACTGTGCCACCGTGCTGACCCGGGTCCCTGGCACTGTGAGGCAGCAGTGCTAACCACTCTGCCACCGTGCTGACCCGGGTCCCTGGCACTGTGAGGCAGCAGTGCTACCCACTGTGTCACCGTGCTGACCCGGGTCCCTGGCGCTGTGAGGCAGCAGTGCTAACCGCTGTGCTATCGTGCCGCCTGGGTCACTGGCGCTGTGAGGCAGCAGTGCTAACCGCTGTGCCACCGTGCCGCCTGGGTCACTGGCACTGTGAGGCAGCAGTGCTAACCACTGTGACACCGTGTTGACCCGGGTCCCTGGCACTGTGAGGCAGCAGTGCTAACCACTGTGACACCGTGTTGACCCGGGTCCTTGGCACTGTGAGGCAGCAGTGCTAACCACTGTGACACCGTGCTGACCCGGGTCCTTGGCACTGTGAGGCAGCAGTGCTAACCACTGTGACACCGTGTTGACCCGGGTCCTTGGCACTGTGAGGCAGCAGTGCTAACCACTGTGACACCGTGTTGACCCGGGTCCCTGGCACTGTGAGGCAGCAGTGCTAACCACTGTGACACCGTGCTGACCCGGGTCCCTGGCGCTGTGAGGCAGCAGTGCTAACCACTGTGTCACCGTGCTGACCCGGGTCCTTGGCACTGTGAGGCAGCATTGCTAACCACTGTGACACCGTGCTGACCCGGGTCCCTGGCGCTGTGAGGCAGCAGTGCTAACCACTGTGTCACCGTGCTGACCCGGGTCCTTGGCACTGTGAGGCAGCAGTGCTAACCACTGTGACACCTTGTTGACCCGGGTCCCTGGCACTGTGAGGCAGCAGTGCTAACCACTGTGACACCGTGTTGACCCGGGTCCTTGGCACTGTGAGGCAGCAGTGCTAACCACTGTGTCACCGTGTTGACCCGGGTCCCTGGCACTGTGAGGCAGCAGTGCTAACCACTGTGACACCGTGCTGACCCGGGTCCCTGGCGCTGTGAGGCAGCAGTGCTAACCACTGTGTCACCGTGCTGACCCGGGTCCTTGGCACTGTGAGGCAGCAGTGCTAACCACTGTGACACCGTGTTGACCCGGGTCCCTGGCACTGTGAGGCAGCAGTGCTAACCACTGTGCCACCGTGTTGACCCGGGTCCCTGGCTCTGTGAGGAAGCAGTGCTAACCGCTGTGACACCGTGCTGCCCCGGGTCCCTGGCACTGTGAGGCAGCAGTGCTAACCGCTGTGCCACCGTGCCGCCCGGGTCCCTGGCACTGTGAAGCAGCAGTGCTAACCACTGTGACACCGTGCTGACCCGGGTCCCTGGCGCTGTGAGGCAGCAGTGCTAACCGCTGTGCCACCGTGCTGCCCCGGGTTCCTGGCGCTGTGAGGCAGCAGTGCTAACCGCTGTGTCACCGTGCTGACCCGGGTCCCTGGCACTGTGAGGCAGCAGTGCTAACCACTGTGTCACCGTGCTGACCCGGGTCCCTGGCGCTGTGAGGCAGCAGTGCTAACCGCTGTGCCATCGTGCCGCCCGGGTCCCTGGCACTGTGAGGCAGCAGTGCTAACCGCTGTGCCATCGTGCCGCCTGGGTCACTGGCGCTGTGAGGCAGCAGTGCTAACCGCTGTGCCACCGTGCCGCCTGGGTCACTGGCACTGTGAGGCAGCAGTGCTAACCACTGTGACACCGTGTTGACCCGGGTCCCTGGCACTGTGAGGCAGCATTGCTAACCACTGTGTCACCGTGCTGACCCGGGTCCCTGGCGCTGTGAGGCAGCAGTGCTAACCACTGTGTCACCGTGCTGACCCGGGTCCTTGGCACTGTGAGGCAGCAGTGCTAGCCGCTGTGCCACCGTGCCGCCTGGGTCACTGGCACTGTGAGGCAGCAGTGCTAACCACTGTGACACCGTGTTGACCCGGGTCCTTGGCACTGTGAGGCAGCAGTGCTAACCACTGTGACACCGTGCTGACCCGGGTCCCTGGCGCTGTGAGGCAGCAGTGCTAACCACTGTGTCACCGTGCTGACCCGGGTCCTTGGCACTGTGAGGCAGCAGTGCTAACCACTGTGACACCGTGTTGACCCGGGTCCTTGGCACTGTGAGGCAGCATTGCTAACCACTGTGACACCGTGTTGACCCGGGTCCCTGGCACTGTGAGGCAGCAGTGCTAACCACTGTGACACCGTGTTGACCCGGGTCCCTGGCACTGTGAGGCAGCAGTGCTAACCACTGTGCCACCGTGTTGACCCGGGTCCCTGGCTCTGTGAGGAAGCAGTGCTAACCGCTGTGACACCGTGCTGCCCCGGGTCCCTGGCACTGTGAGGCAGCAGTGCTAACCGCTGTGCCACCGTGCCGCCCGGGTCCCTGGCACTGTGAAGCAGCAGTGCTAACCACTGTGACACCGTGCTGACCCGGGTCCCTGGCGCTGTGAGGCAGCAGTGCTAACCACTGTGCCACCGTGCTGACCCGGGTCCCTGGCACTGTGAAGCAGCATTGCTAACCACTGTGTCACCGTGCTGACCCGGGTCCCTGGCACTGTGAGGCAGCAGTGCTAACCACTGTGACACCGTGCTGACCCGGGTCCCTGGCACTGTGAGGCAGCAGTGCTAACCGCTGTGCCACCGTGTTGACCCGGGTCCTTGGCACTGTGAGGCAGCAGTGCTAACCACTGTGTCACCGTGCTGACCCGGGTCCCTGGCGCTGTGAGGCAGCAGTGCTAACCGCTGTGCCGCCCCGGTCCCTGGCGCTGTGAGGCAGCAGTGCTAACCGCTGTGCCACCGTGTTGACCAGGGTCCCGGGTGCTGTGAGGCAGCAGTGCTAACCGCTGTGCCACCGTGCCGCCCCGGCCCCTGGCGCTGTGAGGCAGCAGTGCTAACCACTGTGCCACCGTGCCGCCCTCTGTCCGGCCTCAGGCTGGTAATATCCTATGAGAAGAGTTGAGGAGCTCTGAACAAGAGACACGCAGACTCGAAACGTTAGCTCCGTTTCTTTCCACACAGACCCTGCCAGACCTGTTGAGTTTAAGCAGCATTTTCTGTTTTTATTTCCGATTTCCAACATCCACAGTAATTTATTTTTGTACTACTGAGGAAACTAGACCTGTATTCTCTAGATTTTCGAAGAATGGGAGGTGATCTAATTGAAACGTAGAATATTCTTAAGGTGCTGGGCAAGATTCGCCATACTAAATTGCCCTTTAGTGTCCAAAATGGTTAGGTGGGGTTACAGGGATAGGTCGGGAGCGTGGGCCTGGGTGGGGTGCTCCTTCGGAAGTCTGCACTCCGGTGCAGACTCGATGGGCCGAATGGCCTCCTTCTGCACTGTAAGAATTCTATGATGCTTCCAAGAGTAAATGTGGAGAGGATGTTTCCCCTGGCTAGTGAGTCCAGAACCAGGAGACACAGTCTCAGAATAAGGGACGGGCCGTTTAAGGGTGAGATGAGGAGGAATTTCTTCATCCAGATGGTGGTGAATCATGGCAATTCTCTACCCCACAGCACTGTGGAATCTCTGACATTGAGTACAAGACAAAGAACAATCGATTTCTGGAGACTAATGACATCACAGAGACAGTGTGGGAAAGTGGAATTGAGATAGATGATCTGTCTTGATCTAGTTGAATGATGGAGCAGGCTCGGGGCTGTGTGGGTCTATTCCTGTTCCCACGTCCCAGCATTTGGCCGATGATGCAGAGTAGACTGAGAGGGCAGTAATTGGTTAGGTTGGATTTCTCCAGCTTTTTGTGCGCAGGACACATCTGGGCAATTTTCCATATTGCCAGGTAGATGCCAATGTTGCAGCTCAACATACAGTGCAGAAGGAGGTCATTCGGCCCATCGAGTCTGCACCAACCCACTTAAACCCTCACTTCCACCTTATCCCCGTAACCCAATAACCCCTCCTAACCTTTTTTGGTCACTAAGGGCAATTTATCATGGCCAATCCACCTAACCTGTACATCTTTGGACTGTGGGAGGAAACCGGAGCACCCGGAGGAAACCCACGCACACACGGGGAGGATGTGCAGACTCCGCACAGACAGTGACCCAGCGGGGAATCGAACCTGGGACCCTGGAGCTGTACAGGGGCTGGTTTAGCACACGGCTGAATCGTTGGCTTTGAAAGCAGACCAAGGCAGGCCAGCAGCACGATTCAATTCCTGTACCAGCCTTCCCGAACAGGCGCCAGAATGTGGCGACTAGGGGCTTTTCACAGTAACTTCATTTGAAGCCTACTTGTGACAATAAACGATTTTCATTTTCATAAAGCCGCAGTGCTATCCACTTGTGCTACCATGCTGCCCACTGGTGCTACCAAGCTGTACTGGAACAGCTTGGCTAGGGGTGCGGCCAGTTCAGGAGCAAGTCTTCAGTACTATTGCAGGAATATTGTCAGGGCCCAGAGCCTTTGCAGTATCCTGTGTCTTCAGCCGATTCTCAATATTACATGGAGTGAATCGTATTGGCTGAAGTCTGACATCTGTGATGCTGGGACCTCCGGAGGAGACTGAGATGGATCATCCACTCGGCACTTCGGGCTGAAGATTGTTGCGAATGCCTCAGTCTTGTCTTTTGCACAGACGTGCTGGGCTCCTCCATCATTGAGGACGGGGATATTTGTGGAGCCTCCTCCTCCAGTGAGTTGTTTATTTGTTCACTACCATTCACGGCTGAATGTGGCAGGACTGCCGAGCTTCGATCTGATCGATTAGTTGTGGGATTGCTTAGCCCTGTCTATCACTTGCTGCAATGCTCCTCCTGTAAAGCTAGTTTTCTGAGGCATATTCTAGGACCTTAAGTACCAACCGGCTAAGGGCTATTACGTGTGCAAGCACGAAATACAAGCAGTGACAATTCTGACCATTCCACAACCAACAAGCCAGTGAGCTCAGTTCCCCTGACAGCTGGGCCCCGGTAACAGGCCTGCCACCACACAGTCAGTGGAAATAAAGCATTACATGTTGGAATAGGAAACCTGCCAAGAAAGGCAGGAGGTGAGTGAATGTCTCTCAGATGCTGACTTCCTCCTGTGCCTTTCCAGCACTGTTTAATCAGTAAGGAAGATATTTAATCACTAAAGAAGCCCTAATGAGAACAATGTAACATGGGAGTGGGACAGAATGGGGGCGAGGGGAAGATAGCAACCATTCACCAGAGGCAGGTTCAGAGTATGATCAGAGTGAAGTATGTTCAACCTCAAGCTCCCATCATTCATCCTCAGGAATTATTTACAGCAGGTCCTCCGTATGGACCAGGTACTCCCTATGGACCAGGTACTCCCTATGGACCACGTTCTCTGTAAGGACCAGGTCCTTCGTATGGACCAGGACCTCCGTACGGATCAAATCCTCCGTATGGACTAGGTCCTCCGTATGGACCAGGTCCTCCGTATGGACCAGGACCTCCGTACGGATCAAATCCTCCGTATGGACCAGGTCCTCAGTATGGACCAGGTCCTCCGTATGGACCAGGTCCTCCGTATGGACCAGGTTCTCCGTATGGACCAGGTTCTCCGTATGGACCAGGTCCTCCGTATGGACCAGGTCCTCCGTATGGACCAGGTCCTCCGTATGGACCAGGTCCTCCGTACGGACTAGGTCCTCCGTATGGACCAGGTCCTCTGTATGGACCAGGTTCTCCGTATGGACCAGGTCCTCCGTATGGACCAGGTCCTCTGTATGGACCAGGTCCTCCGTATGGACCAGGTCCTCCGTATGGACCAGGTCCTCTGTAGACCAGGTCCTCCGTATGGACCAGGTCCTCCGTATGGACCAGGTCCTCCGTATGGACCAGGTCCTCCGTATGGACCAGGTCCTCCGTATGGACCAGGTCCTCCGTATGGACCAGGTCCTCCGTATGGACCAGGTCCTCCGTATGGACCAGGTCCTCCGTATGGACCAGGTCCTCTGTAGACCAGGTCCTCCGTATGGACCAGGTCCTCCGTATGGACCAGGTCCTCCGTATGGACCAGGTCCTCCGTATGGACCAGGTCCTCCGTACGGACCAGGTCCTCTGTATGGACCAGGTTCTCCGTATGGACCAGGTCCTCCGTATGGACCAGGTCCTCCGTATGGACCAGGTCCTCCGTACGGACCAGGTACTCCGTATGGACCAGGTCCTCCGTATGGACCAGGTACTCCGTATGGACCAGGTCCTCCGTATGGACCAGGTACTCCGTATGGACCAGGTCCTCCGTATGGACCAGGTCCTCTGTAGACCAGGTCCTCCGTATGGACCAGGTCCTCCGTACGGACCAGGTACTCCGTATGGACCAGGTCCTCCGTATGGACCAGGTCCTCCGTATGGACCAGGTTCTCCGTATGGACCAGGTTCTCCGTATGGACCAGGTTCTCCGTATGGACCAGGTCCTCCGTATGGACCAGGTTCTCCGTATGGACCAGGTCCTCCGTATGGACCAGGTCCTCCGTATGGACCAGGTCCTCCGTATGGACCAGGTTCTCCGTATGGACCAGGTTCTCCGTATGGACCAGGTTCTCCGTATGGACCAGGTCCTCCGTATGGACCAGGTCCTCCGTATGGACCAGGTCCTCTGTAGACCAGGTCCTCCGTATGGACCAGGTCCTCTGTATGGACCAGGTACTCCGTATGGACCAGGTCCTCCGTATGGACCAGGTCCTCCGTATGGACCAGGTACTCCGTATGGACCAGGTCCTCTGTAGACCAGGTCCTCCGTATGGACCAGGTCCTCCGTATGGACCAGGTCCTCCGTATGGACCAGGTCCTCCGTATGGACCAGGTCCTCCGTATGGACCAGGTCCTCCGTATGGACCAGGTCCTCTGTAGACCAGGTACTCCGTATGGACCAGGACCTCCGTATGGACCAGGTCCTCCGTATGGACCAGGTCCTCCGTATGGACCAGGTACTCCGTATGGACCAGGTCCTCTGTACGGACCAGGTCCTCCGAATGGACCAGGTCCTCTGTAGACCAGGTACTCCGTATGGACCAGGACCTCCGTACGGATCAAATCCTCCGTATGGACCAGGTACTCCGTATGGACCAGGTCCTCTGTACGGACCAGGTCCTCCGTATGGACCAGGTCCTCTGTAGACCAGGTACTCCGTATGGACCAGGTCCTCCGTATGGACCAGGTACTCCGTATGGACCAGGTACTCCGTATGGACCAGGTCCTCCGTATGGACCAGGTCCTCCGTATGGACCAGGTCCTCCGTATGGACCAGGTTCTCCGTATGGACCAGGTCCTCCGTATGGACCAGGTCCTCCGTATGGACCAGGTCCTCCGTATGGACCACGTTCTCTGTATGGACCAGGTCCTCCGTATGGACCACGTTCTCTGTAAGGACCAGATCCTCCGTATGACCAGGACCTCCGTATGGACCAGGTTCTCCGTATGGACCAGGTCCTCCGTATGGCCCAGGTACTCCGTATGACCAGGTACTCCGTATGGACCAGGTCCTCCGTATGGACCAGGTCCTCAGTATGGACCAGGTCCTCCGTACGGACCAGGTCCTCCGTACGGACTAGGTTGTCCGTATGAACCAGGTCCTCCGTATGGACCAGGTCCTCCGTATGGACCAGGTTCTCCGTATGGACCAGGTTCTCCGTATGGACCAGGTCCTCCGTATGGACCAGGTTCTCCGTATGGACCAGGTCCTCCGTATGGACCAGGTCCTCTGTATGGACCAGGTCCTCTGTATGGACTAGGTTGTCCGTATGAACCAGGTCTTCCGGGTGCTCCGGTTTCCTCCCACAGTCTAAAAGTGCAGGTTAGGTGGATTGGCCATGATAAATTGCCCCTAGGTGGGGGGTTGGGCCTGGATTCGGGTGCTCTTTCAGAGGGTCGGCACAGACTCAATTGGCTGAATGGCCTCCTTCTGCGCTGTTGGGATTCGATGAGAAAGGCTGGTCCCTTCCACCTGAAGAGTGATCGCGGCTGTTTCCTGACGACATACTGGCCAAACCTGGACACACAGCGCCCTCTGGTGATGAGGACCTGAACAGCCCTTCACAGCCTGGCAGAGAGTCCTGAGCATTCCTTCCACTTTATGTCTTGGATGTGAACTCACAGTGAGTAAGAAAGAAGCATGTGCAGCGAGTGCAAACATTCCCTCCCTTTTAAGACAGACATGAGGAGAAATTGTTATCTCTCAGAGGGCCATCAAGAGTGTGGAGTTCTCTTCCACACACCGAGCAGGGGACGCTGGATATTTAAATGTATTCAAGGCTGAGTTTGAGAGATTTTTGACAAGAGAGGGGAATCAAGGCTTCTGGGGCAGACAGGAAAGTAGAGCTTTTAAGCACAACCAGATCATTACTGATATCATTGAACGGTGGAGCACGTCGAAAGGGCCGAAGGGCCTACTCCTCCTAAATCCTATGTTCCACTGTTTTAGGCGGACCAACCACACGCTAAGTGGTCTGAGGTGAGTTAACTGTTCTCAGTTAAGACAGCAAGGGGCTTGATCATGCTGGAGTGGGGAGGAACAGTGAATATCATACACGGTTCTGAATCCAGGCTGCTGCAGCCACTGACATGCAGGAACATACATGTAAAAGTAGACAAAAGAACCTGTGTGCTGCTGTAGTTTCACATCAGTTACCCATGAGCATAAAATCCTTTGCACAGCTCTGGAATTTATCATTGAATACTCCATTCTCAAATCTGTCATTTACCAGTGAAGAACATGAAAGGTGATTGGGCGGATCAGTGGATTCTCGTCACTGACATCCTCATCACTGCCATTTCTCACCCAGCGTCCATCTCCACCCCTGTTTCAGTTCATGTGGGGCCAACATGCTCATCCGTAATCTGGTCACCTCCAGACTCAAACTGCTCCAACATTCTTCTCAGCAGCCTCCATCCTCTGAACACAGCAGTTCATCTTAAGCTGCTGTCCATAGAATCATTGAATTTACAGTGCAGAAGGAGGCCATTCGGCCCATCGAGTCTGCACCGGCCCTTGGAAAGAGCACCCTACTTAAGCCCACACCTCCACCCTATCCCCGTAAGGACTGTGGGAGGAAACCGGAGCACCCGGAGGAAACCCACGCACACACGGGGAGAACGTGCAGACTCCGCACAGACAGTGACCCAAGCCGGGAATTGAAACTGGGACCCTGGTGGTGTGAGGCAGCAGTGCTAACCACTGTGATACCGTGCTGCCCCTGACCTTAACCTTAGTCATCCATAACCAGAAATGTCCTGCTCACCCATTATGCTGACAACACTGTTGGTGATGCAGGGGAAGGATAAGAAAATTAAAGGTTTGTTGTTTGTTAGTTTGGAAACCAGAAAATGCTGGATACATTGAGCAGGTCTGGGAGCATCTGTGGCGAGAGAAACGTTTCGAGCCTGTATGGCTGAAGAAGTCAGACAGACTGGAAACACTAATTCTGTTTCCCTCTCCACAGATGCTGCCAGATGCACAGTCTGGATGGGGGGAAATCCATCGCAGTGCCTTGCCTTCTAAGGTTTGCCAATATGACATTAACTGATTCAAAGCGAGTTTGACAGTTTAATCTTGGTGCAACAAAGTAAAACAGCATCAAGTAAGGTGGAAATTTAGACATAACTGAGATGAAATGAAATGAAAATCACTTATTGTCACAAGTAGGCTTCAACTGAAGTTACTGTGAAAAGCCCCTAGTCGCCACATTCCGGCGCCTGTTCGGGGAGGCTGGCACGGGAATTGAACCGTGCTGCTGGGACCTTCAAGCAGCTATTGGATAGGTACATGGATTACGGTAAAATGATATAGTGTAGATTTATTTGTTCTTAAGGGCAGCACGGTAACATTGTGGATAGCATAATTGCTTCACAGCTCCAGGGTCCCAGGTTCGATTCCGTCTTGGGTCACCGTCTGTGCGGAGTCTGCACGTCCTCCCCGTGTCTGCGTGGGTTTCCTCCGGGTGCTCCGGTTTCCTCCCACAGTCCAAAGATGTGCAGGTTAGGTGAATTGGCCAATGATAAATTGCCCTTAATGTCCAAAATTGCCCTTGGTGTTGGGTGGAGGTGTTGAGTTTGGATAGGGTGCTCTTTCCAAGAGCCGGTGCAGACTCAAAGGGCCGAATGGCCTCCTTCTGCACTATAAATTCAATGATAATCTATGATTAATCTAGGACAAAGGTTCGGCACAACATCGTGGGCCGAAGGGCCTGTTCTGTGCTGTATTTTCTATGTTCTATGTTCTATGCTGGCCTGCCTTGGTCTGCTTTCAAAGCCAGCGATTTAGCCCAGTGTGCTAAACCAGCCCCTTTATACTTTATAAACCAAATACTTTATTATGTCCAAGTGCGTTCAATTCAGGAGGAAGTATGGGCACAATTCGCGGAGGTGTGTAAAAATGATAACTGTCGGATAATAATATTTGGTGGTTTCAACCTTCCCAACATTAATTCAGATAGTCACCGTGTTAAGGGCTTAGATGGAGTAGAGTTCTTAAAATGTATACAGGAGAACTTTTTAGCTCAATATGTAGAGGGTCCATCAAGGAACAGCACAAATATGTGGATGCTTTATCTAGACTGCTGCAGCAAGTCAAACATGATCAGGAAGCCAACAGAAATCTGATGAAGGTTTCATCAATATCTTCTATCTCTTGCATGCTGAAAACAGACCGGTAACGTCATCTTAGATGGGCTTAGATAGAGTGGAGTTCTTAAATGTATAGGTATCGGAGGGGCAGCACGGTGGCACAGTGGTTAGCATCGTTGCCTCACTGCGCCGAGGACCCGGTTCAAACCCGGTCCTGAGTCATTGTCCGTGTGGAGTTGGCACATTCCTCCCCCTTTCTTTCCCCCCCCGCCCTCCCCTCCTGTCTGCGTGGTCTCACCCTCACAACCTAAAGATATGCAGGGTAGGTGGATTGGCCACACTAAATTTCTCCTTAATTGGAGAAAAAAGAATTGGATACTCACTAAAAAAAAAATTAAAAATAAAAAGTACACTGGAGAAACTTTTAGCTCAATATGTAGAGGATCCAACAAGGGACGGTGCAGAGCTGGACCTAACTCTGGGCAATGAAGTCAGAGAGGTGGTTGATGTGTTGGTGGGAGAACTTTTTGGTGCAATTTAAATGTGTTATGGACAAAGAAATAGACAAGTTACAAAATTAGGGGAGAGCAGAATGTAGTAAAAGAAGGCAGGATCTGGCCAAGGTAGACTAGAAAGAGGGGAATTCCACATTAGGGCAGCACGGTAGCACACATGGTTAGCACTGTGGTTTCACAGCGCCAAGTTCAATTCCCTGCTGGGTCACTGTCTGTGCAGAGTCTGCACGTTCTCCCCGTGTCTGCGTGGGTTTCCTCCGGGTGCTCCGGTTTCCTCCCACAGTCCAAAGATGTGCAGGTTAGGTGGATTGGCCACGCTATATTGCTTTTAGTGACCGAAAAAAAGGTGAGGAGTGGTTATTGGGTTATGGGAATAGGGTGGAAATGAGGGCTTACGTGGGACTGTGCAAACTCGATGGGCCGAATGGCCTCCTTCTGCACTGTATGTTCTATGTATCTATGTAACAGTGGAGTCGTGAGAAAAGAAATGGGGAGGGTATCGGCCCAACGTGTTCCCTCTAGGTAATAGGAAGGAGTAACAAGAACTATGGATGGCCAGAGATATACAGGATACAATGAGAAGGAAAAGAGAGGCTTTTAACGAGTACAGGGGGAGCAAATCAGTGGTGTTTGTGAGCAGTTTTGGGCCCCATATCTCAGGAAGGATGAGCACAGTAAGAAGTCTTACAACACCAGGTTAAAGTCCAACAGGTTTGTTCCAAACACTAGCATTCGGAGCACTGCTCCTTCCTCAGGTGAATGAAGAGATTTGAATTTGTCTATATATGTGTTTCTGGAACATACCTCTTCATTCACCTGAGGAAGGAGCAGCGCTCCGAAAGCTAGTGACATCGAAACAAACCTGTTGGACTTTAACCTGGTGTTGTAAGATTTCTTACTGTGCTCACCCCAGTCCAACGTCAACATCTCCGCATCAAGAAGGATGTGCTGGCCTTGGAAAGAGTCCAGAGGAGATTTACAAGAATGATCCCTGGAATGAACAGCTTGACGTATGAGGAACGGTTGACGACTCTGGGTCTGTACTCGTGGGAGTTTAGAAGGATGAGGGGGGGATATTATTGAAGCTTACAGGAAACTCACGCAGACACAGGGAGAACGTGCAGACTCCACACAGACAGTGACCCAAGCCGGGAATCGAACCTGGAACCCTGGAGCTCTGAAGCAAGAGTGCTACCCACTGTGCGACCATGCTGTTCGTGTTAGCATTCATGTCAAGAGGGCTAGAATATAGGACCAGGGATGTACTTCTGAGGCTGTATAAGGCTCTGGTCAGACCCCATTTGGAGTATTGTGAGCAGTTTTGAGCCCCATATCTAAGGAAGGATGTGCTGGCCTTGGAAAGGGTCCAGAGGAGGTTCACAAGAATGGTCCCTGGAATGAATAGCATTTCATATGAGGAACGGTGAGGACTCTGGGTCTGTACTCGTTGGAGTTTAGAAGGATGAGGGGGGATCTTATTGAAACTTACAGGATACTGCGAGGCCTGGATAGAGTGGACGTGGAGAGGATGTTTCCACTTGTAGGAAAAACTAGAACCAGAGGACACAATCTCAGACTAAAGGGACGATCCTTTAAAACAGAGATGAGGAGGAATTTCTTCAGCCAGAGGATGGTGAATCTGAGGAACTCTTTGCCGCAGAAGGCTGTGGAGGACAAATCACTGAGTGTCTTTAAGACAGAGATAGATAGGTTCTCGATTAATAAGGGGATCAGAGGTTATGGGGAGATGACAGGAGAATGGGGATGAGAAAATATCAGCCATGATTGAATGGCGGAGCAGACTCGATGGGCCGAATGGCCTAATTCTGCTCCTATGTCTTATGGTCATATGGTCTATGCAGCTCTAACATGACCTCCTTGCTTTCTATTTAGATTTAGAACGTAGAACATAGAACAGTACAGAACAGGCCCTTCGGCCCTCGCTGTTGTGCCGAGCATTGTCCGAAACCAAGATCAAGCTATCCCACTCCCTGTTATTCTGGTGTGCTCCATGTGCCTATCCAATAACCGCTTGAAAGTTCCTAAGTGTCCAACTCCACTATCACAGCAGGCAGTCCATTCCACACCCTAACCACTCTCTGAGTAAAGAACCTACCTCGGACATCCCTCCTATATCTCCCACCCTGAACCTTATAGTTATGCCCCCTTGTAACAGCTACATCCACCCGAGGAAATAGCCTCTGAACATCCACTCTATCAATACCCCTCATTATCTTATAAACCTCTATTAAATCGTCTCTCTTCCTCCTCCGCTCCAAAGAGAAAAGCCCTAGCTCCCTCAACCTTTCCTCATAAGACCTATCCTGCAAACCAGGCAGCATCCTGGTAAATCTCCTTTGCACCCTTTCCAATGCTTCCACATCCTTCCTATAATGAGGTGACCAGAACTGCACAGAATACTCCAAATGTGGTCTCACCAGGGTCCTGTACAGTTGCAGCATAACCCCACGGCTCTTAAACTCAAGCTCCCTGTTAATAAACGCTAACACACAAGGCCTTCTTCACGGTTCTATCCACTTGAGTGGCAACCTTCAGAGATCTGTGGACATGAACCCCAAGATCTCTCTGTTCCCCCACATTCCTCAGAACCCTGCCGTTGACCCTGTAATCCGCATTCAAATTTTTTCTACCAAAATGAATCACCTCGCACTTATCAGGGTTAAACTCCATTTGCCATTTATCGGCCCAGCTCTGCATCCTATCAATGTCTCTTTGCAGCCTACAACAGCCCTCCACCTCATCCACTGCTCCACCAATCTTGGTGTCATCAGCAAATTTACTGACCCACCCTTCAGCCCCCTCCTCCAAGTCATTGATAAAAATCACATGTATGCCTCGATTGATAAAGGCAGCTGCACCAAATACGTTTTTCACCACCCGATTAACCTGCCCTCCCGCCTTCAGAGATCTCTGGACAAACACGCCAAGGTCCCTTTGTTCCTCGGAACTCCCCAGTGTCAGGCCGTTCATTGAATATTTCCTTGTCACATTACACCTTCCAAAGTGCATCACCTCACACTTTTCAGGGTTAAATTCCATCTGCCACTTTTCTGCCCATTTGACCATCTCGTCTATATTTTCCTGTAGCCCGGGACTCTCAGCCTCACTGATAACCACCCGGCCAATACTGGTGTCATCCAGAAACTTACTGATCCTTCCCCCACATAGTCATCTATGCCGCTTATATAAATAACAAACAATATGGGGAGCGGGCAGATCGCTGTGGTACGCCACTGGTCACTGACTCCCAGTCACTAAAGCCTCTGTCTCCGATAACCAAGACAATTTTGAACCCAGCTTATCAAATTATCCTGTATCCCATGTGCATTTGCCGCCTTAACTTCTTTGCAGTGATAATGCAAGCTTACTTGTATTACCAATAAAGATTATTATTATAAGTCTCCCATGTGGATCCAAGGTCTTGCTGAAATCCATGTAAACTACATTAACTGCACTACCCTCATCTATGCACCTGGCCACCTCATCAAAATAATCAATCAAATTCGTTACACATGACCTCCGACTAACAAAGCCATGCTGACTATCCCTGATCAAACCTTGCCTCTCCAAGTGGAGGTAGATTCACTCCTTCAGAATATTCTCCAATAGTTTCCCTACCAGTGACGTGAGACTCACTGATCTGTGGTTCCCTGGCTTATCTCTACAGCCTTTCTTAAATAGTGAGACTGCATTAGCTGTTCTCCAGTCCTCTGGCACCTCCCCCGTGGTCAGAGAGGAATTACAAATTTTGGTCCGAGCCCCTGCAATCCCCTCCCTCACCTCCCACAGGATCCTGGGACACAATTCGTCTGGACCTGGAAACTTGTCCACTTTTAAGCCTGCCAACACCTCCAGTACCTTGTCACTCCCTATGACAATTTGCTCAAGAACCTCACAGTCTCTCTCCCCGAGTTCCATAACTATCTCCTCATTCGCTTGGGTGAAGACAGATGTGAAATATTCGTCCTCTGGTCCACCCACAGATTTCCCCATTGGTGTCTAATGGGCCCTACTCTTTCCCTGCTTATCCTCTTCCCATTCATTATACAGAGATTATCTTGGGATTTTCCCTACATTTACCAGCCAGAGCTTTCTCGTGTACCCTCCTTGCTCTCCAAATTGATTTCTCCAAATTGATTTCTTAAGCTCCATCCTGCTCTTTCTGTACTCCACTGTGACTGTCCGACACTTCTCTTCACATCACTGCCTGTCCGACACTTCTCTCCACATCACTGTGTCTGTCCGACACTTCTCTTCACATCACTGCCTGTCCGACACTTCTCTCCACATCACTGTGGCTGTCCGACACTTCTCTTCAAATCACTGCCTGTCCGACACTTCTCTCCACATCACTGTGTCTGTCCGACACTTCTCTTCACATCACTGTGTCTGTCCGACACTTCTCTCCACATCACTGTGTCTGTCCGACACTTCTCTTCACATCACTGCTCTGTCCGACACTTCTCTTCACATCACTGTGTCTGTCCGACACTTCTCTTCACATCACTGTGCCTGTCCGACACTTCTCTTCACATCACTGCCTGTCCGACACTTCTCTTCACATCACTGTGCCTGTCCGACACATCTCTTCACAACACTGTGCCTGTCCGACACTTCTCTTCACATCACCGTGTCTGTCCGACACTTCTCTTCACAACTCTGTGTCTGTCCGACACTTCTCTTCACATCACCGTGTCTGTCCGACACTTCTCTTCACAACTGTGTCTGTCCGACACTTCTCTTCACATCACTGTGTCTGTCCGACACATCTCTTCACATCACCGTGTCTGTCCGACACTTCTCTTCACATCACTGTGCCTGTCCGACACTTCTCTCCACATCACTGTATCTGTCCGACACTTCTCTTCACAACTCTGTGTCTGTCCGACACTTCTCTTCACATCACTGCCTGTCCGACACTTCTCTTCACATCACTGTGTCTGTCCGACACTTCCCTTCACATCACTGCCTGTCCGACACTTCTCTCCACATCACTGTGTCTGTCCGACACTTCTTTTCACATCACTGTGTCTGTCCGACACTTCTCTTCACATCACTGCCTGTCCGACACTTCTCTTCACATCACTGTGCCTGTCCGACACATCTCTTCACAACACTGTGCCGGTCCAACACTTCTCTTCACATCACCGTGTCTGTCCGACACATCTCTTCACATCACTGTGTCTGTCCGACACTTCTCTCCACATCACTGTGTCTGTCCGACACTTCTCTTCACATCACTATGTCTCTCCGACACTTCTCTTCACATCACTGTGTCTCTCCGACACTTCTCTTCACAACACTGTGCCTGTCCGACACTTCTCTTCACATCACTGCCTATCCGACACATCTCTTCACAACTCTGTGTCTGTCCGACACATCTCTTCACATCACCGTGTCTGTCCGACACTTCTCTTCACATCACTGCCTGTCCGACACTTCTCTTCACATCACTGTGTCTGTCCGACACTTCTCTTCACAATTCTGTGTCTGTCCGACACTTCTCTTCACATCACTGCCTGTCCGACACTTCTCTTCACATCACTGTGACTGTCCGACACTTCTTTTCACATCACTGCCTGTCCGACACTTCTCTTCACATCACTGTGACTGTCCGACACTTCTCTTCACATCACTGTGTCTGTCCGACACATCTCTTCACATCACTGTGTCTGTCCGACACATCTCTTCACATCACTGCTCTGTCCGACACTTCTCCTCACATCACTGTGTCTGTCCGACACTTCTCTCCACATCACTATGTCTGCCCGACACTTCTCTTCACATCACTGTGTCTGTCCGACACTTCTCTTCACATCACTGTGCCTGTCCAACACTTCTCTTCACATCACTGTGTCTGTCCGACACATCTCTTCACATCACTGCCTGTCCGACACTTCTCTTCACATCACTGTGTCTGTCCAACATTTCTCTTCACATCACTGTGTCTGTCCGACACTTCTCTTCACATCACTGTGTCTGTCCGACACTTCTCTCCACATCACTGTGTCTGTCCGACACTTCTCTTCACAACTCTGTGCCTGTCCGACACTTCTCTTCACATCACTGCCTGTCCGACACTTCTCTTCACATCACTGTGTCTGTCCGACACATCTCTTCACATCACTGCTCTGTCCGACACTTCTCTTCACATCACTGCCTGTCCGACACTTCTCTTCACATCACTGTGTCTGTCCAACATTTCTCTTCACATCACTGCCTGTCCGACACTTCTCTTCACATCACTGCCTGTCCGACACTTCTCTTCACATCACTGCCTGTCCGACACTTCTCTTCACATCACTGTGTCTGTCCGACACTTCTCTTCACATCACTGTGTCTGTCCGACACTTCTCTTCACATCACTGTGTCTGTCCGACACTTCTCTCCACATCACTGCTCTGTCCGACACTTCTCTTCACATCACTGTGTCTGTCCGACACTTCTCTCCACATCACTGTGTCTGTCCGACACTTCTCTTCACATCACTGTGTCTGCCCGACACTTCTCTTCACATCACTGTGTCTCTCCGACACTTCTCTTCACATCACTGCCTGTCCGACACTTCTCTTCACATCACTGTGTCTGTCCGACACTTCTCTTCACATCACTGTGTCTGTCCGACACATCTCTTCACATCACTGTGTGTGTCCGACACTTCTCTTTACATCACCGTGTCTGTCCGACACTTCTCTGCACATCACTGTGTCTGTCCGACACTTCTCTTCACATCACTGCCTGTCCGACACTTCTCTTCACATCACTGTGTCTGTCCGACACTTCTCTTCACATCACTGTGTCTGTCCGACACATCTCTTCACATCACTGCTCTGTCCGACACTTCTCTTCACATCACTGTGTCTGTCCGACACTTCTCTTCACATCACTGTGTCTGTCCGACACATCTCTTCACATCACTGTGTGTGTCCGACACTTCTCTCCACATCACCGTGTCTGTCCGACACTTCTCTTTATATCACTGCCTGTCCGACACTTCTCTTCACATCACTGTGACTGTCCGACACTTCTCTTCACTTCACTGCCTGTCCGACACTTCTCTTCACATCACTGTGACTGTCCGACACTTCTCTTCACATCACTGTGTCTGTCCAACACTTCTCTCCACATCACTGCCTGTCCGACACTTCTCTTCACATCACTGTGTCTGTCCAACACTTCTCTTCACATCACTGTGACTGTCCGACACTTCTCTTCACATCACTGCCTGTCCGACACTTCTCTTCACATCACTGTGACTGTCCGACACTTCTCTTCACATCACTGTGTCTGTCCGACACATCTCTTCACATCACTGTGTCTGTCCGACACATCTCTTCACATCACTGCTCTGTCCGACACTTCTCCTCACATCACTGTGTCTGTCCGACACTTCTCTCCACATCACTGTGTCTGCCCGACACTTCTCTTCACATCACTGTGTCTGTCCGACACTTCTCTTCACATCACTGTGCCTGTCCAACACTTCTCTTCACATCACTGTGTCTGTCCGACACATCTCTTCACATCACTGCCTGTCCGACACTTCTCTTCACATCACTGTGTCTGTCCAACATTTCTCTTCACATCACTGTGTCTGTCCGACACTTCTCTTCACATCACTGTGTCTGTCCGACACTTCTCTCCACATCACTGTGTCTGTCCGACACTTCTCTTCACAACTCTGTGCCTGTCCGACACTTCTCTTCACATCACTGCCTGTCCGACACTTCTCTTCACATCACTGTGTCTGTCCGACACATCTCTTCACATCACTGCTCTGTCCGACACTTCTCTTCACATCACTGCCTGTCCGACACTTCTCTTCACATCACTGTGTCTGTCCAACATTTCTCTTCACATCACTGCCTGTCCGACACTTCTCTTCACATCACTGCCTGTCCGACACTTCTCTTCACATCACTGCCTGTCCGACACTTCTCTTCACATCACTGTGTCTGTCCGACACTTCTCTTCACATCACTGCCTGTCCGACACTTCTCTTCACATCACTGTGTCAGTCCGACACTTCTCTCCACATCACTGTGTCTGTCCGACACTTCTCTCCACATCACTGTGTCTGCCCGACACTTCTCTTCACATCACTGTGTCTCTCCGACACTTCACATCACTGTGTCTGTCCGACACTTCTCTTCACATCACTGTGCCTGTCCAACACTTCTCTTCACATCACTGTGTCTGTCCGACACATCTCTTCACATCACTGTGTCTGTCCGACACTTCTCTCCACATCACTGTGTCTGTCCGACACTTCTCTCCACATCACTGTGTCTGTCCGACACTTCTCTCCACATCACTGCCTGTCCAACACTTCTCTTCACATCACTGTGTCTGTCCGACACTTCTCTTCACATCACTGTGCCTGTCCAACACTTCTCTTCACATCACTGTGTCTGTCCGACACTTCTCTCCACATCACTGTGTCTGCCCGACACTTCTCTTCACATCACTGTGCCTGTCCAACACTTCTCTTCACATCACTGTGTCTCTCCGACACTTCACATCACTGTGTCTGTCCGACACATCTCTTCACATCACTGTGTCTGTCCGACACATCTCTTCACATCACTGTGTCTCTCCGACACTTCACATCACTGTGTCTGTCCGACACATCTCTTCACATCACTGTGTCTGTCCGTCACTTCTCTGCACATCACTGTGTCTGTCCGACACTTCTCTCCACATCATTGTGTCTGTCCAACACTTCTCTTCACATCACTGTGTCTCTCCGACACTTTGTGGTCGTATGCATTAGGGGTCATGTGGGACTGTGAAGCCGTGATGCCATTGGCTGATAGATCCCGGGTCCTGGTTGGCTGTTGGTCTCTAGCTCCGCCCTGAAGGCGGAGTATAAGAACCAGGAGTTCTCCCCGCAGCTCCAGTCTGTTGCTGAACTGCGGGGAACAAGTCACGCTTAATAAAGCCTCATCGACTTCATCTCTATTCGTCTCTCGTAAGTCATTGTGCGCTACAATTTATTAAGCGTGCTTAAAGGACTATGGAGCTCAGGATCGCCCCGGAATGCCTGCGGATCAGCCCCTACGCAGTGAACTCAGCAGCAGTTTTTAAACACTGGCAGACTTGTTTCGAAGGCTACCTCCAAACGGCCCCCGGCCGGGTCACAGAAGACCAGAAACTGCAGGTCCTGCATTCGAGGGTAAGCCCGGAAATTTACCCTCTCATAGAAGACGCAGAGGATTTCCAGACGGCGTTCGCAGCACTAAAGAGCGTCTACGTTCGCCCAGTGAACCAGGTCTACGCACGCTACCAACTCGCAACAAGACGGCAAAGTCCCGGAGAATCGCTAGACGAATTCTACGCCACGCTGCTAATTTTGGGACGGGCCTGCAGCTGCCCACCGGTAAACACGGCTGAACACACGGACATGTTAATTCGCGATGCGTTTGTGGCAGGTATGAACTCTCCCCAAATCTGCCAAAGACTGTTAGAAAAAGAGTCGCTCGGACTCTCAGAGGCACGGGCCCTTGCAGCTTCCCTAGATGTGGCCGCGCAAAACGCCTGCGCGTACGGCCCCGACCGCGCGGCAGCCCCTTGGGCTCCGTGGACCCCCGTCGCGACAACCCCCCCCCCCCCCCCCCCTCACAGGCTTGCGCGCTTCAGACGCCAGGTCATCCCGGGGGGGCCCGCTGCTATTTCTGCGGCCAGGCGAAACACCCCCGGCAGCGCTGCCCGGCCCGTGCAGCGATTTGCAAGAGCTGCGGCAAAAAGGGCCATTTCGCGGCTGTGTGCCAGTCCCGGGGGGTCGCCGCTGTCCCCGGAGAAGAAAGAGTCCAGCGCATCCCAAACGCTCCCCAACCCCCCCAGCGCCCCATGTGCGACCCGCAGGCGCCGCCATTTTGGGTCCCGGCCACCACGAGGGGAGGATGGGCGCCGCCATCTTGTGACCCCCCAGCCATGTGCGATGCATGGGGGTGGCCATTTTGTCCACCCCCGCCGCCATCTTGGGACCCCCCAGCCATGTGCGATGTATGGGGGCGACCATTTTGTCCAACCCGCCGCCATCTTGGACGACAACAGAGGACCCCAGCATCGACGGCTCCACGGGGTTCGAAGAAGACGCTGAGACACTGCGACCATGTCTGGCCTCGGTGATGCTGGTCCAAGCACGGCCCTGGACGCTCCAGACGACGACAACAACGGTGCTGATCAACGGACACGAGACACCATGCCTGATCGACTCCGGGTGCACCAAAAGTTTCATCCACCCCGACACGGTAAGACGCTGTTTCTTGACCATCCGCCCAAGTATGCAAAAGATTTCCCTAGCTGCAGGATCCCACTCTGTAGAGATCAAAGGGTTCTGCATAGTGACCCTAACGGTGCAAAGGAGGGAGTTTAAAAACTACAGGCTCTACGTCCTTCCCCAACTCTGCGCGCCCACATTACTGGGATTAGACTTCCAGTGCAACCTGCAGAGCCTAACATTCCAATTCGGCGGCCCAATACCCCCACTCACTATCTGCGGCCTCGCAACCCTCAAAGTTGAACCCCCATCCTTGTTTGCAAACCTCACCCCGGATTGCAAACCCATCGCCACTAGGAGCAGACGGTACAGCGCCCAGGACCAGACATTTATTCGGTCCCAAGTCCAGCGGTTGCTGAAGGAAGGCATAATCCACGCCAGCAATAGTCCCTGGAGAGCACAGGTGGTAGTAGTAAAGACAGGGGAGAAGCAAAGGATGGTCATAGACTATAGCCAGACCATCAACAGGTACACACAGCTAGATGCGTACCCTCTCCCCCGCATATCCGACATGGTCAATCGGATTGCCCAATATAAGGTCTTCTCCACCGTGGACCTCAAGTCCGCCTACCACCAGCTCCCCATCCGCCCAAGTGACCGCAAGTACACAGCCTTCGAGGCAGACGGGCGACTATACTACTTCCTAATGGTCCCATTTGGCGTCACAAACGGGGTCTCGGTCTTCCAACGGGAGATGGACCGAATGGTTGATCAACACGGGTTGCAGGCCACGTTCCCGTATCTCGACAACGTAACCATCTGCGGCCACGATCAGCAGGACCACGACGCCAACCTCCAAAAATTCCTCCAGACCGCTAAAGCCTTGAACCTCACATACAACGAGGACAAGTGCGTGTTTAGCACAAACCGGCTAGCCATCTTGGGATATGTAGTGCGCAATGGGATAATAGGCCCCGACCCCGAACGCATGCGCCCCCTCATGGAATTTCACCTCCCCCACTGCTCCAAAGCCCTGAAACGCTGCCTGGGGTTCTTTTCACATTACGCCCAGTGGGTCCCCCAGTACGCAGACAAGGCCCGCCCCCTAATACAGACTACTACCTTCCCCCTGTCGACAGAGGCTCGCCAGGCCTTCAGCCGCATCAAAGCGGATATCGCAAAGGCCACGATGCGCGCCATCGACGAGTCCCTCCCCTTCCAAGTCGAGAGCGACGCCTCCGACGTAGCTCTGGCGGCCACCCTTAACCAAGCGGGCAGACCCGTGGCCTTTTTCTCCCGAACCCTCCACGCCTCAGAAATCCGCCACTCCTCAGTGGAAAAGGAAGCCCAAGCCATAGTGGAAGCTGTGCGACATTGGAGGCATTACCTGGCCGGCAGGAGATTCACTCTCCTCACTGACCAACGGTCGGTAGCTTTCATGTTCGATAATGCACAGCGGGGCAAAATTAAAAATGACAAGATCTTAAGGTGGAGGATCGAGCTCTCCACCTTCAACTACGAGATCTTGTACCGTCCCGGAAAGCTGAACGAGCCGTCCGATGCCCGTTCCCGCGGCACATGTGCCAACGCACAAATAGACCGTCTCCAAACCCTCCACGAGGACCTCTGCCACCTGGGGGTCACTCGGTTCTACCATTTTATAAAGTCCCGCAACCTCCCCTACTCCGTGGAGGAGGTCCGTACAGTCACCAGGAACTGCCACATCTGCGCAGAGTGCAAACCGCACTTTTTCAGGCCGGATAGAGCGCACCTGATCAAGGCTTCCCGTCCCTTTGAACGCCTCAGTCTGGATTTTAAAGGACCCCTCCCCTCCACCGACCGCAACACACACTTCCTGAACGTGGTGGACGAGTACTCTCGTTTCCCTTTCGCCATCCCCTGCTCCGACATGACAGCGGCCACAGTTATTAAAGCCCTTAGCACCGTATTCACCCTGTTCGGTTGCCCCGCATATATCCATAGCGACAGGGGGTCCTCCTTCATGAGTGACGAGCTGCGCCAGTTCCTGCTCAGCAAGGGTATAGCCTCGAGCAGGACGACCAGCTACAACCCCCGGGGGAACGGGCAAGTAGAGAGGGAGAACGGCACGGTCTGGAAGACCGTCCTACTGGCCCTACGGTCCAGGGATCTCCCAGTTTCACGGTGGCAGGAGGTCCTCCCAGACGCTCTCCACTCCATCCGGTCGCTGCTGTGTACCACCACTAATCAAACGTCTCATGAGCGCCTCCTTGTCTTCCCCAGGAAGTCCTCCTCCGGAACGTCGCTGCCGACCTGGCTGGCGGCCCCAGGACCCATCTTGCTCCGAAAACATTTGCGAGCGCACAAGTCGGACTTGTTGGTCGAGAGGGTTCACCTCCTCCACGCGAACCCGCAGTACGCCTACGTGGCGTACCCCGACGGCCGACAGGACACGGTCTCCCTGCGAGACCTGGCGCCCGCCGGCAACACGCACACCGCCCCGACACCAATCACCCCCTCCCTGCCACCGGCGCACCCCGCGACCGCCCCCTTCCCGGGAGGATCGGTCCTCCTCCCATGTCCGACCAGGAGTGAAGCAGAAGCAGACACCGTAAAGCTCCCGGAGACGACAACGCTGGAACAAGCACCACCACCACCACCGGGGCTGAGACGATCGACAAGGAAGACCAGTCTGCCCGCTCGACTCGTGGCATCGGTGTAACACAAGAATGTTGTGGGACTATAACGAGAAGGTTCTGTTCCTCTTACGAATATTGTAAATAGTTCACAAACCCTGTACATAGCCCAGTGTAGGGCAAAGTGTAGGGCACTGTAATGACATGCAAAACGTTTTTTTTCCCTCCCAGGACCAGCCTTGTAAACCCCTACCACCATGCGAAGCACCACCCCGCCGGGTTCATTTTAACAAGGGGTGAATGTGGTAGTATGCATTAGGGGTCATGTGGGACTGTGAAGCCGTGATGCCAAAGGCTGACAGATCCCGGGTCCTGGTTGGCTGTTGATCTCTAGCTCCGCCCTGAAGGCGGAGTATAAGAACCAGGAGTTCTCCCCGCAGCTCCAGTCTGTTGCTGAACTGCGGGGAATAAGTCACGCTGAATAAAGCCTCATCGACTTCATCTCTATTCGTCTCTCGTAAGTCATTGTGCGCTACACACTTCTCTTCTCATCAATGTGTCTCTCCGACACTTCTCTTCACATCTCTGTGTCTGTCCGACACTTCTCTCCACATCACTGTGTCTGTCCGACACTTCTCTTCACATCACTGCCTGTCCGACACTTCTCTTCACATCATTGTCTGTCCAACACTTCTCTTCACATCACCGTGTCTGTCCGACACTTCACATCACTGTGTCTGTCCGACACTTCTCTCCACATCACTGTGCCTGTCCGACACTTCTCTCCACATCACTGTGTCTGTCCGACACATCTCTTCACATCACTGTGCCTGTCCGACACATCTCTTCACATCACTGCCTGTCCGACACATCTATTCACATCACTGTGTCTGTCCGACACTTCTCTTCACATCACTGCCTGTCCGACACTTCTCTCCACATCACTGTGTCTCTCCGACACTTCACATCACTGTGTCTGTCCGACACTTCTCTCCACATCACTGTGCCTGTCCGACACTTCTCTCCACATCACTGTGTCTGTCCGACACATCTCTTCACATCACTGTGCCTGTCCGACACATCTCTTCACATCACTGCCTGTCCGACACATCTATTCACATCACTGTGTCTGTCCGACACTTCTCTTCACATCACTGCCTGTCCGACACTTCTCTCCACATCACTGTGTCTGTCCGACACATCTCTTCACATCACTGCCTGTCCGACACTTCTCTCCACATCACTGTGTCTGTCCGACACTTCTCTTCACATCACTGTGTCTGTCCAACACTTCTCTCCACATCACTGTGTCTGTCCGACACTTCTCTTCACATCACTGCCTCTCCGACACGTCTCTTCACATCACTGTGTCTGTCCGACACTTCTCTTCACATCACTGTGTCTGTCCGACACTTCTCTTCACATCACTGTGTCTCTCCGACACTTCTCTCAACATCACTGTGTCTCTCCGACACTTCACATCACTGTGTCTGTCCGACACTTCTCTTCACATCACTATGTCTGTCCGACACTTCTCTTCACATAACTGTGTCTGTCCGACACTTCTCTTCACATCACTATGTCTGTCCGACACTTCACTTCACATCACCGTGCCTGTCCGACACTTCTCTTCACATCACTGCCTGTCCGACACTTCTCTTCACATCACTGTGTCTGTCCAACATTTCTCTTCACATCACTGTGTCTGTCCGACACTTCTCTTCACATCACTGCCTGTCCGACACTTCTCTTCACATCACTGCCTGTCCGACACTTCTCTTCACATCACTGCCTGTCCGACACTTCTCTTCACATCACTGCCTGTCCGACACTTCTCTTCACAACTCTGTGCCTGTCCGACACTTCTCTTCACATCACTGCCTGTCCGACACTTCTCTTCACATCACTGCCTGTCCGACACTTCTCTTCACATCACTGCCTGTCCGACACTTCTCTTCACATCACTGTGTCTGTCCAACATTTCTCTTCACATCACTGTGTCTGTCCGACACTTCTCTTCACATCACTGTGTCTGTCCGACACTTCTCTCCACATCACTGTGTCTGTCCGACACATCTCTTCACATCACTGCTCTGTCCGACACTTCTCTTCACATCACTGCCTGTCCGACACTTCTCTTCACATCACTGTGTCTGTCCAACATTTCTCTTCACATCACTGTGTCTGTCCGACACTTCTCTTCACATCACTGTGTCTGTCCGACACTTCTCTCCACATCACTGTGTCTGTCCGACACTTCTCTTCACAACTCTGTGCCTGTCCAACACTTCTCTTCACATCACTGCCTGTCCGACACTTCTCTTCACATCACTGCCTGTACGACACTTCTCTTCACATCACTGTGTCTGTCCAACATTTCTCTTCACATCACTGCCTGTCCGACACTTCTCTTCACATCACTGCCTGTCCGACACTTCTCTTCACATCACTGCCTGTACGACACTTCTCTTCACATCACTGTGTGTGTCCGACACTTCTCTTCACATCACTGTGTCTGTCCGACACTTCTCTTCACATCACTGCCTGTCCGACACTTCTCTTCACATCACTGTGTCAGTCCGACACTTCTCTCCACATCACTGTGTCTGTCCGACACTTCTCTCCACATCACTGTGTCTGTCCGACACTTCTCTCCACATCACTGTGTCTGTCCGACACTTCTCTTCACATCACTGTGTCTCTCCGACACTTCTCTTCACATCACTGCCTGTCCGACACTTCTCTTCACATCACTGCCTGTCCGACACTTCTCTTCACATCACTGCCTGTCCGACACTTCTCTTCACATCACTGTGTCTGTCCGACACTTCTCTTCACATCACTGCCTGTCCGACACTTCTCTTCACATCACTGTGTCTGTCCGACACTTCTCTCCACATCACTGTGTCTGTCCGACACTTCTCTTCACATCACCGTGTCTGTCCGACACTTCTCTTCACATCACTGTGTCTGTCCGACACTTCTCTCCACATCACTGTGTCTGTCCGACACATCTCTTCACATCACTGCTCTGTCCGACACTTCTCTTCACATCACTGCCTGTCCGACACTTCTCTTCACATCACTGCCTGTCCGACACTTCTCTTCACATCACTGTGCCTGTCCGACACTTCTCTTCACATCACTGCCTGTCCGACACTTCTCTTCACATCACTGTGTCTGTCCGACACTTCTCTTCACATCACTGTACCTGTCCGTCACATCTCTTCACATCACTGGTGGTCCGACACTTCTCTTCACAACTCTGTGTCTGTCCGACACTTCTCTTCACATCACTGTGCCTGTCCGACACTTCTCTTCACATCACTGCCTGTCCGACACTTCTCTCCACATCACTGTGTCTGTCCGACACTTCTCTTCACATCACTGTGTCTGTCCGACACTTCTCTTCACATCACTGTGTCTGTCCAACACTTCTCTCCACATCACTGTGTCTGTCCAGCACTTCTCTTCACATCACTGTGTCTCTCCGACACTTCACATCACTGTGTCTGTCCGACACTTCTCTCCACATCACTGCCTGTCCGACACTTCTCTTCACATCACTGTGTCTGTCCGACACTTCTCTCCACATCACTGCCTGTCCGACACTTCTCTTCACATCACTGTGTCTGTCCAACACTTCTCTTCACATCACTGTGTCTCTCCGACACTTCACAACACTGTGTCTGTCCAACACTTCTCTTCACCTCACTGTGTCTGTCCGACACTTCACATCACTGTGTCTGTCCGACACTTCTCTTCACATCACAGTGTCTGTCCGACACTTCTCTCCACATCACTGTGTCTGTCCGACACTTCTCTCCACATCACTGTGTCTCTCCGACACTTCACATCACTGTGTCTGTCCGACACTTCTCTTCACATCACTGTGCCTGTCCGACACTTCTCTTCACATTACTGTGTCTGTCCGACACTTCTCTTCACATCACTGTGCCTGTCCGACACTTCTCTCCACATCACCGTGTCTGTCCGACACTTCTCTTCACATCACTATGTCTGTCCGACACTTCACTTCACATCACCGTGCCTGTCCGACACTTCTCTTCACATCACTGCCTGTCCGACACTTCACTTCACATCACCGTGCCTGTCCGACACTTCTCTTCACAACTCTGTGTCTGTCCGACACTTCTCTTCACATCACTGCCTGTCCGACACTTCTCTTCACATCACTGTGCCTGTCCGACACTTCTCTTCACATCACTGTGTCTGTCCGACACTTCTCTTCACATCACTGTGCCTGTCCAACACTTCTCTCCACATCACTGCCTGTCCAACACTTCTCTTCACATCACTGTGCTTGTCCAACACTTCTCTCCACATCACTGCCTGTCCAACACTTCTCTTCACATCACTGTGCCTGTCCAACACTTCTCTTCACATCACTGCCTGTCCGACACTTCTCTTCACATCACTGTGTCTGTCCGACACTTCTCTTCACATAGCTGCTGTCTGTGCCAAAGACACTTTGCATTGGAATTGTTAACTTGCCACAGTGGTGCTGTGAACTAACTGGGTCCTCACATGAACACGGTAAACAAACTGCCTGACTGCAAAAAACCTGATTGGTTAGGACGGTCAAAGTTTCAAAACTGGAACATTCCTTAGCTTTTGGCTAATTTCAAACTTAAGAGTTCAGTTTCCAGATAAGAACACCGTGGCTGTCACCTCCCCATCAATGTTATTTCTGCTTCAGGCTCACTGCTAACAGAAACCTAAACTGTACCCACCAGCGAGGCTAACACAAACCTGCTTCATTGAGAGTGCAGCCTTAGAGTCCAATACATGCTGAGCTGCTGTCCCGCAGCCCTGCCCTCTCCCCCCCATGTTAATTTGGAAACGTGTCAAAGGTAAGGAGAAGGGCAGTCAGTCCTTCGATCACGTTCTGCTCAGAAATTGGGTTCGGTAGATCTGCATATTGAATCTCTCCACCTGCCAAGTTTGCGTAACCCTAAGCACCCTGACCCAGCAGGCAGGCCGAAGTGAATGATTGGTGATTTACAGGAAGTATCTGCACGCTGTGAGGCAGTCCCAATGGAGCATGCACAGATGGCGAGGATCTGTCCAGTCTGCTCTTCCAGACACAGTGCTTCCTCCAATTCGAGCTGTCGAGTGCCTCGGTTGAAGGCAGGCTCCTATTTCCATCTGATGAAGAAATACAGAGACTCCATTGTTCGGTCCTGATTAACCAGCTCAGTCCACCTCACCCAATCGGTGAAGGTAATGAGTAGAAGCAGCAGGCCATTCATCCCCTCGAGCCTGCTGTTACTCAATATAATCATGGCTGATCTGACTGCACATTCCTGCCTGTCCTTAACCCTTGCCTTCCTTGTCAATCAAAAATCTGTTTAACTCAGACTTAAAAATGACCTTTCATCCACTATTCACTGAAGAGAATTACAAACACCAACTTCCTCCTCACCCCAAGGAAGGCCCCTTATTTTGAAATCGTGGCCCCGAGTCCGAGATTCGCCCACAAGAGGGAACACCCGTTCAGCATCTCCTCAGTCAAGTTCCCTCATAATCTTAGATGTATCAATAAGATCACTTCTCATTCATCTGAACTCCAATGAATATAGGCCCTGTTAGTAAAATAAAGGTGGGTTTAGGGCATTATATTAGTATTGGTAAATAAGATATAGTTTTCATTGGGTTTAATTTACTGTTTCTGTGTCTGGAAGGGTAATACCTATATTTAGATTCATGTTGGACAACGGTGTTTGTATGTGTGGGGGGTGGTTAAGTTCCAGCTGTGTTTCTATTGTGCTGAGAGAGGGCTACCACGTGAAGAATAAATAAAAGGCATAAGCATGTGGCTGTTGCTTAGCAACTGGAGGTCCTTGTCATGGGAAAAAAAGCTTTTAAGTTTTAATTCGCCTAATTTGAGAGCATTTGGAGACAAGATCTCGGGGAGTGAGTGTGTCTGTGGGAGTCTGAGTGTGAGTGAGTGAGTGTGAGTGAATGAGTGAGCGTGAGTGAGTGATCAGTGAGAGAGAGTGAGTGAGTCTGACTGTGCCTCTGTGCGTGTGCATCTGTGAGTGAGTCTGTGGGATTCTGCGTGAGTGAATGTGTGTGCTCGGTTCTGACAGTGTATCAGTCTGTGTGTGTGTGTCGGTGAGAGTAAGTGTGAGTCTGTGAGAGTAAGTGGGAGTCAGTGAGTGAACCCTTGTGACTTTTTTGAAATTCATTCATGGGAAATGGACTTCCCTGGCGAGGTCAGCATTTTTGCCCATCTCTAATCGCCCCCGAGAAGGCGGTGGGGAGCTTCCTTCTCGAACCGCTGCAGTCCATGTGGTGCAGATATAAGCAGGCATTGGGGATACAGGGTGTGAGTTAGTCTCTGCAGGATTTCTAGTCTCTGACCTGCTGTGCGCATTGATGGCAAGGCCAGCATTTATTGCCCATCCCTAATTGCCCTTGAGGACATTTAAGAGTCGACCACATTGCTGTGGATCTGGAGTCACATGTAGGCCAGACCAGGTAAATAAGACAGATTTCCTTCCCAAAGGAAGTGAACCAGGTGGGTTTTTACAACAATCGACAATGATCATTCTTAGACTTTTAATTCCAGATTTTTATTGAATTCAAATTTCACCATCTGCAGTGCCGGGATTTGAACCCGGGTCCCCAGAGCATTACCCTGGGTCTCTGGTTACAAGTCCAGTTGTAATACAACTTCCTCACCCCACATGTAACAACTGTATTAATGTGGCTAGCCCAGTTCATTTTCTGGTCAATGGTAACCCCCAGGATGTTGATACTAGAAGATTCAGTGATGGTAATACCATTGAATGTCAAGGGGGAGATGGTTAGATTCCCTCTTGTTGAAGATAATGAACTTCCAACATACTGCCACTCCATGGAGTGTATTTGAATTTGACATCGATGCTGCAGCAGATTCATTTCCTTCCTGGAAAGGCAATGATGCTTTGTGTGTGTGTGGGTGGTGTGATCATTGTCATTTATTCCTCATTCTTCCTTTCCCTCGAGCAACATGCTGATATATCATCGTTTCCTTATGAGTCACACACCATCTCCCCATCAGACAGAAAACTACATGTCATTTTCCTGTGTCTCTGCCCAGGATGCTTGGGCTAATGGTTAACAGGCTGCAGTACAGCGTAATGTATGGCGGGGTGGGGAGATGTATGAGTGAATGTGCACGCTTGGCTTTGTGCATGACCATGGATGGACAATGCTATCAGGATACACCGCGTGCAGGTGGCATGTTCAACTGCATCATGTAGTACTGAAGGCCATTCAGTCAAACATAACCGTTCTGGCCCTTTGAATGAATGGTACAATTAGCCATTCCCCAACTCCACTTCCTACAGCACTGAATTTTTCCTTTCCAAATATATATCGAATATACTCAGGTGACAAGATGATTTGGTTCAACTGCGAAGTCGCACATTAGAAATTCTGCTCATACCTTCAATATTTCCAAATTGCTCTGTGCTCCTGACCTCTATACTCTCATTCTCCCTTACCCTAAAACTACAATCCAGGTTCCCATGCCCCTGCTGCATTAGTTTAAACCCCCCCAAATCGCATTTCTATTAGAAATCTAGTGCTAGGAAACAGATAGTTGACAGTAACTTTGTAATTTAAAAAAAAAAGTATTTAAAAAAAAAAAAGACAAATTTTAATTTTAATTAATTGACGCAATGTCAGTTAGAGGGGTGCTGTGCTCTGACTGTGAGATGTGGCAGGTCCGGGAGGCTTCCAGCGTCCCGGATGGCTTCATCTGCAGAAAGTGCACCCAACTGCAGCTCCTCACAGACCGCATGGTTCGGTTGGAGCAGCAATTGGATGCACTTAGGAGCATGCAGGTGGCGGAAAGCGTCATAGATCGCAGTTATGTAAATGTGGTCACACCCAAGGTGCAGGCAGAGAAATGGGTGACCACCAGAAAGGGCAGGCAGTCAGTGCAGGAATCCCCTGTGGTTGTCCCCCTCTCGAACAGATATACCCCTTTGGATACTGTCGGGGGGGATAGCCTATCAGGGGAAAACAGCAGCAGCCAGAGCAGTGGCACCACGGCTGGCTCTGATGTTCAGAAGGGAGGGTCAAAGCGCAGAAGAGTAATAGTAATAGGGGACTCTATAGTCAGGGGCACAGATAGGCGCTTCTGTGGACGTGAAAGAGACTCCAGGATGGTATGTTGCCTCCCTGGTGCCAGGGTCCAGGATGTCTCCGAACGGGTAGAGGGAATCCTGAAGGGGGAGGGCAAACAGGCAGAGGTCGTTGTACATATTGGTACTAACGACATAGGCAGGAAGGGGCATGAGGTCCTGCAGCAGGAGTTCAGGGAGCTAGGCAGAAAGTTAAAAGACAGGACCTCGAGGGTTGTAATCTCGGGATTACTCCCTGTGCCACGTGCCAGTGAGGCTAGAAATAGGAAGATAGAGCAGACAAACACGTGGCTAAACAGCTGGTGTAGGAGGGAGGGTTTCTGTTATCTGGACCACTGGGAGCTCTTCCGGGGCAGGTGTGACCTGTATAAGATGGACGGGTTGCATCTAAACCGGAGAGGCATAAATATCCTGGCCGCGAGATTTGCTAGTGTCACACGGGAGGGTTTAAACTAGTATGGCAGGGGGGTGGGCACGGGAGCAATAGGTCAGAAGGTGAGAGCATTGAGGGAGAACTAGGGAATAGGGACAGTGTGGCTCTGAGGCAGAGCAGACGGGGAGAAGTTGCTGAACACAGCGGGTCTGGTGGCCTGAAGTGCATATGTTTTACTGCAAGGAGCATTACGGGTAAGGCAGATGAACTTAGAGCTTTAATTACTACTTGGAACTATGATGTTGTTGCCATTACAGAGACCTGGTTGAGGGAAGGGCAGGATTGGCAGCTAAACGTTCCAGGATTTAGATGTTTCAGGCGGGATAGAGGGGGATGTAAAAGGGGAGGCGGAGTTGCGCTACTTGTTCAGGAGAGTATCACAGCTATACAGCGAGAGGACACCTCAGAGGGCAGTGAGGCTATATGGGTAGAGATCAGGAATAAGAAGGGTGCAGTCACAATGTTGGGGGTATACTACAGGCCTCCCAACAGCCAGCGGGAGATAGAGGAGCAGATAGGTAGACAGATTTTGGAAAAGAGTAAAAACAACAGGGTTGTGGTGATGGGAGACTTCAACTTCCCCAATATTGACTGGGACTCACTTAGTGCCAGGGGCTTAGACGGGGCAGAGTTTGTAAGGAGCATCCAGGGGGGCTTCTTAAAACAATATGTAAACAGTCCAACTAGGGAAGGGGCGGTACTGGACCTGATATTGGGGAATGAGCCCGGCCAGGTGGTAGATGTTTCAGTAGGGGAGCATTTCGGTAACAGTGACCACAATTCAGTAAGTTTTAAAGTACTGGTGGACAAGGATAAGAGTGGTCCGAGGATGAATGTGCTAAATTGGGGGAAGGCTAATTATAACACTATTAGGCGGGAACTGAAGAACATAGATTGGGGGCGGATGTTTGAGGGCAAATCAACATCTGACATGTGGGAGGCTTTCAAGTGTCAGTTGAAAGGAATACAGGACAGGCATGTTCCTGTGAGGAAGAAGGATAAATACGGCAATTTTCGGGAACCTTGGATGACGAGTGATATTGTAGGCCTCGTCAAAAAGAAAAAGGAGGCATTTGTCAGGGCTAAAAGGCTGGGAACAGACGAAGCCTGTGTGGCATATAAGGAAAGTAGGAAGGAACTTAAGCAAGGAGTCAGGAGGGCTAGAAGGGGTCATGAAAAGTCATTGGCAAATAGGGTTAAGGAAAATCCCAAGGCTTTTTACACTTACATAAAAAGCAAGAGGGTAGCCAGGGAAAGGGTTGGCCCACTGAAGGATAGGCAAGGGAATCTATGTGTGGAGCCAGAGGAAATGGGCGAGGTACTAAATGAATACTTTGCATCAGTATTCACCAAAGAGAAGGAATTGGTAGATGTTGAGTCTGGAGAAGGGGGTGTAGATAGCCTGGGTCACATTGTGATCCAAAAAGACGAGGTGTTGGGTGTCTTAAAAAATATTAAGGTAGATAAGTCCCCAGGGCCGGATGGGATCTACCCCAGAATACTGAAGGAGGCTGGAGAGGAAATTGCTGAGGCCTTGACAGAAATCTTTGGATCCTCGCTGTCTTCAGGGGATGTCCCGGAGGACTGGAGAATAGCCAATGTTGTTCCTCTGTTTAAGAAGGGTGGCAGGGATAATCCCGGGAACTACAGGCCGGTGAGCCTTACTTCAGTGGTAGGGAAATTACTGGAGAGAATTCTTCGAGACAGGATCTACTCCCATTTGGAAGTAAATGGACGTATTAGTGAGAGGCAGCACGGTTTTGTGAAGGGGAGGTCGTGTCTCACTAACTTGATAGAGTTTTTCGAGGAGGTCACTAAGATGATTGATGCAGGTAGGGCAGTAGATGTTGTCTATATGGACTTCAGTAAGGCCTTTGACAAGGTCCCTCATGGTAGACTAGTACAAAAGGTGAAGTCACACGGGATCAGGGGTGAACTGGCAAGGTGGATACAGAACTGGCTAGGCCATAGAAGGCAGAGGGTAGCAATGGAGGGATGCTTTTCTAATTGGAGGGCTGTGACCAGTGGTGTTCCACAGGGATCAGTGCTGGGACCTTTGCTCTTTGTAGTATATATAAATGATTTTGAGGAAAATGTAACTGGTCTGATTAGTAAGTTTGCAGACGACACAAAGGTTGGTGGAATTGCGGATAGCGATGAGGACTGTCTGAGGATACAGCAGGATTTAGATTGTCTGGAGACTTGGGCGGAGAGATGGCAGATGGAGTTTAACCTGGACAAATGTGAGGTAATGCATTTTGGAAGGGCTAATGCAGGTAGGGAATATACAGTGAATGGTAGAACCCTCAAGAGTATTGAAAGTCAAAGAGATCTAGGAGTACAGGTCCACAGATCACTGAAAGGGGCTACACAGGTGGAGAAGGTAGTCAAGAAGGCATACGGCATGCTTGCCTTCATTGGCCGGGGCATTGAGTATAAGAATTGGCAAGTCATGTTGCAGCTGTATAGAACCTTAGTTAGGCCACACTTGGAGTATAGTGTTCAATTCTGGTCGCCACACTACCAGAAGGATGTGGAGGCTTTAGAGAGGGTGCAGAAGAGATTTACCAGAATGTTGCCTGGTATGGAGGGCATAAGCTATGAGGAGCGATTGAATAAACTCGGTTTGTTCTCACTGGAACGAAGGAGGTTGAGGGGCGACCTGATAGAGGTATACAAAATTATGAGGGGCATAGACAGAGTGGATAGTCAGAGGCTTTTCCCCAGGGTAGAGGGGTCAATTACTAGGGGGCATAGGTTTAAGGTGAGAGGGGCAAAGTTTAGAGTAGATGTACGAGGCAAGTTTTTTACGCAGAGGGTAGTGGGTGCCTGGAACTCACTACCGGAGGAGGTAGTGGAGGCAGGGACGATAGGGACATTTAAGGGGCATCTTGACAAATATATGAATAGGATGGGAATAGAAGGATACGGACCCAGGAAGTGTAGAAGATTGTAGTTTAGTCGGGCAGTATGGTCGGCACGGGCTTGGAGGGCCGAAGGGCCTGTTCCTGTGCTGTACATTTCTTTGTTCTTTGTTCTTTGTTATTGGTTCACAATTTTTTTAATTAAAGTGCCTAATTATTTTTCTTCCAATTAAGTGGCAATTTAGCGTGGCCAATCCACCTATCCTGCACATCTTTGGGTTCTGGGGGTGAGACCCACGCAGACTTGAGGAGAATGTGCAAACTCCACACAGACAATGACCCAGAGCCGGGATCGAACCTGGCGTCAGGCAGCGGTTCTAACCACTGCGCCACCGTGCTGCCCAACTTCGGTTCATAGTCGAGTGAGGTTTCGAAGGGAAGGGCCAGCGCCGGAATAACGGGAAATCTACAGGAGATGAAGGGGAATGAAAACTGAGAAATAATGAAACACCGAGCAGCAGGAATTTGACCGTAAGCCACAAGAGGGCAGCAGTTATTCCAGAGAGAGAACCTCTGGTGAACCATCACTCCGTCTCTGAGCTTTGCAGTTAAAGCGAAATCAATGTGTCCTTGTATCACACCTTCAATATAGAACATTCCACAAACAACCGGTCCTTACACCTTGAATATGGAACAACATTCCAAAAATGACAACTTATATCACACATTTAATATAGAACACGATTTGACAGCACGTTCTAGGATTGTACAAAATTGGGCATCAGGAGATATTAGGGCAGATAAACAAAAGCTTGCACAAAGAGGCAGTGACTGGAGACTTTTCGGAAGTGATTTAATCTCAGCTATACTTCAACAGACGGGTAAGGATGAAAGACACCATTCAGCTGATTCACCTCCACTTAAACCTGATCCCAATCACTGCATCTGATCACCATTGACTGAATTTTGAGATTTCTCTGATATATACCTTTCCTGTCTGAAGAGTGTACATTGTCCCAAATTCAGTTCCTACATAATTCCAGTAGATCTATACACAACGTTACATCTGATCGCTTTGGCGGTGCTTAATTTGTTCATCCACATTCTTCCCTTTCTCCGTTACAATGCTGTTCCGTCGACCAGGAGATGGAGCACTCTCACACAGATCAGCAAGGCTCCAGCAGGCTAATCAATCATTGTACACTCTTAATCAGACACCTCACTCACAATCCACAGACAGGTGAACTGGGAAGTGGCCGCCCGGGTTGCTGTGAGAGTGAGCTTGGGGGGGTGAGGGTGAGTTGGGTTGGGGGGGGTGAGGGTGAGCCGGGTTGGGGGGGTGGTGAGCTGGGTGGGGGGGGGGGGGGGGGGGGGGGGGAGAGCTGGGGGGGGGGGGGGGGGAGCTGGGGGGGGGGGAGCTGGGTGGGGGGGGGGAGCTGGGTGGGGGGGGGGGAGCTGGGTGGGGGGGGGGTAGTGAGCTGGGGGGGGGGAGTGAGCTGGGAGGGGGGAGAGTGAGCTGGGAGGGGGGAGAGTGAGCTGGGGGGGGAGAGTGAGATGGGTGGGGGGGTGAGTGAGCTGGGTGGGGGGGTGAGTGAGCTGGGTGAGGGGGGAGTGAGCTGGGTGGGGGTGGAGTGAGCTGGGTGGGGGGGGAGAGTGAGCGGGGGTGGGGGGGGAGCTGGGTGGGGGGGCGTAGTGAGCTGGGTGGGAGGGGTGAGCTGGGTGGGGGGGATGAGCTGGGTGGGGGGGAGTCAGCTGGGTGGGGGGGAGTCAGCTGGGTGGGGGGGGAGTCAGCTGGGTGGGGGGGAGTGAGCTGGGTGGGGGGGGGAGTGAGCTGGGGGGGAGAGTGAGATGGGTGGGGGGGAGAGTGAGATGGGTGGGGGGGTGAGTGAGCTGGGTGAGGGGGTGAGTGAGCTGGGTGAGGGGGGAGTGAGCTGGGTGGGGGTGGAGTGAGCTGGGTGGGGGGGGGTGGAGTGAGCTGGGTGGGGGGGGGGGGGAGAGTGAGCGGGGGTGGGGGGGGAGCTGGGTGGGGTGGTGTAGTGAGCTGGGTGGGAGGGGTGAGCTGGGTGGGGGGGATGAGCTGGGTGGGGGGGAGTCAGCTGGGTGGGGGGGGAGTCAGCTGGCTGGGGGGGGAGTCAGCTGGGTGGGGGGGAGTCAGCTGGGTGGGGGGGGGAAGAGTGAGCGGGGGGGAGCTGGGTGGGGGGGTGTAGTGAGCTGGGTGGGGGGGTGAGCTGGGTGGGGGGGGAGTGAGTTGGGTGGGGGGGTGCAGTGAGCTGGGTGGGGGGTGAGCTGGGTGGGGGGGAAGTGAGCTGGGTGGGGGGAGAGTGAGCGGGGGTGGGGGGGGGAGAGTGAGCGGGGGTGGGGGGGGGAAGAGTGAGCTGGGTGGGGGGGGGAGTGAGCTGGGTGGGGGGGAGAGTGAGCTGGGTGGGGGGGAGAGTGAGCTGGGTGGGGGGGGAGAGTGAGCTGGGTGGGGGGGGAGAGTGAGCTGGGTGGGGGGGAGAGTGAGCTGGGTGGGGGGGGGAGAGTGAGCTGGGTGGGGGGGGGGGGTGAGCTGGGGGTGGGGGAGCGAATTGGGTGTCAGAATACAAGACCAGGCATGTACTTCTGAGGCTGTATAAGGCTGTGGTCAGACCCCATTTGGAGTATTGTGAGCAGTTTTGGGCCCCGTATCTAAGGAAGGATGTGCTGGCCCTGGAAAGGATCCAGAGGAGGTTCACAAGAATGATCACTGGAATGAAGAACTTGTCGTATGAGGAACGGTTGAGGACTCTGAGTCTGTACTCGTTGGAGTTTAGAAGGATGAGGGGGGATCTTATTGAAACTTACAGGATACTGCGAGTCCTGGATAGAGTGGACGTGGAGAGGATGTTTCCACTTGTAGGAAAAACTAGAACCAGAGGACACCATCTCAGACTAAAGGGACGATCCTTTAAGACAGAGATGAGGAGGAATTTCTTCAGCCAGAGGGTGGTGAATCTGTGGAACTCTTTGCCGCAGAAGGCTGTGGAGGCCAAATCACTGAGTGTCTTTAAGACAGAGATAGATAGGCTCTTGATTAATAAGGGGATCAGGGATTATGGGGAGAAGGCAGGAGAATGGGGATGAGAAAATATCAGCCATGATTGAATGTCAGAGCAGTCTCGATGGGCCGAGTGGCCTAATTCTGCTCCTATGTCTTGTGGTCTTATGGGCGTGGGAGTATGAACTGTGTGGGGGGGGTCAATCAAATCAAATCTCTGATATCTAACCCAGTGATCCAGGATCTCAATCTACACCAAATGTGACTCAAGCCAGGCCAGGACTGGGGACTGAACATCCCGGGCTGTGCGGTTTTTAGTCGGAACAGGCTGGGTAAAAGGGAGGAGGAGCAATCTTGGTCAGAGATAGTATCACAGACCTTGAACGAGATGCAGTTAGGAATTAGAATCTATATGGATGGAGGTGAGAAACAGGAAGGGAGCTCTGACCTTGTTTGATTTTTACCATAGACCTCAAAACAGTGGGGACCAAGTGGAAGAGAGCATTTGTCGGCAGGTTATGGAACGCTGCAGGGGAAGTAGGGTTGTGATAGTTGGCATTTCATTTACCCTAGGTTGGACTGGGAAAAGGGTAGATTGTGGGGCACAGAAGGAGAGAAATGCCTGCAGTGTGTGCAGGAGAACTTTCTGGAACACAGCATTCCCAGTCCTGCCAGGGAGCAAGCTGCGGGATGAGACAAATATACACTTAGAAAAATACGTTAATACTTGACGGTCAACATGGCCTTGTCAAGGGCAGGTCATGTCTGACAAATTAATTGAGTTATTTGACGAGGTGACACAGGCAGTAGATGAGGGTAGTGCCGTGGATGTTGTATATTTAGACCATCAGAAAGCATTTGATATGGTGCCAAGTGGCAGGTTGGTTAGCAAATTAGAAATGTTTGGGATTGATGGGTCCTTGGCAGCATGGATTAGAAGTTGGCTAAGAGACAGGAAACCGAGGGTTGGTATAGATGGGCATTTCTGACTGGAGACGAGTTGAAAGTGGTGTTCCCCAGGGCTCAGTGTTGGGACCCTTGCTTTTTCTGATTTATATCAATGATTTAGAGATGGGTGTTGAGGGCAAATTCTCTAAATTTTCAGATGATACTAAGCTAGGGAGAATAGTGAATTGTGAGGATGACGCTGAGCGACTTCAGAGGGACATTGACCAGGTGGCCAAATGGGCAGACACCTGGCAGATGAACTTCAACGCAGTGAAATGTGAGGTAATGCATTTTGGGAAAAGGAACATGGGAGACAATACAGGCTGAATGGTACAACTTTGAGGGGAGTCCAGGAGCAGAGGGACCTCGGGGTTCAAGTGCATCATTCTCTGAAGGTCTCCAGGCAAGTTGAAACAGTTGTTAAGAAGGCTAGAGCATCCTTGGGTTTATAACTAGAGACATAGAGTAAAGAAGCAAGGAAGTGATGCCACACCTCTACAAATCATTGGTCGGATCACATTTGGAATATTGTGTTCAGTTCTGGGCACCTTATTTAAGTGTTATGGGCCAGAGTTTAGAGAACCCCAAAGTGTACCATGGAGTTCACCTGACCCACAACTTTTAATAGATTGTGGTATGGGGAGCACAAGGCCCACTCTACAGGTGTGGTACAGCAGAAAATGGACCAGTGGTTTTTAAAACAAAACAATGTTTATTCTATGAACTCAAGTTAACCTTTCTAAACCAACAGTGAACATCTTTGCAACCAGTAAATCAAATACACCCCCCAAAGAATACAACACTAAGTAACCTGTATGCCGTCCTTTTATCATCCAAAAGACTTAACAGACCTTCAAACAGGAACACATTAGGGTTACATTTAATACTGAGACCTTTTTACAATTCTGAGTTTGCCAAATGATCCATAGATAGTCTTTGCGTGGCAGAGATGAACAGCAAACTGAAACTAAAAAAGCAGAAGTGGAGCTCAGCTCCACCCACACTCTGACATCACTCCAGTAGCATGAGAAGCTCCATTTCTTAAAGGTACTTTTCTTAAAACACCCATTTCTTAAAGGGTACTTTCACATGACATTAAGGAAGGATATTAAAGCCCTGGAGAGAGTGCAGAGGAGATTTACTTGAATTATAACGGCAATGAGAAATTTTAGATACAAGGAAAGATTGGAGAAATTGGGCTTGTTCTCCTTGGAGCAGAGAAGATTAAGAGGTGACCTTATTGAGGTGTTCAAAATTCAGGATAAAGAAGGATATTCTGTTTCCTATAGTTGGTATGAGTAGAGTTTTTTTTTAAATATGTTTATTGGTATGAGTAGAGTTGATGATATGGGAGTCAGTGGGTGTGGTTTATTTAGACATCCAGAACGCTTTCGACAAAGTCCCACATAAGAAATGAGTGTGTAAATCAAAAGCACATGGGATTGGGGGCAGGGTATTGAGATGGATAGAAAACTGGTCGGCAGACAGGAAACAAAGAGTAGGAATTAACGGGTCTTTTTCAAATTGGCAGGCAGTGACTAGTGGGGTACCGCAGGGACCGATGCTGGGACCCCAGCTATTCACAATATATATTAATGATTCAGATGAGGGAACAAAATGTAACATTTCTAAATTTGTAGATGACAGCAAGTTGTGTGGGAGGGTGAGCTGTGAGGAGGATGCAGAGATCCTTCAGTGTGATTTTTTACAAGTTGAGTGAGTGGGTAAATGAATGGCAGATGCAGTATAATGTGGACAAATGTGAGGTTATCCACCTTGGTAGCAAAAACAAGGCGGCAGACTATTATCTCAATGGCCAAAAATTAAATAGAAGCATATATAGAAAAGCAGGAGGAGGCCATTCAGCCCGTCCAGCCTGCTCCGCCATTCATTATCATGGCTGATCATCAACTTCAATACCCTGATCCCGCCTCCCCCCCCATATCCCTCGATCCCTTTAGCCCCAAGAGCTGTATCTAATTCCTTCTTCAAATTACACAACGTTTTCGCCTCAACTACTTTCTGTGGGAGTGAATTCCACAGATTCACCGCTCTCTGGGTGAAGAAATTTCTCCTCACCTCAGTCCTAAAAGGTTTACCCCTTATCCTCAAACTATGACCCCGAGTTCTGGACTCCCCCACCATCGGGAACATTCTTTCTGAATCTACCCTGTCTAATCCTGTTAGAATTTTATAAGTTTCTATGAGATCCCCTCTCACTCTTCTAAACTCCAATGAATTTAATCCTAACCTCATATGACAGTCCAGGAATCAGCCTGGTAAACCTTCGCTGCTCTCCCTCCATAGCAAGAACATCCTTCCTCAGATAAGGACACCAAAACTGCCCACAATACTCCCGGTGTGACCTCACCAACTCCCTGTACAATTGCAGTAAAAGATCTCTATTCCTATACTCAAATCCTCTCGCTATGAAGGCCAACATTCCATTTGCCTTCTTTACCGCCTGCTGTACCTGCGCGCTTACTTTCAGCGACTGATGCACAAGGTCTCGCTGAGTATCCACCTCTCTCAATTTACACCTATTCCAATGATATTCTGATTTCCTATTTTTGCTGCCAAAGTGGATAACCTCACATTTATCCACATTATACTGCATCAGCCTTGCATGTACCCACTCACTCAGCCTGTCCAAATCCCACTGAAGCATCTCTGCATCCTCCTCACAGCTCACCCTGCCACCCAGCTTTGTATCATCTGCAAATTTGGAGAAAATATATTTAGTCCCCTCGTGCAAATCATTAATATATGTGAACAGTTGGGGTCCCAGCACAGACCCCTGCAGTACCCCATTAGTCACTGTCTGCCAATCGGAATAAGACCTATTTATTCCAATATTTTGCTTCCTGTCTGCTAACCAGCTTTCTATCTATCTCAAGATACTACCTGTAATCCCATGCACTTTAACTTTACACATTAATCTGCTCTGTGAGACCTTGTCGAAGGCTTCTGAAAGTTCTTCTCCCTGGTCAACTCTACTAGTTACATCTTCAAAGAATTCCAGTAGATTTGTCAAGCATGATTTCCCTTTAGTAAATCCACGCTGACTGTCTGATTACAACCCTGCTTTCCAAATGCTGTGCTGTGAAATCCTTGATAATTGACTCCAGCAACACCCCTACTGCCGATGTTAGGCTCACTGGTCTATAGTTCCCTGTTTTCTCTCCACCTCCCCTTTTGAATCGCGGGGTTACATTTGCTACTCTCCAATCCTGAAGAAACCATTCCGGAGTCCAAAGAATTTTGGAAAATGACCATCCATGGATCGACTGTTCCTAGGGCCACTTACTTTGGGGCTGGTTTAGCACAGTGGGCTAAATAGTTGGCTTGTAAAGCAGAACAATGCCAGCAGCACGGGTTCAATTCCCGAACCGGCCTTCCCGAACAGGCGCCTGAATGTGGTGACTAGGGGCTTTTCACAGTAACTGCATTGAAGCCTACTTGTGACAATAAGCGATTATTATTAAGTACTCTGGGATGAAGATTATCCGGCCCTGGAGATTTGTCCACCTTCAAGCCCATTAATTTCCCCAAAACCATTTATTTACTAATTTCCTTCAGCTCTTCACTAAAACTTGTGCTATTCAGAACTCCTGGTACATTATTCATGTCTTCATTTGTGAAGGCAGATGCAAAGTATGTATGCAGTTCCTCAACCACTTATAATAATAATCTTTATTGTCACAGAATCAACAGTGCAGAAGGAGGCCATTCAGCCCATTGAATCTGCACCAGCCCTTGGAAAGAGCACCCTACCGAAGCCCACACCTCCACCCTATCCCTGTAACCCCATCCAACCTTTTTGGACACTTTGGGTAATTTAGCGCGGCCAATCCACCTACATCTTTGGACTGTGGGAGGAAACCGGAGCACCTGGAGGAAACCCACGCAGACATGGGGAGAAAGTGCAGACTCCACACGGACAGTGACCCAGCGGGGAATCGAACCTGGGACACTGGAGCTGTGAATCAACTGTGCTAAACACTGTGCTACCAGACTGTCACAAGTACAAAGAACAAAGAACAATAAAGCACAGGAACAGGCCCTTCGGCCCTCCAAGCTGCGCTGATCACATGTCCTATCTAGACCAACCGCCTGTATCCTTCTATGCCTCGTCTGTTCATGTGCCTAGCCAGATAAGTCTTGGCAGGCTTACATTAACACTGCAATGAAGGGCAGCACGGTGGTTAGCATTGCTGCCTCACGGCGCCGAGGTCCCAGGTTCGATCCGGCTCTGGGGCACTGTCCGTGTGGAGTTTGCACATTCTCACCGTGTTTGCGTGGGTTTCACCCCCACAAGCCAAAGATGTGCCGTGTAGGTGGATTGGCTACGCTAAATTGCCCTTAATTGGAAAAAATGAATTGGGTACTCTAAATTTATTTTTTAAAAAGCACTGCAATGAAGTTACTGTGAAAAGCCCCTAGTTGCCACATTCCGGCGCCTGTTCAGGTACACGGAGGGAGAATTCAGAATGTCCAAATTACCTAACAGCACGTCTTTCGGGACTTGTGGGAGGAAACCCACGCAGACACAGGGAGAACGTGCAGACTCCGCACAGGCAGTGACCCAACTCGGGAAGAGAACCTGGGATCCTGGCACTGTAAAGCAACAGTGCTAAACACTGTGCTACTGTTACCACAGGAAGTATTTGAAGCCAAAACAATGTATGGTTTCAAGAAGCAGTTAGATATAGCACTTGGGGCCAAAGGGGATCAAAGGATATGGGGGGAAAGCAGGATTAGGCTACTGAGTTGGATGATCAGCCATCATCAGAATGAATGGTGGAGCAGGCTCGAAGGGCCGAATGGCCTCCTCCTGCTCCTATTTTCTGTGTTTCTGTGATGCATTATCTCAATCTACACCAAAACTCTAATATTTAACAATACTTCATCCCCGGCCAACTACCTGTCACCCAACTGGTCACCATTAGTTTCAGATGATGAATTGATTTCAGTCATTATCAGGGTCCAAGCTGTGATTACTCCACCGATCTGATCCCTCTGTAGTTTCAGGCACGTGTTCTACATCCCAGCTCAGACTGGGAACAATGTGAGGGGCACTTCTAGAGGAAAGAACACTCAAAGATTTTATGAAAAAGGAGAAAGGTAAATAAATAGGCAAAAAGCTGAGAGATTACAGTGATTTTCCTTTTTTATTAACAGTCATGTTTCTGGGAGAGAGAAAAGGGCAGAGACATCCAACATGACAAGGCCGTGCTGAGAAGCTTTGTCTGTGCTGCCTCCCTCCCACCCACGTACCAAAGACTGGAGAGTTAAACACATTACAGGCTTATGACAGCTGCTCACTGAAAATTACGCTCCCCAACTAAGGCAACTCTTCAGGACAGCTCCAGGATCTAACAGATAAAACAGACACAAAAGCATCGTCTTGCAACAGCTCTGCTTTCCTGGAGAAATAAACAGCCACGCAGACTCCACATGCTCCAATGCACTTTGCTTTTTATAGAAAAGGCACCATGCAGCGTGGCGGTACATCCCACTGAGTGTGGCACTAACTATCAAAGCAGGCAAATACACAGCAACAAGCCTGAGAATCCTTATCAATGTACATTAAACCACATCCTCGACACAGCACTAGCAGTGGAGGGTGCCTTCACGCCGACAGATAAAATTATTTCTCTCTGGAAAAAAGCACTTGGTCATTTCTGCGTGGCTCACCCAGCCACAGCTTGTACTTTCAGTGAATTCACAATGTTCCGGGCAGTCCTTCAGGAAATATCTATGTTATCCTCTAAGTCTGAATAAAGATTGTAGACTTCCAGTTAGCACAAATACTTTATTCAATGGGTTTGTTCTGTTTCCAGAGCTTAACTAGATATAATAGTCAAGAGGGAGGACCAGTGAAGCTATGGTCAGCTGCCTATGCTGAGCTGCCCCTGTCTGCTGCTGCTCACTAGTCCTGTGCTTGTGAAAGAGGCAGATCCTCCCTTGGGCTGGACCCTTTATACTTGGTGCTGCCCTCTAGTGATGCTGTGGCTGTTACATCTGTCTGTAGTCCCTGGTGTATGTGCAGATGTATGTACAGATGTACAGATCACTACAATATCCACACACTTCCCGCGACACTAAAACTGGGAGCAGAAGTCACTGAACCAACTGCCCCACAGCTGCAGAAGGAAATAAAGCCTGAGAACAGCTGCATCTTCTCTGGAATGGAACCTCGCTAGAATGAAAGAGGAGGCAGACAACGTGTACCAGATCTGGACTTCACTGCAAGGTTTCAGCTAGAACCGCCTTTGGGAGGACAAGCCATTAATAAACATCACATCAGCACCAGATGATGCAGAGCAATCGAGAATCAGTGAGCCGGAGGGTGGAGTCAAAACTCAATGTTCACCAAGCAAGCATTCTTTCAAACAATCCCTGATTCATTGACTGCTTGATTTGATGTACTGTCACGTGTACAGTGAAAAGTATTGTCCTGTATACAGTCCAGGCAGATCGTTCCATACGTGAACAAACAGTGGACCTACATAAATATACAAAGTAAATACATAGACACAGGCATCGGGTGAAGCATACGGAGCGTAGTACTACTCAGTAGAGAAGGTGTGTGAAGAGATCAGTTCAGTCCATAAGAGGGTCATTCAGGAGTCTGGTAACAGCGGGGAAGAAGCTGTTTAACAGTTTTTGTTTTACAGATATGCAAGAGCAGCAATTTCTGTACTTCTTTCAGATTTCTAGCATTCACAGCATGTCCACATTGACTCTTACCAACTTTTCAGATGCACCATAGAAAGCATCCTATCTGGCTGCATCACAGCCTGGTATGGCAACTGCTCGGCCCAGGACCGCAAGAAACTTCAGAGAGTCGTGAACACCGCCCAGTCCACCACACAAACCTGCCTCCCATCCATTGACTCTGTCTACACCTCCCGCTGCCTGGGGAAAGCGGGCAGCATAATCAAAGCCCCCACCCACCCGGGTTATTCACTCTTCCAACCTCTTCCATCAGGCAGGAGATACAAAACTCTGAGATTCCCACAGCGACCTTCAAGACTTATCTGGATAGGCTCATGAACAGACGGGGTATAGAAGGATACAGGCAGTTGGTCTAGAAAGGACACGTAATCGGCGCAGGCTTGGAGGGCCGAAGGGCCTGTCCTATGCTTTATTGTTCTTTGTTCTTATTCTAACATGCACTAACTAATTCAAAAACAGCTTCTTCCCCACTGTTAACAGACTCCTGTTATGGACTGATCTGATCTCTCCACACACCTTCTCTACTGAGTAGTACTACACTCCATATGCTTCACACGATGGCTGTGTCTCTGTATTTACTTTATGTATTTACATTCACAACCTTTTGTAGTTTCCTGCGGTCTTGGGCAGAACAGGAACCATACCAAGCTGTGATACAACCAGAAAGAATGCTTTCTATGGTGCATCTGTAGAAGTTGGTGAGAGTCGTAGCTGACATGCCAAATTTCCTTAGTCTTCTGAGAAAGTAGAGTTGTTGGTGGGCTTTCTTAACTATAGTGTCGGCATGGGGGGACCAGGACAGGCTGTTGGTGATCTGGACATCTGTGTGTAGATGCATACAGTCTTACCGCTCATGTGTAGATGCTTACAGTCACGCCGCTGGTCTGTCAATGCGTACAGTCTGACCGCTTGTCTGTTGGTGTGCAGTCTCACTGCTTGTCTGTTGGTGTGTACAGTCTCACGGGTTGTCTGTCGGTGTGCACAGTCTCACTGCTTGTCTGTTGGTGTGTACAGTCTCACTGCTCGTCTGTTGGTGTGTACAGTCTCACTGGTTGTCTGTCGGTGTGTACAGTCTCACTGCTTGTCTGTTGGTGTGTACAGTCTCACTGCTCGTCTGTTGGTGTGTACAGTCTCACTGCTCGTCTGTTGGTGTGTACAGTCTCACTGCTTGTCTGTTGGTGTGTACAGTCTCACTGCTTGTCTGTTGGTATGTACTGTCTCACTGCTTGTCTGTTGGCGTGTACAGTCTCATTGCTTGTCTGTTGGTATGTACTGTCTCACTGCTTGTCTGTTGGTGTGTACAGTCTCACTGCGTGTCTGTTGGCGTGTACAGTCTCACTGCTTGTCTGTTGGTATGTACTGTCTCACTGCTTGTCTGTTGGCGTGTACAGTCTCATTGCTTGTCTGTTGGTGTGTACAGTCTCACTGCTCGTCTGTTGGTGTGTACAGTCTCACTGCTTGTCTGTTGGTGTGTACAGTCTCACTGCTTGTCTGTTGGTATGTACTGTCTCACTGCTTGTCTGTTGGCGTGTTCAGTCTCACTGCTTGTCTGTTGGTGTGTACAGTCTCACTGCTTGTCTGTTGGTGTGTACAGTCTCGCTGCTTGTGTGCAGGTGCAGATAGTCACACTTTATGCATTCACATACATGCACGGTAACTGTGATTTAGATGCAATTACTTTCTCCCTTACTCCAACTTCACCGATTACTTTCTCTATACTAGTGCTTTCTGCCCCTCACAGTATTTTGTGAAGGCCTTGCCCTCTCAACCTTGCCCCTCACCTGAGGTGTGGTGACCCTCAGGTTAAATCGCCACCAGTCAGCTCTCCCCCCTCAAAGGGGAAAGCAGCCTGTGGACCTCTGGGATTATGGTGGCTTTACCTTCCCTTTAGTATTTTCCACATGCTGGTATTCCACTCTTAATATTTCTTCTTGATTCCCACACCCCTGTTGAGTTAGTTAAAGCTCTTCTGACAGCACGAGCAAAACAGCACACAAGGAACTCTGTCCAGTTGTGTTCAGGTGCAACGCAGGTGCCATTTCCCCCAAAGCCAGTCCTAGTGTCCCAGGAAGCTAAAGCCCTCCCTCCAGCACCATCCTTCCGGCCACATATGCATCTGCATTAAAAATAGATAGCCATGCACAGACATGTGTACATGCTCAGGGCACAAAGAAAAGATTGCACAGCCACACCCTTACCCTAAGTAAAAAGTGTTATCCTCAGACCCATAGGTACACATGCACACCCACATAGAAGGACACAATGCACATCCCCATTGTACCTGCAACAGACTCAAGAGGCTGAATGGCCTCCGACTGCATCTAACTCCTAAGTTTGTTTGCATGAATAGCTTCTCTCTTTCACTTTGAGCATTTCACATCCCACAGAGACCCGGCCACCTGCCCTCACAAGATGACACTTGCTGAATCTCACCTGCTGGAAGGAACACCAAAGTCACACAAGTTGAATCTGACTCTTGTTCTCCTGAAGAACATGCAAATATGGTTTTGGTCTAAATTCCCGGTCAAAGGATGGTGACTTGAAGTTCAGTGCTCATTCAGCACTTATCGAAATGCGGTGGCATTGTCACTGGACTAGTGAACCAGAAACTCAGAGTAATGCTCTGGGGACCCGGGTTCGAATCCCACCACTGCAGATGGCGAAATTTGAATTCAATAAATATCTGGAATTAAAAGACTAGTGATGATCATGAAACCATTGTTGGGCCACAGTGTTTAGCACTGCTGCCTCACTGCACCAGGGACCCAGGTTCAATTCCAGCCTTGGGTCACTGTCTGTGCGGAGTCTGCACGTTCTCCCCGTGTCTGCGTGAGTTTCCTCCGGGGGCTCCGGTTTCCTCCCACAGTCCAAAGATGTGCAAGTTAGGTGGATTGGCCATGATAAATTGCCCTTAGTGTCCATAAAGGTTACGTGGGGTTACCGGGTTATGGGGATAGGATGGAGGTGTGGGCTTGATTTATGTAGGGAGCTCTTTCCTAGGGCCAGTGCAGACTCAATGGGCCGAATGGCCTCCTTCTGCACTGTAAATTCCATGATTGTCGTAAAAACCCATCCAGTTCACTAATGTCCTTCAGGGAGGGATATCTGCTGTCCTTACCTGGTCTGGCCTACGTGTGACTCCAGACCCACAGCAATGTGGTTGACTCTTAGCTGCCCCCTCAAGGGAAATTAGGGATGGGCAATAAACGCTGGCACAGCCTGCGACACCCACATCCCATGAACGAATCAAAAACAAACTTCAATGGAGTATCAAGTGCTGCAGTCGATATCTGCTCAATTGTTTTGTGGGTTTGCTTCATACCCACTCCTGGAAGTGAGCCCGGCTTCTTGAGGAATTAGTACAACCCAGAGTAGTTTCGAAATATGTCCTCACATGATCTCGCTCGACATTCAGAGGGAGCAGAGCAACATGACTGTGACACAGAACCAAACTGATAAACTAATTTATTTCTCAGTAAAAGGGAACGATTTCAATGACAGAGGATTCTCTCATGGTCAGTACCTAGAGGGGATCACTGCGGTGTTGAATTCTTTTCTCCACGTACACATACACACCACAGTGGATGGTGATCAGAAGCAGGACTCATAGCTGATCCTTCATGACTATGCTCAGAACTTAAGGGCAGCACGCTGCGCAGTGGTTAGCACTGCTACCTCACAGCGCCGAGGACCAGGGTGGCACGGTGGCACAGTGGTTAGCACTGAATGAATCAGGTACGTAGATAAATAGAAGATAGGAGGAGGCCTTTTGGCCCTTCGAGTCTGCTCCGCCATTCATCACGATCATGGCTGATCATCCAACTCAATAGCTAATCCTGCTTTCTCCCCATAGCCTTTGATCCCATTCTCCCCAAGTGCTACATCCAGCCGCCTCTTGAATATATTCAATGTTTTAGGGCAGCACGGTGGCGCAGTGGGTTAGCCCTGCTGCCTCACGGCGCTGAGGTCCCAGGTTCGATCCCGGCTCTGGGTCACCGTCCGTGTGGAGTTTGCACATTCTCCCCGTGTTTGTGTGGGTTTTGCCCCCACAACCCAAAAGATGTGCAGGTTAGGTGGATTGGTCACTCCAAATTGCCCCTGAACAGGAAAAAATGAATTGGGTACTCTAAAAAAAATTTAAAAAAGAATATATTCAATGTTTTAGCATCAACTACTTCCTGTGGTAATGAATTCCACAGGCTCACCACTCTGAGTGAAGAAATGTCTCCTTATCTCTGTCCGAAATGGTTTACCCTGAATCCTCAGACTGTGACCCCTGGTTCTGGACACACCCACCATCGGGAACATCTTCCCTGCATCTACCCTGTCCAGTCCTGTTAGAATTTTATAGTCTCTATGAGATCCCCCCTCATTCTTCTGAACTCCAGCGAGAACAATCCCAACCTCGTCAATCTCTCCTCATATGACAGTCCCGCCATCCCTGGAATCAGTCTGGTAAACCTTCGCTGCACTCCCTCGAGAGCAAGGACTTCCTTCCTCAGAGAAGGAGACCAAAACTGCCCACAATACTCCAGGTGTGGCCTCACCCAGGCCCTGTACAATTGCAGCAACACATCCCTGCTTCTATACTCGAAACCTCTCGCAATGAAGGCCAACATACCATTAGCCTTCCTTACCGCCTGCTGCACCTGCATGCTTACCTTCAGCGACTGGTGCACAAGGACACCCAGGTCCCGCTGCACACTCCCCTCTCACAATTTATAACCATCAAGTAGTAATCTACCTTCCTATTTTTGCTTCCAAAATGAATAACCTCATACTTATCCAAATCATACTGCATCTGCCATTGGTTTTCCCACTCGCCCAACCTGTCCAGATCATGCTGTAAGATCCCTGCATCCTCGTCACGATTCACCCTCCCACCTAATTTGGTATCATCTGCACACTTTGAGATGTTACATTTTGTTCCCGCATCCAAATCATTAATATATATTGTGAATAGCTGGGGTCCCAGCACCGATCCCTGTGGTGCCCCACCAGTGACTTGAATTTGAAAAGGACCCATTAATTCCTACTCTTTGTTTCCTGTCTGCCAACCAGTTTTCTAACCACCTCAATACATTTCCCCCAATCCCATGTGCTTTAACTTTGCACAATAATCTCTTATGCGGGACTTTGTCAAACGCCTTCTGAAAGTCCAAATATACAACATCGACTGGGTATGAATGAATGTGCTCAGATCTTAAATATGACACGGAAGACCATTCCATCTGCCACAGTCCATCCCGCTTTATACTCACATTCTGGATTCCCTTAGTATCCTAAAACTTATCTACCCAGTTGCAGTGCTCCTGGGACAAGTGCTGATAAGTGGGATTAGCACGGGATTAGGGGTAGTTATTGTCGGTGCAGACACGATGGGCCGAAGGGCTTTTTCTGCGCTGCACGGCTCTATGACTCTATCCACTGTCTGGGTTCATTTATCCTAATCAATCTCGTCTCAGAAACATCTCTCAATGCTTCAGCTAATGAGGTACTCTGAAGTCTATTTATTATTCTGAGTGACAGCAATTTTTGTGCAGAGCAACCTCCCATCAACTGCACTATGGTAAGTGTTCAGTTAACTTGTTTAAAATGACTGGTTAACAGAAGAATATTGACCAGGTGTTCTTCTTTCAATAGCATCTTGGGGTCTTTAAAATGCACCCGGGAAATTCCCAGGCCATGGTTTAATGTACAATCGGCCATGCCGAATTTAGGCATATCATATTCTGAATTTTCAGTCAATTGTTTAAAAAATCTGTAAATGAGCTGTTAAGATGGCTGCCACAAATCATGTGACTTTTGACATTTGGCCTGTAGGCAGTATCAGGTCTCTGGTGAATACCTGATGAAATATGGACGTAGGTGAGGATACCTAACAGCCATTTGAAGAATTCACACATCTCCCTGTTTAAGGATGGGCTAACACCCAAAGACTAAGGACTTTCCTGGCTGCATATTGCCATGTTTCATACTGGACAAAACGGAAGATTGAAACTCAACTTCCCATTGTATCACAATGGTCTCCACTATCCAAACAAGACTCAGAGGACCTCACACGTGTCAGCCCAGTGGTCATATGGTTAAAACCGGTTTCAGGGACTGCACCCTTATTACCCCAGGACCCAGAAGATCCATCGGAACTATCAGTCGTCAGCCAATCTGAGAACCAGACTCTGAAATGAGCTTCAAGTCATCAAGTAGCCAAAGTACTTTGTTTCAAACTTCACCTGCGAACCAACCTATTAGATATTAAATGACAGGAAACCTCACAACCTGCTGTGAGCCCCTCACTTTATAAGACCCTCACTTCAACTTTAAGTCACTGAATCGATTTGAGCAACCACAAGCCTACCACGTGGGCAATCATAAATCAGAGGCTGAATTAACTGTCATCTGTAAAATGCAATAGCTTCATCCAGTCATTGTGTCTGTGAGACCTGCGGAGACTCAGAGTCTCCTCATTATAAAGTCAGAGACTGCTGCTTGTCTCCAAGCATAAATACCTTGCACCTCCTTCCCAATAAAACAATACAAGCCTTCCTCTGATCTCGAACATTATAACCATTCAGTCTTTCTGTCAGGCAGACTTCTGAGCAAGTCACATGATGCCCTTCATTTCCCCAAAATTTTAAAGCTACCGGACCAAACTATAATAATCTTAAAAACTGCATAATTGTAACAGTATAAAACTTTGACACTGCAGCAATCCCACATCGCCTGAGCTTGTGCTACATTCCTGGCGCGGGGCTCCACTCCACAGCCTCTGATACAGAGTTGAGAAAGTCATCGAGTAAGTCAAGCTAACACCAAGAACAGCAGCTAATTGAGCCTAGTCTGGACAACACACTTCAAGCTTCCAGTCTTAGTGTCTGGGTCTGTTGTAGACTCATTTAAATGTTCTGACTGCCACAAATACTCAGATACTCCATTATCATTGTATTTTGCTACTTATCAGGATGGTAGAAGACCAATGGATTGGACTGTGGTCTTTACTTAACATAAGAACATAAGAACTAGGAGCAGGAGTCGGCCATCTGGCCCCTCGAGCCTGCTCCACTTTTCAATGAGATCATGGCTGATCTTTGTGGACTCAGCTCCACTCTCCGGCCTGAACACCATAACCCTTAATCCCTTTATTCTTTAGAAAGGCATCTATCTTTTTCTTAAAGACGTTTAAAGAAGGAGCCTCAACTGCTTCACTGGGCAAGGAATTCCAGAGATTCACAACCCTTTGGGTGAAGGAACTTTCAGAGGTAGATTGGGGGAGACTGTTGGCAGGCAAAGGGACGGCTGGTAAATGGGAGGCTTTTAAAAATGTGTTAACCAGGGTTCAGGGTAAGCACATTCCCTTTAGAGTGAAGGGCAAGGCTGGTAGAAGTAGGGAACCCTGGATGACTCGAGATATTGAGACTCTGGTCAAAAAGAAGAAGGAGGCATATGACGTACATAAACAACTGGGATCAAGTGGATCCCTTGAAGAGTATAGAGATTGTCGAAATAGAGTTAAGAGGGAAATCAGGAGGGCAAAAAGGGGACATGAAATTGCTTTGGCAAATAATGCAAAGGAGAATCCAAAGAGCTTCTACAGATACATAAAGGGAAAAAGAGTAACTAGGGACAGAGTAGGGCCTCTTAAGGATCAACAAGGACATCTATGTGCAGAGCCACAAGAGTTGGGTGAGGTCCTGAATGAATATTTCTCATCGGTATTCACGGTGGAGAAAGGCATGGATGTTAGGAAACTAAGGGAAATAAATAGTGATGTCTTGAGAAGTGTGCATATTACAGAGAAGGAGGTGCTGGAAGTCTTAAAGTGCATCAAGGTACATAAATCCCCGGGACCTGATGAAATATATCCCAGGATGTTGTGGGAGGCTAGGGAGGAAATTGCGGGTCCCCTAACAGAGATATTTGAATCATCGGCAGCCACAGGTGAGGTGCCTGAAGATTGGAGAGTGGCGAATGTTGTGCCCTTGTTTAAGAAGGGCAGCAGGGAAAAGCCTGGGAACTACAGACCGGTGAGCCTAACGTCTGTAGTAGGTAAGTTGCTAGAAGGTATTCTGAGAGACAGGATCTACAAGCATTTAGAGAGACAAGGACTGATTCGGGGCAGTCAGCATGGCTTTGTGCGTGGAAAATCATGTCTCACAAATTTGATTGAGTTTTTTGAGGGGGTGACCAAGAAGGTAGATGAGGGCAGTGCAGTAGATGTTGTCTACATGGACTTTAGCAAAGCCTTTGACAAGGTACCGCATGGTAGGTTGTTGCAGAAGGTTGAAGCTCACGGGATCCAGGGTGAGGTTGCCAATTGGATTCAAAATTGGCTGGACGACAGAAGACAAGAGGGTGGTTGTAGAGGGTTGTTTTTCAAACTGGAGGCCTGTGACCAGTGGTGTGCCTCAGGGATCGGTGCTGGGTCCACTGTTATTTGTGATTTATATTAATGATTTGGATGAGAATTTAGGAGGCATGGTTAGTAAGTTTGCAGATGACACCAAGATTGGTGGCACAGTGGATAGTGAAGAAGGTTATCTAGGATTACAACGGGATCTTGATCAATTAGGCCAGTGAGCCGACGAATGGCAGATGGAGTTTAATTTAGATAAATGTGAGGTGATGCATTTTGGCAGATCGAATCAGGCCAGGACCTACTCAGTTAATGGTATGGCGTTGGGGGAGTTATAGAACAAAGAGATCTAGGAGTACAGGTTCATAGCTCCTTGAAGGTGGAGTCGCAGGTGGACAGGGTGGTGAAGAAGGCATTCGGCATGCTTGGTTTCATTGGTCAGAACATTGGATACAGGAGTTGGGACGTCTTGTTGAAGTTGTACAAGACATTAGTACGGCCACACTTGGAATACTGTGTGCAGTTCTGGTCACCCTATTATAGAAAGGATATTATTAAACTAGAAAGAGTGCAGAAAAGGTTTACTAGGATGTTACCGGGACTTGATGGTTCGAGTTATAAAGAGAGGCTGGATAGACTGGGACTTTTTTCCCTGGAGCGTAGGAGGCTTAGGGGTGATCTTATAGAGGTCTATAAAATAATGAGGGGCATAGATAAGGTAGATAGTCAACATCTTTTCCCAAAAGTAGGGGAGTCTAAAACTAGAGGGCATAGGTTTAAGGTGAGAGGTGAGGGATTCAGAAGGGCCCAGAGGGGCAATTTCTTCACTCAGAGGGTAGTGAGTGTCTGGAATGTGCTGCCAGAGGTAATAGTAGAGGCGGGTACAATTGTGTCTTTTAAAAAGCATTTAGATAGTTACATGGGTAAGATGGGTATAGAGGGTTATGGGCCATGTGCGGGCAACTGGGACTAGCTTAATGGTAAAAACTGGGCGGCATGGACTGGTTGGGCCGAAGGGCCTGTTTCCATGCAGTAAACTTCTATGATTCTATGATTCTAAGAAGTTCCTCCTAAACTCGGTCCTAAATCTACTTCCCCTTATTTTGAGGCTATGCCCCCTAGTTCTGCTTTCACCCGCCAGTGGAAAAAACCTGCCCGCATCTATCCTATCTATTCCCTTCATAATTTTATATGTTTCAATAAGATCCCCCCCGCATCCTTCTAAACTCCAATGAGTACAGTCCCAGTCTACTCAACCTCTCGCCATAATCTAATCCCCTCAACTCTGGGATCAACCTAGTGAATCTCCTCTGCACTCCCTCCAGTGCCAATATGTCCTTTCTCAGGTAAGGAGACCAAAACTAAACACAATACTCCAGATGTGGCCTCACCAACACCCTATACAATTGCAGCATAACCTCACTAGTCTTGAACTCCATCCCTCTAGCAATGAAAGACAAAACTCGATTAGCCTTCTTAATCACCTGTTGCACCTGCACACCAACTTTTTGCGACTCGTGCACCAGCACACCCAGGTCCCTCTGCACAGCAGCATGTTTTAACATCTTACCGTTTAAATAATAATCCATTCTGCTGTTATTCCTCCCAAAATGGATAGCCTCACACTTGGCAACATTGAATTCCATCTGCCAGACCCTAGCCCATTCACCTAACCTATCCAAATCCTTCTGCAGACTTCCGGTGTCCTCTGCACTTTTTGCTTTACCACTCATCTTAGTGTCGTCTGCAAACTTTGCCACATTGCACTTGGTCCCCAACTCCAAATCATCTATGTAAATTGTGAACAACTGTGGGCCCAACACTGATCCTTGAGGGACCCCACTAGTTACAGGTTGCCAATCAGAGAAACACCCATTTATCCCCACTCTCTACTTTCTGTTAGTTAACCAATCCTCTACCCATGCTACCACTTTATGCTCAATGCCATGCATCTTTAGTTTATGCAGCAACCTTTTGTGTGGCACCTTCTCAAAAGCTTTCTGGAAATCCAGATATACCACATCCATTGGCTTTCCGTTATCTACTGCACTGGTAACGTCCTCAAAAAATTCTACCAAGTTAGTCAGACACGACCTACCCTTTATGAACCCATGCTGCGTCTGCCCAATGGGACAATTTCCCTCCAGGTGCCCCGCTATTTCCTCCTTAATAGATTCCAGCATTTTCCCTACAACCGAAGTTAAGCTTACCGGCCTATAATTACCCGCTTTCTGCCGACCTCCTTTTTTAAACAGTGGTATCACGTTTGCTACTTTCCAATCCTCTGGGACCACCCCAGAGTCTAGTGAATTTTGATAAATTATCACTAGTGCGTTTACAATTTCCCTAGCCATCCGGGCCAGGAGACTTGTCTACCTTTAGCCCCATTAGCTTGCCCAAAACTGCCTCCTTAGTGATGACAATCATCTCAAGGTCCTCACCTATCATATCTTTATTTCCATCAGTCACTGGCATGTTATTTGTGTCCTCCACTGTGAAGACTGACCCCAAAAACCTGTTCAGCTCCTCAGCCATTTCCCCGTCTCCTATTATTAAATCTCCCTTCTCATCTTCCAAAGGACCAATATTTACCTTAGCCCTTCTTTTTTGTCTTATATATTTGTAGAAGCTTTTACTATCTGCTTTTATGTTCTGAGCCAGTTTACTTTCATAGTCTACCTTACTCTTCTTTATGGCTTTTTTAGTAGCTTTCTGTTGTCCCCGAAAGACTTCCCAGTCCTCTAGTCTCCCACTAATTTTTGCCACTTTGTATGATTTTTCCTTCAATTTGATACTCTCCCTCACCTCCTTAGATATCCATGGTCGATTTTTCCCCTTTCTACCGTCTTTCTTTTTTGTCGGTATGCACCTTTCCTGAACACTGTGAAAGATCGCTCGGAAGGTTCTCCACTGTTCCTCAACTGCTTCACCATGAAGTCTTCATCCAACATTTCTGATGTCTCCATGTTCTCGTCTGATTTGATGCTAAAGAGACGAAGAAATGTGCACAAATCTAATATTAAACTAAGGCAATGTGAAGTGCTGGGTTCATCAGCTTTTATAGTGGAACTGTGCACTCAGCCCTTCCACTCTCAGGTCCATATCCCATCACAAAAACTGCTGTGACCTCATACTTCAATTCAGCGCCTTGCCATGTCAACCACTCCAACACCTGCTGAGACCTTCTCATGGGCATTCCTCCAAACAACATCTTAACATTCTATTTCTGCAGTTTATTGATTATATCCATGTACCCCTTATTATGATCCCGGACCCAACCCCAATATTTGTTATGGTACCGGACAAAAACCCCAATCACTTTTTTAAATGTGTAAAACTGAGGATAGGATACTTTGCTCGCGGAGTGATTCCACACACAAATAGGGATATTTATTATTAACACAGGATTAAACTACTGTATCACAGAAATATAGCTCATAATTGCCATTTAAACAATGCTGAACAATAAAATCAAACATTTTAACTTCTAACTGATACCTCCTTTATCTCCAAACAAGCAAAACCCACCACAGGTCAAAAAACATTTTTAGATAAAGTTAGCAAACATAGGATTACTTGCCATTCTCTGGATAGAGAGTTCTTTGAAAGAATGTTTGGAGAGAGAGATTGTTTCAGTAAACAGTCAACAGATCCCTGTCTGTCAGATTACTGCTGAATCTGACAACCTCCTACAAAAGCTGTTGTTCAGGACAGCTTCCAGAAAACTAACACAAAAAATATTGACTGCTACAGACCTGGCTCCTCCCATTACATATATCATTTTTATCCCACTTAAACTCCATGACCTACTTAAGTTTGAACACAATGTCTCTAATTATCTATTCCCCAGAAATCATAGCAATGTCCCATTAGGCCTCTCCTCGTAAACATGAGCATGGCTTGAAAGAATGATGATCTCATTTTTATGACATCTTAGTTGCACTTTTTGCAGCTACAAAATCTGTGTCGTTTAAACCAAATATTACTGCAGCTGATATATTCACACCCGAACCCAGGCTTTTAAAACCATTATTGCACCAGATATGTACAATATATATACCAATGTCTTACATTCATCACACCCTGGTTATAAAGCCATGGTGGGTGGGGAGAGGGTATTAATAATACTATGTTCCAAACACTACTATGACTACAGGGAGACTAACAACAAGAGGATGCTGGAACTTACTAGCTTAATGAGTACCTCAGCGCCTGTAATTAGGATGTCACACTGCGAACGGGAAAGGGCCCTGCATTGGTTGCAGCAATTAAATCCCAAGGAGCTTGTGTGAACAAGGCATATATATTTCTATACAAATAATATAGACACACACAAACCATATCACACTGTGTGAAACCAGTGTACAAGTCAGCACTTTAATTAAACTCCACTCTAACAAGCGCTTAATAAGTAATTCACAAGGTTGTGACCTTGAACCAACACGGTCCATGTATAGCTAATATACAGGTCCCTGCATCCCAGGAATACATAACAGAGTTTGAAACTAGAGGCATCCTAAACTTAAGAAATTATTTCAAAATCGATCACACACAAAATCATCATTAAATATCCCCTATTTACTCACTACATTCTAAAATTACTTTTTGACAGACTTCATTTCAACAGTGCAACACAGTACCAAGCTCCAGGGGTTAGTTTTGGGGCCCTGGTTTTACTGATATATATGAATAACTTAGGCCTCACTATAGAGGGGACAATTTCAGCTGATACAAAACTGTGAACCGTGAGGAGGATAGTGCAGAATGTCATAGTCAGTTTTGTGGAATGAGCTGACTAGTGCCAGATGAAATTTAATGCAGGGGAGAGTGAAGTGATTCATTTTGGAAGGAGGAACATGGAGAAAGATTATAGAATAAAGGGGACAATTCTAAAGGGGATGCAGCAGCAAAGGGACCTGGGTAGATATTTGCACAAGTCATTGAAGGTGGCAGGACGGGTAGAGAGAACAACTGAGAAAGTAGACAGTATTCTGGGCTTAAACAGGGGCACAGAGCATAAAAGCAAGAATGTTAAACTTGTACAGAACACAGGTTGGGCCTAAATTGAAGTATGTGTTCGACACTTTAGGAAGGATGTGAAGGCATCAGAGAGAGTGCAGAAAACGTTCATGAGTATGGTACCAGGGATGAGGAACTTCAGTTACAGAAACGGACTGGAAAGGTTCGGACTGCTCCTTGGATAAGATTCTGAGGAGATTGGATAAGGTATTCAAAGTCATGAGGGGTTAGGCTAGATAGGCAGAAACTGTTCTCATTGGTGGAAGGGTCAGGAATAAGAGGGAACTGATTTAAGGTAATTAACAACAGAAGCAAAGACAACGTGAGGAAAAGGTTTTCCACACAGTGAGTGGTTTGAGTCTGGATCACACTGCCTGAGAGTGTGGTGGAGGCGGGTTCAATCAGGCTTTCAAAAGGGAACTGCATGTTACCTGAAAATAAAAAAATGTGCAGAATTGGGGGGAGAAGATGGGGAAGGCACGAGGTGAATTGCTCCTTCAGAGAGTTGGTGCCGATATGACAGCCTGAATGGGCTCCTGCTGTGCTGCAACCATTCTGTGATCCTGTGATTCTGTACAGATAGGAACAGGAGAACCCAAGGATCTAATTCAAAGCAAGTCAGGGAAGGAGAAGCACACCCTGATGGAAATCAGTGAAATGTACATTTCATAGATTTGAATTTTTTTGAAACCAGAAGGACCACCTGGCATCGGCCTAGGCATTGGAAACGACAACAGCACACCCAGCATTGTCAATCCTGCAAAGTCCTCCTTACTAACATAGGATAGGCCAAAATTGGGAGAGCTATCTCACAGAATAGCCATCAACAGGCTGGCATAGTCATATTCACGGAATCATACCTTCCAGGCATTGTCCCAGGTGCACATCATCACAATCCCTGGGTGTCCTGTACCACTGGTTAGGTGGCAGCACAGTGGTATACAGTCGGGAGGGAGTTGCCCCGGACATCTTCTCTCTGGAACCCACAAAGTCTCATGGAATCAGGTCAAACATTGGCAAGGAAACCTCTGCAGGTTACCAGCTACCGTAACCACTCGATGAATCAGTACTTCTCAGTGTTTAACATCACTTGGAGGAAGTACTGAGGGTGGCAAGGGTGCCAAACGTACTCTGGCTGGGGGACTTCAATGTCCAACACCAAGGGTGGATCAGTAGCACCATTACTGATGAGCTGCCTGGGTCCTAAATGACATAGCTGTGGCAGGTGAGGGAGCCAACAAGACGGAAAGACCTATAGAACCTCACTCTCACCAATCTACCTGTCACGGGTCCATTTGTCCATCAACAGTATTGGCAGGAGCCAAAGAAATGGCTGAGGGACTAAATTCGTACTGTGCTTCTGTCTTCACAAAGCATAATGTGAATAATGTACCGGAAGTTCGAAGAAACACAATTTTTAGTGAGGAGCTGAAGGAAATTAGCATTAGTAAAGAAATAGTTTGGGGGAAATTAATGGAATTGAAGGCGGGTAAATCTCCAAGGCCTGATAATCTTTAATCTAAAGGAAGAGGCCCTAGAAATAGTAGATCCATTGGTGGTCATTTTTCCAAAATTCTTTGGACTCTGGAATGGTTGCTACAGACTGGAGGTTAGCGAATGTAACCCCGCGATTCAGAAAGGGAGGTAGAGAGAAAACAGGGGACTATAGACCAGTGAGCCCAACGTCGGTAATAGGGAAGTTGCTGGAGTCCATTATCAAGGATTTCATAGCACAGCATTTGGAAAGCAGGGGTGTAATCAGATGAAAGGAAAATCATGCTTGAAAAATCAACTGGAATTCTCTGATGATGTAACTCGTGAGTTGACAAGGGAGAACCAGCGGCTGCGATTTATTTAGACTTTCAGTAGGCTTTCAACAAGGTCTCACATAGCAGATTACTGTATAAAGTTAAAGCGCATTGGATTACAGGTAGTGTCTTGAGATTGGTAGAAAGCAGGTTAGCAGACAGAAAACAAAAAGTTGCAATAAATGGGTCTTTTTCTGATTGGTATTGTTATGGGCGAGGCGTTTTCAGAACCTCAAAATGTATCATGGAGTTCAACCAACCTCTCCCTTTAATGGATGACATTGGTACGGCCACACTTGGAATACTGTGTGCAGTTCTGGTCACCCTATTATAGAAAGGATATTATTAAACTAGAAAGAGGGCAGAAAAGATTTACTGGGATGTTACCGGGACTTGATGGTTTGAGTTATAAGGAGAGGCTGGATAGACTTTTTTCCCTGGAGCGTAGGAGGCTTAGGGGTGATCTTATAGAGGTCTATAAAATAATGAGGGGCATAGATAAGGTAGATAGTCGACATCTTTTCCCAAAGGTAGGGGAGTCTAAAACTAGAGGGCATAGGTTTAAGGTGAGAGGGTAGAGATTCAGAAGGGCCCAGAGGGGCAATTTCTTCACTCAGAGGGTAGAGAGTGTCTGGAATGTGCTGCCAGAGGTAGTAGTAGAGGCGGGTACAATTGTGTCTTTTAAAAAGCATTTAGATAGTTACATGGGTAAGATGGGTATAGAGGGTTATGGGCCAAGTGCGGGCAACTGGGACTAGCTTAATGGTAAAAACTGGGCGGCATGGACTGGTTGGGCCGAAGGGCTTGTTTCCATGCTGTAAACTTCTATGATTCTATGATTCTATGATTAGTTGCTTTTCCTAGCACACTGCTTGTTCCCTCGGTGTGGGATTACAATTATGGACACGTGGGTTTTTAAACACAAAACACTGTTTATTCCATGAACTCAACTTAACATCTTAAATAAACATTGGATCTCTTAACACCCCTTACTTCAAAGATAACGCCGAAAATATTGCAACAGTAAATAATTCCTTAAAATGTTCCTTCAAACTTCCAAGAGACTTAACACCTTTAAACAGAATCACAACAGGTTAAAGGCTATTATGAGTTTAAATCACCCCAAAGGATCCACAGGTAGTCTTTCATAGCCGAGATCCAGCTCACTGCAAACACAGACACTCCCAAGCTCTTTTCAAACTGCAGCTCTCTGGAAACACACAGACACACACAAGCTCTTTTTCAAAACTGAAACTAAAAACTGCAAAATGGCTGATCTGACCTCAGCTCCACCCACTCTCTGACATCACTGTTTTCTTAAAGGTACATTGCTTAAACATCCATGTCTTAAAGGTACTCTCACATGACAGTAGGCCGTGGCTTACAAAATTCTAACAGGATTAGTCAAGGTAGATTCAGAAACAATGTTCCCGATGGTGGAGGAGTCCAGAACTAGGATAAGGGATAAACCTTTTAGGACTGAGGTTAGGAGAAATTTCTTCACCCAGAGAGTGGTGAATCTGTGGAATTCGCCACCACAGAAAGTAGTTGAGGCCTAAATGTTGTGATTTTTTAAAATATATATATTTATTGAAATTTTATATAACACTAACAATCTTACAAAAATCAACCAAAGATGTAAAGGTACAATGTCAAGGGTACAAACAAATCCCCAATCAAAAACACAAAATAAAACTTAAACACAATGACTAAATCCCCTGACAACTGTCAGTATCCAGACCCTTAAAAAAGGAAACAAATGGTTTCCGTCTAAAGTAGGACTTCCCCACCGACTCCCTGATGCCATATTTAATTGTTTCTAAGTGCAGGAATGTCATTTATTCGCCCAGCAAGCCGGAAGCTCTGGGCGGGATGGGAGACCTCCAGCTAAGCAATATTCGGCTCCGGGCTACAAGTGAGGCAAAGGCGACAACATCAACCCCCACCCAGAGTGAAACGCCGGGGAGTCTGAGACCCCAATGGACATGGCTTCCAATGGGTATGGCTCTAAAACTACCTGGAGAATCTCCAATATAGTGTTGAAAAAGGAAACCCAGGGGCTGGCAAGTTTGGGGCAGGACTAAATCATATGTGTGTGGTTAGCTGGGGCAAGTGAACAGCGATCACACTTGTCCTCCACATTGGGGAAAAGCCCATTCATCCTCACCCTGGTCAAGTACAATCTGTGTAATAGAACATAGAAAATACAGCACAGAACAGGCCCTTCGGCCCACGATGTTGTGCCGAACCTTTGTCCTAGATTAATCATAGATTATCATTGAATTTACAGTGCAGAAGGAGGCCATTTGGCCCTTTGAGTCTGCACCGGCTCTTGGAAAGAGCACCCTACCCAAACTCAACACCTCCACCCAACACCAAGGGCAATTTGGACATTAAGGGCAATTTATCATTGGCCAATTCACCTAACCCGCACATCTTTGGACTGCGGGAGGAAACCGGAGGAAACCCACGCAGACACGGGGAGGACGTGCAGACTCCGCACAGACAATGACCCAAGCCGGAATCGAACCTGGGACCATGGAGCTGTGAAGCAATTGTGCTATCCACAATGCTACCGTGCTGCCCTTAAGAACAAATAAATCTACACTATATCATTTTACCGTCATCCATGTACCTATCCAATAGCTGCTTGAAGGTCCCTAATGTTTCTGACTCAACTACTTCCACAGGCAGTGCATTCCATGCCCCCACTACTCTCTGGGTAAAGAACCTACCTCTGATATCCCTCCTATATCTTCCACCTTTCACCTTAAATTTATGTCCCCTTGTAATGGTTTGTTCCACCCGGGGAAAAAGTCTCTGACTGTCTACTCTATCTATTCCCCTGATCATCTTATAAACGTCTATCAAGTCGCCCCTCATCCTTCTCCGCTCTAATGAGAAAAGGCCTAGCACCCTCAACCTTTCCTCGTAAGACCTACTCTCCATTCCAGGCAACATCCTGGTAAATCTTCTTTGCACCTTTTCCAGAGCTTCCATATCCTTCCTAAAATGAGGCGACCAGAACTGTACACAGTACTCCAAATGTGGCCTTACCAAAGTTTTGTACAGCTGCATCATCACCTCACGGCTCTTAAATTCAATCCCTCTGTTAACGAACGCGAGCACACCATAGGCCTTCTTCACAGCTCTATCCACTTGAGTGGCAACTTTCAAAGATGTATGAACATAGATCGCAAGATCTCTCTGCTCCTCCACATTGCCAAGAACTCTACCGTTAACCCTGTATTCCGCATTCATATTTGTCCTTCCAAAATGGACAATCATAGATTATCATAGAATTTACAGTGCAGAAGGAGGCCATTCAGCCCATCGAGTCTGCACCGGCTCTTGGAAAGAGCACCCTACCCAAGGTCAACACCGCCACCCTATCCCCATAACCCAGTAACCCCACCCAACACTAAGGGCAATTTTGGACACTAAGGGCAATTTATCATGGCCAATCCACCTAACCCGCACATCTTTGGACTGTGGGAGGAAACCGGAGCACCCGGAGAAAACCCACGCACACACGGGGAGGATGTGCAGACTCCGCACAGACAGTGACCCAAGCCAGAATCGAACCTGGGACCTTGGAGCTGTGAAGCAATTGTGCTATCCACAAGGCTACCGTGCTGCCCACACTTCACACTTTTCAGGGTTAAACTCCATCTGCCACTTCTCAGCCCAGCTCTGCATCCTATCTATGTCTCTTTGCAGCCGACAACAGCCCTCCTTACTATCCACAACTCCACCAATCTTCGTATCGTCTGCAAATTTACTGACCCACCCTTCAACTCCCTCATCCAAGTCATTAATGAAAATCACAAACAGCAGAGGACCCAGAACTGATCCCTGCGGTACGCCACTGGTAACTGGGATCCAGGCTGAATATTTGCCATCCACCACCACTCTCTGACTTCTATCGGTTAGCCAGTTCGTTATCCAACTGGCCAAATTTCCCACTATCCCATGCCTCCTTACTTTCTGCATAAGCCTACCATGGGGAACTTTATCAAATGCCTTACTAAAATCCACGTACACTACATCCACTGCTTTACCTTCATCCACATGCTTGGTCACCTCCTCAAAGAATTCAATAAGACTTGTAAGGCAAGACCTACCCCTCACAAATCCGTGCTGACTATCCCTAATCAAGCAGTGTCTTTCCAGATGCTCAGAAATCCTATCCTTCAGTACCCTTTCCATTACTTTGCCTACCACCGAAGTAAGACCTGTAATTCCCAGGGTTATCCCTAGTTCCTTTTTTGAACAGGGGCACGACATTCGCCACTCTCCAATCCCCTGGTACCACCCCTGTTGACAGTGAGGACGAAAAGATAATTGCCAACGGCTCTGCAATTTCATCTCTTGCTTCCCATAGAATCCTTGGATATATCCCGTCAGGCCCGGGGGACTTGTCTATCCTCAAGTTTTTCAAAATGCCCAACACATCTTCCTTCCTAACAAGTATTTCCTCGAGCTTACCAATCTGTTTCACACTGTCCTCTCCAACAATATCGCCCCTCTCATTTGTAAATACAGAAGAAAAGTACTCATTCAAGACCTCTCCTATCTCTTCAGACTCAATACACAATTTCCCGCTACTGTCCTTGATCGGACCTACCCTCACTCTAGTCATTCTCATATTTCTCACATATGTGTAAAAGGCTAGTACTAGGAACTGGATTAAACTCAATCAAAGCCAAGAGGATGTGGAGTTCACCCTGTAGAGGGCTTCCCTCCAAACCTCACTGTAAGCACAGGTCCTAGCTCCCACTTCCATCTCACCCTCACTCCATCCAATTGGATGGTATCTGATGGGACAATACAGAGCTTAAATAGACCCCTTGCCAGGTTGACCCAAGGTTAATCCCCTTTCAATGGGCGGGAGCGGGGGGGGGGGGGGGGGGGGGGGGCAGGCCAAAGGAAAGGAAGGAACAGCTTTATGAGAAACATCACGCATCTGACAATAACGAAAGAGGCTAGAATTGGACAACTGAGTGGGATTCTCCACCTTCGGGATGCTCCATTTTGCTGGCAGCCCAGGGGTTTCCTGATGGCGTGGGGCTGCCCCACAATGGGAACCCCATAAGACCATAAGACATATGAGCAGAATTAGGCCACTCGGCCCATCGAGTCTGCTCCGCCATTCAATCATGGCTGATATTTTCTCATCCCCATTTTCCTGCCTTCTCCCCATGACCCCTGATCCCCATTGACCAGCCGGCATAACGGAGCATCCCGCCAGCAGGGTGAAACAGAAAAGTGGCGTGCTGGGGTGGAGAATCCAGCCCCTGGAATTTGTTAGCCATCTCTTTGCAACTGGCAAATCCCCCCTCGACAAATAGATCCCGAAAACACTGAAGTCCCTTTGCCCTCCAAAATTTAAATGGAGGGTTCAAACCAGAAGGTAAAAAGAGGCGATGATTATAGTTAGGTTAACAAAGACAGGGAAGAAAGCTTAAAGTGCTGCCGAAACTGCATCCAATTCCCAAGGGAGCAAATCACCATTTGAGGAAAATCTAGCAGGAGAGCAGGGCAGTGATGCAGTAATTATGCCATGAAGAGTAGAGGTGGTGTCTGAGCAAGCCTCCATTCAGCCCCAAATCGAGTCAGGGTCACTAATCCACTGCAAAATATTTTGGATGTTGGCGAGCGAGAATCTCCAATAGATATTCCCATTCCGCCCTATCAAATGTTTTTACAGATTTGAGAGATATGACAACCTCAGGCTTGGATGCTGAGGAGGGGGAAAGAAAAATGTTTAAAACGTGACAAAACATTGGCCGACAATTGTTGGCCCTTCACAAAGCCTGTTTGATCCTTCTGCAGTGATGTCAGAGTGTGGGTGGAGCTGCGCTGTCTGTCTGTTTTACTTTCGCTTTGAGCTAGTAGCTACAGGGTGTGTTTAGTTTCATTTTGCAGATTGGGAGCTGCATTCAGCAAAATCAGGTGTAAGTCTGATTTCTTTCTGCATGAAAGGAATGTCTTCAAATCACTTGCTAATTTAAAAGTGATAACTGCTCTCAGTAGAGAATTTAAATCTGATCTCTGTGTTAAAGAGGGTATTTGTCTTATGGGTGTTGCAAGGAAAGATTAAGGGTTACTTATAGAGTACTGTATTCTTTGGGGGGAGTAGTTGAGTTGATAGTTGCTAAGATGTTTACTATGTGTTTATAAAAATGTTAACTAGATTTCATAGAATAAATATTGTTTTTGTTTAAAAATACTTTTCGATCTCTGTTGCATCACACCTGTAAAGTAGGCCCGTGTGCTCCCCATAACCAAAATCTATTTAAAGTTGTGGGTCAGGTGAACTCCATGATACACTTTGGAGTTCTCTAAACCCTGGTCCGTAACAAATAGAATTAGATATTGCTCTTGGAGATAAAGGGAACAAGGGATATGGGGGGAAGGCAGGATCAGGGTATTGAACTTGATGATCAGCCATCATCATAATGAATGGCGGAGCAGGCTCGAAGGGCTGAATGGCCTTCTCCTGCTTCTATTTTCTACATATGTTTCTATGCATGTATATATGAGTGATCACCATGCAGTCATTATAGAGAGGACGTCTTCCCTTCACGTTGAGGGTACCCACTGGCATAAAAGAAAATTACTGCGGATGCTGGAATCTGAAACAAAAACAGAAAATACTGGACAATCTGAGCAGGTCTGACAGCGTCTGTGGAGAGAGAAGGGAGCTCACGTTTTGAATCTGGATGAGATTTTGTCAAAGCCGGAGAGAACTGGGAATGGAGTCAGATTTATACTGCAGTTGGGGGGGAGCAGTGGGGCCAGCGATAGGTGGAGATTGACAAAGATGTCATTGACACAAAGAGAATGCCAATGGTGGAGATAATGACTAAAAAGGGAGCTGACAGTGGCAAATTGGAGTTCAGAATGTGTTAATAGCAGAACAAAGGTGAGCAGTGTGTCAAAGGACAACTTGGAACAGGGAACAGATGGCCCAAGTGGGGTGGGGTAGGAGGGACGACGGTGAGGGAAAAATGGATCAACGGAAGGAATGAAAATGAATTGATCAAAATAAAAACGGAGCAACGGAGGAGGAGAGAGTTCACAGTCGTAAGTTGTTGAACTCTCTATCATGCTGTGTGGCACTACGGCGATGCTAAAGGGATAGATTTAGAACAAGTCTAGCAACTCAAACGCGGCATCCATGATGTGCTGTAGGCCACCGGTAGCAGCAGAATTGTAACCTCATGGCCCAGCATATCCCCCACTATACCATTACCATCAATCCATGGATCAACCCTGGTTCAATCAAGAGTGCAGTCGAGCTTTCCAGGAGCCAAGGCAACCTACAAATGAGGCATCAAACTGATGAAGCCACAACACGGGACCACTTGCATACCAAATAACACATGCAGCAATCGATAGACAGAGCCTAAGCAATCCCACAACCAATAGATCAGATCTAAGCTCTGCAGTCCTGTCTTTTCCAGCTGTGAATAGTGGTGGATAATTAAACAACTCAGGCGGGAGGCAAGTCCCCAACTATCCCATCCTCAATGATGCAGGAGCCCAGCACAGGATACTGCGAGGCCTGGATAGAGTGAATGTGGAGAGGATGTTTCCACTTGTAGGAAAAACTAGAACCAGAGGACACCATCTCAGACTAAAGGGACAATCCTTTAAAACAGAGATGAGGAGGAATTTCATCAGCCAGAGGGTGGTGAATCTGTGGAACTCTTTGCCGCAGAAGGCTGTGGAGGCCAAATCACTGAGTGTCTTTAAGACAGAGATAGATGCGTCCTTGATTAATAAGGGGGTCAGGGGTTATGGGGAGAAGGCAGGAGAATGAGAAAAATATCAGCCATGATTGAATGGTGGAGCAGACTCGGTGGGCCGAGTGGCCTAATTCTGCTCCTATGTCTTATGGTCTTATCAGTGCAAAAGATAAAGCTAAAGCATTTGCAACCATGTTCAATCGGAAATGCCAAGTGGATGATCCCTCTCAGCCTCCAACTTTGGTCCACTGCATCGCCGATGCCAGTCTTCGAGTGGCACGGTGGTGCAGTGGTTAGCCCTGCTGCCTCAAGGCGCCGAGGACTCAGGTTCGATCCTGGCCCTGGGTCACTAGCTGTGTGGAGTTTACCATTCTCTCCGTGTCTGTGTGGGTCTCACCCCCACAATCCAAACATGTGCAGGGTACGTGGATTGGCCACACTAAATTGCCCCTTAATTGTAAAAAAAAAAGAGTTGGGCACTAAAAATGTAAAAAAAAAAAATTCAATTCACTCCATGTGATATCAAGAATCGGCTGAAGGTACTGGTACTGCAAAGGCTGTGGACCCTGAGAACATTTTCTTCAACAGTATATATACATTTTTAATTCCATGTCAGATTACATGTGCCGATTACATTGCAGCCAATCTCTCTTTCTTTGATGCTCCTTGTTACCAACTCACTGATCAGGAAACACATTTATTCCGATTTTCCTTACCAAAACATGTCACATATTTGAACATCTCTGCCCGATCTCAGAATCATCCTCTCAGCTCCTGTGAAGAGTGCCCTCGTCACTAATACACATACTGAAAATATGGCCTTTGGTTGGAAGGTTAATGTGCCAGAAAAATACATCACTCCAGTTTAGCTGAAGGCACAGTTGCCAGTGGTGCAACCACTAAACTCCGGGAGAGGCCAGGATCAGAGGAGCACAGCGATCATTAAGCCAACATTAAGGGCATTTAAATGGTCATTGGATAAACATATGGATGATAATGGAATAGTGTAGATGGGCTTTCGAGTGGTTTCACAGGTCGGCGCAACATCGAGGGCCGAAGGGCCTGTACTGCGCTGTAATGTTCTATGTTCTATGTTCTAATGCCCAGACAACGTTAAGTGCTGGTAAACCCATCTTGGCTATGCTATTAGAACATACAGTGCAGAAGGAGGCCATTCGGCCCATCGAGTCTGCACCGACCCACTTAAGCCCTCACTTCCACCCTAGCCACATAACCCAATAACCCCTCCGAACATTTTTGGACACTAAGGGCAATTTAGCATGGCCAATCCACCTAATCTGCATGTCTTTGGAGTATTGCTGAGGTCCTGAGTGGGAAACGCTGGATGTCAGCAAGCCGGCATTCAGAATAATAAAGGCGACTTGACTGAAATGGGTAAGATTCTGAGGGGCATTGAGAGGGTGGATGTGGAGATTCTAGAGCTCGGGGTCACTGTTTAAAAATAAGGAATCACTCATTTAATGAAATGAAATGAAAATCGCTTATTGTCACGAGTAGGCTTCAATGAAGTTACTGTGAAAAGCCCCTAGCCGCCACATTCCGGCGCCTGTTCGGGGAGGCTGTTACAGGAATTGAACCGTGCTGCTGGCCTGCCTTGGTCTGCTTTCAAAGCCAGCGATTTAGTCCAGTGAGTTAAACCAGCTCCTAAGAAAGAGAGATGAGGAGAAATTCTTTCTCTCAGAGGGGCATGTGTCTCTGGAACTGTCCTCCTCAAAAGGCAGTGGAAGCAGAGTCTTTTGATTATTTTTAAGGAAGAGCTAGATAGATTCTTCAACAAGGAGTGAAAGGTTATCGGATAGGTGGGAATGTGAAGCTGAGGTTACAATCTGATCAGCCATTATGTTATTGTATGGGATAGCAGGCTTGAGGAGCTGAGTGGCCTATTTCACATGTTTGTATGTTCCAATGTAAGTCAGGCTGCAACAGTGAAAATGTGCAAAATCAACATTCTGCAGCTTTGCAGCGACACTTTGGGATCAGCAGATATCTCAATTTGCTGCTTTAATATTTTATGTGCTCTCAAGATGCCCCAAAACACATCACAGTCAACTAATTACTTCTAAGTGTAATCATTGTTGTAATCTAAGAAAAGCGACAACAAATTTGCGTACAGGATTGAGGTACAACACCAGTTTATTTGCCTGAAAGTAAAATGCAAATTTTCCCAGTCTTCTTTCGAAATCCAGTTATATTTTATTGATGTCGATGTTGATGCTGATGGTAGCAGGCCCACACTACAGGAACCAGCACATCGGGGTCGATGAGAAAAGCGCTCAACACTGCACTGTCCGTAGCCAAAGTGCAGCAAGTTATCGACACCCTGTTACCCTCATCCCCAAGGTCGTGTCCCCATAATCTAGCAGAGAGGCTCTCTCCTCATTCCTGTGCTGAATGCTGCTGATGCCATGTCCCCTTGTGACTGCATCAAAGGCCAGCCTGCCTCACTGACAGTTTTACAGCTCACACACCATGACACAGCTCCTTCCAGTGAAGGGATCAGCTTGCCATGGCCTGACGCAGAGCTTTTGCATCCGAGCAGGCAGGTCATGAAGCCCATTGTTTAAATTTGATCACAGGCATAAAGACGGCAATCGATGACATGTCTGTGCTGCTGTCCTCGGAGTGAAACACATTATCAATATCAAACTCAGCAGCTACACAACTCAAAGTGGCTGCAGTCAGCTCCTCAGTAATACAGCATCTCCACTAACTCTGTCAAGGTAAGTGGCATCACAAGTTAGTTGGAAACACAAACCACAAATCAGCCAACTAAATATGGGGAGATGGTGATGTAGACGTAACGTCACTGGTCTCGTCATCCGAGACAAAATGAATTTCAAAAATATTTTTATTGAAAGCTTCCACATATAACAAACGGACGCCAATGTCAATAACATAGCTAGTGTTTTTTAAATTCATTTATGGGATGTGGGCGTCGCTGGTTAAGCCAACATTTATTGCCCTTCAGAATTTGGTGGTGAGCTGCAGTGGTCAAGGTGTAGGTATACCCACTATGCTATTAGGGAGGGAGCTCCAGGTTGTTGCTCCAGCAACAGTGAAGGAACGGCTGATATATTTCCAAGTCAGGGTGTTTAGTGACTTGGAGGGGAATCTTCAGGTGGTGGGGTTCCCAGGTATCTGCTGCTCTTGTCTTTCTAGATGGTAGTTGTCGTGGGTTTGGAAGGTGCTGTCGAAGGAACCTTGGTGAGTTGCTGCAGTGCATCTTGTAGATGGTGCACACGGCTGCCACTGTGTGTGTCGGTGGTGGAGGGAGTGAATGTTGGTGGAAGGGGAGCAATCAAGCGGGGCTGCTTTGTCCTGGATGGTGTCGAGCTTCTCGAGTGTTGTTGGAGCCGCGCTCATCCAGGGGAGTATTCCATCACACTCCTGACTTGTGCCTTGTGGGGGGGGGGTCTCAGGAATTGAGTTACTCGCCGTAGAATTCCAAGCCTTTGACCTGTCCTGGTAGCCACAGTATTAATATGGCTAGTCCAGTTCAGCTTCTGATCAATGTTCATTGTGGGGGATTCAGCGATGGTAATGCTATTGAATGTCATGGGGTGACGGTTAGATCCTCTCTTGGAGATGGTCATTGCCTGACACTTGTGTGGCATGAATGTAACTTGGATTAGATTGGTTTATTGTCACGTGAACCGAGGTACAGTGAAAAGTATTTTTTTGCGAACAGCTCAACAGATCATTAAGTACGTGAAAATAAAATAAAAAGAAAATACATAATAGGGCAACACAAGGTACACAATGTAACTACATAAACACCGGCATCGGGTGCAGCATACAGGGGTGTAGTGAATGAGATCAGGGACCACTCAAGATGGCACCATTGACCCCCTCAGAGCAAGACAAAAACAGTTCTATAGTCAACATCAGCAAACTAACCCTTCCCCCTCCCATTTCCCACCAACGCCCCAGCCTTTTTTAGAAATTGAAACCAAACCCAAGATCCAAACCTTCTTCCCCCAGGTACCGACCCAGACGCTAAGTACATCAGACCAGCCAAAACAGGTTCAAAAGCGGCAGCTTTACCACCCACCCCCCATCTCACTCCCCTTTACCAGCTTTATTTATTGCTGGGTTGGGTGGGGGGGGGGGGGGGGGGGGAGAGAGAGAAGGGCAGTTCTTCTCTGGACAAAAAGAAAAGTAATGATGATATTGTCCACCTCGAGGATAAAACATATTTCAGAATGCAGTCCCTTACCAGGAACCAACACCCCCCACCCCCCGCACTCCCTGAAAATTCTATATACCTTGTGCTTCACAAAGAAAATACACTTTTATCCCCACAAATGGAAAAACAGGTTTTATCAGCAAATATCAAAAACTATCTACAGGATGCTACAACACCCATCCAACCCACAGAAAACATCACTCACATCCAAGACAGTTAACTGGAGCCGAGGTCCATGCTTCACAATGAAGGCGTCTGCCTCTTCCAGTGTCTCAAAATAAAAGTCTTTGTACTCGTAAATGACCCGCAGCTTTACCGGGTACACTACCCTGAATCATAGAACACAGAACATAGAACATTACAGCGCAGTACAGGCCCTTCGGCCCTCCATGTTGCACCCACCTGTGAAACCACTCTAAAGCCCATCTACACTATTCCCTTATCATCCATATGTCTATCCAATGACCATTTGAATGCCCTTAGTGTTGGCGAGTCCACTACTGTTGCAGGCAGAGCATTCCACACCCTTACTACTATCGGAGTAAAGAACCTACCTCTGACATCTGTCCTATATCTATCTCCCCTCAATTTAAAGCTATGTCCCCTCGTGCTAGACATCACCATCCGAGGAAAAAGGCTCTCACTGTCCACCCTATCCAATCCTCTGATCATCTTGTATGCCTCAATTAAGTCACCTCTTAACCTTCTTCTCTCTAACGAAAACAACCTCAAGTCCATCAGCCTTTCCTCATAAGATTTTCCCTCCATACCAGGCAACATTCTGGTAAATCTCCTCTGCACCCTTTCCAATGCTTCCACATCCTTCCTATAATGCGGCGACCAGAATTGCACGCAATACTCCAAATGCGGCCGCACCAGAGTTTTGTACAGCTGCAACATGACCTCATGGCTCTGAAACTCCATCCCTCTACCAATAAAAGCTAACACACCATACACCGTCTTAACAACCCTCTCAACCTGGGTGGCAACTTTCAGGGATCGATGTACATGGAATCGAAAGGCTTTCTTATATCGAGCAGCCTTAACCTTATTAAAGTCCGCTCGCTTCCTCGCCAGTTCAGTTTCCACTCCGTGATATATCCTCACGAGATTACCCTCCCATTTCAATTCTCAGTTTTCCTAAGCACACTTCAGGACTCTCTCGTCCCTAAAGCTGTGGAAGTGAACAATAAGCTCTCAAGGTGGCTCTTTCAGGCGAGGCTTCTGCCATAATGTTCAGTGGGCCCTTCCAGCTACAGAGGGGACGCAAATCTGACCTCGCCCATCACGTTCTGAAACATCTGCAACAGGTATTCAGTGGCTTCAGGTCCTCCACTCCCTCCGGCAACCCCACCATTCGGAGGTTCTGCCTCCTTGACCAATTTTCTAGGTTGTCGACCTTGGCCTTCAATTGTCTGTTTGGACTGGCCACCACTGCCATCTGAGCCTCCCAGCGACACAAGCTGCTTATCTTGTGTGATCAGGGCCTTCTCCACCCCTCAAGCACCTCACCATGTTTCCTAACTACTTCTGTGGTTTTGGCAAGTTTCTTCCGATGGGGCCCGGTGCATCACTCAATTTCAGCAGTCTCTTTGACATCATCTTCCAATGCCTTTCAAAGTGCTTCTCAAACTCCCTTCGAAACCCCTCCAAAAGCACATCTGCCGTTATTGGGACGGCCATCGTTGACAAAGCTACCTCCGCCATTTTGTTTGCAGAAGGACTGCCTGACGCCTCCGAGCCCATCGAAGAATTGCATTCTGCGGTCTTTTCCCCTATTTAATCATGTTGGAATCCTATGCCAATGATCAAAAGTATTTTTCTGTAAATTGGGCAAAAGGGCCCAGAAAGGTTGCTGCCCTGACTGGAGCTGCCTAGTATGTGACCTCCTCTCACATGCCACCACCAGACTCCTACAAAGTGTCAAGATACCGGACCAGACCTCAACTTCTGTTTGGATACCAGACAAGACCCCAAACAATTTTTTTAAATTTGTAAAACTGTGAGGAAAGGATACTTCAGCACATGAGTGACGACTCGAACCAATTTCATGTCAAAACAAGCTTTAATTTAAACACAGAATGAACCATATTAATATCAAAGAAATTGCTTTACAATGATCAGTTAACAGTTCTTAAATGAAAGGAAAAGCTTGAGCTTACTACCTACACCTGCTACTAATTGCAATTGAGAACCCAACACAGTTCAAATGCTATTTATAAATAGAGTTAACAAAACAGGTTACTTACTTATTTGTGTAGATACTTTTAGAGACTTCAAGAGTAAATCCAGTAGACTTGTATCTTGTGACACTCAAATCCTATGGCAATCTGCTGTTGAACTTAAAATCTTATAACAAACTGCAAAACTACAGACAGACCTGGCTCCTCCCATTTATTATATCATCTGTATCCCACTAAGTCCCATGATCTGCTTATCCAGGACTAAATACAATCCTTCATGAATTCTATACACGCCAGGAAACCATCCCAAATATATTTTTTTAATGTTCCATTAGCCCTTTATCTGTAACCAAGCAAGTGGTTGGAATGAATTACTTCAAACGTTTATGACACCTTAATTACAGCTTTAGCAGACATAGATTCATAGAATTTACAGTGCAGAAGTAGGCCATTCAGCCCATCGAGTCTGCACCGGCTCTTGGAAAGAGCACCCTACCCAAGGTCAACATCTCCACCCAATCCCCATAACCCAGTAACCCCACCCAACACTACGGGCAATTTTGGGCACTAAGGGCAATTTATCATGGCCAATCCACCTAACCTGCACATATTTGGACTGTGGGAGGAAACCGGAGTACCTGGAGGAAACCCACGCGCACACGGGGAGGATGTGCAGACTCCGCACAGACAGTGACCCAAGCCGGAATCGAACCTGGGACCCTGGAGCTGTGAAGCAATTGTGCTATCCACAATGCTACCGTGCTGCCATGCCGCCTGTATGGTTTTTTCATTCGTTCATGGGACATGGGCCAGCATTTATTGCCCATCCCTAATTGCCCTTGAAGGGACAATAAAGATTCAACCACATTGCTGTGGGTCTGGAGTCACATGCAGGCCAGACCAGGTAAAGACGGCAGTGAACCAGGTGGGTTCTTACGGCAATCGGCAATGGTTTCATGGTCATCATTAGACCTGTTTTTTAATTCCAGATTTTTATTGAATTCAAATTTCAAAACAACAAAAAACAAAGAACAAAGAAATGTACAGCACAGGAACAGGCCCTTCGGCCCTCCAAGCCCGTGCCGACCATGCTGCCCGACTAAACTACAATCTTCTACACTTCCTGGGTCCGTATCCCTCTATTCCCATCCTATTCATATATTTGTCAAGATGCCCCTTAAATGTCACTATCGTCCCTGCTTCCACCACCTCCTCCGGCAGCGAGTTCCAGGCACACACTACCCTCTGTGTAAAAAACTTGCCTCGTACATCTACTCTAAACCTTGCCCCTCTCACCTTAAACCTATGCCCCCTAGTAATTGACCCCTCTACCCTGGGGAAAAGCCTCTGACTATCCACTCTGTCTATGCCCCTCATAATTTTGTAGACCTCTATCAGGTCTCCCTCAACCTCCTTCGTTCCAGTGAGAACAAACCGAGTTTATTCAACCGCTCCTCATAGCTAATGCCCTCCATACCAGGCAACATTCTGGTAAATCTCTTCTGCACCCCCTCTAAAGCCTCCACATACTTCTGGTAGTGTGGCGACCAGAATTGAACACTATACTCCAAGTGTGGCCTAACTAAGATTCTATACAGCTGCAACATGACTTGCCAATTCTTATACTCAATGCCCCGGCCAATGAAGGCAAGCATGCCGTATGCCTTCTTGACTACCTTCTCCACCTGTGTTGCCCCTTTCAATGACCTGTGGACCTGTACTCCTAGATCGCTTTGACTTTCAATACTCTTGAGGGTTCTACCATTCACTGTATATTCCCTACCTGCATTAGACCTTCCAAAATGCATTACCTCACATTTGTCCGGATTAAACTCCATCTGCCATCTCTACGCCCAAGTCTCCAAACAATCTAAATCCTGCTGTATCCTCTGACAGTCCTCATCGCTATCCGCAAGTTCCACCAACCTTTGTGTCGTCTGCAAACTTACTAATCAGACCAGTTACATTTTCCTCCAAATCATTTATATATACTACAAAGAGCAAAGGTCCCAGCACTGATCCCTGTGGAACACCACTGGTCACAGCCCTCCAATTAGAAAAGCATCCTTCCATTGCTACTCTCTGCCTTCTATGACCTAGCCAGTTCTGTATCCACCTTGCCAGCTCACCCCTGATCCCGTGTGACTTCACCTTTTGTACTAGTCTACCATGAGGGACCTTGTCAAAGGCCTTACTGAAGTCCATATAGACAACATCCACTGCCCTACCTGCATCAATCATCTTAGTGACCTCCTCGAAAAACTCTATCAAGTTAGTGAGACACGACCTTCCCTTCACAAAACCGTGCTGCCTCTCACTAATACGTCCATTTGCTTCCAAATGGGAGTAGATCCTATCTCGAAGAATTCTCTCCAGTAATTTCCCTACCACTGAAGTAAGGCTCACCGGCCTGTAGTTCCCGGGATTATCCTTGCTACCCTTCTTAAACAGAGGAACAACACCTGCAATGTCGGGATTTGAACCTGGGTCCCCAGAGCATTACCCTGGGTCTCTGGTTTACTAGTCCAGTGACAATACCACTACGCCAACCCCTCCCCATTTTAAACCAGGGTTTTTAATAACATTACTCGCACAAATATGAAATATAATAAATATCAATTTCTCACATTCATCACAAAGGCTTTGGTGAAATTCAAAGTCAGCTAAGAAATCTGTAATTCAAAGCTAGTCTCAGTAATGAGACCATGAAACTATCATCGACTGTCATAAAAACCCATCTGGTTCACCAATGTCCTTTAGGGAAGGAAATCTGCCGTCTTTACCTGGTCTGGCCGACATGTGACTCCAGACCCACAGCAATGTGATTGACTTGTTAACTGCCCGTTGATCTTGATTAATAAGGGGATTAGGGATTATGCGGAGAAGGCAAGAGAATGGGGATTAGAAACATATCAGCCATGATCGAATGGTGGAGCAGACTCGATGGGCCAAATTGCCTCATTCTTATTGTCTTATAGTTTTATGAAATGGCAGTGTAAGACATTCAGTTCAAGGGCAATGAGGAAGGGCAACAAATACTGGCCCTGCCAACGACACCCACATCATATGAAAAATCAAAAAGTACACATCACTCAAGTGGGGAGGGAAGGCAAAGGTTTTGACACTTCGGATTACATAGAACATAGAACATTACAGCGCAGTACAGGCCCTTCGGCCCTCCATGTTGCACCCACCTGTGAAACCACTCTAAAGCCCATCTACACTATTCCCTTATCGTCCATATGTCTATCCAATGACCATTTGAATGCCGTTAGTGTTGGCGAGTCCACTACTGTTGCAGGCAGGGCATTCCACGCCCTTACTACTCTCTGAGTAAAGAATCTACCTCTGACATCTGTCCTATATCTATCTCCCCTCAATTTAAAGCTATGTCCCCTCGTGCTAGACATCATCATCCAAGTAAAAAGGCTCTCACTGTCCACCCTATCTAATCCTCTGATCATCTTGTATGCCACAATTAAGTCACCTCTTAACCTTCTTCTCTCTCACGAAAACAGCCTCAAGTCCCTCAGCCTTTCCTCATAAGATCTTCCCTCCATACCAGGCAACATTTTGGTAAATCTCCTCTGCACCCTTTCCAATGCTTCCACATCCTTCCTATAATGCGGCGACCAGAATTGCACGCAATACTCCAAATGCGGCCACACCAGAGTGTTGTACAGCTGCAACATGACCTCATGGCTCCTAAACTCAATCCCTCTACCAATAAAAGCTAACACACCGTACGCCTTCTTAACAACCCTCTCAACCTGGGTGGCAACTTTCAGGGATCTATGTACATGGACACCGAGATCTCTCTGCTCATCCACACTGCCAAGAATCTTACCATTAGCCCAGTACTCTGTCTTCCTGTTATTCCTTCCAAAATGAATCACCTCACACTTTTCTGCATTAAACTCCATTTGTCACCTCTCAGCCCAGCGCTGCAGCTTATCTATGTCCCTCTGTAACTTGTAACATCCTTCCGCACTGTCCACAACTCCACCAACTTTAGTGTCATCTGCAAATTTACTCACCCATCCTTCTACGCCCTCCTCCAGGTCATTTATAAAAATGACAAACAGCAGTGGCCCCAAAACAGATCCTTGTGGTACATCACTAGTAACTGGACTCCAATCTGAACATTTCCCATCAACCACCACCCTTTGTCTTCTTCCAGCTAGCCAATTTCTGATCCAAACTGCTAAATCTCCCTGAATCCCATGCCTCCGTATTTTCTGCAGTAGCGTACCGTGGGGAACCTTATCAAACGCTTTACTGAAATCCATATACACCACAGCAACTGCTTTACCCTCATCCACCTGTTTGGTCACCTTCTCAAAGAACACAATGAGGTTTGTGAGGCACGACCTACCCTTCACAAAACCGTGATTGTTTTATATTTAGTTCCTCTTTAGGGTTCATTCCCATTGACTAAACGTCATGTTTCCCCATCACATTACTCTCGACCCAGTGTGTCCGGCACCCTCCTGCCCAATGTGCCCCCTCCTCCTGCCCAGTGTACCCTCTCCACCTGCCCAGTGTGCTGCCACCTCCTCCTGCCCAGTGTGCTGCCCCCTCCTCCTGCCCAGTGTGCTGCCCTCTCCTCCTGCCCAGTGTGCTGTCCCCTCCTCCTGCCCAGTGTGCCCCATCCCCCTGCCCAGTGTGCTGCCCTCTCCTCCTGCCCAGTGTGCTGCCCCCTCCTCCTGCCCAGTGTACCCTCTCCTCCTGCCCAGTGTGCTGCCCCCTCCTCCTGCCCAGTGTGCTGCCCCCTCCTCTTGCCCAGTGTGCCCCATCCCCCTGCCCTGTGTACCCTCTCCTCCTGCCCAGTGTGCTGCCCCCTCCTCCTGCCCAGTGTGCCCCATCCCCCTGCCCAGTGTACCCTCTCCTCCTGCCCAGTGTGCTGCCCCCTCCTCTTGCCCAGTGTGCCCCATCCCCCTGCCCAGTGTACCCTCGCCTCCTGCCCAGTGTGCTGCCCTCTCCTCTTGCCCAGTGTGCCCCATCCCCCTGCCCAGTGTATCCTCTCCTCCTGCCCAGTGTGCTGCCCCCTCCTCCTGCCCAGTGTGCCCCATCCCCCTGCCGAGTGTACCGTCTCCTCCTGCCCAGTGTGCTGCCCCCTCCTCTTGCCCAGTGTGCCCCATCCCCCTGCCCAGTGTACCCTCTCCTCCTGCCCAGTGTGCTGCCCCCTCCTCTTGCCCAGTGTGCCCCATCCCCCTGCCCAGTGTATCCTCTCCTCCTGCCCAGTGTGCTGCCCCCTCCTCCTGCCCAGTGTACACTCTCCTCCTGCCCAGTGTGCTGCCCCCTCCTCTTGCCCAGTGTGCCCCATCCCCCTGCCCAGTATACCCTCTCCTCTTGCCCAGTGTGCCCCATCCCCCTGCCCAGTGTTCCCACTCCTCCTGTCCAGAGTGTGTGCCCCCCTTCATGTCCAGTCTGTGTGCCCCCTCCTCATGCCCAGTCTGTGTGCCCCCTCCTCATGCCCAGTCTGTGTGCCCCCTCCTCATGCTCAGTCTGTGCCCCTCCTCCTGCCCAGTGTTCCCTCTCCACCTGCCCAGCCTGTGTGCCCCCTTCATGTCCAGTCTGTGTGCCCCCTCCTCATGCTCAGTCTGTGCCCCTCCTCCTGCCCAGTGTTCCCTCTCCTCCTGCCCAGCCTGTGTGCCCCCTTCATGTCCAGTCTGTGTGCCCCCTCCTCATGCCCAGTCTGTGTGCCCCCTCCTCATGCTGTCTGTGCCCCTCCTCCTGCCCAGTGTTCCCTCTCCTCCTGCCCAGCCTGTGTGCCCCCTTCATGTCCAGTCTGTGTGCCCCCTCCTCATGCCCAGTCTGTGTTCCCTCCTCATGCCCAGCCTGTGTGCCCCCTCCTCATGCCCAGTCTGTGTGCCCCTTCCTCATGCCCAGTCTGTGTTCCCTCCTCATGCCCAGCCTGTGTGCCTCCTCCTCATGCCCAGCCTGTGTGCCCCTTCCTCATGCCCAGTCTGTGTGCCCCTTCCTCATGCGCAGTCTGTGTGCCCCCTCCTCATGCCCAATCTGTGTTCCCTCCTCATGCCCAGCCTGTGTGTTCCCTCCTCATGCCCAGCCTGTGTGCCCCCTCCTCATGCCCAGCCTGTGTGCCCCTTCCTCATGTCCAGTCTGTGTGTTCCCTCCTCATGCCCAGCCTGTGTGTTCCCTCCTCATGCCCAGCCTGTGTGCCCCTTCCTCATGTCCAGTCTGTGTGCCCCCTCCTCATGCCCAGCCTGTGTGCCCCTTCCTCATGTCCAGTCTGTGTGTTCCCTCCTCATGCCCAGCCTGTGTGTTCCCTCCTCATACCCAGCCTGTGTGCCCCTTCCTCATGTCCAGTCTGTATGCCCCCTCCTCATGCCCAGCCTGTGTGCCCCCTCCTCATGCCCAGCCTGTGTGCCCCCTCCTCATGCCCAGCCTGTGTGCCCCCTCCTCATGCCCAGCCTGTGTGCCCCTTCCTCATGTCCAGTCTGTGTGTTCCCTCCTCATGCCCAGTCTGTGTGTTCCCTCCTCATGCCCAGCCTGTGTGTTCCCTCCTCATACCCAGCCTGTGTGCCCCTTCCTCATGTCCAGTCTGTATGCCCCCTCCTCATGCCCAGCCTGTGTGCCCCCTCCTCATGCCCAGCCTGTGTGCCCCCACCTCATGCCCAGTCTGTGTGCAAAAAAGAGTTGCACAAATTACTGGAGCTAAAAGACTATCAATCTGATATAAAACCTCAACTTTTTATTACAGTTTTTGTTCTCTGCCAATAAACTGTGTTCAATAAACTGACAGAGTTTCTCCTGTTCTACAACTTGTGTCTGTAGCAGCCAGCAGACGCCTGACCACAGCACGCGGTATATTAAGGATTCGGTTGGATAGCCAGCACAAGCACCAAATACAATTTGGTCAGACCAGTGAGTATGAGGTAAACAACTTGGCTTTTAAATAACAGGCAGAAAAACAAATAACACACAGAGCTAAAGGAAACAAACACATTATTCAAACCAATAAAGACAATCAGTCCACAAGGAGCTAAAGTACCCATATTTCTTCCACAGTTTAATAAGCAGAAAGATTGAAGTCTTTCCTTATCTGCAGTGTGATGGTTACCAATTGCCAGAGCACACAGATGCAGCCAGAACTGTACAACAGCAGCGTGTCCCTCACTCCTGCTCACTGACTTAGCAGTTCAGAATTCACTTTACAAATCGTTTGAAATCACTTTTCATGCCAAGTGCAGTGGCACGTTAATGTGTAGATTCACAAGTCAGTAAAGTCGCCACAGCCCCAGAGGACCACAGGCTGCTTTCCCCTTTGAGGGGGAGAACAGACTGGTGGTGATTTAACCTGAGGGTCACCACACCTCAGGCGAGGGGAACACTGAGAAGGCGGGGCCTGCATGAATAACCTCAGCCGGTACGGGGATTGAACCCATGCTGTTGCCCTCGCTCCGCATCACAAACCAGCTGTCCAGCCCAGTGAGCTGGACCGGCCCGAAGCAGGAGGAGGCCACCCGGCCCGTCGAGCGTACTCCCCCATTATAGCTCAATTCTGCCGACAAATATTGCATTTTAATAGCTCATATTATCCATTCCATGGTCAGTCACAGCATGTACATTTCCAAGCCTTTACTTTTAACCTCTGGCACCCTATCCCCATAACCCAGTAACCCCACCCAACACTAAGGGCAATTTTGGACACTACGGGGAATTTATCATGGCCAATTCACCTAACCTGCACATCTTTGGACTGTGGGAGGAAACCGGAGCAACCGGAGGAAACCCACGCAGACACGGGGAGGATGTGCAGACTCCGCACAGACAGTGACCCAAGCCGGAATCGAACCTGGGACCCTGGAGCTGTGAAGCAATTGTGCTATCCACAATGCTACTGTGCTGCTACCGTGGTTATGGGGAGAAGGTAGGAGAAAAGGGATGAGGAAATATCAGGCATGATTGAATGGTGGAGCAGACTCGGTGGGTCGAGTGGCCTAATTCTGCTCCTATGTCTTATGGTCTTATGGGTTCCAGCCCACATTGAACACTGCCTGCTTCACAGACACGCATAACCACTGCCACCGTATCAGGTAATTCACACTCCTCTGCTTCCTGAATCAAGTCCACAGTGCACACTAAAATCACACTCTCCAATCTCTCTCTTCAGCAGCTCCAACCCGTTCTGAGCTCTCCTGGCCCTCCGTTCCACTCACTCAACACCTTGACCAAAAATACTTTGGATGTTAATTTCAGGTGGCAAAGAGCAAACTTCAATAACACCCGAGTACCACCCTCATTTTGCTTCACAGTCACTGGATCAATGTAGAATATATGAAATGCAGAATCTAGGATATGAATAGAATATTACAGCCGTCAAGAAAGAAAGCTCAGCAACTTTCATCTTTACTGTTTGAGATGCATTCTGCAGAACAAGGCCAGCAACGCGGGTTCAATTCCCGTACCGGTTTACCCGAACAGGCGCCGGAATGTGGCGACTAGGGGCTTTCCCCAGTAACTTCATACTTGTGACAATAAAAAATTATTACCCAGTCGCTGAGGGATTTGATTTGCTGCATGCCCATCATCTTACACAGATGGCAGGATGCCAACTGAGTGGGTGAATATATTGCAATTTCCCACTCAACCCCAGAATAACCACATTGGTTCACGAAGCTGCCTTTCATAATGCAACTAGGAGTAGGTGAAGGGGGGGGGGGAAGGGAGGGGTGGGGAAAACTGCAGTGTAAATTTCAGAAACTAAAGATTAGTTCTTTCAAAATAATTTGAAATGGAAACACTGAAGTGATTTGTGTAAAGAACAATGCCTCTTGTTTTCCTGCAGAAGCAGTCGGCAGAACGAGTGATTAATATGGAGCCCAACAATTCTTTACAATGAAAACTGCTTTGACTCTCGAGAGGGTGACCCCAGGCCACACTCCCCCACCCCCCAATGAATGGTGTCCAAGGGAGGGTGCTGTGTTCCCAGAAGTATTTAAACAGTGGAGGAGGCGGGAATTTAATGGCAAGGCCAGAAAAAGCCTTTTGTTATCCTGGAGGTTGCACTGAGCGCGCTGTAAACACACTGAATGTCACAGTCACTCTCCTTTGACTTCAGTATGTAGCAATGAACTGTCAAACACAACACAGCATCTGAAAATTCCATTAAATGAAGAAAAGCTCCTGAGAATTGAGGAAGACACAGCAATATTTACAATTCTCAGAAGGAATTTCTTCACAATTAAAGCAGTTGCAGCAGAGGGGAATTATTTTGCAAATTTCTGAGGTGGTTTCTCTATTAACCGCTCCCCATCACCAACCTCACACCCCCAACCCCATCCCCCAAAAGGTTTAAGAAATCTTTACAGAAACGTCCCCCACGGTTGGTGTGTATTCCAGCAATGATGTACGCAAGAAAAGGAGATCACTTCAGTCTGATCCCCCGTTCAATAAAATCAGGACTGATCTGCAACCATATTTCTTTTACCTTTTGGTAAATAAATGTGTCAATCGCAGATTTAAAACCAACATCAATTGCCATTTGCAGACGGGAGTTCCAAACTGCTAGAGTCCTTTTTGAGTATTCTACTCCGTCCCTAACCGCACGACTGAAGGTTGTACTGGAAAGACAATTAAGACATAGGAGCAGAATGAGGCCATTCGGCCCATCGGGTCTGCTCCACCATTCAATCATGGCTGATATTTTCTCATCCCCTTTCTCCTGCCTTCTCCCCATAATCCCTGATCCCCTTATTAATCAAGAACCTATCTCTCTCTGTCTTAAAGACACTCAGTGATTCGGCCTCCACAGCCTTCTGCGGCAAAGAGTTCCACAGATTCACCACCCTCTGGCTGAAGAAATTCCTCCTCATCTCTGTTTCATGAGCTCTTATCTTATTTAGCAGCCGCCTGTACATCGCCTTGTCAGGGCTTCTGGAAATCCAAATAGATCATGTCCACTGGCTCTCCTTTGTCTAACTTTCTTTGACAAGGTCCCTCATGTAGTGAGTAGTGAGGCCGTGGAATGCCCTACCTGCTACAGTGGTGAACTCGCCAACATTGAGGGCATTTAAATGTTTATTGGATAAACATATGGATGATAATGGCATAGTGTAGGTTGGATGGCTTTTGTTTTGGTGCAACATCGTGGGCCGAAGGGCCTGTACTGCGCTGTATTGTTCTATGTTCTATGGTAGACTAGTACAAAAGGTGATGTCACACGGGATCAGGGGTGAGCTGGCAAGGTGGATACAGAACTGGCTAGGTCATAGAAGGCAGAGAGTAGCAATGGAAGGATGCTTTTCTAATTGGAGGGCTGTGACCAGTGGTGTTCCGCAGGGATCAGTGCTGGGACCTTTGCTCTTTGTAGTATATATAAATGATTTGGAGGAAAATGTAACTGGTCTGATTAGTAAGGTTGCGGACGACACAAAGGTTGGTGGAATTGCGGATAGCGATGAGGACTGTCAGAGGATACAGCAGGATTTAGATTGTTTGTAGACTTGGGCGGCGAGATGGCAGATGGAGTTTAATCCGGACAAATGTGAGGTAATGCATTTTGGAAGGGCTAATGCAGGTAGGGAATATACAGTGAATGGCAGAACCCCCAAGAGTATTGAAAGTCAGAGAGATCAAGGTGTACAGGACCACAGGTCACTGAAAGGGGCAACACAGGTGGAGAAGGTGGTCAAGAAGGCATACGGCATGCTTGCCTTCATTGGCCGGGGCATTGAGTATAAGAATTGGCAAGTCATGTTGCAGCTGTATAGAACCTTAGTTAGGCCACACTTGGAGTATAGTGTTCAATTCTGGTCGTCACACTACCAGAAGGATAGTACGAAGTCTTACAACAGCAGGTTAAAGTCCAACAGGTTTGTTTCGATGTCACTAGCTTTCGGAGCGCTGCTCCTTCCTCAGGTGAATGAAGAGGTATGTTCCAGAAACACATATATAGACAAATTCAAAGATGCCAAACAATGCTTGGAATGCGACCATTAGCAGGTGATTAAATCTTTACAGATCCAGAGATGGGGTAACCCCAGGTTAAAGAGGTGTGAATTACATCAAGCCAGGACAGTTGGTAGGATTTCGCAGGCCAGGTGGTGGGGGATGAATGTAATGTGACATGAATCCCAGGTCCCGGTTGAGGCCGCACTCATGTGTGCGGAATTTGGCTATAAGTTTCTGCTCGGCGATTCTGCGTTGTCGCGCGTCCTGAAGACCGCCTTGGAGAACGCTTACCCGGAGATCAGAGGCTGAATGCCCTTGACTGCTGAAGTGTTCCCCGACTGGAAGGGAACATTCCTGCCTGGTGATTGTTGCGCGATGTTCGTTCATTCGTTGTCGCAGCGTCTGCATGGTCTCGCCAATGTACCACGCTTCGGGACATCCTTTCCTGCAGCGTATGAGGTAGACAACGTTGGCCGAGTCGCACGAGAACGTACTGCGTACCTGGTGGGTGGTGTTCTCACGTGTAATAGTGGTATCCATGTCAATGATCTGGCACGTCTTGCAGAGATTGCCATGGCAGGGTTGTGTGGTGTCGTGGTCACTGTTCTGAAGACTGGGTAGTTTGCTGCAAACAATGGTTCGTTTGAGGTTGCGCGGTTGTTTGAAGGCAAGTAGTGGGGGTGTGGGGATGACCTTGGCAAGATGTTCATCGTCATCAATGGCGTGTTGAAGGCTGTGAAGAAGATGACGTAGTTTCTCCGCTCCGGGGAAGTACTGGACGATGAAGGATATTCTGTCGGTTGTGTCCCATGTTTGTCTTCTGAGGAGGTCGGTGCGGTTTTTCGCTGTGGCGCTTTGGAACTGTCGATCGATGAGTCGAGTGCCATATCCCGTTCGTACGAGGGCATCTTTCAACGTCTGTAGATGTCTGTTACGCTCCTCCTCGTCTGAGAAGATCCTGTGTATACGGAGCGCTTGTCCATAGGGGATGGCTTCTTTAATGTGTTTAGGGTGGAAGCTGGAGAAGTGGAGCATCATGAGGTTATCCGTGGGTTTGCGGTAAAGCGAAGTGCTGAGGTGACCGTCCTTGATGGAGACGAGTGTGTCCAAGAATGCAACTGATTTTGGAGAGTAGTCCATGGTGAGTCTGATGGTTGGATGGAACTTATTAATGTCATCGTGTAGTCGTTTCAGTGATTCTTCGCCGTGGGTCCAAAGGAAAAAAATGTCATCGATGTATCTGGTGTATAACGTCGGTTGAAGGTCCTGTGCAGTGAGTAGGTCTTGTTCAAACTTGTGCATGAAGATGTTGGCGTATTGGGGTGCGAATTTGGTCCCCATGGCTGTTCCGTGAGTCTGGATGAAGAACTTGTTGTCGAAGGTGAAGACGTTGTGATCCAGAATGAAGCGGATGAGTTGCAGAATTGTGTCTGGAGATTGGCAGTTGTCGGTGTTGAGTACTGAGGCTGTTGCAGCAATGCCGTCGTCATGGGGGATGCTGGTGTAGAGTGCCGAGACGTCCATTGTGACGAGGATTGTTCCTGGTTCAACTGGTCCATGGGTGCTGAGTTTCTGTCGGAAGTCCGTCGTGTCGCGACAGAAGCTGGGCGTACCTTGTACGATGGGTTTCAAGATGCCCTCGATGTAGCCAGAGAGGTTCTCACACAAGGTCCCATTGCCTGAAACGATAGGGCGGCCTGGTGTGTTGGCCTTATGTATTTTTGGGAAGCAGTAGAGATCTCCAATGCGGGGAGTACGTGGGATGAGAGCACGTAGGGTGCTCTGAAGATCTAGATCCAAGGTCTTGATCAGTCTGTTAAGTTGGCGGATGTGTTCCTTGGTCGGATCTGCGGGTAACTGTCTGTAGTGTTCTTGGTTGTTCAGTTGTCGGTATACTTCTTTGCAGTAGTCCGTTCTGTTCAGTACGACAGTGGCCCCTACTTTGCTGGTTTGATGACGATCCTGCGGTTGGTCTTGAGAGCGTGGATGGCATTGCGTTGTGCTTGGGTGACGTTCGGGGCTGTCTTGTGAATGCGACTGATGAATCTGGCATTGACGCGACTCCTGACGGCTTGAGCATACATGTCGAGTCTAAGGCAGCGGCACTTCGCTTTACCGCAAACCCACGGATAACCTCATGATGGCCATTACACTCACCTCTGCCTCCCGATTCTCTTGAAGTTCTGGGATGCCACAGGTGTCTTTCACCGTGAGGACTATTGTAAAGTACCTTTTCAGTTCCTCTATTTCTTTGTTCCTCTCCAGCCTCATTTTCCAGTGGTCCAATGTCCGTTCTTGCCTCTCTCTTACCTTTTATATATCGAAAATAAACTCTTTCAATGTTCTTTTCTACTGTTAGCATGATTGCACTCATATTTCATCTTCTCCGCTAGCCCCCCCCACCCCCCTTCCCCCACCACCACCGGATTACTATTTTAGTTGTTCTCTGCTTGATTTTAAAGACTTCCCAATCCTCTGGCTACCACTAATCCTCGCCACATTGCAGGCTTTTCCTTTTATGCTGTCCCTGACTTTCTTTGTCAGCCATGGTTGCCTTGTCCTCTCCTGAGCGTGAGATATCCCAAACCTAAGCACCAGGCAGGCATCACAACCTTTGGGATTCTCGATCCTGGTCACAGAGAATAATGTCAATGCCCCTAACTATATTATTCCCAATTACGACATTTCTTTTCTCTCCCCCTCCCACTTAAATGGTTCCCTGTACCAAGGTGCTGTGGTCAGTTTGCTCATCCTCCCCACAGTCCCTGTTCTCATTCGCACAGAACAGGGAGCACAAATCTTGAATGTGACAAGGACGGAGGCTCCCGCTGCTCTCCCTCCTGAATCCCTCTACCTACCTCACTCATTGTCACACCCTCCTATTCCTGATCACTGGCCAAATTCAAGGTAGCTAATCTAAGGATACATGGATTTTCAGAAGGCATTCAAGAGTACCAGACAATTCTCTACTAAACGCATACTAACTGAAACTAAAAGCTGCCTCCCGTGACATTTTGGTCTGATCCCTGATCCTTGCAGCTCTTTCTCAGAGAGGCCAGCATGATCCCTGATCCCTGAGCCCTCTGGTCCCTGTTCCTAGGCAACAGCACAGTTTTGCTACTTTGATTGTTTTTTTGTTTAATTTCCCTAAACTACTCACCCCTTTACCCCCTATCCCTTCACTTCCAAAAACTGTAAAACGCCACTGAAGATACATAGATACAAATAGGGCCCCAGATTTCCTGGCTCCACCTTACAAAAACTCTTTATTGAAAACAAGCCCAGGTTTTACCTTCCTGAACACATAAAGAACTAAAATACAAACGTAAAGCTGTATCTTGATCCAAGCACCCACAAATAAGAATATAACTTAAAACTAGTTTCTAGTTCCGAACACAAGTGCAGCAAATAAAGCAGGTGAGCTGAGGGCCCAGAAAGGGGTGGCAGTATGATGTAATTGCCATTACAGAAACATGGCTTAAAGCGGGACAGGGATGACAGCTCAACATTCCTTGTGACAGAGTTTTCAGAGGCAATATAGAGGGAGGTAAAAGGAAGAGAGATGGCAATTTTGGTTAGAGAAACATAAATAGCTAGGAGGAAGATGGTGTTGGAAGGAAAATCAATTGAGGGCATATTTTATTTTATTTGTTCATTTGATGTGGGTGTCGCAGGCTGTGCCAGCATTTATTGCCCATCCATAATTACCCTTGAGGGGCTGTTAAGAGTCACCACATTGCCGTGGGTCTGGAGTCACATGTAGGCCAGACCGGGTAAGGACGGCAGATTCCCTTCTCTAAAGGGCATTAGTGAACCAGGTGGGTTTTTACGACAATCGACAATGGTTTCATGGTTGTCATTAGACTTTTAATTCAAATTACACCATCTGCAGTAGCGGGATTTGAACCTGTGTCCTCAGAGATTTACTCTGAGTCTCTCGTTAAGTAGTCCAGTGACAATATCACTATGCCAACGCCTCCCCTATGAATTGAGATGAGGAACAAAAAAGGGTAGGCATGATACTGGGAGTGTATAGACTCACAAACAGTGAGAGGAACATGGAAGAGCAAATATGTAGGCATATCTCTTGTTATGATCCCAACTGATGTTACGACTGGGCAGTCAGGTCCCAAAGTGGAATCATAGAATCCCTAGAGTGCAGAAGGAAGCCATTCAGCCCATCGAGTTTGCAGTGACCCTCCAAAAGAGCACTCCATCCAGGCCCCAATCCGCCACCCCAACCTCGTAACCCCACACAAGCTGCACATCCTTGGACACTAAGGGGTAATTTATACTTGTCCAGTCCACCTAACCTGCACATCTTTGGACTGTGGGAAGAAACCGGAGCACCCGGAGGAAACCCACGCAGACACAGGGAGAACGTACAGACTTCACACAGTCACCCAAGGTCAGAATTAAACCCAGGTCCTTAGCACTGTGAGACAGCAGTGCTAACCACTGTGCTACCTCACCTGGCTTCACAGATCATAACTTTTATTTGATGTTTAGAGACATAGATGAACAGAGTCACAGGACTGCCAATTAACTTTTAACAGGTACGGGAATTGAACCCGCACTGTTAGCGATGCTCTGCATCCGTCCAGCCAACTGAGCTAACCCACTCCCATTATTTATTCAGTAAGGAAAGATGAACTATAATACACTACTGCTTCACTCCCTCTACATCTTCACAGATCCACACAGATTTCTAAGGCTTACACGCATTACAAAATATATCTAATACTCTAATGTACTCACAAAGTACATAGGCCATGTGAACAAATAGATGAAACGTGGTCAGACACCACAGCACACTCTGAAACCAAGTGACAAATGCCACCCAGATTTTACATTAAATCCCCCCCCTGCTGGTCACACTGCGAGCCAACCTGTCTCACTCGAACCCTGACATCCACACACGGCTTTCCAAATTCCACTCTTGAAGAACACACTTTGAAATCTCCTCCCGCACAAAGATTTCTCTCAGATACCTTCACCAAACATCGACTTCCAGGATTTCAACTTCTCCTTTCAGTCTTCCTCAGCCCTGGATTGCCAGTTGCATTCCCGATTTCATACCCAGCCACAGCACCAGAATACAACTGCTTCAAAGGCTGAATTAAGTCATCACCAAACTGTTGAATTACTTCAGATGGCTGGTGTTATGGGCCAGGGTTTAGAGAACCCCAAGGTGTATCATGGAGTTCACCTGACCCACAACTTTTAATAGATTGTGGTATGGGGAGCACATGGCCCACTCTACAGGTGTGGTACAGCAGAAATGGAAAGGTATTTTTTAAAACAAAACAATGTTTATTCTATGAGCTCAAGTTAACCTTTTTAAAACATACCGTGAACATCTTAGCAACCATTAATTCAAATAGAACCCCCGAAGTATACAACACTAAGTAATCCTTAATAACTTCCCAAACAACATCCAGAAGACAAAAGAAACACCTTTTAACAGAAGCACATTAGGTTTACGTTCACTACTGAGAACATTTATAATTCTGAATTCACCAAGTGATTAAGAGATAGTCTTTTCATGGCAGAGAGATCAACAGTACACCTGCTCTGTCTGGCTTCAGCTCCAACACTGAAAACGAATCTAAAACACACCCTGCAGCAAACAGCCTAAAATGAAAGTAAAAAGCTGACAGACAGCCCAGCTCCACCCACCCAGCTCTCTGACATCACTGCAGTAGTAAACACCCATTTCTTAAAGGCACTCTCACGATAGATATTTCTATACACACCCATTGATAAACACCCATTTCTTAAAGGTACTGTCACATGACACTAGCTTCTTTTCTAGCTAACTTTAAATCTGGTTCTTGCCGCTAACTCTTTAACTAAGAGCACTTTCTGATATTATTGTGCAAATGAGAGCTGAGTAAGAAGTCTGACAACACCAGGTTAAAGACTAACAGGTTTGTTTCGAATCACTAGCTTTCAGAGCACAGCTCCTTTCTCAGGTGAATGAAGAGGTGGGTTCCACAAACATATATAGAGACAAAGTCAAAGATGCAAGACGATACTTTGAATGCGAGTCTTTGCAGGTAATTAAGTCTTTACAGGTCCAAACGGAGCAACTGGAGAGAGGGATAATCACAGGTTAAAGAGGTGTGAATTGTCTCACGCCAGGACAGTTGGTAGGATTTCGCAAGGCCAGGCCAGATGGTAACGGGTGAATGTAATGGACATGAATCCAAGGTCCCGGTTGAGGCTGCACTCATGTGTGCGGAACTTGGCTATAAGTTTCTGCTCGGCGATTCTGCGTTGTCGCGCGTCCTGAAGGCCGCCTTGGAGAACGCTTACCCGAACAATGAGGGCAGTACTGTTGATGCAGTCTACATGGACCTCAGTAAGGCTTTTCACAAGGTTCCACATGGGAGACTGGTCAAGAAAGTAAGAGCCCATGGGATCCAGAGTAATTTGGCAGATTGGATCCAAAATTTACTGAGCAGCAGGAAGACGAGGGTGATGGTTGAAGGTTGTTTTTGTGACTGGAAGCCTGTGTCCAGTGGTGTTCTGCGGTGCGGGGCCTCTTGCTGTTTGTACTGTACATTACATTTTTTTTTTTAATTTAGAGTACCCAATTCATTTTTTGTAATTAAGGGACAATTTAGTGTGGCCAATCCATCTACCCTGCACATCTTTGGATTGTGGGGCGAAACCCTGTAGTGTACATTAATGATCTAGACGGGAATGAGGGTGGCACGGCAGCACAGTGGTTAGCACTGTTGCTTCACAGTGCCAGGGCCCCAGGTTTGGATCTCGGCTTGGGTCACTGTCTGTGCGGAGTCTGCACCTTCTCCCCGTGTCTGCGTGGGTTTCCTCCGGGTGCTCCAGTTTCCTCCCACAAGTCCTGAAAGACGTGCTGTTAGGTGAATTGGACATTCTGAATTCTCCCTCTGTGTACCCGAACAGAGGCCGGAATGTGGCGACTGGGGGTTTTTCACAGTAACTTCATTGCAGTGTTAATGTAAGCCTACTTGTGACACTAATAAAGATTATTATTGTTATGATCAGCAAGTTTGCAGATGACATAAAGATTGGTGGTGTGGTAAACAATGGCGACAAAAACCTTGGATTACAGGACGATATAGACGAGCTGGTTAGATGGGCAGAACAGTGCCGAATGGAATTTAACCCTGAAAATTGTGAGGTGAAGATTTGGGGAGGACAAACAAGGCCAGGGAATGTACAATGAACAGTAGGACACTAAGAAATACAGAGAACCAGAGGGGCCTTGGGGAGCATGTCCATAGATCTCTGAAGACAGCAGGACAGGTAGATGAGTTGGGTAAAAAAGGCATATGCAGGCAGCACGGTAAGGTTAGCCCTGTTGCCTCATGGTGCCGAGGTCCCAGGTTCGATCCCGGCTCTGGATCACTGTCCGTGTGGGGTTTGCACATTCTCCCCGTGTTTGCGTGGGTTTTGCCCTTACAACCCAAAGATGTGCAGGCTAGGTGGATTGGCCACGCTAAATTGCCCCCATAATTGGAAAAAATGAATTGGGTACTCAAAATTTTTTTAAAAGGCATGTGGGATACTTGCTTTTATTAGCCGAAGCTCAGAATATAAGAGCAGGGAGGTTATGATGGAGTTGTATAAAATGCTGATTAGGCCACAGCTAGAGTACTGTGTGCAGTTCTGGTCATCACACTACAGGAAGGATGTGATTGCACTGGAGAGGGTGCAGAGCAAATTCACCAGGATGCTGCCTGGGCTGGAGTGTTTCAGCTATGAAGAGAGGCTGGTTAGGCAGGGGTTGTTCTCCTTAGAGCAGAGACGGCTGAGGGGGGACCTGATTGAGGGAACAATATTCTGGGAGACATGGATAGGGTAGTTAGGAAGAAACCTTTCCCCTTAGTAGAGGGGTTAATAACCAGGGGGCAGAGAGCTAAAGTAATGGGCTGAAGATTTAGAGAATTGAGGAAAGGTTTTTCACCCAGAAGGAGGGGGGGGGGGGGGAGAGAGAATCTGGTACTCACTACCTGAAAGGGTGTTAGAGGCAGGAACCCTCGCAACATTTTACAAAAATTTAGATAAGCACTTGAAATGGCATTGCATACAAACCTGTGGACCAATTACTGGAAAATGGATTAGAACAGATCGGTGCTGATGGGCGGTACAGTAACGATGGGCCAAAGGACCTCTTTTCTGCGCTGTCTGACTCAATGATTATGATGAACAGACTTGTGAGAAAAGTTATAACTCGTAATGTATATTTGTTGTTGCCGCAAAGAGAAAAAGAAGTCGAGGTGCCAAGATTTAATTTCGTAAAGACACAGAGCAGGCTTTATGAAGGGATGTAGAGATGTTGCTTCGACAGGGGAAGATAGTAAACTCCCCCAAAAGGTGCGCCAAATGCTCGCCTGATGTCATTGCGTCTCACATGATATTTCACCAGCCAATAGTTATACTTGAATAATACCACTCCCTTTACCCCTTTAGTACCAATGACTTATCTTTTAAACACATAAACAACAGATCCAGCACAATATTCACTACATTACATCATCATGTTATTTATCCCTATGTACAGCAGTAAGAGAGTCTCTTTGGCAGATGTCTGTTTCTTTTACGCAATATCTAATGTTAAGGAGTTTGGCTCTTTGAGATCATGGAAGTGTCTTCCTGTTCCCTGTTCATTTGTTGGTGTGTTTTTTGTGAATTTATCTCAGTATTTGTCTCAGTTGGCCCTGACGAGGTTGGAGTGACAGATTCAGTAATTTCTCCCGGACAAGACCTCAGTTCTGATGCATCACTATCTACACACTCCCATGTGAATATTTCTGGTGAAGTTAATAACTGGTCAGTATGCTGACACCAAGCCCGTTCATCACCTGTCTGAACAGTGTAAGATATCGGACCTGTCTCGGCTAGAATGGTGGCTGGAGTCTATTTTTCACTCGTGGTATAATTTCTAGCTAAAATACGTTCCCCTCGGTAAAAGACTCTACTCTTCAAGTTTTGCTTCCTTCCAACCTTTTGTGTTTGATGCTGTCACCTGACAATCTTTAAAGTTGGAGGTGGTGTCAAGAGGCCGAATTGTATTCTGAATCCTCTTGAATAGTAACAGCGCCAGTGAGCTTTGCGTTGTTGAATACGCGGAATTTCTATTGACATTAGAAAGTTGTTAACGCGTCTGGATAAAGAGCCTTGATCTCTCAATGGCTTTACTGCGTGATTCAGCGATTGCACAAAGCGTTTGGCCAACCTATTGGTTGCTGGGTGATACAGGGCAGATTTAATATGGCGGATGCCAATCCCTTAAAGTAATCTTCAAACTCTGTTGATGGAAACTGAGTCCCATTGTTACTCACAAGTTGCTCCTGCCTTCTGAATCTTGCGAATACCTCATCTAGTCTCTCAATTATCTATTCGGTTGTTTTGGACTTCATGATTGCGACTTACTGGCCATTTTGAGTGTGCGTCAACTCAGAACCTATGCCCCTCAATTGGCATAGATGTGAGGCATAGTCAATCTGAATTCACTGCCATGACTGTTTAGGCCATTATCACAGATGCAAAGGTTGCAGAGGTGGAGTATTTCTCAATGTAGCGCAGGATTGGTATAGCCCCAACTTCTCCTCAATTTGGACATCGAATCCCAGCCACCAAAAGTAGCTGCGTGTCAACTCTCTCATCCTAACCACACTAGACGGTCCTTCACGCTGCTGTTCAAGGATATTGTTTCGTAGATGATGACTCGAATACAGCAGAACTGTCAACTGCCAACTTAAGATGCATAGTGATGTGGGCTTGAGGTGTGAATTATTTCAGAGCACATTTGTTAAAGTGCCTTTTGGATCATAACCTTTCCCCATCACTGGATAGGTTCTTGTATACCGTTGTACTTGAGATCACAGAATAATTCAGTGCAGAAGATCCCTTCAGCCCATCGAGTCTGCACTGATACACGAATGACAACTGACCTGTCTACCTAATCCCATTTGCCAGCACTTGGCCCATAGCCTGGAATGTTATGACGTGTCAAGTACTCATCCAGGTACTTTTTGATGGATGTGAGGCATTCCGCCTCGACCACTCTCCCAGGCAGTGCATTACCCACCCTCTGGGTAAAAAAATATGTTCCTCAAACGTCCTACCCCTCATCTTTAACTTGTATCCCCTCATAACTGACCCTTCCACTAACGGGAACAGCCCCCGATCCATGCCCCTCATAATCTTGTCCACCTCGATCAGGTCACCCCTCAGTCTTCTCTGCTCCAGCGAAAACAACCCAAGCCTATCCACCCTCTCTTCATAACTGAAATGTCCCATCCCAGGCAACATCCTGGTGAATCTCCTCTGCATCCCCTCCAGTACAATCACATCCTTCCTATAATGTGGCGACCAGAACTGCACACAGTGCTCCAGCTGTGGCCTCACCAAAGTTCTATGCAGCTCCATCATGACCTCCCTGCTTTTGTAATCGATACCTCGATTGATAAACATGATGTGGAGATGCAGATGCTGGAATGGGGTGGGTGCCCCATGTGCCTTTTTCACCTCCCCATTAACCTGCCCTTCTGCACTCAGAGCTCTCTGGACAAACACGCCAAGGTCCCGGTGTTCCTCGGAACTTCCCAGTGTCAGGCCATTTGTGGAATATTTCCTTGTCACATTACACCTTCCAAAGTGTATCACCTCACACTTTTCAGGGTTAAATTCCACCTGCCACTTATCTGCCCATTTAACCATCCCGTCTATATTTGCGATTGCTCTTCGGGAGGGATCAAACTAGTTCAGCAGGGGCTTGGGAACCTGAATTGTAGCTCCAGTATACAGGAGGTTGAGAGTAGTGAGGTCATGAGTAAGGTTTCAAAGTTGCAGGAGTGTACCGGCAGGCAGGAAGGTGGTTTAAAGTGTGTCTTCTTCAATGCCAGGAGCATCCGGAATTAGGTGGGTGAACTTGCGGCATGGGTTGGTACCTGGGACTTCGATGTTGTGGCCATTTCGGAGACATGGATAGAGCAGGGACAGGAACGGTTGTTGCAGGTGCCGGTGTTTAGATATTTCAGTAAGCGCAGGGAAGGTGGTAAAAGAGGTGGAGGGGTGGCATTGTTAGTCAAGGACAGTATTACGGTGGCAGAAAGGACGTTTGATGAGGACTCGTCTACTGAGGTAGTATAGGCTGAGGTTAGAAACAGGAAAGGAGAGGTCACCCTGTTAGGGGTTTTCTATAGGCCTCCGAAAAGTTCCAGAGATGTAGAAGAAAGGATTGCAAAGGTGATTCTGGATAGGAGCGAAAGCAACAGGGTAGTTGTTATGGGGGACTTTAACTTTCCAAATATTGACTGGAAACACTATAGTTTGAGTACTTTAGATGGGTCTGTTTTTGTCCAATGTGTGCAGGTGGGTTTCCTGACACAGTATGTAGATAGGCCAACGAGAGGCGAGGCCATTTTGGATTTGGTACTGGGCAATGAACCAGGACAGGTGTTAGATTTGGAGGTAGGTGAACACTTTGGTGATAGTGACCACAATTTGATTACGTTTACTTTAGTGATGGAAAGGGATAGGTATATACCGCAGGGCAAGAGTTATATCTGGGAGAAAGGCAATTATGATGCGATGAGGCAAGACTTAGGATGCATCGGATGGAGAGGAAAGCTGCAGGGGATGGGCACAATGGAAATGTGGAACTTGTTCAAGGAACAGCTGCTGCGTGTATTTGATAAGTATGTACCTGTCAGGCAGGGAGGTAGTGGTCGAGCAAGGGAACTGTGGTTTACTAAGGCAGTCGAAACACTTGTCAAGAGGAAGGAGGAGGCTTATGTAAAGATGAGACATGAAGGTTCAGTTAGGGCGCTCGAGAGTTACAAGTTAGCAGGGAAGGACCTAAAGAGAGAGCGAAGAAGAGCCAGAAGGGGACATGAGAAGTCTTTGGCAGGTAGGATCAAGGATAACCCTAAAGTTTTCTATAGGTATGTCAGGAGTAAACAAATGACTAGGGTAGGAGTAGGGCCAGTCAAGGACAGTAGTGGGAAGTTGTGCTTGGAGTCCGAGGAGATAGGAAAGGTGCTAAATGAATATTTTTCGTCAGTATTCACACAGGAAAAAGACAATGTTGTCGAGGAGAATAGTGAGATTCAGGCTACTAAACTAGAAGGGCTTGAGGTTCATAAGGAGGAGGTGTTAGCAATTCTGGAAAGTGTGAAAATAGATAAGTCCCCTGGGCCGGATGGGATTTATCCTAGGATTCTCTGGGAAGCTAGGGAGGAGATTGCTGAGCCTTTGGCTTTGATCTTTAAGTCATCTCTATCAACAGGAATAGTGCCAGAAGACTGGAGGATAGCAAATGTTGTCCCCTTGTTCAAGAAGGGGAGTAGAGACAACCTCGGTAACTATAGACCAGTGAGCCATACTTCTGTTGTGGGCAAAATCTTGGAAAGGTTTACAAGAGATAGGATGTATAATCATCTGGAAAGAAATAATTTGATTAGAGATAGTCAACAGGGTTTTGTGAAGGGTAGGTCGTGCCTCACAAACCTTATTGAGTTCTTTGAGAAGGTGACCAAACAGGTGGATGAGGGTAAAGCAGTTGATGTGGTGTATATGGATTTCAGTAAAGCGTTTGATAAGGTTCCCCACGGTAGGCTACTGCAGAAAATACGGAGGCATGGGATTCAGGGTGATTTAGCAGTTTGGATCAGAAATTGGCTAGCTGGAAGAAGACAAAGGGTGGTGGTTGATGAGAAATGTTCAGATTGGAGTCCAGTTACTAGTGGTGTACCACAAGGATCTGTTTTGGGGCCACATTCATTTATAAATGACCTGGAGGAGGGCATAGAAGGATGGGGTGAGAAAATTTGCAGATGACACTAAAGTCGGTGGAGTTGTGGACAGTGTGGAAGGATGTTACAAGTTACAAAGGGACATAGATAAGCTGCAGCGCTGGGCTGAGAGGTGGCAAATGGAGTTTAATGCAGAAAAGTGTGAGGTGATTCATTTTGGAAGGAATAACAGGAATACAGAGTACTGGGCTAATGGTAAGATTCTTGGCAGTGTGGATGAGCAGAGAGATCTCGGTGTCCATGTACATAGATCCCTGAAAGTTGCCACCCAGGTTGAGAGGGTTGTTAAGAAGGCGTACGGTGTGTTAGTTTTTATTGGCAGAGGGATTGAGTTTCTGAGCCATGAGGTCATTTTGCAGCTGTACAAAACTCTGGTGCGGCCGCATTTGGAGTACTGCGTGCAGTTCTGGTCGCCGCATTATAGGAAGGATGTGGAAGCATTGGAAAGGGTACAGAGGAGATTTACCAGAATGTTGCCTGGTATGGAGGGAAGATCTTATGAGGAAAGGCTGATGGACTTGAGGCTATTTTCGTTAGAGAGAAGAAGGTTAAGAGGTGACTTAATTGAGGCATACAAGATGATCAGAGGATTGGATAGGGTGGACAGTGAGAGCCTTTTTCCTCGGATGGTGATGTCTAGTGCGAGGGGACATACCTTTAAATTGAGGGGAGATAGATATAGGACAGATGTCAGAGGTAGATTCTTTACTCAGAGAGTAGTAAGGGCGTGGAATGCCCTGCCTGCAACAGTAGTGGACTCGCCAACACTAAGGGCATTCAAATGGTCATTGGATAGACATATGGACGATAAGGGAATAGTGTAGATGGGCTTTAGAGTGGTTTCACAGGTCGGCGCAACATCGAGGGCCGAAGGGCCTGTACTGCGCTGTAATGTTCTATGTTCTATATCTTCCTGTACACAAGACACTCCACCTCACTGTTAACCACCCGGCCAATCTTTGTGTCATCCGCAAACTTACTGATCCTACCCCACTACATAGTCATCTATGTCATTTATACAAATGACAAACAATAGGGGGTCCAGCACAGATCCCTGTGATACCCCACTGGTCACTGACTTCCAGTCACTAAAGCAGCCGTCTGTCATCACCCTCTGCCTCCTGCAGCTAAGCCAATTATGAATCCACCTCATCAAATTACCCTGTATCCCATGTGCATTTGTCTTCTTTATAAAACTCCCATGTGGGACGTTAGCAAAGGCTTTGCTGAAATCCATGTAAACTACATCAACTGCACTCCCCTCATCTAACACACCTGGTCACATGCTCAAAAAATTCATTCTAATTTGTTAGGCATGACCTCCCTCTGACAAAGCCATGCTGACTATCCCTGATCAAACCTTGCTTCTCCAAGTAGAGATAGATTCTCTCCTTCAGAATCTTCTCCAGCAGTTTCTCTACCAGTGACGTGAGACTCACTGGTCTGTGGTTCCCTGGCTTGTCTCTACAGCCTTTCTTAAATATTGGGAGCACATTGACTGTTCTCCAGTCCTCTGGCACCTCGTCCGTGGACAGAGAGGAGTTAAAAATTTGGGTCAGAGTCCCTGCAATCTCCTCCCTCGCCTCCCACAATCTATCCGAGATTGGTCCATTTCTAAGCCCACAAAGACCCCCAATATCTTGTCACTAACTACACCACATGGACTGCAGCAATTCAAGAATGCGACTTTATAAAGCACACAATTTTTTGTATTTTGAAAATTTTTGGGGGGGATAGATTTAGAGTACCCAATTCATTTTTCCAACTAAGGGGCAATTTAGCGAGGCCAATCCACCTACCCTGCACATCTTTGTGTTGTGGGGGGCGAGACCCACGCAAACACGGGGAGAATGTACAAACTCCACACGGACAGTGACCCATAGCCGGGATTGAACCAGGGAGCTCAGTGCCGTGAGGCTGCAGTGCTAACCACTGCGCCACCGTGCTGCCCACATAAAACACACGATTATACCAATTGAAGGGTGTGTACTCTGCCTCATTATAAAACCTACATGTAAAAAACAGGACACTTCAGCAGGATGCAAAAGGACCGTAAATACCTGTTGAATTGTACACCAAGGGATGGCAGCAGTTTCAAGGATCTGAGCCGCGGAGAATCCCAGTTAAACAACAAACAACCGTCTTTAGAGAATTTTTGAAATAATGAATAAGGTGTGAAACCAGTTTTTGGGCGAGAGAAAAACCAAACCACAAAATAATCAACCCACATAAACCGAAGGCAGAAAGCTGTATTCATTCAACACAAACCACATCCATTTTCACATCCTGGCTCAACAACAAGCAGCCGGAAACATCACAGAGAGCTCATACCCAACAGACACTCCCCCTCCCCGCCTCTATCCCCATCCCCACTGCTCTCCCCTCCCTTCTCCCCCTCCCCGCCACTCTCCCCCTCCCCACCGTTATCCCCATCCCCACTGCTCTCCCCTCCCCGCCACTCTCCCCCTCCTCGCCGCTATCCCCATCCCCACTGCTCTCCCCTCCCCATCCCCGCCATACCCCTCCATACTGCTCTCCCCTCCTCACCACTCTCCCCCATCCCCACTGCTCTCCCCCTCCCAGCCGCCCTCCCCCTCCCACTGCTCTCCCCCTCCCAGCCGCACTCCCCCTCCCCACTGCTCTCCCCCTCCCCGCCGCTCTCCCCCTCCCCACTGCTCTCCCCCTCCCCACTGCTCCCCCTGCCCATCCCCACTGCTCCCCCTGCCCCTCCCCACTGCTCTCCCCCTCCCCACTGCTATCCCCATCCCCGCCACTCTCCCCCTCCCCACTGCTCTCCCCATCCCCACTGCTCTCCCCATCCCGGCCACTCTCCCCCACCCCACTGCTCTCCCCCTCCCCGCCGCTACCCCCCTCCCCACTGCTCTCCCCCTCCCCGCCACTCTCCCCCTCCCCGCCGCTCTCCCCCTCCCCGCCACTCACCCACTCCCCACTGCTCTCCCCTCCCCGCCACTCACCCCCTCCCCGCCGCTCTCCCCACCACCGCTGATCTCCCCTGCCCATCTCGGCCACTCCCCCTCCCCACTGCTCTCCCCATCTTAGCGCCCTCCCCCTCCTCCAACCCGCCACTCCCTCCTCCCAATGCCGGCCGCTACTCCCTTCCCCGTCACTCTCCCCCACCCACAAGCTCTCCCCCTCTACGTCACGATCCCCCTCCCTGTCGGCCCCCGCAATCCCCGTCGCTTTCCCCCTCCCAGCCACTCCCCCTCTCAGCCGCTATCCCCGTCTGCCCAAGCTCTCCCATCCTAGTCTGAGCCGTCCCTATACCCTCCGCTCTCCCCACCACATCCACTCTCCCTCTCTCTCTCTGCCCCCACCCCGTCCCTCAGCACTCCCTCTGCCCCCACCCCATCCCTCACCGCTCTCCCTCTCTCCCTCTGCCCCCTCCCCGTCCCTCACCGCTCTCCCTCACGTCCATCTGCCCCCACCCCGTCCCTCACCGCTCTCCCTCTCTCCCCACCCCGTCCCTCACCGCTCTCCCTCTCACCCTCTGCCCCCACTCCGTCCCTCACCGCTCTCCCTCTCTCCCTCTGCCTCCACTCCGTCCCTCACCGCTCTCCCTCTCTCCGTCTGCCCCCTCCCCGTCCCTCACCGCTCTCCCTCTGCCCCCACCCCGTTCCTCACCGCTCTCCCTCTCTCCGTTTGCCCCCACCCCGTCCCTCACCGCTCTCCGACTGCCCCACCCCGTCCCTCACCGCTCTCCCTCACGTCCGTCTGCCCCCACCCCGTCCCTCACCGCTCTCCCTCTCTCCGTCTGCCCCCACCCCGTTCCTCACCGCTCTCCCTCTCTCTGCCCGTTTCCCCCCCCGATCTCCCCCGCTGCTTCCCCCACTGCCTACCGTCTTTCACCCCTCGCCCACATTCTCCCCCCTACCACCATCTTTCCCCTCCATTCTCCCCCCCATTCTTCTCCTCCCCTCCCGTTTTCTTACTCCCGCTTCTCCCCTCCGCCTCATCTTTCTCTCCTGCACCTCCCCTTCTCTCAACCCCCCGCCGCTCCTCCTCTCCCTGCCGCTACCCCCCCGTCCCCCGTCCCCCCCACGCCCAGTCCATATTACGCCTCAGAAGAACATTACCAAACAGAATTTGACAGTAAATGAGGTAATTGCGGAATTTACTGGCTGTTCACACTGACGAGATATTCTGTTCGCACCGACGGCGCGCCCTCGCCTCGGGTCTCCTGGCAACGAGGGGTGCATTCAACGGGAAATCGGCGGGACCAGAAAGTCCAGCTGGTGGGGGGGCACCTCCACCACCAAAAAACACGCTTCGGATTACTCGGTAAATCCCGCCCATTGAGACAGGTGATCGACAGATTGGTCAAAGATGTGGGTTTAAAATAGTGTCTTAAAGGCGGAAAGTGAGTCAGAGGGTTTTATGGAGGGAATTCTGGAGCTCAGGGCCCAGCAAGGCTGCCAATGCTGCAGTGATTTAAATAAGAGGAGCTAAAAAAAAGGCCACAAAGCTGGAAGAGCACAGAAACCCTGGGGGGCTGTGTGACTGCAGGAGATTACAGACATGGGGAGGGGTAGATACCGTGCCTGGGGGATTCGAGAACTGGGTCAGTGTCGCAGGCTAAGGGTTCAGCAATTTAGAATTGAGATGAGGAGAAATGTCTTCACTCAAACGGTTGTGAATCTTTGGCTTTATTCAAAAAAGAGGTCGAAGGAAATGAAGGGACATGGCTCCAGTGTGGGAAGCGAGAGTTGAAGGACGTCAACCATGATCTTACTGATTGGCAGACAAGGCTGAAAGGGCCAAATGGCTGGCTCCAGTTACTATTTCTTGTATTCTCATGAAGCCATAAACAGATCTGTAAACAAGAATAAGAATTTTAAAATGAAGGTATCACTTCACCAGAAGTGAGTGTAGGTCGGTGAACACAGGAGTATTGGGTGAATGGGACATTCGTATAAATGGAAATAATCTAAAGACGAGTTATGAACATTTTGAGTGATGGGGCTACGACTATTTTCTTGGTCCGCTTGTCCCATCGTGGGATTGACGTGGAGAAAGATTGCTGACACACTGTCATGGGAACAGGTGGTCTTTGAGGTTTATGTGGATGACGAGTTAAGTTTCTTTCATGGCCTGAAGGCACCAGGATCTAGGTTCTGTCAATTCCCAACAGCCCATTCCATATTTAATGGAACTTGTTCGGTCTATTTTTTCTCCTTCCTTTTCCATTGTGATTCCCATTCTTCTTCCTCGCTGCTACCAGACTCCTGAATGACCCTCTTGCGGACTGAACTGATCACATCTTCTTTACTGAGTAGACTCCACTCACGTATGCTTCACCCGATGCCTGTGTCTATGTATTTACATAGACAAATACATTGTGTATTTATGTCTGTCCTATTTTTTTTTAATGTACGGAATGATCTGTCTGGACTGTACGCAGAACAATACTTTTCACTGTACCTCGGTACACGTGACGATAAAATAAATCCAAATCTTTGTTCAAGGATGTGACACTCATATGTTTCCCATGTTAATTCTTCCAGAATCATGTAGCATGCCTTTGGATCACTTCAATCTTATTTCTATCTCTCACCATATAAGGATCCCACACACAACTTGCATACTCCAGGATTGGATGAACAAATGTTTCCTAAATTCTAACACAGATAGTTTATGCAATACCAAAGATTGCGCCTCAGAAATCAGAGAACCTTGTTTGTTTTTGGAATCATGAAGCGCTGCTGCCTCACGGCGCCGAGTTCCCAGGTTCAATTCCCAGCTCCGGGTCACTGTCCGTGTGGAGTTTGCACATTCTCCCCGTGTTTGCGTGGGATTCGTCCCCGCAACCCAAAGATGTGCATGGTAGGTGGATTGGCCACGCTAAATTGCCCCTTAATTAGAAAAAATCAATTGGATACTCTAAAAAAAAATTTTTTTAATCTCTGCTGCCACTACCTTCGTGGTAAATTCCAGGTCATTACCACCCAATGCGTAAAAATGTTCTACCTCACATCTGCCCTGCATCTCTTTTCCCTCAAGTGTGCGTCCCCTAGTCCTATATCATCAGCTTTTCTTTTTCTAGTTGATCAAAACCTGTCATAATCTTGTACACCTCCACACCAGCTTCTCCAACCTAATCTTCATCACTGGAACCATTCTGGTAACTCTCCTCTACACCCACTCAAGGGTCCTCACATTCTTCTAAAGTGTAGTGACCAGATCGGGACACAATTCTCTCGTTGTGGCCTACCAACCACTTTATAAAAGGTTCAGCATAACTTCCCTGCTTTTGTACTTGATGCCTCTAACGCTGCAGGCCAATATCCAATGCATTTTGCTAGGCGCTTCCTCAATTTGTCCTGCCACTTTTAAAGATCTGTGTACTTGCACTCCCAAGTTCCTCTGACCCTGCACAATCTTCAGAACTTTGCCATTAAGTCGATTTTGCCTCTCCCTATCCCTTCTGCTAAAATTTATCACCTCACATTACTCAGTATTAAATTCTATCACCATGTCTTTGCCCATTCTGTTAGCCCATTGGATTGGATTTTGTTTATTGTCACGTGTACCGAGGTACAGTGAAAAGCATTTTTCTGCGAGCAGCTCAACAGATCATTTAGTACATGAAAGGAGAAGGAAATAAAAGAAAATATATAATAGGGCAACACAAGGTACACAATGTAACTACATAAGCACTGGCATCGGATGAAGCATACAGGGTGTAGTGATAATGAGGTCAGTCCAAAAGAGGGTCATTTAGGAGTCTGGTGACAGCGGGGAAGAAGCTGTTTTTGAATCTGTTCGTGCGTGTTCTCAGACTTCTGTATCTCCTGCCCGATGGAAGAAGTTGGAAGAGTGAGTAAGCCGGGTGGGAGGAGTCTTTGATTAAGCTGCCCGCTTTCCCCAGGCAGCGGGAGGTGTAGATGGAGTCAATGGATGGGAGGCAGGTTCGTGTGATGGACTGGGCGGTGTTCACGACTCTCTGAAGTTTCTTGTGGTCTTGGGCTGAGCAGTTGCCATACCAGGCTGTGATGCAGCCCGATAGAATGCCTTCTATGGTGGGAAGAGTTAATGTGGACATGCCGAATTTCCTTAGTTTCCTGAGGAAGTATAGGCGCTGTTGTGCTTTCTTGGTGGTAGCGTCGACGTGGGTGGACCAGGACAGATTTTTAGAGATGTGAACCCCTAGGAATTTGAAATTCCATCTCCACCTCGGCCCCGTTGATGCTGACAGGGCTGTGTACAGTACTTTGCTTCCTGAAGTCAATGACCAGCTCTTTAGTTTTGCTGGCATTGAGGGAGAGATTGTTGTCGCTGCACCACTCCACTAGGTTTTCAATCTCCCTCCTGTATTCTGACTCGTCGTTATTCGAGATCCGGCCCACTACGGTCATATCGTCAGCAAACTTGGAGATGGAGTTGGAACCAAATTTTGCCACGCAGTCGTGTGTGTACAGGGAGTAGAGTAGGGGCTAAAAGCAAATTACTGCGGATGCTGGAATCTGAAACGAAAGAGAAAATGCTGGAAAATCTCAGCAAGTCTGGCAGCATCTGTCGGGAGAGAAAAGAGCGAACGTTTCCAGTCCGATGACTCTTTGGCAAAGCATTTTCTCTTTCGTCATAGTAGGGGGCTAAGTACGCAGCCTTGCGGGGCCCCGGTATTGAGGACTATTGTGGAGGAGGTGTTGTTGTTCATTCTTACTGATTGTGGTCTGTGGGTTAGAAAGTCGAGGATCCAGTTGCAGAGTGGGGAGCCAAGTCCTCGGTTTTGGAGCTTTGATATGAGCTTGGCTGGGATTATGGTGTTGAAGGCGGAGTTGTAGTCAATAAATAGGAGTCTGATGTAGGAGTCCTTGTTGTGGAGATGCTCCAGGGATGTGTGTAGGGCCAAGGAGATGGCGTCTGCTGTGGACCGGTTGTGGCGGCATGCAAATTGCAGTGAATCAAGGTATTCTGGGAGTATGGAGGTGATGCGTTCATGGGCAGCATGGTAGCACAAGTGGATAGCACTGTGGCTTCACAGCGCCAGGGTCCCAGGTTCGATTCCCCGCTGGGTCACTGTCTGTGCGGAGTCTGCACGTTCTCCCCGTGTCTGCGTGGGTTTCCTCCGGGTGCTCTGGTTTCCTCCCACAATCCAAAGACGTGCAGGTTAGGTGGAGTGGCATGATAAATTGTCCTTAGTGACCAAAAAGGTTTGGAGGGGTTATTGGGTTATGGGGAAAGGGTGGAAGTGAGGGCTTAAGTGAGTCAGTGCAGACTCGATGGGCTGAATGGCCTCCTTCTGCACTGTATGTTCTATGTCCAACCTCTTGAAGCAATTAATTACGACTGAAGTCAGGGCCAGCGATGGTAGTCATTGAGGCACGTTGCCTGGTTCTTCTTTGGCACCGATGTGATGGTGGTCTTCTTGAAGCAGATGGGGCCCTCGGAGTGGAGTAGGGACAGGTTAAAGATGTCCGCGAACACATCTGCCAACTGGTCCGCACAGGCTCTGAGTGCACGGCAAGGGATCCCGTCCGGATCGTCGCCTTCCGAGGGTTCACTTTCAGGAAAGCCGATCTGACTTCGGAAGCTGTGATGGTGGGTATGGGTGTGTTATGGGCTGCTGGGGCACTCGACAGCGGATCGTTTGTTTCCTGCTTGAGCCGAGCATAAAATGCACGAAGTTCATCAGGGAGGGTACGCTGGTACGGGAATTGAACCGTGCTGCTGGCCTGCCTTGGTCGGCTTTCAAAGCCAGCAATTTAGCCCAGTGTGCTAAACCAGACCCGAACCACTGTCTACCATCCCTCAGTTTGCAAAATAACCGCTTACCACAACTCATCGACTTCTGTCCATAACAGGAGAGTAGGAGACAATTCAGCCCTTCAAACCCTTCGATAAGGTCATGGCTGATTTGACCTTGGTCTCAATTCCACTTTCCGAAGTACCTCACATAACTTTTGTTGATCAAAAATCTATTGAATTCAATGACCCAGCCTCCACTGCACTCGAGTGGAGAATTCCACAGAAAATAACACTCAAACAAATTCCCCTCATCTCAGTGGTAAATGGGAGATCCCGTATTTCTGAATAGGTATTATTATTTCTGAATTGTGTCCCATTGTTCTGGCTGTCCCAGACCGGGAAACATCCTTTCAGCATCCACTTTCGTCAAATCTCCTCAGGATCTTATGTTTCAATAAGGCCACCTCTCATTCTTCTAAACTCCAAACGGTACAGACCTAACCTGGTCAACCTTTCTTTCAGGAGTCAGTCAAGTTAACCTTCTCTGGCCTGCTGCTAATGCAATTATCACAGAATTGTTCCGGCCCAGAAGGAAGCCATTTGGCCCATCGTGTCTGCACCGGCTCTCCAAACGAGGATCCTGACTTGATGCGTTAGTGCCGTGCATTCCACACCCCAACCACTCACTGCGTGATAAAGCTTTTTCTCACATCACATTTGCTTCTTTTGCAAATCACCTTACACCTGTGACCTCTTGTCTTTGGTCCTTTTCCAAGCGGGAAGAGTTTCTCCCTGTCTACTCTGTCCAGCCCAGCTTCCCCATGGTTTTGAACATCTCGATCAAATCACGTCTTGTTACCAGACTCCTGAACGACCCTCTTATGGACTGACCTGATTAATACTATACTCCTGTATGTTTCACCCGGTGACTAGTAATTGACCCCTCTATCCTGGGGAAAAGCCTCTGACTATCCACTCTGTCTATGCCCCTCATAATTTTGTATACCTCTATCAGGTCGCCCCTCAACCTCCGTCGTTCCAGTGAGAACAAACCGAGTTTATTCAACCGCTCCTCATAGCTAAAAAATTTACAAACATTTTTTGTAAGTTCCGCATAACCTCCTTGCTCCTGTACTCTGTGCCACTACTAATAATAATGATAATGATCGCTTATTGTCACAAGCAGGCTTCAACAAAGTTACTGTGAAAAGCCCCTAGTCACCACATTCCGCCGCCTGTTCGGGGAGGCCGGTATGGGAATTGAACCCGCGCTGCTGGCATTGCTCTGCATTACAAGCCAGCTGTTTAGCCCACTGTGCTGAACCAGAATCATGGCATTTCCAGAGCAGAAGGCTTTTCGGCCCATCAAGTCTGCACAGGCCATGAGAAAGAGCACCCCTACTTAAAAGCCCTCACCTCCAACCTATCCCCGTAACCCAGTAAACCCCATCTAACCTTTTTAGACACTAATGGGGCAATTTATCATGGCCAATCCACCTAACCTGCACATCTTTGGACTGTGGGGGAAAACCAGAGCACCCGGAGGAAACTCACTAGACATGGGGAAAAAGTGCAAACTCCACAGTCAGTCACCCAAGAGCGGAATTGAAACTGGGACCCTGAAGCTGTGAGGCAGCAGTGCTAACCACTGTGCCACTGTGAAACCCAGAATATTATTTGCTTTATTAACTGCTCTCACCAATTGTGCTGCCACCTTCAATGATTTATGCACGTGTATACCCAGGTCCTCCTTACGTATTTTACCCCTTATTTTCCTATTGTCTCTCCATGTTCTTCCTACCAAAACGCATCACCTCACACTCCACCACATTGAACCTTATCTGCCCACTCCACCAACTTGTCTCTGTCCTTTTGAAGTTCCACACTGTCCTCCTCACAGTTTACAACACTTCCAAGTTTTGTATCATCCACAAACTTTGAGATTATCCCCTGTACACCAAGATCTAGGTCAAAACTATATATCAAGGGACTCCCGGTTGCGGCTATGTGGAGCCAAGTCGCACGTTCGGCAGCTCCCGCTAGCAACGGACTTTTGGGCTCTTTTTCGGGGCCCCCCCACAGTACTTTTTCGACGATTCCCAGTGTGGGAAGGGACAGCAATATTCCCCCGGCACTGTATGGATTGGACCAGGAGTGGAGCGGTGAAAAAAGTGGAATTGGAGCAGAGAAAGGTGCGAGGAGGAAGACCAAGATGGCGGCGGGTGGAGACCAGGCAGCGTGGGCGCAGTGGTCACAGGAGCAGCAGGAGTTTCTCCAGCGCTGCTTCACGGAGCTGAAGGCAGAGCTGCTGGAGCCGATGAAGGCGTCAATTGACAAGCTGCTTGAGACTCAGAAGGCCCAAGGGGCGGCGATCCGGGAGGTCCGGCAAAAGGTCTCGGAGAATGAGGACGAGATCTTGGGCCTGGCGGTGAAGGTGGAGGCGCACCATAAGAAATGGCAGGTGAAGTTCGAGGACATGAACCGGTCGAGAAGAAAGAATCTGCGGATTCTGGGTCTCCTGGAGGGACTGGAAGGATCGGGTGTCGGAACCTACGTGGTCACCATGTTGAACACGCTGATGGGCGCGGGGGCCTTCCAGAGCCCCTGGAGCTGGAGGGGGCCCATCGAGTGCTGGCGAGGAGGCCCAAGCACAGCGAGCCACCGCGGGCGGTGCTGGTGCGGTTCCACCGTTTCGTGGACAGAGAATGTGTCTTAAGGTGGGCCAAGAAAGAGCGGAGCAGCAGGTGGGAGAACGCAGAGGTCCGGATTTATCAGGACTGGAGCGCGGAGGTGGCTAAGAAGAGGGCCGGGTACAATCGGGCTAAGGCGGTGCTGCATCGGAGAGGGGTGAAGTTCGTCATGCTGCAGCCGGCGCGACTGTGGGCCACCTACAGGGACCGTCACCATTACTTCGAGACGCCGGAGGAGGCGTGGACCTTTATTCAGGCCGAAAAGCTGGACTCGGTTTGAGGGTTGGGGATGAGGAGGAGCTGAGGGGGGATGGTTGGGACTGTTGTGTCGTGTTTTGGGGGATTGTGCGGTTGGTTGGGCAATGTTCTTCTCTGTCTGTCGGGTGGGTTCGTACCGGGGGGGGGGGGGAGGGGGGGGGGGGGCCGAGCCGGGGGAATTGGGACTGGACCTGGAAAGGGCGCTGCGCCAGAGGAGGCGGGGTCGGGTGGGTGAAAAGCGTGGGCTTTTTCCCGCGCTGAGAGTGGAAGGGGTGGGTCGGGGGGAGCCCGTTGACGGTTAGGAGGGGGAGGGAGACTCCCACACTGGGGGGGTCGATGGAGCGGCGGGAGTGGCCGGGGTCAGCAGGAGTCAGCTGACTTACGGGGGGAGCAATGCTGCTATGGGGAGACCTAGCTGGGGGGTGAGTGGGGGGAGGGGGGGGGGGACGGGGTTGCTGTTGCGATGGCCAAGGGGAGCTGGAGTCTGTAGAGGAGGTTGGGGAGGGGGTCTGCCGCTGGGGGGAACGGGAAGTGCAGGGGGCACAGGCACGTGGCTGGCCTAGAAAGGGTTATGGCTAATCGGCGGGGGGGGCGCAGCCCGCTGATCCGGCTGATAACCTGGAATGTAAGAGGCCTGAACGGGCCAGTCAAACGGGCCCGTGTGTTCGCGCACCTGAAGGGGCTGAAGGCAGATGTGGTCATGCTCCAGGAAACGCATCTGCGGGTGGCAGATCAGGTAAGGCTAAGAAAGGGGTGGGTGGGGCAGGTGTTCCATTCGGGATTGGATGCAAAAAATCGGGGGGGTGGCGATTTTGGTGGGGAAGCGGGCGTCGTTTGAGACAATGGAGGTAGGTATGTGATGGTGAGTGGTGCAGGGGGTGCTGGTGGTCTTGGTAAATGTATATGTATGCGCCCCGAATTGGGACGATGCAAAGTTGATGTTGGGCCGGATCCCGGACTTGGAGACAGGGGGGTTGATAATGGGGGGGGGGGACTTCAACACGGTGCTGGATCCGGCATTGGATCGCTCTAGGTCTAGGACGGGCAGGTGCCGGCGGTGGCCAAGGTGCTGAGGGGGTTTATGGACCAGATGGGAGGGGTGGATCCGTGGAGGTTTGCAAGGCCGGGGGCCAGGGAATTCTCATTCTTCTCCCATGTTCATAAGGCCTACTCCCGGATTGACTATTTTGTAATGAGCAGGGCGCTGATTCCGAGGGTGGAGGACACGGAGTATCTGGCGATAGCCATCTCTGACCATGCCCGCATTGGGTGGACCTCGAGCTGGGGGAGGAGAGGGACCAGTGCCCACTGTGGCGCTTGGAGGTGGGGTTGCTGGCGGACGAGGAGGTGAGCGGGCGGGTCCGGTGGTGTATAGAAAGGTACCTGGAAGCCAATGATAATGGGGAAGTGCAGGTAGGGGTGTTCTGGGAGGCGCTGAAGGTAGTGATCAGGGGTGAGTTGATCTCCATTAGGGCCCACAGAGAGGGGAAGGAGAGGAGAGCGAGGGAGAGGCCAGTGGGGGAGATGGTAAGAGTGGATAGGAGGTATTCAGGGGCCCCCGAGGAGGGACTACTCAAGGAGCGACGAAGCCTCCAGGCCGAGTTCGACCTGTTGACCACCAGGAAGGCGGAGGTGCAGTGGAGGAAGGCGCAAGAGGCGGTGTACGAGTACGGAAAGAAGGCTAGCCGGATGCTGGCACACCAGCTTCGGAAGCGGGAGGCAGCGAGGGAGATCGGGGAGTTAGGGATGGAGGGGGAGCACGGTGCAAAGTGCGGTGGGTATTAATAGGGTCTTCAGGGCTTTAACGAGGGACTGTATAGGTCTGAGACCCCATCGGAGGAGGGGGGGATGGGTCGCTTTCTGGACCGGCTGAGGTTCCCGAGGGTAGAGGAGGGGCAGGTGATGGGCTGGGGGCGCCGGTTGGGTTGGAGGAAGTGGTCAAGGGACTGGGGAGTATGCAGGCAGGGAAGGCACTGGGGCCAGATGGGTTCCTGGTGGAATTCTATAGGAAGTACGTGGACCTGTTGGGCCCGCTGCTGGTAAGGACTTTCAACGAGGCAAGGGAGGGGGGGGGTCCTGTCCCCGACGATGTCTACGGTGCTGATTTCTCTAATTCTGAAGTGGGACAAGGACCCTGTACAGTGTGGATCGTATAGGCCGATTTCACTCCTTAATGTGGATGCGAAACTGCTAGCAAAGGTATTGGCCATGAGGATTGAGGACTGTGTTCCGGGGGTCATACACGAGGATCAGACGGGTTTTGTGAAAGGGAGGCAGTTGAATACCAACGTACGTAGGCTCCTGAATGTAATTATGATGCCGGTGGTGGAGGGGGAGGCGGAGATAGTGGCGGCTATGGACGCGGAGAAGGCCTTTGATAGGGTGGAGTGGGGGAACCTGTGGGAGGTGTTGATGAGGTTTGGGTTCGGGGAGGGGTTCGTCAGCTGGGTGAGGTTGCTGTACGAGGCCCCGGTGGCGAGTGTGGCCACGAACAGGAGGAGGCCGGGGCGAGGCAGGAGTGTCCTCTATCCCCCCTGCTCTTTGCGCTGCCGATTGAGCCCCTGGCCATGGCTTTGAGGGAGTCTAGGAAGAGGTATCGTTGTATGCGGACGATCTGCTATTGTATGTGGCGGACCCGGTGGGGGGAATGCCGGAGGTGATGCGGATCCTTAGGGAGTTTGGGGATTTCTCCGGGTATAAGCTCAACATGCGGAAGAGCGAGCTGTTCGTGGTGCACCCAGGAGACCAGGAAAGGGGGATTGGTGAGCTTCTGCTAAAAAGGGCAAAAAGAAGTTTTAGATACCAGGGGGTTCAGGTGGCTAGGAGCTGGGGGGCCCTGCATAAGCTCAATTTAACGAGGCTAGTGGAGCAAATGGAGGAGGAGTTCAAAAGGTGGGACGTGCTGCCGCTCACCCTGGCGGGTAGGGTGCAGTCGGTTAAAATGACGGTGCTCCCGAGGTTTTTGTTGTGGTTTCAGTGCCTCCCCATCCTGATCCCTAAGGCCTTTTTTAAGCGGGTTAACAGGAGTATTATGGGGTTTGTATGGGTGAAGAAGGCCCCGAGGATGAGAAGGGTGTTCTTGGAGCAGAGCAGGGATGGGGGGGGGGGTTAGTGTTGCCAAACTTATGTGGGTATTGTTGGGCTGCCAACATGGCGATGATATGCAAGTGGGTAATGGAGGGGGAGGGGGCGGCGTGGAAGAGGCTGGAAATGGCGTCCTGTGTGGGCACGAGCCTGGGGGCGCTGGTGACGGCACCGCTGCCGCTTCCTCCGACGAGGTACACCACGAGCCCTGTGGTAGCGGCGACCCTCAAAATCTGGGGGCAATGGAGACGCCACAGGGGGGAGGTGGGGGCTTCGGTGTGGTCCCCAATATGGGAGAACCATCGGTTTGTCCCGGGAAAAATGGATGGGGGGTTCCTGAGTTGGCACAGGGCAGGTATTAGGAGGATGGGGGACCTGTTCATAGATGGGAAGTTTGCGAGCCTTGGGGAGCTGGAGGAGAAATTCGGGCTCCCCCCTGGAAATGCTTTCAGATATATGCAGGTAAGGGCGTTCGTTAGGCGACAGGTGGTGGAGTTTCCGCTGCTGCCGGCGCGCAGGGTCCAGGACAGGGTGCTTTCGGGGGGGGTGGGTTGGAGAGGGTAGGATCTCGGCAACTTATCAGGTTATGCAGGAGAAGGAGGAGGCCTCGGCGGAGGAGTTAAAAGGTAAGTGGGAGGAGGAGCTGGGGGAGGAGATCGACGAGGGTATGTGGGTGAATGCCCTGGGAAGGGTAAATTCTTCCTCCCCTTGCGCGAGGCTCAGCCTGATACAATTTAAAGTGCTGCACATGACCGGGGCAAGGCTAAGCAGTTTTTTTGGGAGTGAGGACAGATGTGCGAGATGTTCGGGAGCCCAGCAAACCACACCCGCATGTTCTGGGCATGTCCAGCGTTGGAGGAGTTCTGGAGGAGTGTAGCGAGGACGGTGTCAAGGGTAGTGAAATCCAGGGTTAGGCCTAGCTGGGGGCTCGCAATATTTGGGGTGTCGGACAAGCCGGGAGTGCAGGAGGAGAAAGAGGCCAGTATTCTAGCCTTTGCGTCCCTGGTAGCCCGGCGAAGGATTCTGCTTCAGTGGAAGAATGCGAGGCCCCCAAGCGTGGAATCCTGGATTAACGACATGGCAGGGTTTATTAAATTGGAGAAGGTGAAATGTGCCTTAAGAGGATCTGTGCAAGGGTTCTTCAGGCGGTGGCAGCCGTTCCTAGACTTCCTGGTGGAGCGTTTGGAGATGGTCAGCAGCAGCAACCCCGGGGGGGGGGGGGGGGGGGGGGGGGGGGGGGTTGTGTCTAGTAGGGGGTGCACTATTGTTTACTGTTTACATTTATTTGTTTATTTATGCACTTTTGTTCTTGTAGTTTTATTATTTGTGTAAAGGGGGGGTTCTATTTTTCTGTTGTGATAATCTGTGAAAAATTTTGAATAAAAACTATTTGTAAAAAACAACTATATATCAAGAAAAGCAAGGGTCTCAATACCAACCCCTGGGGAACATCCCCAGAAACCTTTGGCCAGCCTGAAAGAAACCCCTGACATTACACTCAGCTTCCTATCATTCAGCTAATTTTGTATCCACATTGCTACTATCATTTTACTCCAAGGGCTATAATTCTCTCACAAGTCTGTTGTGTGGCACTGTTTCAAATAAGAACTAGGAGCAGGAGTAGGCCATCTGGCCCCTCAAGCCTGCTCCGCCATTTAATGAGATCATGGCTGATCTTTGTGGACTCAGCTCCACCCTCCGGCCCGTACACCATATCCCCGAATCCCTTTATTCTTTAGAAAGGTATCTATCTTTTTCTTAAAAACGTTTAAAGAAGGAGCTTCAACTGCTTCACTGGGCAAGGAATTCCAGAGATTCACAACCCTTTGGGTGAAGACGTTCCTCCTAAACTCGGTCCTAAATCTACTTCCCCTTATTTTGAGGCTATGCCCCCTAGTTCTGCTTTCCCCGACCAGTGGAAACAACCTGCCCGCATCTATCCTATCTATTCCCTTCATAATTTTATATGTTTCAATAACATCCCCCGCACCCTTCTAAACTCCAATGAGTACAGTCCCAGTCTACTCAACCTCTCGTCATAATCTAATCCCCTCAACTCTGGGATCAACCTAGTGAATCTCCTCTGCACTCCCTCCAGTGCCAATATGTCCTTTCTCAGGTAAGGAGACCAAAACTGAACACAATACTCCAGATGTGGCCTCACCAACACCTTATGCAATTGCAGCATAACCTCCCTAGTCTTGAACTCCATCCCTCTCGCAATGAAAGACAAAACTCGATTAGCCTTCTTAATCACCTGTTGCATCTGCATACCAACTTTTTGCGACTCGTGCACCAGCACACCCAGGTCCCTCTGCACAGCAGCATGTTTTAACATCTTACCGTTTAAATAATAATCCATTCTGCTGTTATTCCTCCCAAAATGGATGGCCTCACACTTGGCAACATTGAATTCCATCTGCCAGACCCTAGCCCATTCACCTAACCTATCCAAATCCTTCTGCAGACTTCCGGTATCCTCTGCACTTTTTGCTTTACCATTCATCTTAGTGTCGTCTGCAAACTTTGCCACATTGCACTTGGTCCCCAACTCCAAATCATCTATGTAAATTGTGAACAACTGTGGGCCCAACACTGATCCTTGAGGGACCCCACTAGTTACAGGTTGCCAACCAGAGAAACACCCATTTATCCCCACTCTCTGCTTTCTGTTAGTTAACCAATCCTCTGCCCATGCTACCACTTTATCCTTAATGCCATGCATCTTTAGTTTATGCAGCAACCTTTTGTGTGGTACCTTGTCAAAAGCTTTCTGGAAATCCAGATATACCACATCCATTGGTTCCCCGTTATCTACTGCACTGGTAACGTCCTCAAAAAATTCTACCAAATTAGTCAGACACGACCTACCCTTTGTGAACCCATGCTGCGTCTGCCCAATGGGACAATTTCCCTCCAGGTGCCCCGCTATTTCCTCCTTAATGATAGATTCCAGCATTTTCCCTACAACCGAAGTTAAGCTTACCGGCCTATAATTACCCGCTTTCTGCCGACCTCCTTTTTTAAACAGTGGTGTCACGTTTGCTACTTTCCAATCCTCTGGGACCACCCCAGAGTCTAGTGAATTTTGATAAATTATCACTAGTGTGTTTACAATTTCCCTAGCCATCTCTTTTAACACTCTGGGATGCATCCCATCAGGGCCAGGAGACTTGTCTACCTTTAGCCCCATTAGTTTGCCCAATACTGCCTCCTTAGTGATTACAATCATCTCAAGGTCCTCACCTATCATATCTTTATTTCCATCAGTCACTGGCATGTTATTTGTGTCTTCCACTGTGAAGACTGACCCAAAAAACCTGTTCAGCTCCTCAGCCATTTCCCCGTCTCCTATTATTAAATCTCCCTTCTCATCTTCCAAAGGACCAATATTTACCTTAGCCACTCTTTTTTGTCTTATATATTTGTAGAAGCTTTTGCTATCTGCTTTTATGTTCTGAGCAAGTTTACTTTCATAGTCTACCTTACTCTTCTTTATGGCTTTTTTAGTAGCTTTCTGTTATCCCCTAAAGACTTCCCAGTCCTCCAGTCTCACACTAACTTTTGCCACTTTGTATGTTTTTTTCTTCAATTTGATACTCTCCCTCGCCTCCTTAAATATCCATGGTCGATTTTTCCCCTTTCTACCGTCTTTCTTTTTTATCGGTATGAACCTTTCCTGAACACTGTGAAAGATCGCTCGGAAGGTTCTCCACTGTTCCTCAACTGCTTCACCATGAAGTCTTTGCTCCCATTCTACCTTAGCTAGTTCTTCTCTCATCCTGAGGGTTTTTGAGAGTTTGGCTCAAGATGGGATTGGAACTTTATGGGAAAAACAAAATGTTAGGTAAAGCTTTGTGTGAAGAAATGTCAAGACAGGCTGTCACAGGCTTCTGATAACAAGGTTGTTTTAGTACCAAACAAATTGCAGACGGCCTTGGGAAGGGTTGCGCTAGGCTTGAAAATAATCATAAATTAGCTAAAAGGCACAGATTGAATGCGAGGGAGCTGCCCTCAGAAATGAGCCAGAAACTGTATAAGGACTGCTGTTAGATGTATTGGCTTTGGCTTGCTGTTGTAACTCTCAAGAGATACAGTGGTTTTAGCCCCGGCCGAGAAATAAACATGTTAAAGTAACGAGGTGTTCGACTGATCATTTCCTCCGGACTGGCTGCAAAAGAATCCTCATTTGGTGGAGAATGCGGGCATTCAAGGAGCCTCCCTGGAACCTGACAGCATAACAGATTGATCGCATTCGGACGCTGAGGAGGGAATTGGCCACCAAACGGGAGTACCCTTGTTACCACTTTGGTTTCCCCCTCTGCTGTCCCGAGTGTGGCCACGCCCTGCTGTTCGGTTTCGGTGGAGACTCTGACAAAATCAAAGCAGTCCGGCGAACCCGTTACGAAGAAGGGTTGAAAGGGTTGGAGTCCCAGGAAGGTTGAACCTTCCTAAAGTCCCGGGTTGGGAACCTTGGGAGGTTAGAGTCCTCTTTAAATCTCCGGGTAAATGAGTGATGATGATCCTTAGGGTTGCCTAATACCTTCGCGATAAAAGGTGGTTTTCGATAAATAAGTATATCAACCGGTGCCTAGACTTGTTCGACACTTCGTGTTGATCAGATTGAATATTACAGAGAACGGATAACTCTGTCCAAATTATATATTATAAAATTTAAATGGTGGTGTGGATAACACCTAAAAGAAACATAATAAACAGGGCTTGACCGTTGAGTGCCCTGTTGGAACACTCGAACAATTTCTTAAATCTGTTAGTTCTGTGTTTCTCTGAGTCTGTCAGTCTGTTTAGATCAGTCCTCTCTCTCTCTTTTCATGTTTCATTTCCAGACTTTGACCTTCTAAAAGTCACTTTCGAACAATTTGATTCGGGGCAGGGGGCAATGGGGCAGGATAACCCCGTTTAAATTCTTGATTGAATAGGCGATTTAGGATCGCTACCAAAATTAAATAGGAAACCACAAGGATCATCCGAGGATAGGAGACAATGGGTAGTACTTTAGATAGTACCTCTGATAGTGGAAGCGCGCTTCAAACTCTTTGTGAATAGTATCCGTAACATTCTCAGCAGCTGCGGCAGTTATCGGGAGAATTGCATAAGAAATTGGGAAAGGGGAAATGGCCCCTGGGAGGATCAAAAAATTTGCCTACGGTTATAGAGGCACAGCAGATTATTTGGCAACATAACCGTAGCTCCACGGCTAAGAACTTGATTGAGTTATGGCGGGAGTACTGCCAAAAAAAAAAATTAAAAGATGCATCTTTATTGGCTAATTGGCAGGCTAACGCTTTAAATTGTTAAGACTGCGGGGGTTTTGAAAAAGGAATGTGCCCACCATAGAAAAAGACCTAAGTCTGTAAAACCCCCCATTTCTAAATCAGGACCGTACGGTCAAATGGCCGGCCTTGCCTTGACCGAGGGAGACGATGAGGATGACCCTGAAAATTGGCTATATAGGGGACGACCGACCGTTACACCGCCACTACGACCGCCTCCACCGTACATTCCCAGGGTTCTGATTGTAGTTTAAACTGTTCTAAAACAAATGATGTTTCAGACAAAAAAACTCTTTATTCCTCTGGTGTGACCATGTTAGAAATTACATTAAAGATGTGTACATTCAAGCCCTTTATCCACCGCTCCCACCGCCCCTATCACCACCTCCACTGTCGCAAGGAGGTCCGGCGACTCGCACTCGTTCTAAAACCCGTGCTAATCAATTCCCACAGATGAATCATGAGTTAGTCCTGGGAAAAGAGGGGGCACCAGAGGTGGATTTCCCTGATTACCCAGACGATTATCAACCGCAGTGTCAGTTTCCCGTCCGGCAAGTTCCCAATATAGCATACAACCCTGCCAACCCCCGGGGCCCAACAACCAGGCATTTCAAAATAATTGTTGTAATTAATAAATTAATCAAATTTGATACTACTGATTCAGTATTAATAAATTATACAATATAATACAGTCAAACAGTTGATTGATCAGTAACATTTCAATAATAGTATTTCAGCTCAAATTCATCGATTGGGGGTACAGTTGGAAGATAAGTTGGGGTGGATCAAGTTTTTGATTTCTTTTTGGATATGTAATGCCAAATCTTTAACTTCTTTAGAGTTATTGGGAATGAAAGTACAACATTCTGCACTTTGACATCTTCTGGATTATACACAAAAGCTTGTTGAAAGGGTTAATTTTCTTGCAGAGACAAAAAGAGGCGTATAGCTTGGAATGATGCCATTCGCATCTCCAAACTTCTTTTTAAAAAAAATAATTGTCACTCGAATGGACTGGGAGTAAAAGTTGGATTGCTGCCAAATTCCCGTTATCAAATGTCCTTGAATGATCTGTTCTTTTTAATCTGAGTTGTTTTGGTTTTTGTAAAACCAGCTTCCATTGTTTGAAGTTTTAATTTCCAGGCTAATTCTAAACATTTATTTTAAAATATCAAACACAATAACTTATTAAACATATAGGTTTTCTGTAGATGAATTTGTCGATTCTATTAAAGAAGGCACTACTAGCAAGATATATTGGTTTCTTAAAATTAATAAAGCAATATTCAGAATAATGACAGTTCTCTTAAGTTGACAGTTCTTGACTATCCCTGTAGAATTCACTAGAGGCACTTGTACAGAATCTTATTCGGCAACAAGTTTTGGTTCCATGTCACTCTCCTTGTAATACTCCAATACTAGCTGTCCCGAAGCCCGGCAAGCCAAATCAATATCGCCTCGTCCAAGATCTGCGCTCAATTAATGCCATTGTGCAACCCCTTCACGCATTGGTCCCAAATCCAGCCCACATTTTAGCCCAAGTCCCAGCGGACGCGACAACATTTTCCCTGGTGGATCTCCAGCATGCCTTTTTCGCCCTCCCCTTGCACCCAGATTCACAGTATCTCTTTGCCGTTACATATCAAAATCAACAATACACATGGACTAGGTTGCCTCAAGGATTTATACATTCGCCTACTCTTTTCTCCCGCTGTCTCCAACAACAATTACAGCCCCTGGAATTAAAAGGGGGATCCACCCTCGTACAGTATGTTGACGATTTACTGATCGCAAGCCCGTCAGAACAAAGTTGTAAAGAAGATACGGCTCAATTATTAAATTACCTTTCAATTTTAGGATACGTTGTGTCACCCGCCAAAGTAGTAGTAGCCCAACCAACAGTCCGGTTTCTGGGTATCCTTTTATCCGCCGATGCACGGGCGCTATCACCAAGTTGAGTTCAGCCCATTTGTCAGTACCCTGCACCCACAACGGCTAAGGATGTCCGTAAATGGCTCGGGATGGTTAATTATTGTCGGAAATGGATTCCGAATATCGCCCTAGATACCCGGCTATTGACCCTCATACACCAATAACACTGGAGTGTTCCAGTTAAGTACGGAAGCCCAAGAGGCCTTCCATCGGCTAAAAGACGCCTTAATGAGGGCGCCAGCATTAGGACGCCCCCTTTATGATCGACCTTTCCAACTTTATTGTACTGTTTTAGCCGGTTGTGCCACCGCGGTACTTACCCAGAAACATGGGGATCGCCACCGTCCTATAGCTTATTACTCGTCTAAACTTGATCCAGTTGCACTCGGCTATCCTGGATGTACTCCGATTTTAGCCTCTATTTACAACAGTCTCCAGTCAGCGGCTAATCTCACTCTTCAGCAGGATATTGTTATTTATAGTTCACATTCGGTCACGGCCCTGCTCGGTCAACTTCAGACTCAGCACCTAACTATGGGGCGTCAAAATAAATCTGAGATTTATCTCCTCAATAACCCGAAACTTCAGTTCCGGCACTGCACTACTATTAACCCCGCTAGTTTCCTTTCCGACCCGCCTAACACCACTGGGTCCCCGACTCATGACTGTCTTTCTCTCCTACAAGACGATGCGTCATTACGCGATGATCTCACTGATTCTCCAATACCAAATGCTGATCTGAACCTATTCACCGATGGTAGTTCATCCATCGGTGAAAGGGGGGATAGATTATCAGGGTATGCAATTGTTAACCAACAAGGAGAAACGCTTGAAGCAGCAGCATTCGAAACTCCCTTTTCCGCCCAACAGGCTGAACGTTTTGCACTTATTCGAGCCTGTGTATTAGGGGAAGATAAAATTGTAAATATCTACACTGATTCCCGATACGCATTTGGGGTCACACACGATTTTGGCCAATTATGGAAAAACAGGGGATTTCTGACGTCAGCAGGCACTCAGATATCCCACAAACAGTTAGTTACACAATTACTACAGGCTTTAATGCTCCCTAAACAAATAGCCGGAAAAAAGTGCGCTGCCCATACAACAGGCAAAACACTGGTGGACGCGGGTAATCGGCAGGCGGACCACCAGGCCAAAGAGGCTTCTCGCTTAAAAGACACGGTGGTACCAAAAATGATGAGCCAGACTAAAAGCTCGAAGGGTCAGTCTCCCTCTGAAAAGCCAATGCCGACCATCACTGACGTCATTCAATTACAGGAGGACGCTGAATTTACAGTGCAGAAGGAGGCCATTCGGCCCATCGAGTCTGCACCGGCTCTTAGAAAGAGCACCCCACCCAAGGTCCACACTCCACCCTATCCCCATAACCCAGTAACCCCACCCAACACTAAGGGCAATTTTGTACACTATATGCAATTTAGCATGGCCAATCCACCTAACCTGCACATCTTTGGACTGTGGGAGGAAACCGGAGCACCTGGAGAAAACCCATGCACACACGGGGAGGATGTGCAGACTCCGCACAGCCAGTGACCCAAGCCAGAATCGAACCTGGGACCCTGGAGCTGTGAAGCAATTGTGCTATCCACAATGCTACCGTGCTGCCCTCTGAAGTTACTGTGAAAAGCCCCTAGTCACCACATTCCGGCGCCTGTTCGGGGAGGCTGGAACGGGAATCAAACCGTGCTGCTGGCCTGCCTTGGTCTGCTTTCAACGCCAGCGATTTAGCCCAGTGTGCTAAACCAGGATGGTATTTCTACATGCATCTGTTATTTCTTTGCTTATTGCCTGCCCTACCATCCTGTTACTATTTGGTGGCCTATAGACTACTCCTATCAGTGACCTTTTCGCCTTACTATTCCTGATTTCAACCCAAATTGATTCAACCTTGTCCTCCATAGCACCAATATCATCCCTTACTATTGCCCGGATGCCATCCTTAAACAACAAAGCTACACCACCGCCCTTACCGTCCATTCTATCCTTTCGTATAGTCTGATACCCTTGGATATTTAACTCCCAGTCGTGACCATCTTTTAACCATGTTTCAGTAATGGCCACTAAATCATAGTCATTCACGATGATTTGCGCCATCAACTCATTTACCTTATTCCGTATACTACAAGCATTCAGGTAAAGTACACTTATGCTGTTTTTTATGTCTTTGTTACGAATCCTAACACCTTGATCGGTAACTTTTCGCAAATTATTTTTCCTCTTACCCTTTCTCCTAATTTTCCTTGTCTTTGAACCCATATCTCTACATAATAACCTGTCACGTAACCTGCTGCCTTGCTCTCCATTAACCATTATACTGTCCATAGCTTTACCCTTCCCTGCCCCCCAACTTGCTAGTTTGCTGAAAGTCCATGTACACCACATCAATAGCAATACCCTCATCGACCCTTTCTGTTACACCTTCAAAAAACTCTCGCAAGTTAGTTAAACACAACTTCGCCTTTAGAAATCTATGCTGGCTTTTCCTAATCAACCCACATTTTTCCACGTGACTGTCAATTCCATCTGAAATAATTGTTTCTATTCTTTCTTAAGGAGACCAAAACTGTACACGTATTGCAGAGTTTCACAAAGGCCTTGCAGTAAAGCTGTCCGACTTGCATATTCCTTTCCCCTTTAAGCAAAGGTCAACATTCAATTTGCTTTCCTAATCACTAGCTGCATCTGCATATTAACTTTTTGTGATTCATGTACAAGGAGCTTGGAGTGGGCATTGGGGGAAATAGAATAGAAACTAGAGAAAGATGCAGATTTGAGGGGGCCAGAGGAGTTTGATGCTGAGAAAGGAAACCAAGTGAAGACATTACCTCGGCTGGCTCCGCAAAACTATAGTTCTCCTACCTCCCCTCCCCCGCATTACAATATGCATTTCCCGCATTCCCCTCCCCCCCAAGACAATATACATTACATCACTGCCTCCATCCCCCCTGTGGCTACATTACACATCCGTCCTGATCCCCCTCGGGAAGGTATACCCAATCACTGCCCCCCCATGCAAGCCCCCACCCATATGGTGACAGCTCAGGAGAAAAGCAGTGTGGCAGGAAAAAAAAACATGGATTATAACAGCCTCAGTTCAGCACTTATACATCATTGGGACTTGCACATCCACATCAGAACACCAGCTTCGGATCAGATCTGGATCTTGAATGGGGATGCAAGTCCAGGAAGGGAAGTGGTGAGAGGGATGAGTCAGAGAGCGGTCGGTTTGGCGAGAGGGAAGAGGCCACAACTCGGAGGATCGGGGTGAGTTGTAATTGATAATATGGAAAAATGTGTCATTTGAAACATGCAATATCTGGTCTGAGAGAAACATGAGAGGATACAGGGAGAGATCCCACAAAGGGTTAACAGCAGCTGCCAGGGAAGGATTGTAAAATGCAGATAGCCTTGGTCAAGCACGCTTAGCAAACAAGACAAACAGGATTTTGAATGAAGCCAAAGACAATGGCTCACACCTTCATTGAATAACTATCTTAGTAAGGATCTGGAAAAGAATGGATGAGGTTCAGTTGAATTTGGTGATAATTCTAGGTGTGAAAAGTTGCTAATACCAGGTAAATTAAAGAAAACTGGAGGCTCTCAGTCTACGAGAAACATAATTCAAAGCCAAAATCAAAGTCAAAATTGAGCTGAGGACACAATTGGAAAATGAAACTATTGAAATGACAGGAATTAAAAGTAACACCTCTATTGAAGTCAAAGCATTTTGAACATCACAAAGGAAACAATGTAATCAGATCTATGAGATGAACTCATGTCAAAATGTATACTTAGTTGGATTAAAAGGTTTAGATCAAAGTTCCTTTTTACAATCAAAGAAAATAAGAGTTACTTTACAATAACATCATAAAAACTTAATTGTTAGAAAGCGAATATAAACCGAGAGACCAGGGCAGGAACTACCAGAACGACAACCAGAGCTCAGACAGAGAGAGGGGAGAAGCAGAGACAGATTACAGTCAGCTCGGTCATGGGAAAGAGACAGGGCAGAGCGGCAGAGCTAAAATAACTAATACATCTAAGGAAGACTAGAATTTAAAGAGTAGGCAGATTCAGCTCAGAGATAACTCTCACAGCTCTGTACATGGGAAAGATAGGACACAGCAACTGAGCTCATCAGCGAATACATCTAAAGAAGACCAGACTTTAAAGAAGATTGATTGTCAAGTTGGGCCTGAAGGTCCCTTCAACCAACCAGAAGGATCCAGAAGCAAGATTTTTTTACTTTTCTGTAAAGACAGTGATTGCATCTTTTAAAAAGAAGAAAAAATATATAATAATAAAATAACTTAAAAGTCTTAACCTGAAACAGTGGTTATTAGTCTACTTTACTTACTTAGCAATGCGGGACCCAGGATCGATGCTACTAAGTGGTAAGTAGATGAAATCTTCGGTGAAGGTATGGGTTATACCGGGGGATAACTTGAAAATATAATTTGACCTGAATAGCACCCACTGAAGCTTGCGTCGGAGTCGGGGAGTGAGAATCACTGATCACCATTTAGAATGTCGGCCCTTTTTGGTATAGGGGGAATTCTAAGAATAGTGGTGAGTTTTGAAAAACAGAGTCCAGAAGCCAGAGGTTGGGGAAGGAGGAGGATCTGCAGCAACCTGGAGGATCAGGGAGTGAGAGGTCCAGAGAGGAACATCTACTCTGAGCAGAAGATGTTGTAAGTAGATGGTTACATTTTTATTCCCTATTTTTTGAACATACTGTATTTTAAACGTTATTTTATTTACCAATATAGGAATTTAGCAATGTAAAGTATTTCAACTTACAGGGTTTAATGTTTTAATTTTTTTTTCTGATTAGTAAAGTCCTACAGATTTTAACATGGGTTTTGTTGTGAATCAAAGTTTCATTTCAAGTTGTGATTTTCAGTACAACCACAACTTTAAGTGAGGACTTACTGCACTTATGCTGATTTGATTGTCCCTCAGAGGTCACAGCTGAGCCCAAGTCCCTCCCCCTCCTGCATCCCATCTCCCAGCCATCACACAAAGACATATAGAGCACAACTAGCTCTGGTCCACCTGCTTCATCACCTCCAACCTTCACTCTAAACCCAAAACACAGGATCAAGAAAAAGTGAAGAAAGTGCTTCATTACCATTTCTTTCAAATGTTGCCACATTCTGAGTCACAAATGTAAAAGATTCCTCCTCCACAACATTCCACTCCCTCAGCCTTCCTCCGCATCTTTCTTCTACCCACCCAACTAGGAGTATATTTTACACATTGCAATTTCTAGTGAGTAATAATGCAGTGGCAAGCAGGTAGTGTCCATCCCCTCTCGTTATGAGGCTGAAACTGCTGATATAGTGCCCGACAGGACAGAGTGCAAGATCCCAAACTCTGAGCTCCAGTGGTCATAGGGAGAACGGAAGATAGAATGGTTACAGCACAGAAGGTGGGAATTCGGCCAATCGTGTTTTGCCCGCTCCACAACAGCAGTTCACTCGTCCAACTGGCTCACCGCTTCTCTGTAGTCCTGCAATTTGGTTTTCATGAATTAATCTGCCTCCACCACACTCTCAAAGCAGCACATTCCAGACCCAAACCACTCACTAGGATTTACCTCAAGTTGTCTTTGGTTCTTTTCCAAATCATCTCAATCTGGTTCTCAACTTTTCTGCCAATCTGAACAGTTACTCTCGATCTACCTTGTCTGAGACACATTAATAAAATTTCCTCTCAATCTTCTCTTTTCCAGGGAGAATAACCTTGGATTCTCCAGTCTATCCATGTCACTGAAGTCACTCATCCCTGGAAGCAGTCGTGAATCTTTTCTGCACTCGCTCTATAAAACATTGATTCTGCCTCAACTGGAATATTGTGTGCAAATTTTGGCACCACACTTTAACAAAGATGTGGAAGCACTAAAGGGTCACAATAACGTCCTTGATTTTGTACTCCATGCCTTTATTAATAAACCCATGGTCTCGTATGCCTTCATGATATTTTTCCCAACCTGCCCCACCACGTTGATTAATTCATACACATTTATGGCACGATTTAATTAAATGGGAACAAAGTCCCAGAGCAAGTGCGTTTAGCCACGTGTTTCTCGCAGCGACGAGAAACACAACGCTATCGAACGGCTCTCAGGTTAGATAGCGGACCTCAATGGGGAACGCGCGGCCAAGGCCACACATAGCCCTGTTTTCTGCACTGAGGAGCTCCGATCGCTGGAACTCCTCAGTGTAGCGAGAGATCGGGACATGGCGTCCTGATCTCTGGAGTCCCTGACGCAACCTCTGACCCCTCCCTTAGCCCCACCTCACTATGAGGGGGTCCTCACACACACACGCCCCTGCCAACCACGCAGGGCACCCACAGCCCAATGGCTACCATGTGAAAAATGCCAGCTTCGCACCTTGCCAGAGCCAACCTGGTACCCTGGCAATGCCCCTCAACTGGCAGTGCTACCAATAAAAAGGAAGCATTCGCAAGGTCTAGAAGGTTCACAACAGACAAAGCCCTTGAAGAATATAAAGAAAGTAGGAAGGAACTTAAACAAGGAGTTAGGTGGGCTAAAAGGGGTCATGAAAAGTCCTTGGCAAACAGGATTAAGGGGAATCCCAAGGCATTTTATACATATATATATATAAAGAGCAAGAGGGTAGCCAGGGAAAGTGTTGGCCCACTGAAGGACAGAGGAGGGAATCTATACGTGGATCCAGAGAAAATGGATGAGGTACTAAATGAGTACTTTGCATCAGTATTGACCAAAGAGAAGGACTCGGTGGATGATGAGTATAGGGAAGGGTGGGTCGATATTCTGGGTATTTCAATATCAAAAAGGAGGTGTTAGGTGTTTTAAAAAGCATTAAGGTAGATAAGTCCCGAAGGCCTGATGGGGTCTACCCCAGAATACTGAGGGAGGCAAGGGGGGAAATAGCTGGGGCCTTGACAGACATCTTTGGTCAGGAAATTATTGGAAGAGATTCTTAGGGACAGGATTTACTCACATTTGGAAACAAATGGACTTATTTGTGATAGCAGCATGGTTTTGTGAAGGGGAGTTCGCGTCTCACTAACTCGATCAAGTTTTTTGAGGAAGTTACGAAGATGATTGATTAGGGTAAGGCAGTGGATGTTGTCTACATGGACTTCAGTAAGGCCTTTGACAAGGTCCCTCATGGCAGACTGGTACAAAAGGTGAAGTCACACGGGATCAGAGGTGAGCTGGCAAGATGGATGCAGAACCGGTTCAGTCATAGAAGACAGAGGGTAGCGGTGGAGGGTTGCTTTTCTGAATGGAGGGCTGTGACTAATGGTGTTCCACAGGGATCAGCGCTGGGATCTTTGTTGTTTGTAGTGTATATAAATGATTTTGAGGAACATGTAACTGGTCTGATTAGTAAGTTTGCAGACGACACAAAGATTGGTGGAGTTGTGGATAGTGATGAGGATACAGCAGGATATAGATCGGCAGAGAGATGGCAGATGGAGTTGAATCCGGACAAATGTGAGGTAATGCATTTTGGAAGGTCTAATACAGTTGGGAATTATACAGTAAGTGGCAGAACCTTTAGGAGTATTGATAGGCAGAGAGATCTGTGCGTACATCAAAGAGATCTAGGAGTACAGGTCCAGTCAAAGAGATCTAGGAGTACAGGTCCACAGGTCATTGAAAGGGGCAACACAGGTGGAGAAGGTAGTCAAGAAGGCATACGGCATGCTTGCCTTCATTGGCCGGGGCATTGAGTATAAGAATTGGCAAGTCATGTTGCAGCTGTATAGAACCTTAGTTAGGCCACACTTGGAGTATAGTGTTCAATTCTGGTCGCCACACTACCAGAAGGATGTGGAGGCTTTAGAGAGGGTGCAGAAGAGATTTACCAGAATGTTGCCTGGTATGGAGGGCATAAGCTATGAGGAGCGATTGAATAAACTCGGTTTGTTCTCACTGGAACGAAGGAGGTTGAGGGGCGACCTGATAGAGGTATACAAAAGTATGAGGGGCATAGACAGAGTGGATAGTCAGAGGCTTTTCCCCAGGGTAGAGGAGTCAATTACTAGGGGGCATAGGTTTAAGGTGAGAGGGGCAAGGTTTAGAGTAGATGTACGAGGCAAGTTTTTTACGCAGAGGGTAGTGGGTACCTGGAACTCGCTACCGGAGGAGGTAGTGGAAGCAGGGACGATAGGGACATTTAAGGGGCATCTTGACAAATATATGAATAGGATGGGAATAGAAGGATACGGACCCAGGAAGTGTAGAAGATTGTAGTTTAGTCGGGAAGTATGGTCGGCACGGGCTTGGAGGGCCGAAGGGCCTGTTCCTGTGCTGTACATTTCTTTGTTCTTTGTTCTTTGTACATGTCCACAGATCACTGAAGTGGCATCGTAGGTGGATAAGGCAGTCAAGAAGCTATACGGCATGCTGGCCTGCATCGGTCGGGGCGTTGAGTATAAAAACTGGCAAGTCATGCTCTAGCTGTACAGAACTTTTGTCATGCTTCATTTGGAATATTGTGTACAATTCTGGTCGCCACACTACCAGAAGGATGTGGAGGCTTTGGAAAGTATACAGAAGAGGGTTGCCAGGATGCTGCCTGGTCTGTAGGATATTAGCTATGACCAGAGGTTAGATAAACTCGGATTGTTCTCACTGGAACGATGGAGGTTGAGGGGCGACCTGATGGAGATTATGAGTGGCATGTCATAGACGTTTTTTCCCAGGGTGGAAAAGTCAATTACTAGAGGACATAGGTTTAAAGAGCGAGGGGGAAAGTTTAGAGGAGATGTGCGAGGCCAATTTTTAACACAGAGGGTGGTGAGTGCCTCGAACGTGCTGCCGGGGGAGGTGCTGGAAGCAGATATGATAGTGACGTTTAAGAGGCATCTTGACAAATACATGAACAGGATGGGAATAGAGGGATACGGGCCCCGGAAGTGCAGAAGATTCTAATTTAGACGGGCATCATGATCGGCGCCGGCTTGGAGGACTGTACTGTTCTTTGTTCTTTGCTCTTATTAACTTTTATTTGTTTTTAAAAACCGAGGTGGTAAGTTACTGAACAAATTCACAGGAGTCTGATGAACTTTTAACATAAAGAATAAAACATTTATTAATCAAGTAAAATGAAATATATTACAACCGATTAATAAGGTTGAAAATATCTCAATACAAACACAAGAAAATGATTCAAATATTCACGATTCCTTCAACCTAGCCACTTCTTTAGACACATCGAAATTCAGAAAGATAAAACAATTTACCATATCTATTTTATACTCCAATATTCAGGATAAGTATAAGGTACATGTGAATTAACTAGCAAACTGTGGTCAGACACACCACCACCCAAATGACAGATGCAACCAAAGCAGATTCTATGGATTTCTTAATAACCCACCCAGATGCTTGAACCAACTATCACAAATGAAACTCTGTTTTTATCACAAGGGTTTCTAATCTCCACATTTGAAGAACTGAAATTCTCTCCAAATGCCACTCCCACTCAGGCTGTTTCAACAAGAATCCATCTCCAAGGTTTCAATCTCACCTTCCGCGATTCCTATCCCTTGCATCTCTGTGTACACTCCATCTTCACCTTCCATAAGACCATAAGACCTTCCAAGCACAATTGCAGATCTTCGGTCCAGGCAAGCAAAACATCACTGCTCCAAAAGGGTACCCTTGCCCTTACAGCCCACAGCATAGAGTCACCAACCTTTGGTTTCCCTCTCAGATCTTCTGGGCATCTCTCAAGCCCATTCACTGCTCCTCACTGCTCTCTCTTTAACTCAGCGTTTCTCTCTGCTCCTGTCATTTATCCTGACTCAATAGGATTTATCTCTGATTGTTGCTACCTGGCACCTCTTTCTACCCCAGTCTCTGGTTTGGGAATTTCTCCCTGTCCCATCAGCTTGCCCAGCTCCCTAGGACGCCTCCTCTCGAGTGGTGCCCCGGATGCAAGTCACCTGACCTGCAGTTTGTGTTTCACTTCTTTGCTTCCTTTTCTTCTGCACATGTGCACAAGGCCAGTTCCCGGACTTAAAAAAAAGTAAATGGGCTAACTGTGCACGTGTGGCCATTTCACAGCCAGCGTCTGCGCACAAGATCCGAGGTCCACGAGGAACTGGAGCTCCCAGCCTCCGACTGTCGATCTATAACTAAGGTTTTACCATTGGTGTGACGAATAGTTATCCACTTCACGCGCCTGACATTTCCTGCACTCAAGAGTGGCTGATCGACCCTTGGCCCCACCCAATTTATTTGGCTGTTTCACCCAACCTGACCGGGCCCCAAGTGCCCGACCCACATATGAGTACTCAACACGACCCTAATGGCGTCAACATGACTCTAATGGCGTCAACACGACCCTAATGGCGTCAACACGACTCTAATGGCGTCAACACGACTCTAATGGCGTCAACACGACCCTAATGGCGTCAACACGACTCTAATGGCGTCAACACGACTCTAATGGCGTCAACACGACTCTAATGGCGTCAACACGACCCTAATGGCGTCAACAAGACTCTAATGGCGTCAACACGACTCTAATGGCGTCAACACGACTCTAATGGCGTCAACACGACTCTAATGGCGTCAACACGACCCTAATGGCGTCAACAAGACCCTAATGGCGTCAACACGACTCTAATGGCGTCAACACGACCCTAATGGCGTCAACACGACTCTAATGGCGTCAACACGACCCTAATGGCGTCAACACGACCCTAATGGCGTCAACACGACTCTAATGGCGTCAACACGACACCAATGGCGTCAACACGACTCCAATGGCGTCAACACGACTCTAATGGCGTCAACACGACTCTAATGGCGTCAACACGACCCTAATGGCGCCAACACGACCCTAATGGCGTCAACACGACTCTAATGGCGTCAACACGACCCTAATGGCGTCAACACGACTCTAATGGCGTCAACACGACACTAATGGCGTCAACACGACACTAATGGCGTCAACACGACCCTAATGGCGTCAACACGACCCTAATGGCGTCAACACGACACTAATGGCGTCAACACGACCCTAATGGCGTCAACATGACTCTACTAGCTAATAAAACAGACAGCAGCACGGTAGCATAGTGGTGAACACAATTGCTTCACAGCTCCAGGGTCCCAGGTTCGATCCCCCGCTGGGTCACTGTCTGTGCGGAGTCTGCACATCCTCCCCGTGTCTGCGTGGGTTTCCTCCGGGTGCTCCGGTTTCCTCCCACAGTCCAAAGATGTGCAGGTTAGGTGGATTGGGCATGATAAATTGCCCTTAAGTGTCCAAAAAAGGTTAGCTGGGGTTACTCGGTTACGGGGATAGGGTGGAGATGTGGGCTTAAGTAGGGTGCTCTTTCCAAGAGCCGGTGCAGATTCGATGGGCCGAATGGCCTCCTTCTGCACTGTAAATTCTATGATTCCATAAATTCTATGATTCCATAAACTCTATGCAGGCAGGTGATAGTGAGCCACAGTGTAGGGCAATAAAGTTAAAGCAATCATGTCACAAAGGCCAGGAACATCCCTAATATGTCAGATCCAGGTTTGTTAGCGTCAACAGAAAAGACAGATGAAGGTGATCAAGAAAGATTAGAAACTCCGGTCAATTGAAAACATTTCAATATGTATTCTAAATAAACATATTCTCTTGCTTTTATGTGTCACCATTTCATCGAATTAAGGTTCTGATTACTTTCCCGATAACAGGCAAGCTCCTAAATCTGGCACAGCCCAGTCCCGGGATTGCTGGTTTTGAGATACATTCTGTATTCTATCCTGCGCAAAGGTTCACGATTAAGATCATCAGATTTTAAGTTGCAGCCCAAAAAGAGCATGAGTGAAAGAGATTTGTCCCAGCACATAGCAGATTGCAGATGAAAAATGTAAATGTAGTATGATTATAGCAAATCCCTGCATATTCAATACATAATCTTCACTTTTGCTCATGTTCATGTACCAAAAGCAGGAGACAAACCAAATAATGCTCCCAGTCAGGTCTCGAGAACTCTATGCCAAAAATCGAAGTTGTGTCAGGTGGGATTATGTCATAGTGCGCAGCAGTTAGAGGGACATGTAAATACTTTTTTAGTAAGCACAGTTAGAGGCAGAGGCCGGTTTTGCTCTCTGCCATCACTCATCTGAGCTAATCCTTGTTCCCAGCTCTTGATGACTTCATTTAATTTGATTTGAAGTTTAAAAGGCTAAATTCAGTCCTGGGAAGAATCAAACTTTGTTCCATCTGTCAATGGCCCTCTATAATGAACCACGCAGATTTCAAATTCAAGTAGTAACTGAAAAAATCATGTAATTGTGAAGAGACACGATATAGTCAGGAGAGTAGATAACTGCTCCCTGCAGCCGTGACAACAAGCTCCGAAGGTTCTGTTGCCAGAATTAAAGACATCTCTCTGTGGCTGTAGACAAACTGGGAAGTGGAAGGAGGAGGATCCAGTTGTTGCAGTCGGGGGAATCCAGCTAAGAAGCGGGATTTGTTTATTGTCACGAGGAGACAGAAGAGCTCTTATGTGACTGCTTAGAGACAGTGGACTGGTCCATATTTAAGAACTCAGCGACCAACTTAAATGAGTATGCCACCACCATCACAGACTTCATCAGCAAATGTGTGGACGACTGCGTGCCAAAGAAAGCAGTACATAAGAACATAAGAACTAGGAGCAGGAGTAGGCCATCTGGCCCCTCGAGCCTGCTCCGCCATTTAATGAGATCATGGCTGATCTTTGTGGACTCAGCTCCACTTTCCGGCCCGTACACCATATCCCCGAATCCCTTTATTCTTTAGAAAGGTATCTATCTTTTTCTTAAAAACGTTTAAAGAAGGAGCCTCAACTGCTTCACTGAGCAAGGAATTCCAGAGATTCACAACCCTTTGGGTGAAGACGTTCCTCCTAAACTCGGTCCTAAATCTACTTACCCTTATTTTGAGGCTATGCCCCCTAGTTCTGCTTTCACCCGCCAGTGGAAACAACCTGCCTGCATCTATCCTATCTATTCCATTCATAATCTCATATGATTCTATAAGATCCCCCCGCATCCTTCTAAATTCCAACGAGTACAGTCCCAGTCTACTCAACCTCTCCTCGTAATCTAACCCCTTCAGCTCTGGGATCAACCTAGTGAATCTCCTCTGCACACCCTCCAATGCAAGTACGTCCTTTCTCAAGTAAGGAGACCAAAACTGAACACAATAGTCCAGGTGTGGCCTCACTAACACCTTATACAATTGCAGCATAACCTCCCTAGTCTTAAACTCCATCCCTCTAGCAATGAAGGACAAAATTCCATTTGCCTTCTTAATCACCTGTTGCACCTGTACGTGCGTTCCCCAACCGGAAACCATGGCTCAATCGCGAGATTGACTCCCTACTGAAGGACAGATCTGAGGCGTTCAAGGCAAACGACCCTGACCTATACAAGAAATCCAGGTACGACCTCCGCAAAGCCATCCAGAATGCCAAGAGAGAATATCAAACCAAGCTAGAGTCACAGACAGACTCTCGGCGGTTGTGGCAAGGACTAAACAACATAACGGGCTACAAAGCGAAGCCGAACAGTATCTCTGGCAGCAGCGCACCCCTCCCCGATGAACTCAATGCATTCTATGCTCGGTTTGAGCAGGTAACCAACAATCCGCTGGCGAGTGCCCCAGCAGCCCATAATTCACCCATACCCACCATCACAGCTTCCAAAGTCAGATTGGCCTTCCTGAAAGTGAACCCTCGGAAGGCGACGGGCCCAGACGGGATCCCTGGTCGTGCACTCAGAGCCTGCGCGGACCAGCTGGCAGAGGTATTCACGGACATCTTTAACCTGTCCCTACTCCACTCCGAGGTCCCCACCTGCTTCAAGAAGACCACCATCATACCGGTACCAAAGAAGAACCAGGCAACGTGCCTCAATGACAACCGACCAGTGGCCCTGACTTCAGTCGTAATGAAGTGCTTCGAGAGGTTGATCATGAAGCGCATCACCTCCATTCTCCCAGAATGCCTTGATCCACTGCAATTCGCATACCGCTGCAACCGGTCCACATCAGACACCAATACCCTGGCCCTACACTCATCCCTAGAGCATCTCGAAAACAAGGACTCCTACATTAGACTCCTATTTATTGACTACAGCTCCGCCTTCAACACCATAATCCCAGCCAAGCTCATATCAAAGCTCCAAAACCTAGGACTTGGCTCCCCACTCTGCAACTGGATCCTCGAGCTTCTGACCAACAGACCACAATCAGTAGGAATGAACAACAACACCTCCTCCACAATAATCCTCAACACCGGCGCCCCGCAAGGCTGCGTACTTAGCCCCCTACTCTACTCCCTGTACACACACGACTGCGTGGCAAAACTTGGTTCCAACTCCATCTACAAGTTTGCTGACGATACGACCATAGTGGGCCGGATCTCGAATAACGAGTCAGAATACAGGAGGGAGATAGAGAACCTAGTGGAGTGGTGAAGTGACAACAATCTCTCCCTCAATGCCAGCAAAACTAAAGAGCTGGTCATTGACTTCAGGAAGCAAAGTACTGTACACACCCCTGTCAGCATCAACGGGGCTGAGGTGGCGATGGTTAGCAGTTTCAAATTCCTAGGGGTGCACATCTCCAAAAATCTGTCCTGGTCCACCCACGTCGACGCTACCACCAAGAAAGCACAACAGCGCCTATACTTCCTCAGGAAACTAAGGAAATTCGGCATGTCCACGTTGACTCTTACCAACTTTTACAGATGCACCATAGAAAGCATCCTATCGGGCTGCATCACAGCCTGGTATGGCAACTGCTCGGCCCAGGACCGCAAGAAACTTCAGAGAGTCGTGAACACCGCCCAGTCCATCACACAAGCCTGCCTCCCATCCATCGACTCCATCTACACCTCCCGCTCCTGGGGAAAGCGGGCAGTATAATCAAAGATCCCTCCCACCCGGCTTACTCACTCTTCCAACTTCTTCCATCGGGCAGGAGATACAGAAGTCTGAGAACACGCACGAACAGACTCAAAAACAGCTTCTTCCCCACTGTTACCAGACTCCTAAATGACCCTCTTATGGACTGACCTCATTAACACTACACCCTGCATGCTTCATCCGATGCCAGTGCTTATGTAGTTCATTGTATATGTTGTGTTGCCCTATTATGTATTTTCTTTTATTCCCTTTTCTTCTCATATACTTAATGATCTGTTGAGCTGCTCGCAGAAAAATACTTTTCACTGTACCTCGGTACACGTGACAATAAACAAATCCAATCCAATCCAATCCAATCGAATATGAACATGCAAAGATAAGAATTAGGAGTAGGCCATTCAGCTAACTGAACTTGCTCTGCCGGTCAATATAATTGTGGCTGACTTTAGTATGGCCTCAGCCCTAGTCTCCTGTTGACCCCTATACCCTTTGACCCACTTGTCAATCAGGAATCTGTCACAATCAGCCTTTCAAATATGTAATGACCCAGCCTCCACTGCTTAGTCATTGTTTGATGCTTTTTAAACTGTTTAATCTTCTGAGTATCACTACTCGTCTCAGAATTGTACATTTTAAATTTTAATGTGATACTGTCTTTAACGTCCTTTAACACAGACGGTACACTCTTCTCCATGAGTCTCTCTCACTGGAATCTAACTTTGCTGAACATATATATCTCCTTAAATTTCTACCATTGCATTTTCACTGGCCTACCTCTTAACCTATTTACCCAGTCCACCTTAGCATCTTAATTCTCCTATAATTGCTTTTATTAACACTAATCTTAGACCCACCCTTCTCTTCCTCAAACTGAAAGCGAAATTTAATCATGAACCTAGAGCTTCCTTTATTATAGGTCATTCATTAATCCTTCCTCATTTCCAGGTTTAGGATAACTGGTTGGTTACAGAACATAAAACATTGCCCTAAAAATACTATAAACTCACCTTCCAGGCTACCTTTGCTGATCTAATTCGCCCAATCGAAATGTAGATTAAAATAACCCGATTATCACCGTACCCATTAGTTCTTCTTATAAACTCTGCCCCATGGTGTTATTACTTTTAGGAGGCCGACAAGGAGGTCGCTGACAGAATCTACTGGACCCACCGCAGTCTACAGCATTTTGTACAGCTCGCCCATCCCCCGCGGGAGCCCACCTTCCTTCTTACTATTTTTGCAAACTCTGGCATTATCTGCTGTCCCACTCTTAAGTTTATATACTCTATCCCTTTTCCACATCTCTGAATTGTTTTCTGAACCAAGTGCCAAACGACATAGGGTCAAGCAGGTTAGCATTAAACATAAGGCTCAAAGAGAGGTGCAGGAAGTAGGAGCAGGAGTAGACCATTCAGCCCCTCAAATCTGCTCTGCCATTCAATACGATCATGGCTGACCTTTGTTTCCAACTCCACTTCCCTGCCCATTCCCCATTTCCTCCAATTCCCAGAGACACCAAAAATCTGACTATCTCAGCCTTCAGTATATTCAATGATGAGACATTTACAATCTTCCGTGAAAGCGAATTCCTAAGACTCAGAACCCTTGGAGTGCAGAAATTGCTCATCTCCTGAGAAGGTGACCCCATATTGCAGATGCCCCAGCCACCAGGAACATTCTCCCAGCATTTACCCTGTCAAGCCCCTTCAGAATCTTATATGTTTCAATGAGATCACTCTTATTCTGTTAAATGCCAGAGAATTTAGGCTCAATTTATTCAGGCTTTCAACGTAGGACAATCCTTTCACCCCAGGGACTAATCTAGTGAACCTAGAGTACAATAAGGAAGCCATGTTACAGCTGTGCAGGGCTTTAGTGAGATCACAAAGAGTACTGTGTGCAGGCACAAACAATAGCATCACTGAGAAGTTTACTGTCCAAACATTTGAAATAGGAGACCATTTTACAAAAAGCAGGATCGGAACGGTTAGCTCGAGTTGAAGAGCTTATACTGGCAGAGGTAGAAATAACACTGTCGAGCTTGAACTTCTTTATTCTATGAAAGCTAGTAAGGATCCCAAAACTGACCCCTGAAGAATCACTTGTAACTTTTTTCCAGAGATAAAACTGTCCACTGACAATCCCTATCCTGCACCTGAGGGCAAATGCTCAACAAGACAACAATTTTCAATTGTGTGGCTACCATATATACGTCTTGAACATCAAGAACTGCAAAACACTAACTCTACTATTGGGCAGGAAAGCTGTGAAGGGTAAGACCCCTCCCTGAAAAGACAGATTTCACAAATCAGGGAGTGTAACTGTTTCAGAGGCTTTCCCAGTGGCAGGCTCATTAGCTGAGACTACTTGTAACAAATGGTTACTACTGAAACTGGATATAAGAGACAAGATAAGTGTTTTTAAAAATAATTTTTATTAGGATTTTCACAAAATATCAACAACAGAATGAAAAAGAAACCCAATAGAATTAAATACAGAACAAAGTAAAACAACCCCCGTGCCCCCTCCCCCCTATACATAAACAATAAATGAACACCCGAGTTAACACAAAGCAAGCATAGCAAAATATACACCCCCTCAGATCCCCCAGGGTAAATAAACAAAAATAAAATAGAACCCCTCCCCCCGGGTTGCTGCTGCTGCTGACCATTGTCTACCGCTCTGCCAGGAAGTCCAAGAACGGCTGCCACCGCCTAAAGAATCCTTGTACCGATCCCCTTAAGGGGAATTTCACCCTCTCCAATTTAATAAACCCCGCCATATCGTTGATCCAGGATTCTACGCTTGGGGGCCTCGCATCCTTCCACTGAAGAAGAATCCTTCACCGAGCTACCAGGGACGCAAAGGCTAGAATTCCGGCCTCTTTCGTCTCCTGCACTCCCGGCTCCCCTGCCACCCCAAATATTGCAAGCCCCCAGCCCGGCTTGACCCTGGATCCTACCACCCTCGACACCGTCCTCGCTACGCCCTTCCAAAATTCCTCCAGCGTTGGGCATGCCCAGAACATATGGGTGTGATTTGCTGGGCTCCCTGAGCACCTAACACACCTGTCCTCACCCCCAAAGAACCGGCTCATCCTTGTCCCGGTCATGTGTGTCCTGTGCAGCACCTTAAACTGTATGAGGCTCAGCCTCGCGCATGATGAGGAAGAGTTCACCCTCCCTAGGGCATCTGCCCACGTCCCCTCTTCGATCTCCTCTCCCAACTCCTCCTCCCACTTACCTTTCAACTCCACCACCGAGGCCTCCTCCTCCTGCATCACCTGGTAAGTTTCCAAGATCTTCCCCACTCCAACCCACCCTCCCGAGAGCACCCTGTCCTGTACTGTGCGTGGCAGCAGTCGCAGGAATTTCACCACTTGCCACCTGGCAAACGCCTTACCTGTAAATATCTGAAGGTGTTCCCCGGGGGGAGCCCATACTTCTCCTCCAGCTTACCCAGGCTCATGAACTTCCCGTCCACAAACAGGTCCCCCAACCTTCTTATCCCTGCCCTGTGCCACCCCGAAAACCCTCCATCTATTCTCCCTGGGACAAACCGGTGGTTCCCCTGTATTGGGGTCCACACCGAGGCCCCAACTTCCCCCTGTGCCTCCTCCATTGCCCCCAGATTTTGAGGGTAGCTGCCACTACCGGGTTTGTGGTATACCTCACTGGAGGGAGCGGCAGCGGCGTCGTTGCCAGCGCCTCTAGACTCGTACCCTCACAAGACGCCGTCTCCAGCCTCTTCCATGCAGCCCCCTCCCCCTCCATCACCCACTTGCGCACCATCGTCGCATTGGCGGCCCAGTAGTACCCACAGAGGTTGGGCAGTGCCAGACCCCCCCCCATCCCTACTCCGCTCCAGGAACACCCTTCTCACCCTCGGAGTCCCTCGCGCCCACACAAACCCTATTATGCTCCTGTTGACCCGCCTAAAGAAGGCCTTCGGGATAAACATGGGGAGGCACTGGAACAGGAACAAAAATCTTGGGAGCACCGTCATCTTAACTGACTGCACCCTACCCGCCAGGGACAGCGGCAACGCGTCCCACCTCTTGAACTCCTCCTCCATTTGCTCCACCAGCCTCGTGAAATTAAGCCTATGCAGGGCTCCCCAGCTCCTGGCCACCTGGACCCCCAAGTACCTGAAGCTCCTCTCCGCCCATTTTAGTGGGAGCTCGCCAACCCCCTCCTGGTCCCCTGGGTGAACCACGAACAACTCGCTCTTCCCCATGTTGAGCTTGTACCCTGAGAAATCCCCGAACTCCCTGAGGATCCTCATTACCTCCGGCATTCCCCCCTCCGGGTCCGCCACATACAGCAGCAAGTCGTCCGCATAGAGCGACATCCTATGCTCCTCCCCGCCCCAGCTCCCTCCAGTTCCTCGACTCCCTCAGTGCCATAGCCAGGGTTTTAATCGCCAGTGCGAAGAGCAGGGGGGGACAGGGGACACCCCTGCCTCGTCCCTCGATGCAACCAAAAGTATTCAGACCTCCTTTTATTCGTGGCCACACTCGCCATCGGGACCTCGTACAACAACCTAACCCACCTGACAAAACCCCTCCCCAAACCCGAACCGCTTCAGCACCTCCCACAAGTAACCCCACTCTACCCTATCGAAGGCCTTCTCAGCGTCCATCGCCACCACTATCTCCGCCTCCCCCTCCCTCGCCGGATTCATAATAACATTCAGGAGCCTCCGCACATTCGCGTTCAACTGCCTCTACTTCACGAATCCCGTCTGGTCTTCGTGGATCACCTGCGGCACACAATCCTCAATTCTTGTGGCTAAGTCCTTCGCCAGCACCTTGGCATCTACATTTAACAACGAAATCGGCCTTTAAGACCCACACTGCAGGGGATCCTTGTCCCGCTTCAGGATCAAGGCGATCAGTGCCCGGGACATCGTCGGGGGCAAAGCACCCCCCTCCCTTGCCTCATTGAAGGTCCTAACTAGCAACGGGCCCAACAGGTCCACATATTTCTTGTAGAATTCGACCGGGAAACCGTCCGGCCTCAGTGTCTTCCCCGCCTGCATGCCCCCTATCCCTTTGGCCAGCTCCTCCAGCCCAATCGGGGCCCCCAATTCCGCTACCAGTCCCTCCTGGTAGTCCCTCCAGGGGCTGGTTTAGCACACTGGGCTAAATCGCTGGCTTTTAAAGCAGACCAAGCAGGCCAGCAGCACGGTTCGATTCCCGTACCAGCCTCCCCGAACAGGCGCCGGAATGTGGCGACTAGGGGATTTTCACAGTAACTTCATTTGAAGCCTACTTGTGACAATAAGCGATTTTCATTTCATTTTTCATTTTCATTCCTCCACCTACGGAAACCTCACTTGGTCCAGAAAGCGGTCCATCCCGTGGGGGCTCGGACCGATACAATTCCTCATAAAAATCCCTGAAGACCCCATTGATGTCAACCCCACTCCATACCACACTCCCTCCCCTATCCTTAACTCCCCCAATCTCCCTAGCTGCGTCCCATTTCCGAAGTTGATGCGCCAGCATCCGGCTTGCCTTTTCCCCAGACTCATAAATCGCCCCCTGGGCCTTCCTCCATTGCACCTCCGCCTTCCTGGTGGTCAACAGGTCGAATTCGGCCTGGAGGCTATGCCTCTTCCTCAATAGTCCCTCCTCCGGCACCTCTGCATACCTCCTGTCTACCCTCACCATCTCCCCCACCAGCCTCTCCCTCTGCTCTCTTCTCTCCTTGTGGGCCCTAATGGAGATCAGCTCTCCCCTAACCACCGCCTTCAGCACCTCCCATACCATCCCCACTCGGACCTCCCTGTTATCGTTGACCTCCAGGTATCTCTCTATGCTTCCTCGGACCCACTCACTCATCTCCTTGTCCGCCAACAGCCCCACCTCCAAGCGCCACAACGGGCGCTGGTCCCTCTCCTCCCCCAGCTCTAGGTCTACCCAATGCGGGGCGTGATCCGAAATGGCTATCGCCGAGTACTCGGTATCCTCTACTCTCGCTATCAGCGCCCTATTCATAATAAAGAAGTCGATCCTGGAATAAGCCTTATGAACATGCGAGAAGAATGAAAATTCCCTAGCCCCTGGCCTTGCAAATCTCCAAGGGTCCACCCCTCCCATCTGGTCCATAAACCCCCTCAGCACCTTAGCCGTCGCCGGCTTCCTACCTGTCCTAGACCTGGAGTGATCCAGTGCCGGATCCAACACCGTGTTAAAGTCCCCCCCCGCCCCCCGCCCCCCATTATCAGGCCCCCCACTTCCAAGTCCGGGATCCGACCCAACATGCGCCGCATAAAACCCGCATCGTCCCAGTTTGGGGCGTACACATTGACCAGCACCACCCTCTCCCCTTGCAGCTTACCACTTACCATTCCGTATCTGCCGCCATTGTCTGTCACAATGCTCGACGCCTCGAACGACACCCTCTTTCCCACCAAGATCGCCCCCCCCCCCGATTTTTGGCATCCAACCCTGAGTGAAACACCTGACCTACCCACCCCTTCCTCAATCCTACCTGGTCTGCCACCTTCAGGTGTGTCTCCTGGAGCATGACCACATCCGCCTTCAGCCCCTTCAGGTGCGCGAACACCCGGGCCCGCTTGACCGGCCCGTTCAGTCCCCTTACATTCCAGGTTATCAGCCGGATCAGGGGGCTACCCACCCCCCGCCCCCGCCGACTAGCCATATCCCTCCTTGGCCAGCCATGCGCCCGCACCCCTCGCCCGGCCCGATCCCCACGGCGGCAGACCTCCGTCCCAACCCCCTCTACTCGCTCCAGCCCCCCCTTGACCATAGCAGAGCAACCCAGTTCCCCCCGACCCTCCCCCCCCCCCTCCCCCACACACACACACACACACAGCTAGGATCCCTCCTAGCTGCTTTACTCCCCCCATTGGAGACAAGATAAGTTAAGAGACAGTGCAGAATTTGCCAGTGGTATTCTTGAAGCTTTTAACCCTCCAATACCTCACCAATGGCTATAACAGCATGGCTGATGACAGTTGGCAGTCCATGGGTGGCATCACAGTCAATTCAATATCCTATAATCACCTAACAACCACACACTCTTTCAACAAGGGTTCACTGAATGCTAATCAGGATTGGAAATATCATTCATCTTTGCCCAGATTGCCCAGGGGTTCTGAGGCTAATTATAGCCCCTACCTCACCAAGGGAGTGAGGAGCAGCTGACTCAGCAGGAGAGATTTCTTTGCCCCTTCCTTCCCCGAACGGTTTGATAAATTATTTTCCCTCATCACATTGTACTCTTTCCCCAAACAACGTCTCACATCAGCACCTAAAGCAACAGAGAAAATATCTTAATCATAATTAATTCATAATTAACAAAGGCTCCTGTAAGTAACCTGCCAACACTCACTGTCCACGCTCACAGATTAATAATGGCCAACTGAGTGAGGAACTAGAGGACTGTGAACACCTATATAACCAAGCCCCAAATAGGAGTCAACAGTTCAGGAGGGCAGAACTGAAGGAGGTGAAAAGAAACTGGCAGATGGGTTTTAAAACGTTGCCGCAAGGACATATACACAAGTGGAGAAAGCAAGAAAAAGAATGCAATCCCCCTTCAATACCATTTATTGAAATTGTCACCCTCCCCCACGGGTTCCTTTAATTCAGCATGGAGCAGGGGCGAGAGATTCCCTGTTTATTATTTTCTCGCAGCAGCCTCACTTTGGTACTCCTACACTGGAGTCTCTTACGCAACTAATCTGCAATCTATTAAATGTGAAACAGCATGGTGACTAATAACAGAGAGAATCTTATACAACTCAACAATTAACAATTCTTCCTCACTGAGGTATTTCACAGCTGTGAGGTGCCACCTGATGTCGGAACTGAACAGCTGGTGGGCAGCTCAAACATAGCAGCCTCTTAAATGGGGGTTGGATGGACACAGTGATGGGTGAAGCCCATCTAGTCAGTGCCTCTTTTCCTTTCCCCACTTAAATTAAAGATGATAGTCATTAAAAACAGGAATGCACTGCAAGTGAACTGCCAAAATGAAAGATACCATAAGATAGTTACAAGAAGTCCATTTGGCACATCTTGGCTAAGTTATCCATGCAGCATTCAATTATTTCCTCAATAACTCCACGGTTTGTGTCTGCACAGTGTGTGAGCATCCACTCCATGTGGTCGTCACTTCCAGTCTTTTAATTCCTTTTTGGGGGGTGTATGTGGTTTGAAAGACCAGAAGTTATGGTCAATCCCTGAGGTAATCGGTGCTTCAAGCCGGATGACATTGGTAGGGTGTTAAACGAGTACTTTACATCTGCCATCACTTTGGAGAAGGAGGATGTCAGAGGTCAGGCAGCACTGTTGCTTCACAGCGCCAGGGACCCGGATTCGATTCCCGGCTTGGGTCACTGTCTGTGTGGAGTTTGCACGTTCTCCCCGTGTCTGTGTGGAGTTTGCACGTTCTCCCTGTGCCTGCGTGGGTTTCCTCCGGGTGCTCCGGTTTCCTCCCACAAGTCCCGAAAGACATGCTGTTAGGTGAATTGGTCATTCTGAATTCTCCCTCTGTGTACCCGAACAGGCGCCGGAATGTGGCGACTAGGGGCTTTTCACAGTAACTTCATTGCAGTGTTAATACAAGCCTACTTGTGACACTAATGAAGATTATTATTATTAGAGCCACACAACGCAGAAAAGGCCTTTCAGCCCCATTGTGTCTGCACCGACAATATCTACCCCTAACCTTGCATTAATCCCACTCACCAGCACTTGTCCCATATCCTTGAATGTGATGGTGTTTCAAGTGTTCATCCAAGTGCTTTTTAAAGGTTATGCGGGAATTTGAGGAAAAGCATTGGGAATCTGGGATGCACTGCCTGGGAGGAGAGTTGAGGCAGGAAACCTCACAACCTGTAAAATGTACTTGGGTGAGCACTTGAAATGTCAAAACATTAAAGGCTATGGGCCAAGTACTGGGAAGTGGGAATAGTGTAGGCTAGATTTGTTTTTTTGTTGGTGCAAGCTTGATGGGCCAAAGGGCCTCTTCTGTACTGGAATGATTCTATGATACTGATACTGTGTTTGCATTTGAATCTCCTTGTCGTACGCTCACTATTTAGCATGAAGAAATATAGAATCATAGAATTTTACAGCACAGAAGGCCATTCGGCCCATCGTGCCTGCACCGGCTCCCGGAAGAGCAACCTGGCTCGTCCCATTCCCCAGCCCTATTCCGTAGCCCTCTAAATTCATCACTTTTAAATATGTATCCAGCTCTCTTTTGAAACCTCCTATGGAACCCACCTCCACCACTCTCCCAGGCAGCGCATTCCAAACCCCAACTCTCTGAGTAAAGAACTTTCTCCTCATCTCACTCCCAGCTCTCTTGCTGACCGTCTTGAAATTGTGAGCCCTGGTCACTGACATACCAACTCGTGGAAACAGAATTTCCTTCTTTACCCTCTCAAAATTGTTCAGAATTTTGAACACCTCAATAAAGTCACCTCTTAATCTTCTCTGCTCCAAGGAGAGCAAGCATATTTTCTCCAATCTTTCCTTGTATCTAAAATTCCTCATTCCTGGTATCATTCTAGTAAATCTCCTCTGCACTCTCTCCAGGGCTTTAACATCCTTCCTTAAATAAGGTGCCCAGAACTGAACAAAATATTCCAAATGTGATCCGACCAATGATTTGTAGAGGTGTGGCATCACTTCCTTGCTTCTTTACTCTATGTCTCTATTTATAAACCCAAGGATGCTATAGCCTTCTTAACAACTGTTTCAACTTGCCTGGAGACCTTCAGAGAATGATGCACTTGAACCCCGAGGTCCCTCTGCTCCTGAACTCCCCTCAAAGTTGTACCATTCAGCCTGTATTGTCTCCCATGTTCCTTTTCCCAAAATGAATTACCTCACATTTCACTGCGTTGAAGTTCATCTGCCAGGTGTCTGCCCATTTGGCCACCTGGTCAATGTCCCTCTGAAGTCGCTCAGCGTCATCCTCACAATTCACTATTCTCCCTAGCTTAGTATCATCTGAAAATTTAGAGAATTTGCCCTCAACACCCATCTCTAAATCATTGATATAAATCAGAAAAAGCAAGGGTCCCAACACTGAGCCCTGAGGAACACCACTTTCAACTCGTCTCCAGTCAGAAATGCCCATCTATACCAACCCTCGGTTTCCTGTCTCTTAGCCAACTTCTAATCCATGCTGCCAAGGACCCATCAATCCCAAACATTTCTAATTTGCTAACCAACCTGCCACTTGGCACCATATCAAATGCTTTCTGATGGTTTAAATATACAACATCCACGGCACTACCCTCATCTACTGCCTATGTCACCTCGTCAAATAACTCAATTAATTTGTCAGACATGACCTGCCCGTGACAAAGCCATGTTGACTGTCTAGTATTATCTTTTTCTTTACATGTAAATTTATCTTATCCCACATTATGGCCTCCATCAGTTTTCCCACTATTGATGTCAAGCTGACAGGTCTGTAGTTCCCTAGGTTATCCTTTGCCCCTTTCTTAAACAATGGCGTCAAGTTTGCAGTCCTCCAGGACTAATCCTGAGTTCAGAGACGCCTGGAAAATGTCTGTCAATGGCTCCGCAATTTGCTCCTTTACCTCTCTCAGCAATCTAGGATGCATCCCATCTGAGCTTGGTGACCTCTCGACCTGGAGTGCTGCCAGCCTTTTTAGCACCTCTTTGTTATCCATCACTATACTGCTCAGTTGCATTCTATGATCTTTTAACATGCCACTCGTTCACCCATTGGGTGCCACAGAACGTTATGGTCACTGAAACACTAACCTCTTCTCCATTATTTTCATTCCCTGCATTAATTTAATCTTCAGTAGTAATTAGGCAGGCCGTTCTACTGCTGGGCAGGATCCTGGCTGCTGTTCGTCAGCAGTTTGCTTGGTGGAGGTCCAATCTCACTTAGAGTGCACAGCAAGGTTGGATCAGATGTTTTTTATTCATTCAGGGGGTATGCGCGTCGCTGGCTGGGCCAATATTTATTGGCCGACCCTAATTGCCCTTGAATTGAGTGGCTTGCTAGGCCATTTCAGAGGCCATTGAAGATGTCAATCGTGTTACTGTGGTTCTGGAGTCACATATAAAGGTGGCAGATTTCCTTCCCTAGCGGACACTAGTGAACCAGATATGCTTTTACAACAATTTGTCATAATTCATAATTGAAACATAATTCTAGATTTTTATTGAATTCAAACTTCACCATCTGCCATGGTGGGATTGGAACCCAGGTCTCCAGAACCCTGGGTCTCTGGATTACGAGTCAAGTGGCAATTACCAAATCCAATCCAAAAAAAGAGCACTTCCCATTGGGGAGATATTGGATCGTAATTATTGTTCATTCACAGGATTTGGGCCTCGTTGGCTAGGCCAGCATTATTGCCTTTTCCAAGTTGCCCAAGTCAGGATGGTGAGTGCTTTGGAGGGGGTGTTTCCACAATCTGCTGCCCTTGTCCTTCTACATGGTAGCAGTCAGCGGTTTGGAAGGTGCTGTCTAAGGAGCTTTGGTGAGTTGCTGCAGTGCATCTTGTAGATGATACACTCGACTGTTACTGTGCGTCAGTGGTGGATGGAGTGAATGTTTGTGGATGGGGTGCCAATCAAGTGGGCTGCTTTGTCCTATATGGTGTCGAGCTTAATGTAAGGGGCAACGGTTAAATTCTCTCCTATTGGAGATGGAGATTGTCTGGCACTTGTGTGGTACGAATGAGTAGAGAAAGATTCTTGCACTTTCACGATCACCCAGCTTCATCCTACAACCATGATCATGTTGAATGGCGGAGACATTAATTCTCGGTGTCTCAGTAACTGAGGATCAAATCACAAGGATAAGTGCAGTGACAGACATTATTCAGCCATCCAGATAATTAAAGGGCCTTCTGGTCTCCATGGTTTAGTTACATAGTTCCTTAAGTAACTAAGCCACTGGAGCAGTCTCTGTAAAGGTTTAACAGTAGCGGTTGAGGTATCACAGACTTTCCCTGCTGTAACAAACATGTTTAAATAAGTACACATGCAAATACAGGATATTTGGTTTTATAAATGTCACAATCTGCCATGATAGACCTTACTGTGAATATCACTAAAGCGCTGCACCCACCTGTCACTGATGGTAGGTGGGTTGCTGTTATTATGTCTTTAGGGCAATGCATTATACAGTGTGAAGTAATATCAATTATTAAAAAATATAAACTATCTATAATTCAACTTCTAAATGCCAGAGAGGATACAAAGCTGTACAGCAAACTAAGGTGTTGCACAGAGAAATCGGGCCAAAGCTTCCTGGGACTGGTAATCAGCGGCAGATTGCCACTCTGTATCCACTTATCCGTGCTAAAATTCCGAAGCGCCCATCTCTCCCGACCTTCCTGATTCAGGCCAGGTGAGGGTCGAGCAATGTAATAAGTTTAAAAGTGGAACGAAGGCAGACACATCCCTTTTTTACAATATTAGTTGCGGTGAAGCAGGTGAGTTTAAACTTCCCATTAAAAATAACAGATCGGGGGGGCAGCACGGTGGCACAGTGGTTAGCACTGCTGCCTCACGGCACTGAGCACCCGGGTTCGATCCCAGACCCGGTCACTGTCCATGTGGAGTCTGCACAACCCGTGTCTGCGTGGGTTTCACCCCCATAACCCAAAGATGTGCAGGGTAGGTGGATTGGCCACACTAAATTGCCCCTCATTGGAAAAAAATAATTGGGTACTCTAAATTTAGAAAGGAAAATTAAAATAACAGGTCATGAACAAGGCAAGTGTCCAGAACATGAGAATGGGATGTGGCGGGTGGGGTTTCAGACATGGGCGGCAAGTCGGATATCGGAGGTTGGTGGGCTTCGGAGCAGGAGGGAGTTGGGCAGAAAATGGTTGTGGATGCTGGAGGTCAATCATCTCAGTCCCTCATCACTACTGGAGTTCCTCCGGTGTCCTAGACGCAGTCATCTTCAGCTGCTTCATCAATGACCTCCCTTCCGTCATAAGGTCAGAAGTGAGGATGTTTGCGGACCGCACAATGTTCAGCACCATTCACAACTCCTCAGATAATGAAGCAGCCCGTGTCCAAATGCAGCAAGACCTGGACAATATCCAGGCTCGGGGCTGACAAGTGGCAAGTTACATTCGCGCCACACAAGTGCCAGGCAATAACCATCTCCTACAAGAGAGGATCTCTGTATCTTGACATTCAATGGCATCACCATTGCTGAATCCCCCACAATCAACATCCTGGGGGTTACCATTGACCATAAACTGAACTGGACTAGCCAAATTAATACTGTGGCTCTCAGGGCAGGTTACAGGCTAGGAATCCTGTGGGGAGTAACTCATCTCCTGACCCCACAAAGCCTGTCCACCATCTGGGAACATAGGAACAGAAATAGGCCATTCAGCCTCTCAAGCCTGTCCCGACATTCAATGAGATCCTTGCTGATCTGAGACCTAACTCCATATCCCTGCCTTTGGTCCAGATCTTTTAATATCTTTGCTTAAAAAATATCTAGCTATCTCAAGATTTAAAAATAACTGGTCTACCTTCAACTGCTGTTTGTGGGAGAGAATTCCAAACCTCTACCATCCTTTGAATGAAGAAGTGTTTCCTAACATCTCCCCTGAACAGTCTGACCCTAATTTTAGACCACGGCCCCTAGTTTCAGGATCTCCAACTAGTGGAAGTAGTTTACTTTTATCTACCCTCGGTGGAATTCTCCGTTTGAGAGACTAAGTGCTGACACCGGGACTGAATCGCGGGAGTCCTACGTTGATGCAAGTGGTGCCGGTCTGAGAGCAATTCAAATCCGTTAATGGGCTAGCACCGGTGCCACGTGGAACTAGTGCAATTCTGATGCATGCCAGTGCGTGATACGAAGGGTTCGAGGTGGGCACTGGAGAGCCTGACAAGCAGGAGGTGCATAGCACGCAAGAGAACACGCAAGAGAGAGCGCATGCAAGAGAGAGAGAGGAATCAAGAGAGAGTGCATGCAAGAGGGAACGCGCACACAAGAAATCACACATGAGAGCGCATACAAGGGAGAGAGAGAGAGCACACACAAGAGATCACGCATGCAAGAGAGAGAGCGGCACATTCAAGAATGCAGGGGTGCGTGAAAGCGCAAGGGAGCGAGACAGTACATGTACATTAGCTTCTCTGCTACATATCCAGTTCTGCAAAGCATTTGCTTAAAACACAAATGGAAATTGCTTGTCATGTGGCCTCTCCTCCAACTGCCAGTAATTCAAACGCGATTGTACATTCCACTTATAACTCAATTAGCCCGTGGTCTGGAAATTAACTTAAATCAGGGTCCCATTGCCTCAGTAAGTAGTCTTGAATGGTCTATCTGCAGCAGTTGAATGCCTCAGGTGATTTCCACAGATGCCGTGTTAATGAGACAGGGGTGTGAGGGCTTTCACACGCCCCAGGTGGGTGGATTTTGCAGACTCGCTGTCTTCATTTCAATGGGGTTGGAGTTTGGGGTGTATAGTGCTGCAGATGAGGTGGCCTTTTCAAACGTGCTCATTTCTGGGCTTTTTTTAAAAAGTCCTTTTTAAAACCCCAATTCATGTTTCCAGCCTGTGAATTAAACATAATTATTTAATATAAGACGCATCTTTCTGATAGGGGGTTATAAAAATGCAAGTTGCTGACCCTCTGAGCAGGCGTTTCATCACCCTAACTAATTTTACAATGAGTCCGAAGCTGTAGGTTGTATGGCTGAATAATTGATCTGTTAAGCATCTTACTGTGTTTTCCTACATTGAAACATTATGTAAATGCCAGCTGATGTCGTCAACATCAACTTTGGCACAAAGCTGAGGAAAGCTGTCCCATGGCTTCCTGGGCAAAAGCAGACAAAACGCTCCAGGATTGATTCTGAGCCGTGTTAGCCAATCTTTAACTGAGGAAACAGCTTGGGTGCTACAACTAGCCGAGGCTTGTTTGGTGAGGGTGAAGAGAATAAATGGGCCAGCATTGATGCTCTCAATCAGTGCCTAGTTAGCACTCCTGAACATGAACTTTTGATGGATAAGGCATCGCAATTGTTTGAGAGAGGCTGGTTAGGCCATAGAATCATAGAATGACACAGGGCAGACATCCCATTGTGCCTGTGACAGCTCCTTAGTAAAGTTATCCAATTAGTTCCAGTCTCCGTTCTTTCCCTATAGTCCTGGAATGTTTTTCCCCTTCAAGTACTTATCCAGTTCTCATTTTGAAAATTGGTGAATCTGCTTCCACCACCTTCCAGGCAGTGCACTGCAGATCAGTTGGTCTCTCCCTTAGCATTGGTGAGGACAGGACTGGGTTTGGTTTTAATTCCAGTCATTTGTCAATAGAGTTACTATCTTGTGCAGAGTCTCAATGGATCGATGTCCAACATGTCCAAGGGAGGAGCAGGGAAAATAATAAGCCAAAGCAACACCTGTGTCAACTGAAGCAACAACCCTTTAAATGTTTTAACCTTCCCAGAGTATTCACTCACAGGAGCCCAGATTACATCCTTGACAATGTCAAAGACACTTTGCTTTCTTCAGCATCCCGGCTGTGTTGCTAAGCAACAACATTAATTCCCAGCTATTGAAAGCAAAGCCATCAGTGGCCAAAAACTGCAGCCTTCCTTCCCACGTCAGTAAAAGCTGAAGAAAGCAACGGCAATGTTCCGCATGCAAGTCTTTGCAATTTAAAAACAAGTGAAACCTTCTGTGGGGAATATTATCCATGTACCTCTCTGGCATTCATCTTTCCCCTCCAAGTCACACACATTTCCACAAAATATTATTTTAATTCATACATAAATCTTTGGTGCAGAGGTGAACAGAAGATTTCATCAAGGAATTTAAAGTTATGAAGGATAAATTTTAAAAGTCTGTTTCCTCTGGTTGGGAAGTCAATGCCGAGGACCCTTGAGTTTAAAAGTATTTGCCAGGAGATGAGCAAAGGGGTTTGGAGAAATTTCTTTCCAAACAGAGGTTTGGTGCATCCGAGAATACTTTGCTACAGGCAGTGGTTGAGGCAAAGACCATTGAATATTTTGAGAAAATTGCTTGAAGCAGATGAATCTTTCGGCAGACTGGCAGAGTGCAGGCTAATGGAATGGGTTTGGATTTGCTGCAGTCAAGAACCAATACAAACACAAGGAGCTGGAGTTTAAACAGGTACACGCAGTCAAGTGCTGAACACTGATTTGATACAGTGTCTGCTTCCCTGTGATTCTCCACAATCTGTGCCAAGGCAGAGGTCACATCAAACTACGTCATTAACCTGGGCATCCTGCTGGCTGAGGAGCACCAGAGGCAGATGCAGGATGGCAGGCAAATTGCCAACCTCGATGGTGAGACAGAAACATGTTGTGACTATCGCCAAGAAAGGAAAGAAGGAAACTGTGAAGGAAAAATAATGGAGAAGAAAGTTTGATAGAAATTCCAGGAAAGAGGCCTTCAGATAACCTCAGCAATTAGAGAGAAATCTCACGGAACAATCAGTTTTAATTTTCATAAACACATAAAGCCTGACTAAGTGTCATTAGCATTGCCATTTTTAGATTCTCAAACAAAAGGTTTATTTGCTGCAAGCCCCCAGACCACGTTGTGGATCATTTTCAAGAATTAAACTTGCGTTGGTCCAACAGGAGTGAGGACACCAAGTTGTGGGCGTGAGGTGATTTCAGAACACTGTTAACTTTTTAATCTGATCTCTGCGCACTGAATAACAGTCAGCAAATTCACAAAATACTGAAAACTTATTGTTGAGTCAAAATACAAAGCTAACGCTGGAAAGGCAGATCTCAAATCCTGGCACCTGAAACAATCGTCAATGGTTTGTGTCACCACTTAACAAGATCAAAAGCAAATGATGAAAGGATCAATGGTTGGAGAGAGAAACAGAGTTAACATTTCAAGTCAAATATGACTCATCTTCAGTACTGGAGACTTTCCATCACTTTGTTATTATTTCAGATTTCCAACATATGCAGTATTTTGCTTTCATTAAAGGGTCAATAGTGTTGTGTCGCCATAACATTTTAATGAAAATGTCAGTAGCAGTGGACATTGTCACGCGACAAGAACTGCAAATCAACAGGATTGGCAAGAAATATCCACAATATTCAATAGTCAGAACTCCAGAGCATTGTGTTGGTAGTTTGGCTATTGTAAAGGAATATCATATTTTCCCAATGTCACAGTGATATACAGTGAAGCAGGCTATGGGGGCAGAGTGTGGGCGTGACTAACTGAAACAAACTGAAGACAGACTGTAAGGTTTAAATCATCAATCGGGGTTTTGTGTTAACGTAAGGATTTGAAGTGGAGATGAGCCACGCTAAGGTGTGATGCCAGGGAACAACATTGATAGAAATTTACATTAGGAGATAAGGGGTGAATTGGAGTTTAACTGCTGTATTTCAAAAGGAAATTTTATAACTGGCAAAGGTCATAAATTAAAAAAACTAATTGTTAACTTTAGTTTTACCCAAAAATAGGAATCATATTGATAACATGAAATATTTTTATATCTTAGGAATGGGAACTTCTAAAGAAAGTTAGGAACAATGGGGCTTAAAGGTGAAAAGGTAAAATATATATTTAAAGAAAGATGGAAAGCTGTATGAATATACAGTGGTCATGTGATATATTGAGTAATGTGTTGTGTTTATAGAGAGTTGCAAAAGAGGCAAACTGAGCTTTGCCACCCTCAGAAAAGTGTTTGTCTGTTCCAGAAAACAAATTTTGTTACAAGGCTTGGATTTGCTACATCATGTGAAGGAGGGAGAAGCCTTGTGAAATATTTTCCCTGCAGCAATAGTGAATGTCTTGTGGTAATAGTAAGAATCTATAACGGATTTTTGTCTGAAAAGGGGTTTTAATTGTGAGTTAAACTAAGCAGAAATTTTGGGGGAAATGTTTGTCGGACTACCTTTAACTGTGCAGATGTAATCTTGTGTGTTCAGGTTTTCTTTTCCTTTTGCTAATAAATCTTTTAACTAAATATTTAAAATCTCCAAGGGTGAATTGGAATTCTTACCCCTGACTTTAGTGCACAGACCTTCTTATTAATAAAGGACAAATTGCAAATCATTGTGATAGCTTGTCCAAGTTTCCCGTTGGGATTTGGGCAGCCCAGCAATTACCACTTGTCATATCATAACACTACCTGTCACCCAGGAAAATACTGACATTCTTATTGTCACAACAGAACAAATCATGTGGTATCAAGAAACGGCTAAAAGCACTGGATATTGCAAAGGCTACAGGCACTGATAATTTTCCAGCAATAGTACCGAAGGTTTGTGCTCCAGAACTTGTTGCGCACCTAGACAAGTGGCTCCAGTACAGCTGCAACATTGTACCTACCCAGCAATGTGGGAAATTGCCCAGGTATGTCCTATCTACAAAAAGCAGGACAAATCAAACCCAATTATCGCCCAATTAGTCTACTCAGATCATCAGCAAAGTGATGGAAAGTGTCGTCGACAGTACTATCAATAATCCGCTTACTGATGCTAGATTTGGCCACTGGCTACAAACATCATGGCCTTCATCTAAACATAAGCAAAAGAGTATATCACCACAGGTGAGGTAAGAGTGACTGCTCTTGATATGCAAAACTGAAGTCAATAGGACTTCAAGGGGAAATCTCTCCGCTGGTTGGAGTCATACCTAGTAATAATAATAATAATAATAATAATAATAATAATCGCTTATTGTCACAAGTAGGCTTCAGTGAAGTTACTTTGAAAAGCCCCTAGTCACCACATTCCGCCACCTGTTTGGGGAGGCTGGTATGGGAATTGAACCCACGCTGCTGGCATTGTTCTGCATTACAAGCCAGCTGTTTAGCCCACTGTGCTAAACCAGCCCCTGGTTTACACCTAAGAACCAGGACATCACCTCTGGAGCTCCTCAGGATAGTGTGCTAGATCCAACTAGCTTCAGCTGCTTCATGAATGACCTTCCCCTCCATCATAAGTCCAGAAGTAGAGATGTTCATTGATGATTGCAGTTTTCAGCACCATTCATAACATTTTTTTTAAATGAATTTATGGGATGTTGGGGTCGCTGGCTCGACCAGCATTTAATAGCCGTCCCTAGTTGCCCCGAGAAGGTGCTGTGTGCTGCGTTCTTGATCTACTACAGCCCCTGAAGTGTAGGTACACTCATAGTGCTGTAAGGTAGAGAATTCCAGGATTTAGACACAACGACGGTGAAGGACCGGTGATATATGTCCCCGGCAGGCTGGTGATGTCCCCAGGTATCTGCAGCCCTGGTCATGGGTTTAGAAGGTGCTGCCTAGGGGCCCTTGGTTGAGTTCCTGCAGGAGAACTTGTCGATGGTACACACGGCTGCCACTGTGTGTCGGTAGTGGAGGGTTTGAATGTTTGTGGAAGGGGGAGCAATCAAGCGGGGCTGCTTTGTCCTGGATGGTGTTGAGCTTCTTGAGTGTTGTTGGAGCTGCACTCATCCAGGCAAGTGGAGAGTATTCCAGCACACTTGACTTGTGCCTTGCAGACGAAGGGCAAGCATTGTGCAAACAAAACAGCCAGTGTCAGTATGCAGGAAGACCTGGACAACATTTAGGCTTTGGCTTAATAATGGAAAATAACATTGATGCCATACCAGTGTCAACAACAAGAGCCCACCACCACCCCCTGACAGTTTAGAGCATTATTATCATCAAATTCCCCATCATCATTAGCCCAAGCATTAGCATTGACCAGAAACAAGTACTGTGACAACATCAGCAAGTCAGAAGTCAGGAACTGGGTATCTTGCAGCGAGTGTCTTGCCTTCTGACTCTTCACAGGTTTTCCATACCGTCAACAAGGAAAATGGTTCTTCTTCAGGTTGATGAGCATCATTGGCTAGGCCAGCGTTCAGTGGCCATTACTAATTGCTCTCAAAGGTGGTATCGAGCTGACTTCTTGAACCACTGCAGCCCATGTGGTGCAGTTAGACACACAGTGCTGCAGATAGTGATGTTCCCAAATATCTGCTGCCCTTGCCCTTCTAGGGTTGAATACGAAGATTTGGAAGGTGCTGTCTAACAGGCCTTGGTGAGTCGCTGCAGTGCATCTTGGAGATGGTACAACTTCAGCCATGGTGAATCAGTGGTGGAAGGGATGAATGTTTAAGGTGGTGGATGGGGTACCAATCAAGCAGACTGCTTTGTCTTGGATGGTGTTGTACCTCACTCATTTTGGAATTGTCCTCTTCAGCCAACTGAGAAGCAATCCGTCACACTGCTGACCATCAAAGCCCAGGTTTGATTCCATCTCCAACAAAGTCAAGAATGAGGATTCCAGCAGAAATTGCTCATATGACAGGTGAAAGTGAGCAACATTAGTGATGACGAGGTCAGAATCTCAGTTCAGGGTTAATAAGGTGAAAGATTCAGCCTGATCGAGAGCTGGGGAGCGCAGAATCAGTCGCCTACGGGATAGAGTTTGTGGCGGGGACAGAAAAGTCATTTCAGATTTCCCAGTGTTTACCTGCAGGAGATTTTAGCGAATCCAGTTGGACACTAGAATCAAAGGTAGGCAAATATACCAGTTGCAAAAAAGATCTGCATCATAAACTTAACTTCTCTCCTTGGAACAAAGGAGGAGGGCATTCGGCCCATTGAACCTGCTCTGTCATTCAGTTAATTCATGGTTCATACTGTCTGTACGGAGTCTACACGTTCTCACCGTGTCTGCATGGGTTTCCTCCGGGTGCTCCAGTTTCCTCCCATAGTGTAAAGATGTGCAGGTTAGCTGGATTGGCCATGATAAATTGCCCCTCAGTGTCCAAAGGTTAATTGGGGTTACAGGGATAGGGCGGGGAGTGGGGCCTAGATGTGTTGCGCTTTCAGAGGGTTGATGCAGACTCAATGGGCCAAATGGCCTCCTTCTGCACTATAGGAATTCTATCTACCTCAATGCCACTTTTCTGCGCCACCTCCATATTCCTTGAGTCATTAGTAACCAGAAATCTAACGATTTAAGACTTTAACGTGCTCAATGATTGAGTTTCTCACTCCACAGCCACTGTGGGACTTCAGCAGAATTTTGGTTACTACAAAAATCCAACCTATACATGTTAAAAAAAAGTCTTCACAGATACCAGTGTTAACAGTGACATTTTAGAGTTACATTAACCATGGCACAACTAATGAAGGGCCTTTTCTAAACCATTCGCTCTCTTTTCCTTGTAGGTGTTGACTGACATGCCATGCCACAGTGTTTTGCTGGATTGTCATTTGAGTCCATGAGACAATCAGTGCGATGAGGACTCCTGGAAGAGGGATGGCAACCCAAGCTTTCACTGACTGAGTGCTATTTTAAAGTATGTGTATCACTGTTTGCCCAGAAACAGAAAACATGTGAACATGCAAGTACGCCAGGATTTCACAACGCATCAACACGCACAGAAGAAAATTTGAAACAACTACAATTTCAACCTTCTGACAAGTTTCTTTTGCAAGACTAGTGCTTGACATTGAATATTTCACCAGGGAAATAAGAGTTGCAATACATGGTTCAGACAACTCGAGGGGAAATTCGACCCAGTCAAATCGCTTATCGTCAACAGTAACTTCCGAACAATTAGCTGCTGTCATTTGTGATTCGCTTTTTAAGGTGGTTTCCCTTTAAGGGACTGTCCCTTTAATTTGTCCCTCAGGTTATTTGAATTATTTTACTTGGTTATTTATGTTGATCAAAATAGTTGGAAGCGGACTCCAATCAGCAGCATTTTGGAATGTTTGCTTCACACTGCTGCAACTTGGTAATCAGAAATGGAAGCATTTTTTCAATATTTAAGTTGTAATAAAGTGTATTAATCTCCTAAAAAAAGTTCAACATTATGCCCCAGCCACAATACACAATAAAATCCAACCACCATTATATGCGGCATGGTGGCACAGTGGTTAGCACTGTAGCCTCACAGCGCCAGGGACCTGGGTTTGATTCCAGCATTGGGTGATTGTGTGGAGTTTGCACGTCCTCCCCGTGTCCGTGCAGGTTTCCTCCGGGTGCTCCGGTTTCCTCCCACAGTCCAAAGACGTGCAGGTTAGGTGGATTGACCATGCTAAATTGCCCTTAGTGTCCAAAATTGCCCTTAGTGTTGGGTGGGGTGGCTGGGTTATGGGATAGAGTGGAGGTGTAGTCTTGGGTACGGTGCTCTTTCAAAAAGAGCCGGTGCAGACTCGATGGGCCGAATGGCCTCCTTCTGCACTATAAATTCTATGAAATGAAATGATAAATTGCTCTAGTGTCCAAAAGGGTGGGTGGGGTTAAGGTTACAGGAATAGGGCGAGGGAGTGGGATTGGGTAGGGTGACCTTTCGGAAGGTTCATGCAGACTCGATGGGCTGAATGGCCTCCTTCTGCACTGTAGGGATTCTGTGATTCTATGATTAGCGCAGGCGTTATGCCTAAACTTCAAATGAGACTTTTGATCACATTCTTTGTAGTGTGGACACAGAACAGCTGGAGAAGATCAAGTTGCAATGTTGCTGCGCTCCAACAGCCTGGCAACATCACTGTGAGAATTGAAAAACTGTAGGACCAACAAGCATGTCTGCAAAAACAACATCAAAATCCACTTATGCGACAGTAGAAATGATGACACATCTTAAGGCAGTTTTAAAGCCATTCTGAAACAACAGCAGCTAAATGAGAAACAGAAAATGTCAAACTGCCACAGGTTGCCTGTGCTGGACATTCTCAATATCCAATACCATGTTGTTCCCTTAGGCAGTAATCCACTATAGGCTATCCTCCAACACTTAACAAGCATACTGGAAATAAATAGCTCTCTTTAAATAAACACGGTGTAAGACACAGAGGGAAGCAGTCACATCACAGTGCATGCATGATGACACTGTCACATAGTAACACGGGAAACACAAACAAATTAGCTCCACAAACCTAATCAATTTCTGTCTGCAGCAAATCCACACGGCTGCAAATGACAAGTTAAATGCAAGTACAAGGGAAGCTGAAAGAGGGCGGACAGACACCCTTATTAAATGATCCTCCAGGTAAACTTGGTCAGTGGGAATGTGAGTTTTGTTAAGTAGAATCAGAACAAGTTGTGCAACACGGGCGGCATGGTAGCATAATGGTTAGCACTGTTGCTTCACAGCTCCACAGTTCCAGGTGCGATTCCCGGCTTGGGTCAGTGTCTGTGCGGAGTCTGCATGTTCTCCCCATGTCTGCGTGGGTTTCCTCCGGGTGCTCCGGTTTCCTCCCACAAGTCCCCAAAGACGTGCTGTTAGCTAATTTGGACATTCTGAATTCTCCCTCTGTGTACCCGAACAGGCGGCGGAATGTGGCGACTCGAGGATTTTTACAATAACTTCATTGCAATGTTAATGTAAGCCTACTTGCGACAATAAAGATTATTAATTTGAAAATGTGACTTCACCCCACCAAGTCATCCCACAATCTGACAATGTGAGAGGCAATGGGGGGGTCACACTGAGAGGCAATGGGGGGGTCACACTGAGAGGCAATGGGGAGGTCTCACTGTGAGAGGCAATGGGGAGGTCACACTGAGAGGCAATGGGGAGGTCACACTGTGAGAGGCAATGGGGAGGTCACACTGTGAGAGGCAATGGGGGGGTCACACTGTGAGAGGCAATGGGGGGGTCACACTGAGAGAGGCAATGGGGAGGTCACACTGTGAGAGGCAATGGGGAGGTCACACTGTGAGAGGCAATGGGGAGGTCACACTGTGAGAGGCAATGGGGGGGTCACACTGAGAGAGGCAATGGGGAGGTCACACTGTGAGAGGCAATGGAGAGGTCACACTGAGAGAGGCAATGGGGAGGTCACACTGAGAGAGGCAATGGGGAGGTCACACTGTGAGAGGCAATGGGGGGGTCACACTGTGAGAGGCAATGGGGGAGTCACACTGAGAGGCAATGGGGAGGTCTCACTGTGAGAGGCAATGGGGAGGTCACACTGTGAGAGGCAATGGGGGAGTCACACTGAGAGGCAATGGGGAGGTCTCACTGTGAGAGGCAATGGGGAGGTCACACTGTGAGAGGCAATGGGGAGGTCTCACTGTGAGAGGCAATGGGGAGGTCACACTGTGAGAGGCAATGGGGAGGTCACACTGAGAGAGGCAATGGGGAGGTCACACTGAGAGAGGCAATGGAGAGGTCACACTGTGAGAGGCAATGGGGGAGTCACACTGAGAGGCAATGGGGAGGTCTCACTGTGAGAGGCAATGGGGAGGTCACACTGTGAGAGGCAATGGGGGGGTCACACTGTGAGAGGCAATGGGGGAGTCACACTGAGAGGCAATGGGGAGGTCTCACTGTGAGAGGCAATGGGGAGGTCACACTGTGAGAGACAATGGGGGAGTCACACTGAGAGGCAATGGGGAGGTCTCACTGTGAGAGGCAATGGGGAGGTCACACTGTGAGGGGCAATGGGGAGGTCTCACTGTGAGAGGCAATGGGGAGGTCACACTGTGAGAGGCAATGGGGAGGTCACACTGAGAGAGGCAATGGGGAGGTCACACTGAGAGAGGCAATGGGGAGGTCACACTGTGAGAGGCAATGGGGAGGTCACACTGTGAGAGGCAATGGGGAGGTCACACTGAGAGGCAATGGGGAGGTCTCACTGTGAGAGGCAATGGGGAGGTCTCACTGTGAGAGGCAATGGGGAGGTCACACTGTGAGAGGCAATGGGGAGGTCACACTGAGAGGCAATGGGGAGGTCACACTGAGAGTGGCAATGGGGGGGGGTCACACTGAGAGAGGCAATGGGGAGGTCACACTGTGAGAGGCAATGGGGGGGTCACACTGAGAGAGGCAATGGGGAGGTCACACTGTGAGAGGCAATGGGGAGGTCACACTGTGAGAGGCAATGGGGAGGTCACACTGAGAGTGGCAATGGGGGGGGGGGTCACACTGAGAGAGGCAATGGGGAGGTCACACTGTGAGAGGCAATGGGGAGGTCACACTGTGAGAGGCAATGGGGAGGTCACACTGTGAGAGGCAATGGGGGGGGCACACTGAGAGAGGCAATGGGGAGGTCACACTGTGAGAGGCAATGGGGAGGTCACACTGTGAGAGGCAATGGGGAGGTCACACTGTGAGAGGCAATGGGGGGGTCACACTGTGAGAGGCAATGGGGGGGGTCACACTGAGAGAGGCAATGGGGAGGTCACACTGTGAGAGGCAATGGAGAGGTCACACTGAGAGAGGCAATGGGGAGGTCACACTGAGAGAGGCAATGGGGAGGTCACACTGTGAGAGGCAATGGGGGGGTCACACTGTGAGAGGCAATGGGGGAGTCACACTGAGAGGCAATGGGGAGGTCTCACTGTGAGAGGCAATGGGGAGGTCACACTGTGAGAGGCAATGGGGGAGTCACACTGAGAGGCAATGGGGAGGTCTCACTGTGAGAGGCAATGGGGAGGTCACACTGTGAGAGGCAATGGGGAGGTCTCACTGTGAGAGGCAATGGGGAGGTCACACTGTGAGAGGCAATGGGGGAGTCACACTGAGAGGCAATGGGGAGGTCTCACTGTGAGAGGCAATGGGGAGGTCACACTGTGAGAGGCAATGGGGAGGTCACACTGAGAGGCAATGGGGAGGTCTCACTGTGAGAGGCAATGGGGAGGTCTCACTGTGAGAGGCAATGGGGAGGTCACACTGTGAGAGGCAATGGGGAGGTCACACTGAGAGGCAATGGGGAGGTCACACTGAGAGTGGCAATGGGGGGGGGGGGGGTCACACTGAGAGAGGCAATGGGGAGGTCACACTGTGAGAGGCAATGGGGGGGTCACACTGAGAGAGGCAATGGGGAGGTCACACTGTGAGAGGCAATGGGGAGGTCACACTGTGAGAGGCAATGGGGAGGTCACACTGAGAGTGGCAATGGGGGGGGGGGTCACACTGAGAGAGGCAATGGGGAGGTCACACTGTGAGAGGCAATGGGGAGGTCACACTGTGAGAGGCAATGGGGAGGTCACACTGTGAGAGGCAATGGGGGGGTCACACTGAGAGAGGCAATGGGGAGGTCAGACTGTGAGAGGCAATGGGGAGGTCACACTGTGAGAGGCAATGGGGGGGTCACACTGTGAGAGGCAATGGGGAGGTCACACTGTGAGAGGCAATGGGGGGTCACACTGTGAGAGGCAATGGGGGGGTCACACTGTGAGAGGCAATGGGGGGGTCACACTGTGAGAGGCAATGGGGAGGTCACACTGTGAGAGGCAATGGGGAGGTCACACTGTGAGAGGCAATGGGGGGGTCACACTGTGAGAGGCAATGGGGAGGTCACACTGTGAGAGGCAATGGGGGGGTCACACTGTGAGAGGCAATGGGGAGGTCACACTGAGAGGCAATGGGGGGGTCACACTGTGAGAGGCAATGGGGGGTCACACTGTGAGAGGCAATGGGGGGGTCACACTGTGAGAGGCAATGGGGAGGTCACACTGAGAGGCAATGGGGGGGGTCACACTGAGAGAGGCAATGGGGAGGTCACACTGTGAGAGGCAATGGGGGGGTCACACTATGAGAGGCAATGGGGAGGTCACACTGTGAGAGGCAATGGGGGGTCACACTGTGAGAGGCAATGGGGGGGTCACACTGTGAGAGGCAATGGGGAGGTCACACTGAGAGGCAATGGGGGGGGTCACACTGAGAGAGGCAATGGGGGGGTCACACTGAGAGGCAATGGGGGGGTCACACTGTGAGAGGCAATGGGGAGGTCACACTGAGAGAGGCAATGGGGGGGTCACACTGTGAGGCAATGGGGAAGTCACACTGAGAGAGGCAATGGGGAGGTCACACTGTGAGAGGCAATGGGGGGGTCACACTGTGAGAGGCAATGGGGAGGTCACACTGAGAGAGGCAATGGGGGGGTCACACTGTGAGAGGCAATGGGGAGGTCACACTGTGAGAGGCAATGGGGGAGTCACACTGAGAGAGGCAATGGGGAGGTCACACTGTGAGAGGCAATGGGGAGGTCACACTGAGAGAGGCAATGGGGAGGTCACACTGAGAGGCAATGGGGGGGTCACACTGTGAGAGGCAATGGGGAGGTCACACTGAGAGAGGCAATGGGGGGGTCACACTGTGAGAGGCAATGGGGAGGTCACACTGTGAGAGGCAATGGGGGAGTCACACTGAGAGAGGCAACGGGGAGGTCACACTGTGAGAGGCAATGGGGAGGTCACACTGAGAGAGGCAATGGGGGGGTCACACTGAGAGGCAATGGGGGGGTCACACTGTGAGAGGCAATGGGGAGGTCACACTGTGAGAGGCAATGGGGGGGTCACACTGTGAGAGGCAATGGGGAGGTCACACTGAGAGGCAATGGGGAGGTCACACTGTGAGAGGCAATGGGGGGGTCACACTGAGAGGCAATGGGGGGGTCACACTGTGAGAGGCAATGGGGGGGTCACACTGAGAGGCAATGGGGAGGTCACTGTGAGAGGCAATGGGGGGGGTCACACTGTGAGAGGCAATGGGGAGGTCACACTGTGAGAGGCAATGGGGGAGTCACACTGAGAGAGGCAATGGGGAGGTCACACTGTGAGAGGCAATGGGGAGGTCACACTGTGAGAGGCAATGGGGAGGTCACACTGTGAGAGGCAATGGGGGGTCACACTGTGAGAGGCAATGGGGGGGTCACACTGTGAGAGGCAATGGGGAGGTCACACTGTGAGAGGCAATGGGGGAGTCACACTGAGAGAGGCAATGGGGAGGTCACACTGTGAGAGGCAATGGGGAGGTCACACTGAGAGAGGCAATGGGGGGGTCACACTGTGAGAGGCAATGGGGAGGTCACACTGTGAGAGGCAATGGGGAGGTCACACTGTGAGGCAATGGGGAGGTCACACTGAGAGGCAATGGGGGGTCACACTGTGAGAGGCAATGGGGAGGTCACACTGAGAGAGGCAATGGGGAGGTCACACTGAGAGGCAATGGGGGGGGTCACACTGAGAGGCAATGGGGAGGTCACACTGAGAGGCAATGGGGAGGTCACACTGAGAGGCAATGGGGAGGTCACACTGTGAGAGGCAATGGGGAGGTCACACTGTGAGAGGCAATGGGGAGGTCACACTGAGAGGCAATGGGGGGGTCACACTGAGAGGCAATGGGGAGGTCACACTGAGAGGCAATGGGGAGGTCACACTGAGAGGCAATGGGGCGGTCACACTGTGAGAGGCAATGGGGGGGGGTCACACTGTGAGAGGCAATGGGGAGGTCACACTGTGAGAGGCAATGGGGAGGTCACACTGTGAGAGGCAATGGGGGGGTCACACTGAGAGGCAATGGGGAGGTCACACTGTGAGAGGCAATGGGGGGGTCACACTGAGAGGCAATGGGGAGGTCTCACTGTGAGAGGCAATGGGGAGGTCACACTGAGAGGCAATGGGGAGGTCACACTGAGAGAGGCAATGGGGAGGTCACACTGAGAGGCAATGGGGAGGTCACACTGAGAGAGGCAATGGGGAGGTCACACTGTGAGAGGCAATGGGGAGGTCACACTGAGAGAGGCAATGGGGAGGTCACACTGAGAGGCAATGGGGGGGTCACACTGAGAGGCAATGGGGAGGTCACACTGAGAGGCAATGGGGAGGTCACACTGAGAGGCAATGGGGAGGTCACACTGAGAGGCAATGGGGAGGTCACACTGTGAGAGGCAATGGGGAGGTCACACTGAGAGGCAATGGGGAGGTCACACTGAGAGAGGCAATGGGGAGGTCACACTGAGAGAGGCAATGGGGAGGTCACACTGAGAGGCAATGGGGAGGTCACACTGTGAGAGGCAATGGGGAGGTCACACTGTGAGAGGCAATGGGGAGGTCACACTGAGAGAGGCAATGGGGAGGTCACACTGAGAGGCAATGGGGGGGTCACACTGAGAGGCAATGGGGAGGTCACACTGAGAGAGGCAATGGGGAGGTCACACTGAGAGAGGCAATGGGGAGGTCACACTGTGAGAGGCAATGGGGAGGTCACACTGAGAGGCAATGGGGAGGTCACTGTGAGAGTGAATGGGGTAAATCCATTAGCCTTCTTTGCCACCTGCTGTACCTGCATGCTTACCTTCAGCAACAAGTGCAGGAGGCCACCCAGGTCCCGCTGCACACTCCCCTCTCCCAATTTACAACCATTCAGTATGTATCTTTGGAAGGGGACACTTGTGTTTGGTTCCACTGGGATAACCCGGAGACTCACCATAGGTTCACTGGGACACAGAATGACTGAGGAGTAATGTTTCCAAAGAGAGGAAGTGTGTACAGGAGAGGAGTAAGCCGCAAGAACTAAGGGTGTTTACAGGGTAAGAGAAGGTATAAAGAAATGGAAAACATAACCACAATAAAAACAAACACAAACACAAACACAAGAAAAACACAAACACAAGAAAAACACAAACACAAGAAAAACACAACAAACACACACAAAACATAAACACAACAAAAACACATCAAAAACACAAACACAACCACAAACAAACACAACAAAAAACACAACCACAACAAAAACACAAACACAGCAAAAACACAAACACAAGAAAAACACAATGAGAATTGCCCAGCTGATTGCTGCAATGTTACAGGAAGCCTGGGCTGAGGACACCTCCAATGCAACCATTGGGCCCATGAATAAGCCAAGTGCCGAACTCATGGAATTCTGCAACTTCCCAGCATCAACAAGGATGACTATGCCATGATTAGTCAACTTCTCCATTATCAGTACAAACTACGAGGATGATAAAGGGCAAACATTGTGGGTATTGGTGGTGTGTTAACTGTCAATGCCTATGTTCCTACTTGATTCATCAAAGGTTCTATTTCAAAGGGGTATTGCAACAGGGTCCTGACATCCACCTGTCCCAATGCTTTGGCTTCATGTATTCAAAAATAGTTCCCCAGTTGTTATATCCATTATTCTACAATTACTCTTCGATCCAGAGTCAGATTTCACTGCCACGTTTCGCAGTGGTCCAGTCCTGTGCAGCTGGATGAGGAAATGAATGACAAGGGGAAGCAGTTAGGCTCATGGCTCTTGAACATGATGCAGTGAGCTTGGCTACAATATAAAGAAGCTGAGAGAAACCCACTCAGCAGTGCTGCCTCCCAAAGTCAAACAGCCAGCTGGCAAGTTGTTTTCAAACTCAAAGACATTCGTCCAAGGAAGGAGAGTACTGCAAGCCTTCCCAATCCTTCCTGGAAAGCAGACAGAAGGATCCACGGAAAGCAAATCAGTTGGGCAATATGTAAATTGCAGTCAATGTGTCTGTAGGATGTTATGTAAACGTGGCATTGAGTAGTCGGTATTATTTCACACTATTGTGACTGCAGCTTTGACACGCTGTCATGCACTGTAGGTTTCACCAACGTCAGAATGTACCTAAAGCCCCTGAAGTGACAGATTAAACAATTGAGGCTGTTGCTGTCCTTGAGCCGATGGCTGAAACTTTGTCAATGTGACACCAGTTATGATGCACAGATTTATTCCTCAGGCTGAAATTGATTTTATTCCGGAGCTGTAGAGAGTTGGAACCAGGACTAACACAAGCTTCACTGGATTATCACATGCCAGCACCTATCTGCTGGAACAAGAGACCAGGAGATATTTGAAAGCAGCTTCGGAAGTCTTTCAACTATTAATCTCCTAACTTTATTTTAAAACAAGTTTTAGTAGCCTTTATCAGTAATTCCATCTGAGTGAAATGAGAAGGCTGCTCTCTACAGTTAATTCAAAGTCTATTAAGTACACAGCGGGGGAGCTAATGGGTTTTATGCATAAACTGGTTTAAAATCAGGAGGAAAGTTTACAGTCGTTTTCACAGTAATATTCCAGTGGAGCGGATGGAGTTGTGGTAATGTCACTAAGTAAGTAATCTGGAGCCCCAGGCTAATGCATGGGATACGTGGGATCAAAACCTACCATGGAAAACGAGATCCAGAGGACACAATCTCATACTAAAGGGACGATCCTTTAAAACAGTGATGAGGAGGAATGTCTTCAGCCAGAGGGTGGTGAATCTGTGGAACTCTTTGCCGCAGAAGGCTGTGGAGACCAAATCACGGAGTGTCTTTAAGACAGAGATAGATAGGTTCTTGATTAATAAGGGGATCAGGGATTATGGGGAGAAGGCAGGAGAATGAGGATGAGAAAATATCAGCCATGATTGAATGCAGGCTCGATGGGCCGAGTGGCCTAATTCTGCTCCTATGTCTTATGGTAGCTCATGAAATTTGAATTCAATTAATAAATCTGGAATTAAAACCTCATCTCGGTAATGGTCACCATGAAGACATTGTCGATTGTCGGAAAAAAAATCTATCTGGTCCACTAATGTCCTTTAGGGAAGGAAATCTGCCGTCCTTACCCGGTCTGGCCTACATGTGACTCCAGACCCACAGCAATGTGGTTGATTCTAAACTGCCCTCTGAAATGCCTAGCAAGTCACTCAGTTGAATCAAACCGCTACTATGTCTAAAAATAGGAATGAAACCAGACGAAACACCCAGCATCAACCGAGGCAATGGAAACAGCGATAGCAAACCAAGTCCCGTCACCCCTGCAAAGTCCTCCTTGGGAACAACTGCCATTTTTGCCAAAATTGAGAGAGTGGTTTCACAGACAGATCAAGCAACAGCCCAATACAGCCAGACTGATGGAATCATACCTTAGAAACCATCTCGCAGACACCACAATGCCTGGATATGTCCCAGCGGGGTGGCACAGCGCCAGGGACCCGGGTTCAATTCAGGGCTTGAGTGACTCGAAGGAGTTTGCACAATCTCCCAGTTTCGGCATGGGTTTCCATCGGGTGCTCCGTTTTCCTTCCAAAGTCCAAAGATGTGCAGATTAGGTGGATTGGCCATGCTAAATTGCCCCTTAGTGTCCAACAGTTAGGTGGGATTACGGGGATAGGGTTGGGGAGTGGGCTGTGGGAGGGTGATCTTTCAGAGGGTCGGTGCAGACTCGAATGGCCTCCTTCTGCACTGTAGGGACTCTATGGGCACAGTGGTGGGGGGACACAGCCAGGGGGTAATTGCCCTAGGAGTTGATTCCGGACACCTACGACCTCACTGCATCAGGTCAAACATGGGCTAGGAAACCTCTTGTTGATTACCACGTACCACCTGTAACCCCCAGGATGTTGATGGTGGGGAATTCAGCGATGGTAATGTCATTGAACGCAAGATGCGATGGTTTGATTTTCTCTTGCAGGAGATGGTCATTACCTGGAACTTGAGTTGCACGAATGTAACTTGCCACTTGTCAGCCCAAGACTGGATATTGTTCAGGTCTTGCTGCATTTGCACATGGACTGCTTCAGTATCTGAGGAGTCACGAATGGTGCTGAACATTGTGCAATCACCAGTGAACATCTGACTTTAAGTTGGAAAGAAGGTCACTGATGAAGCAGCTGAAGATGGTTGAGCCTTGGAACACTACACTGAGCGTGAGGTCAGGTGTAATGCCTGGATCTGGTATGTCTCTCTTGTGGGGACCATGAATTGGATTCAATTTGAATTGGTTTTTGGAGCAGGCAAGGAGCTGGATTAGGGGTTTGCCCCTGTCCACACTCTGAGATCTGGCTTTGTAACTCTGATAAAGTAATAATAAAAAACAATATATCATGAGGCTGAGATGATTAACCTCCAACCACCACAACCATCTTCCTTTTTGCCAGGTATGACTCCTACCAGCGGAGAGTTTTCCCTCTGATTTCCATTGACAGTTTAGCTCAGGCTCCTTGATGCCGCACTCGGTCAAATTATGCCTTGATGTCAAGGGCAGTCACTCTCACCTCATGGCTGGAATTTAGCTCTTTTGTCCTGTTTGAGCTAAGGTTGGAAGGAGGTCAGGAGCTGAGTGACTCTGGCAGAACCCAAAGTGAGCGTCCATGAGCAGATCATTGCTGAGTAATCCTGCCAATTACTGCCCTGTCAGTCTATTCTCAATCATGTTATGGGCCAGGGTTTAGAAAACTCTAAAGTATATCATGGAGTTCACCTGACCTACAACTGTTTATTGAATTTGGTTACAGAGAGCACAAGGGCCTGCCTTTCAGGTGTTATTCAAGCACGTTTGACCTTAAGCACTTTTGACCAAAAACAAAGTTTATTCTACGATTCAGTTAACATTTTTACAACCACACACACAGTAAGCATTTTTATTAACTACAAACATAAATACCCCACACAGCTACAGCACACTATGTATAACCCTTAATAAATTCCCCCTTTAAGCTTTCTCAATTTGATAACAAAACCCCATAAACCAGAAAACTCTTTTCAAAGGTGTAGCCCAGAACACAGCACCTAAAGTACCTCTTGTTTCCTGTCCAAAACTACAGGTTTGAATTCTTTCCAGAAAACAGTTATCACTTTTAAGTTATCACGTAATCTGGAGACAGCTTTTAAAATGCAGAGAGAGACTCCAAGATCCCCGTCTGTCCGATTACAGCTTCCAAATGTGAAAACGAAATCAAAAAAACGCAGAGCTACACAACAGCTCCCAGCTCAAAAACGAAAGTAAAACTCAGAGCCACAGCCCAGCTCCACCCACACAATGACATCACTGAAGCCATTTGATAAGACAAAACATTTCTTAAAGGGATACTCCCATGACAGCCATCAGTAAAGTGGTGGAAAGGGTCATCAACAGTGCTATCAAGCGGCACTTACTCAGCAATAACCTGCTCACGGACGCTCATAGAAACATAGAAAAAAGGTGGAGAAGGCCATTCAGCCCTTCTATGAACACGGCTGATCAACCAAATCAATAGCCTAATCCCGCTTTCCCCCATATCCTTTGATCTCCTTCACCCTAAGTGCTATTTCTAACTGCTTCTGGGAAACATACAATGTTTTGGCCTCAACTACTTCCTGTGGTAACAAATTCCACAGGCCGACCACTCTCTGGGTGAAGAAATTTCTCCTCATCGCTGTCCAGGGCTGGTTTAGCTCAGTGGGCTAGACAGCTGGTTTGTGATGCAAAACTAATGCCAGCAGCACGGGTTCAATACCCGTACCAACTTACCTGAACAGGTGCCGGAATGTGGCGACTAGGTGTGTTTCACAGTAACTTCATACTTGTGACAATAAAAGATTATTATTATAAATGGTCTACCCCGTATCCTCAGACTGTGCCCCTTTGGTCTGGACACACCCACCATCGGAAACATCCTTCCTGCATCTACCCTGTCCAGTCCTGTTAAGAGTTTTATAGATTCGATGAAATCCCCCTTCATTTTCCTGAACTCCAGCGAGTACAATCTTAACCGATTCAAACTCTCCTCATACGTCAGTTCCGCCATCCCAGGAATCAGTCTGGTAAACCTTGGCTGCACTCCCTCTAGAGCAAGAACATGCTTCCTCAGATAAGGAGACCAAAACTGCCCACAATATTCCAGGTGTGGCCTCGCCAAAGCCCTGTATAATTGCAGCAACACATCCCTGCTCCGGTACCCAAATGAAAGCCAGCATAACATTTGCCTTCTTTACCACCTGCTGTACCCGCACGCTTACCTTCATAAGACCATAAGACATAGGAGTAGAATTAGGCCACTCGGCCCATTGTCTGCTCTGGCATTCAATCATGGCTGATATTTTTCTCATCCCCATTCTCCTGCCTTTTCCCCATTAGCCCTGTGTATGAGGTCACCTAGGTCTCGTTGCACATTCCCCTCTCCTAATTTATGGCCATTCAGGTAATAGTCTACCTTCTTGTTTTTGCTACCAAAGTGGATATCTCAGTTTGGGTTCAGCCCCGCTGCTCCCTCACAGGTCAGTTCCCGAGAGCTGCTTCTTCACAGCAGCTGAAATACTCACCAAGAAACTAGCCTCCACTCCTGTAACAGGGCAAGACCACTTTTTAAAGATAAGAAAGTTAGAAATCAAAAAAGTGACTGAGCACCTCTTCCTGCTGCACCAAATTCCCACTTTTCTCCAAATTCCCAAATGTACTCACTCAGGCTGCGTCTCACTTAGGATGTGCTCTGTGCCAGTGGAAACCTTGTACAATTTTTCAAACAATATCCGACAAAATGGTTCCTCAAAATGGTGTTAATGATCTGGAAGAAGGAACTGAAGGCTCTGTTGCTAAGTTTGCAGATAATACAAAGATCTGTAGAGGGACAGGTAGTGTTGAGGAAGCAAGGGGGCAGCAGAAGGACTTGGACAAGCTAGGAGAGTGGGCAATGAAGTGGCAAATGAAATACAATGTGGAAAAATGTGAGGTTATGCATTTTGGAAGGAGGAATTTAGGCACAGACTATTTTCTAAATGGGGAAATGCTTAGGAAATCAGATGCAAAAAGGGACTTGTGAGTCCTTGTTCATGAGTCGCTTAAGGTTAACGTGCAGGTTCAGTCGGCAGTTAAGAAGTCAAATGCAATGTTAGCATTCATGTGAAGAGGGCTGGAATACAAGATGAGGGATGTACGTCTGAGGCTGTATAAGGCTCTGGGCAGACCCCATTTGGAGTATTGTGAGCAGATTTGTGCCCCGATTCTAAGGAAGGATGTGCTGACATTGGAAAGGGTCCAGAGGAGGTCCACAAGAATGATCCTTGAAATGAATAACTTGTCGTATGAGTAATGGTTGAGGACTCTGGTCTGTACTCGTTGGGGTTTAGAAAGATGAGGGGTGGATCTTATTGAAACTTACAGGATACTGCATAGCCTGGATAGAGTGGACGTGGAGAGGATGTTTCCCCTTGTAGGAGAAACTAGAAGCAGAGGACACCATCTCAGACTAAAGGGACGATCCTTTAAAACAGAGATGAGGAGGAATTTCTTCAGCCAGTGGTGAATCTGTGGAACTCTTTGCCAGAGAAGGCAGTGGAGGCCAAATCACGGAGTGTCTTTAAAACAGAGATAGATAGGTTTTTAATCAATAAGGGGATGAGGGGTTATGGGGAGAAGGCAGGAGAATGGGGATGAGAAAAATATCAGCCATGATTGAATGGTGAAGCAGACTCGATGGGCCAAGTGGCCTAATTCTGCTCCAATGTCTTATGCTCTTATGGTGTTCCCAATGGTGGAAGGAACAAGAATCAGAGGGCAGATTTAATGTATGGGGAGGCAATGGCGTAGTGATATTGTCACTGGATTAGTAATGCAGAGACCCAGGGTAATGCTCTTGGGACCTGGGTTCAAATCCACCTGGTCAGTTAATGGAACTTGAATTAAATATAAATCTCGATTTAAAGTCTAATGACAACCATGAAACGATTGTCGATTGTCATTAAAAAAACACAATCAGGTCCTTTAGGGAAGGAAATCGGCCATCCTTACCAGGTCTGGCCGACAGGTGACTCCAGACCCACAATAATATGGTTGCCTCTTAAATGCCCTCAGGGATGAGCAATAAATGCTGGCCCAGCCAGCGATGCCCACATCCCGTGAACGAATAAACAGTGACAGAAGAAACAGTTCACGCAGCAAGTGGTTAGGATCTGGAATGCACACAGGGTGGAGGAGGCAGGGTCAAGTGAGACCTTCAGGAAAACTTGCCAAACTACGAGGAAAGATAGGGGAGTGACATCTAGGTGAATTGCTCCTTCGGAGGTGGCCAAAACACATATCCCAAATCAACAAGACATTGCAACATTCCTAAAAAACATTTGTAATTGAAAAGTCACTTACAATTATATTTTTTCTCATTGAGAGAAGACAGATAGATCCCTTAATGACAATTGAAAACATCAAATCAACATGCCACGTCACTTTTCTGCCTATTGCACTAATTGCAGATTTATGTTCAGACTCTACAGTAATGATCTGTTACAGTGGCTGTATTAGGGTTTTTACATCATTGTAACCAAACCCCACCACACCAGACCATGAATGCTTGAATTTGTTTCCAAAATGGAACCATATACTGACAACAGCTCATTTGTAAGTCCAGTGAAGTGCAACATTCAGTAGTGTGTTTCTAAATTAAGACAACATGTTCTCCGTCTACTACCTTGCGTAATTTTACGGCGGATTAGTGGGTGCTCTAATTGAGGTGTTTCATGAAGTTGATCTGGTGTACAAAGAGAAAAGGTTTCTCTGAAAATTGGAACCAGGCTCTTCAGCAGTGTCTGTCAGGAAGCACCTCTTCATACAAACAAAGAACAAAGAACAAAGAAATGTACAGCACAGGAACAGGCCCTTCGGCCCTCCAAGCCCGTGCCGACCATACTGCCCGACTAAACTACAATCTTCTACACTTCCTGGGTCCGTATCCTTCTATTCCCATCCTATTCATATATTTGTCAGGATGCCCCTTAAATGTCCCTATCGTCCCTGCTTCCACTACGTCCTCCGGTAGTGAGTTCCAGGCACCCACTACCCTCTGCGTAAAAAACTTGCCTCGTACATCTACTCTAAACCTTGCCCCTCTCACCTTAAACCTATGCCCCCTAGTAATTGACCCCTCTACCCTGGGGAAAAGCCTCTGACTATCCACTCTGTCTATGCCCCTCATAATTTTGTATACCTCTATCAGGTCGCCCCTCAACCTCCTTCGTTCCAGTGAGAACAAACCGAGTTTATTCAATCGCTCCTCATAGCTTATGCCCTCCATACCAGGCAACATTCTGGTAAATCTCTTCTGCACCCTCTCTAAAGCCTCCACATCCTTCTGGTAGTGTGGCGACCAGAATTGAACACTATACTCCAAGTGTGGCCTAACTAAGGTTCTATACAGCTGCAACATGACTTGCCAATTCTTATACTCAATGCCCCGGCCAATGAAGGCAAGCATGCCGTATGCCTTCTTGACTACCTTCTCCACCTGTGTTGCCCCTTTCAATGACCTGTGGACCTGTACTCCTAGATCTCTTTGACTTTCAATACTCTTGAGGGTTCTACCATTCACTGTATATTCCCTACCTGCATTAGCCCTTCCAAAATGCATTACCTCACATTTGTCCGGATTAAACTCCATCTGCCATCTCTCCGCCCAAGTCTCCAGACAATCTAAATCCTGCTGTATCCTCAGACAGTCCTCATCGCTATCCGCAATTCCACCAACCTTTGTGTCGTCTGCAAACTTACTAATCAGGCCAGTTACATTTTCCTCCAAATCATTTATATATACTACAAACAGCAAAGGTCCCAACACTGATCCCTGTGGAACACCACTGATCACAGCCCTCCAATTAGAAAAGCATCCCTCCATTGCTACCCTCTGCCTTCTATGGCCTAGCCAGTTCTGTATCCACCTTGGCAGTTCACCCCTGATCCCGTGTGACTTCACCTTTTGTACTCGTCTACCATGAGGGACCTTGTCAAAGGCCTTACTGAAGTCCATATAGACAACATCTACTGCCCTACCTGCATCAATCATCTTCGTGACCTCCTCGAAAAACTCTATCAAGTTAGTGAGACACGACCTCCCCTTCACAAAACCGTGCTGCCTCTCACTAATACGTCCATTTGCTTCCAAATGGGAGTAGATCCTGTCTCGAAGAATTCTCTCCAGTAATTTCCCTACCACTGAAGTAAGGCTCACCGGCCTGTAGTTCCCGGGATTATCCTTGCTACCCTTCTTAAACAGAGGAACAACATTGGCTATTCTCCAGTCCTCCGGGACATCCCCTGAAGACAGCGAGGATCCAAAGAATTCTGTCAAGGCCTCAGCAATTTCCTCTCCAGCCTCCTTCAGTATTCTGGGGTAGATCCCATCAGGCCCTGGGGACTTATCTACCTTAATATTTTTTAAGACACCCAACACCTCGTCTTTTTGGATCACAATGTGACCCAGGCTATCTCCACCCCCTTCTCCAGACTCAACATCTACCAATTCCTTCTCTTTGGTGAATACTGATGCAAAGTATTCATTTAGTACCTCGCCCATTTCCTCTGGCTCTACACATAGATTCCCTTGCCTATCCTTCAGTGGGCCAACCCTTTCCCTGGCTACCCTCTTGCTTTTTATGTACGTGTAAAAAGCCTTGGGATTTTCCTTAACCCTATTTGCCAATGACTTTTCATGACCCCTTCTAGCCCTCCTGACTCCTTGCTTAAGTTCCTTCCTACTTTCCTTATATGCCACACAGGCTTCGTCTGTTCCCAGCCTTTTAGCCCTGACAAATGCCTCCTTTTTCTTTTTGACGAGGCCTACAATATCACTCGTCATCCAAGGTTCCCGAAAATTGCCGTATTTATCTTTCTTCCTCACAGGAACATGCCTGTCCTGTATTCCTTTCAACTGACACTTGAAAGCCTCCCACATGTCAGATGTTGATTTGCCCTCAAACATCCGCCCCCAATCTATGTTCTTCAGTTCCCGCCTAATATTGTTATAATTAGCCTTCCCCCAATTTAGCACATTCATCCTCGGACCACTCTTATCCTTGTCCACCAGTACTTTAAAACTTACTGAATTGTGGTCACTGTTACCGAAATGCTCCCCTACTGAAACATCTACCACCTGGCCGGGCTCATTCCCCAATACCAGGTCCAGTACCGCCCCTTCCCTAGTTGGACTGTTTACATATTGTTTTAAGAAGCCCTCCTGGATGCTCCTTACAAACTCCGCCCCGTCTAAGCCCCTGGCACTAAGTGAGTCCCAGTCAATATTGGGGAAGTTGAAGTCTCCCATCACCACAACCCTGTTGTTTTTACTCTTTTCCAAAATCTGTCTACCTATCTGCTCCTCTATCTCCCGCTGGCTGTTGGGAGGCCTGTAGTATACCCCCAACATTGTGACTGCACCCTTCTTATTCCTGATCTCTACCCATATAGCCTCACTGCCCTCTGAGGTGTCCTCTCGCAGTATAGCTGTGATATTCTCCCGAACAAGTAGCGCAACTCCGCCTCCCCTTTTACATCCCCCTCTATCCCGCCTGAAACATCTAAATCCTGGAACGTTTAGCTGCCAATCCTGCCCTTCCCTCAACCAGGTCTCTGTAATGGCAACAACATCATAGTTCCAAGTAGTAATCCAAGCTCTAAGTTCATTTGCCTTACCCGTAATGCTCCTTGCATTAAAACATATGCCCTTCAGGCCACCAGACCCGCTGTGTTCAGCAACTTCTCCCCGTCTGCTCTGCCTCAGAGCCACACTGTCCCTATTCCCTAGTTCTCCCTCAATGCTCTCACCTTCTGACCTATTGCTCCCGTGCCCACCCCCCCTGCCATACTAGTTTAAACCCTCCCGTGTGACACTAGCAAACCTCGCGGCCAGGATATTTATGCCTCTCCGGTTTAGATGCAACCCGTCCATCTTATACAGGTCACACCTGCCCCGGAAGAGCTCCCAGTGGTCCAGAAAACGGAAACCCTCCCTCCTACACCAGCTGTTTAGCCACGTGTTTGTCTGCTCTATCTTCCTATTTCTAGCCTCACTGGCACGTGGCACAGGGAGTAATCCCGAGATTACAGCCCTCGAGGTCCTGTCTTTTAACTTTCTGCCTAGCTCCCTGAACTCCTGCTGCAGGACCTCATGCCCCTTCCTGCCTATGTCGTTAGTACCAATATGTACAACGACCTCTGCCTGTTTGCCCTCCCCCTTCAGGATTCCCTCTACCCGTTCGGAGACATCCTGGACCCTGGCACCAGGGAGGCAACATACCATCCTGGAGTCTCTTTCACGTCCACAGAAGCGCCTATCTGTGCCCCTGACTATAGAGTCCCCTATTACTATTACTCTTCTGCGCTTTGACCCTCCCTTCTGAACATCAGAGCCAGCCGTGGTGCCACTGCTCTGGCTGCTGCTGTTTTCCCCTGATAGGCTACCCCCCCCGACAGTATCCAAAGGGGTATATCTGTTCGAGAGGGGGACAACCACAGGGGATTCCTGCACTGACTGCCTGCCCTTTCTGGTGGTCACCCATTTCTCTGCCTGCACCTTGGGTGTGACCACATTTACATAACTGCGATCTATGACGCTTTCCGCCACCTGCATGCTCCTAAGTGCATCCAATTGCTGCTCCAACCGAACCATGCGGTCTGTGAGGAGCTGCAGTTGGGTGCACTTTCTGCAGATGAAGCCATCCGGGACGCTGGAAGCCTCCCGGACCTGCCACATCTCACAGTCAGAGCACAGCACCCCTCTAACTGACATTGCGTCAATTAATTAAAATTAAAATTTGTCTTTTTTTTTAATAAATACTTTTTTTTTTAAATTGCAAAGTTACTGTCAACTATCTGTTTCCTCGCACTAGATTTCTAATAGAAATGCGATAGCTAACTATAATACTCTCCGATCTCTGGCTTAGATATCCTCTAAATTATAATTAAGTTATTATGTTTAATTAGTTCCCAAATACTCAATTTTTTTTTTAAATTTAGGTTAGAATCCCAACCAGCCACTCAGGTCACAGCTTTTCTGTGATGTCACTTCAGTTTCCCCCCGACACACACAATTTGAAAAAAGGTATAAAAGTAAAAATCACTTACTTACCTTCTTACCTTCTGAGATGTTCTCAGGTTCTCTCGCTGACAGAGACTGCTCCTCCACCACCGATCCTTGACCTGCACAATGCTAATAATATAATATAATATGGCACTTACCTTACACCAATGGGTCTTATTATTAGGTTAGAGGAGGAGGGCGGGTGGGAGACACTACACGTGTAGTGTCTCGGGTTTCCTCTCCACCAGAATTTATTGGTTGGGGGGGGGGGGGGGGGGGACGACTTGCCAGAGGTCGAACTTCCGGTTCCCGCCTTATATAAAAACAAATAAAACAGAAAAGAAGAACAGACACGGGACCAGGCAAGGCTTTTTAAACTCACTACTCACCTCCCAGAAGGCCCCTGCGCACCGCTGCCGCCGAAATCCAAAGGGCTGCTCCTGTAAAGGTAAGGTTTTTAAACTCACTACTCACCTCCCAGAAGGCCCCTGCGCACCGCTGCCGCCGAAATCCAAAGGGCTGCTCCTGTAAAGGTAAGGTTTTTAAATACACTACTCACCTCCAAGAAGGCCCCTGCGCACCGCTGCCGCCGAAATCCAAAGGGCTGCTCCTGTAAAGGTAAGGTTTTTAAATACACTACTCACCTCCAAGAAGGCCCCTGCGCACCGCTGCCGCCGAAATCCAAAGGGCTGCTCCTGTAAAGGTAAGGTTTTTAAATACACTACTCACCTCCCACAAGGCCCCTGCGCACCGCTGCCGCCGAAATCCAAAGGGCTGCTCCTGTAAAGGTAAGGTTTTTAAATACACTACTCACCTCCCAGAAGGCCCCTGCGCACCGCTGCCGCCGAAATCCAAAGGGCTGCTCCTGTAAAGGTAAGGTTTTTAAATACACTACTCACCTCCAAGAAGGCCCCTGCGCACCGCTGCCGCCGAAATCCAAAGGGCTGCTCCTGTAAAGGTAAGGTTTTTAAATACACTACTCACCTCCAAGAAGGCCCCTGCGCACCGCTGCCGCCGAAATCCAAAGGGCTGCTCCTGTAAAGGTAAGGTTTTTAAATACACTACTCACCTCCCACAAGGCCCCTGCGCACCGCTGCCGCCGAAATCCAAAGGGCTGCTCCTGTAAAGGTAAGGTTTTTAAATACACTACTCACCTCCAAGAAGGGGAATAAAAATCCAGAATCCTCTCCCAAAAAGCTGTTGAGGCTGGGGACCAATTGGAAATTCAAAATTTGGAAATGGATAGAATTTGGTTGAGTAATGGCATTAAAGAGTTACAGATGGAGTTACGATACAGGTCAGCCGTGATCAAACTTTCTGGCAGAACACACTAGAGGGACTGAATGGCCTCAGGCTGTCCATGTGTTCTGAGCTGTGAGCTGTCCTCTTCCCCCTTTCTCTCACAAAGACATTCTCTGCACCATGTAAACACAGGTTCTGATATTAACCAAACTTCATCAACTCTTTTCGTGATCAACACATTTTGTAGTTATTTTACATTTGACAAATTTGTTAATGCATCTAATTCCCGGCACAGGGCAGGGGACAGGCTGGTGGTACTTTCAGAAGATACGAGAGATATCCCAACAAGAGGCTGCACAACATGTTGAGTGATCCCAAACTCACTTAATGACAGCCACGAGAGTGTGGAACCTTATCTAATTCCTTACCAAAGTGCACGTAAACAATATCCATAAAAAGTTAATTATATGGACTTCCAGTTACTAGTCCGAGACCTTCAATACTCTTAACAGAATTACAGAATGGTTACAGCTTGGAGGAAGCTGTTCTGCCCATCGTGTTTGTGCCAGCTCTCTACAAAAGCAATTCAATTAGCCCAACTCCCGTCTTGCTCCTGTAGCCCTGCAATGTTCTTCTCTTCAGATACTTATGAAATTCCAATTTGAAAGGCAGTGCATTCCAGATCCTAACCACTCTCTGCTGAAAAAAGATCTTCCACACGTCACCATTGCCGATTACCTTAAATCTGTTTCTGCCAATGCTGACAGTTTCATTTCTATGACAAAGTTCTGGACACGATAAACGTTCTCAGGCTAATCCCCAATTTCTGCTGAGGAACCGGCGAGGGGTGATACCGTATGTTTTTTTTGTAATCTAGTTTTGTATTAGTACCGATATGGAATGATGATGTTTCCTTGCTGTTTAATGGTTAGTGTCATATGTGGAATGTTACACAGTTGATTTTCAAATATGTGCTCCCATTGACTGTTTACAAAACAAAATATTCTCCCCAACTATCTGCCCAGAACCTGACTAATTTGGATTGGATTAGGTTTTGTTTATTATCGCGTGTACTGACGTACAGTGAAAAGTGTTTTTCTGCGAGCAGCTCAACAGATCATTAAGTACATGAAAAGAAAATAAAAGAAAATACATAATAGGGCAACAAAAGGTACACAATGTAACTACATAAACTCCGGCATCGGGTGAAGCATACAGGGGTGTAGTGTGAATCAGGTCGTCCACAAGAGGGTCGTTTAGGAGTCTGGTAACAGCGGGGAAGCTGTTTTTGAGTCTGTTCGTGCGTGTTCTCAGACTTTTGTATCTCCTGCCCGATGGAAGAAGTTGGAAGAGTGAGTGAGCCGGGTGGGAGGGGTCTTTGATTATGCTGCCCACTTTCCCCAGGCAGCGGGAGGTGTAGATGGAGTCAATGGATGGGAGGCAGGTTCTCGTGATGGACTGGGCGGTGTTCACAACTCTCTGAAGTTTCTTGCGGTCTTGGGCCGAGCAGTTGCCATACCAGGCTGTGATGCAGCCAGATAGGATGCTTTCTATGCTGCATCTGTAAAAGTTGGGAAGAGTTGATGTAGACATGCCGAATTTCCTTAGTTTCCTGAGGAAGTATAGGCGCTGGTGTGCTTCTTGGTGGTAGCGTCGACGTGTGTGGACCAGGACAGATTTTTTGAGATGTGTATTCGATGTGTAACATCAAAGCACTTAATTGTGACAAATTATGACTAATTTGCACCACCTATCAAATCTCCTCTCAATCAGGGATCAGTGATTGGTCCACTGTTATTTGTTATTTATAGTAATGATTTAGATGAGAATTTAGGAGGCATGATTAGTAAGTTTTCAGACACCAAGATTGGCGGCATAGTGGACAGTGAAGAAGGCTATCTAGGATTGCAACGGGATCTTGATCAATTGGGCCAGTGGGCCAATGAATGGCAGATGGAGTTTAATTTAGATAAATGTGAGGTGATGCATTTTGGTAGATCAAATCAGGGCACAACCTACCCAGTTAATGGTAGGGAGTTGGGGAGAGTTATAGAACATAGAGATCTAGGAGTACAGGTTCATAGCTCCTTGAAGGTGGAGTCACAGGTGGACAGGGTGGTGAAGAAGGCATTCAGCATGCTAGGTTTCATAGGTCTGAACATTAAATCCAGGAGTTGGGACATCTTGTTGAAGTTGTACAAGACATTAGTAAGGCCACACTGCGTACAGGGAATACGGAGTACAGTTCTGGTCACCCTTTATAGAAAGGATATTATTAAACTGGAAAGAGTGCAGAAAAGATTTACGAGGATGCTACTGGGACTTGATGGTTTGAGTTATAAGGATAGGCTGGATAGACTGGGACTTTTTTCCCTGGAACATAGGAGGCTTAGGGGTGATCTTATAGAGATCCATAAAATAATAAGGGACGTAGAAAAGGTAGATAGTCAACATCTTTTCCCAAAGGTAGGGGAATCTAAAAAGAGAGGGCATAGGTTTAAGGTAAGAGGGGAGAGATACAAAAGAGTCCAGAGGGGCAATTTTTTCACAGAGGGTGGTGAGTGTCTGGAACGAGCTGCCAGAGGCAGTCGTAGAGGCGGGTACAATTTTGTCTTTTAAAAAACATTTAGACTGTTATAGGGTAACATAGAACGATACAGCGCAGTACAGGCCCTTCGGCCCACGATGTTACACCGAAACAAAAGCCATCTAACCTACACTATGCCATTATCATCCATATGTTTATCCAATAAACTTTTAAATGCCCTCAATGTTGGCGAGTTCACTAGTGTAGCAGGTAGGGCATTCCACGGCCTCACTACTCTTTGCGTAAAGAACCTACCTCTGACCTCTGTCCTATATCTATTACCCCTCAGTTTAAAGCTATGTCCCCTCGTGCCAGCCATTTCCATCCGCGGGAGAAGGCTCTCACTGTCCACCCTATCACACCCCCTGATCATTTTGTATGCCTCTATTAAGTCTCCTCTTAACCTTCTTCTCTCCAACGAAAACAACCTCAAGTCCATCAGCCTTTCCTCATAAGATATTCCCTCCATACCAGGCAACATCCTGGTAAATCTCCTCAGCAGCACCCGCTCCAAAGCCTCCACGTCCTTCCTATAATGCGGTGACCAGAACTGTACGCAATACTCCAAATGCGGCCGTACCAGAGTTCTGTACAGCTGCAACATGACCTCCTGACTCCGGAACTCAATCCCTCTACCAATAAAGGCCAACACTCCATAGGCCTTCTTCACAATCCTATCAACCTGGGTGGCAACTTTCAGGGATCTATGTACATGGACACCTAGATCCCTCTGCTCATCCACACTTCCAAGTAAGATGGGTATGAAGGAATATGGGCCAAATGCGGGCTATTAGGGGCTGTTTAGCACTCGCTGGCTTTGAAAGCAGACCAAGGCAGGCCAGCAGCACGGTTCAATTCCCGTAACAGCCTCCCCGAACAGGCGCCGGAATGTGGCGACTATGGGCTTTTCACAGTAACTTCATTTGAAGCCTACTTGTGACAATAAGTGATTTTCATTTCATTTAGGGGCTGGTTTAGCACTGGGCTAAATCGCTGGCTTTGAAAGCAGACCAAGGCAGGCCAGCAGCACGGTTCAATTCCCGTACCAGCCTCCCCGAACAGGCGCCAGAATGTGGCGACTAGGGGCTTTTGACAGTAACTTCATTTGAAGCCTACTTGTGACAATAAGCGATTTACATTTTTTAATTCATATTAGGACTAGCTTAGTGGTAAAAGCTGGGGGTCATGGACAAGTTGGACCGAAGGGCCTGTTTCCATGCTGTAAACTTCTATGACTCGATGACTCTAATCTCTCAAAGCCGCTTCTCCAATCTATCCATGTAACTGCAGTCCCTCATGCCTGGAACTATTTTCCTAACTTTCATGCATCCTCTCAAATGCCTTCACCTCTTTTGAAAATGCATGTCCAGAATTGGACAAAATACTCCAGTTGACGCCGAACCAGCGTGTCATAAAGATTCATTATTATTTGCTTGCTTTTGTACTCTGCCCCGATTTCCTAAACCCAGGAAGGAGCCGTATCTTTTTAGCCATTTTTTCAACTTCCTCTGCCATCCTCACAATTTGTGAGGCTCCTTTAAAATTCTACCTTTTATTTTCTATTGCCTCTCCTTATTCTTCCGACCAAAGTGAATCACTTCATACTTGCTGCATTAAATTTCCTCTGCCACCTGTCAACCTATTCCATGAGCCTGTCGATATCCTCTTGAGGTCCATCAGTTTTCTCTTTACAGTACTTCCCAGTTTGGTCTCATCTTCACATTTTAAATTCTGCACTGCACAACTAAATCCAGGTCGTTAATGTAGATCAGGAAAAAACGTGGTCCTTATACTAACCCGCAATTACCTTCCTTTGTCCATCACTGTTCTCTGCTTCCTGTCACTCAGCCATCTTTGAACAGTATTCATGCACTCCCTGTCCCTTTTACTCCTTGGGCTTTAACTTTTTTTTAAATAAATATTTTATTGAAAATTTTTGGTCAACCAACACAGTACATTGTGCATCCTTTACACAACATTATAACAATACAGATAATAATGACCTTTTTTATTTAAACAAAAAAAAACAACAACAAATAAATAAATATTAAATAACAAAAATAAAAACTAGCCCTAATTGGCAACTGCCTTGTCTCAGGCCACCCCCCCCCCCCCCACCCCCCACCCCCATCCCCCCCCCCCCCCCCCCAAAGTCCTGGGCTGCTACTGCTGCCTTCTTTTTTCCCCCATCTATCTTTCCACAAGATATTCGACGAACAGTTGCCACCGCCTGGTGAACCCTTGAGCCGACCCCCTTAGGACGAACTTAATCCGCTCTAACTTTATGAACCCCGCCATGTCATTTATCCAGGTCTCCACCCCCGGGGGCTTGGCTTCTTTCCACATTAGCAATATCCTGCGCCGGGCTACTAGGGACGCAAAGGCCAAAACATCGGCCTCTCTCGCCTCCTGCACTCCCGGCTCTTGTGCAACCCCAAATATAGCCAACCCCCAGCTTGGTTCGACCCGGACTCCTACTACTTTCGAAAGCACCTTTGTCACCCCCATCCAAAACCCCTGTAGTGCCGGGCATGACCAAAACATATGGGTATGATTCGCTGGGCTTCTCGAGCACCTCGCACACCTATCCTCCACCCCAAAAAATTTACTGAGCCGTGTTCCAGTCATATGTGCCCTGCGTAATACCTTAAACTGAATCAGGCTTAGCCTGGCGCACGAGGACGACGAGTTTACCCTGTTTAGGGCATCTGCCCACAGCCCCTCACCGATCTCCTCCCCTAGCTCTTCTTCCCATTTCCCTTTTAGTTCGTCCACCATAGTCTCCCCTTCGTCCCTCATTTCCCTATATATATCCGACACCTTACCATCCCCCACCCATTTCTTTGAGATGACTCTGTCCTGCACCTCTTGTGTCGGGAGCTGCGGGAATTCCCTCACCTGTTGCCTCGCAAAAGCCCTCAATTGCATGTACCTGAATGCATTCCCTTGGGGCAACCCATATTTCTCGGTCAGCGCTCCCAGACTCGCGAACTTCCCGTCCACAAATAGATCTTTCAGTTGCGTTATTCCTGCTCTTTGCCACATTCCATATCCCCCATCCATTCCCCCCGGGGCAAACCTATGGTTGTTTCTTATCGGGGACCCCCCCAATGCTCCGGTCTTTCCCCTATGTCGTCTCCACTGTCCCCAAATCTTCAGTGTAGCTACCACCACCGGACTCGTGGTATAGTTCCTCGGTGAGAACGGCAATGGGGCTGTCACCATAGCCTGCAGGCTGGTCCCCCTACAGGACGCCCTCTCTAATCTCTTCCACGCCGCTCCTTCCTCCTCTCCCATCCACTTACTCACCATTGAAATATTAGCGGCCCAATAATACTCACTTAGGCTCGGTAGTGCCAGCCCCCCCTATCCCTACTACGCTGTAAGAATCCCTTCCTCACTCTCGGAGTCTTCCCGGCCCAAACAAAACCCATGATGCTCTTTTCTATCCTTTTAAAAAAAGCCTTCGTGATCACCACCGGGAGGCACTGAAACACAAAGAGGAATCTCGGGAGGACCACCATCTTAACCGCCTGCACCCTCCCTGCCATTGACAGTGCTACCATATCCCATCTCTTGAAATCTTCCTCCATCTGTTCCACCAACCGCGTTAAATTTAGCCTGTGCAATGTGCCCCAATTCTTAGCTATCTGGATCCCCAGGTAACGAAAGTCTCTTGTTACCTTCCTCAACGGTAGGTCTTCTATTTCTCTACTCTGCTCCCCTGGATGCACCACAAACAGCTCACTCTTCCCCATGTTCAATTTATACCCTGAAAAATCCCCAAACTCCCCAAGTATCCGCATTATTTCTGGCATCCCCTCCGCCGGATCCGCCACATATAGTAGCAGATCATCCGCATATAAAGATACCCGGTGTTCTTCTCCTCCCCTAAGTATTCCCCTCCATCTCTTGGAACCTCTCAGCGCTATCGCCAGGGGCTCAATCGCCAGTGCAAACAGTAATGGGGACAGAGGACATCCCTGCCTTGTCCCTCTATGGAGCCGAAAATATGCCGATGCCCGTCCATTCGTGACCACACTCGCCACTGGGGCCCTATACAACAGCTGCACCCATCTAACATACCCCTCTCCAAAACCAAATCTCCTCAACACCTCCCACAGATAATCCCATTCCACTCTATCAAATGCTTTCTCGGCATCCATCGCCACTACTATCTCCGTTTCACCCTCTGGTGGGGCCATCATCATTACCCCTAACAGCCTCCGTATATTCGTGTTCAGCTGTCTCCCCTTCACAAACCCAGTTTGGTCCTCATGAACCACCCCCGGGACACATTCCTCTATTCTCATTGCCATTACCTTGGCCAGGACCTTGGCATCCACATTTAGGAGGGAATTTGGTCTGTAGGACCCGCATTGTAGCGGATCCTTTTCCTTCTTTAAGAGAAGCGATATCGTTGCTTCAGACATAGTCGGGGGCAGTTGTCCCCTTTCCTTTGCCTCGTTAAAGGTCCTCGTCAGTAGCGGGGCGAGCAAGTCCAAATATTTTCTGTAAAATTCAACTGGGAATCCGTCCGGTCCCGGGGCCTTTCCCGTCTGCATGTTCCTAATTCCTTTCACCACTTCTTCTACCGTGATCTGTGCTCCCAGTCCCACCCTTTCCTGCTCTTCCACCTTGGGAATTTCCAGCCGATCCAAAAAATCCATCATTCTCTCCCTCCTATCCGGGGGTTGAGCTTCATACAATTTTTTATAAAATGTCTTGAACACTTCATTCACTCTCTCCGCTCCCCGCTCCGTCTCTCCTTCCTCGTCCCTCACTCCCCCTATTTCCCTCGCTGCTCCCCTTTTCCTCAATTGGTGTGCCAGCAATCTACTCGCCTTCTCTCCATATTCATACTGTACACCCTGCGCCTTCCTCCATTGTGCCTCTGCAGTGCCTGTAGTCAGCAAGTCAAATTCCACATGCAGCCTTTGCCTTTCCCTGTACAGTCCCTCCTCCGGTGCTTCCGCATATTGTCTGTCCACCCTCAAAAGTTCTTGCAGCAACCGCTCCCGTTCCTTACTCTCCTGCTTCCCTTTATGTGTCCTTATTGATATCAGCTCCCCCCTAACCACCGCCTTCAACGCCTCCCAGACCACTCCCACCTGAACCTCCCCATTGTCATTGAGTTCCAAGTACTTTTCAATACATCCCCTCACCCTTAGGCACACCCCCTCATCCGCCATTAGTCCCATGTCCATTCTCCAGGGTGGGCGCCCTCCTGTTTCCTCCCTATCTCCAGTGTGGGGCATGATCCGAAATGGCTATAGCCGTATATTCCGTTCCCCTCACCCTCGGGATCAATGCCCTACCCAACACAAAAAAGTCTATGCGCGAATAGACTTTATGGACATAGGAGAAAAACGAGAACTCCTTACTCCTAGGTCTACTGAATCTCCACGGGTCCACCCCTCCCATCTGCTCCATAAAATCCTTAAGCACCTTGGCTGCTGCCGGCCTCCTACCAGTCCTGGACTTTGACCTATCCAGCCTTGGTTCCAACACCGTGTTAAAGTCTCCCCCCATTATCAGCTTTCCCGTCTCTAGGTCCGGGATGCGTCCTAGCATTCGCCTCATAAAGTTGGCATCGTCCCAGTTCGGGGCATACACGTTTACCAAAACCACCATCTCTCCCTGTAATTTGCCACTCACCATCACGTATCTGCCCCCGTTATCCGCCACTATAGTCTTTGCCTCGAACATTACCCGCTTCCCCACTAATATAGCCACCCCCCTGTTTTTCGCATCCAGCCCCGAATGGAACACCTGCCCCACCCATCCTTTGCGCAGCCTAACCTGGTCTATCAGTTTCAGGTGCGTTTCCTGTAACATAACCACATCTGCTTTAAGTTTCTTAAGGTGTGCGAGTACTCGTGCCCTCTTTATCGGCCCGTTAAGCCCTCTCACGTTCCACGTGATCAGCCGAGTTGGGGGGCTTCCCACCCCCCCCCCCCCTTGCCGGTTAGCCATCATCTTTTTCCAGCTTCTCACCCAGTTCCCACGCAGCTGTATCTCCCCCAGGCGGTGCCCCCCCGTCCATCCTCTCCCGTACCCACTCCCCCCTTTCCCCAGCAGCAGCAACCCAGTAATTCCCCCTCCCACCCCCCCCCGCTAGACCCCCCGCTAGCGTAATTACTCCCCCCATGTTGCTCCCAGAAGTCAGCAAACTCTGGCTGACCTCGGCTTCCCCCCGTGACCACGGCTCGCACCGTGCGACGCCCCCTCCTTCCTGCTTCTCTATTCCCGCCATAATTATCATAGCGCGGGAACCAAGCCCGCGCCTCTCCATCGGCCCCGCCTCCCATGGCCAACGCCCCATCTCCTCTCCCTCCCCACCTCCCCCCATCACCACCTGTGGGAGAAAGAAAAGTTACCATACCACAGGATTAGAACATAAAACCCCTCTTCGCCCCCCCCCCATTCGCCCCACCACTTTGTCCAAACGTTCTTTTTCATAATCCACTCATTCCAATTTTTCTTCTACAATAAAAGTCCACGCTTCATCCGCCGTCTCAAAGTAGTGGTGCCTCCCTTGATATGTGACCCACAGTCTTGCCGGTTGCAGCATTCCAAATTTTATCTTCCTTTTGTGAAGTACCACCTTGGCCCGATTAAAGCTCGCCCTCCTTCTCGCCACCTCCGCACTCCAATCTTGATAAACGCGGATCACCGCGTTCTCCCATTTACTGCACCGAGTTTTCTTCGCCCATCTAAGGACCATTTCTCTATCCTTAAAACGGAGGAATCTCACCACTATGGCTCTGGGAGTTTCTCCTGCTCTCGATCCTCGCACCATAACTCGGTATGCTCCCTCCACCTCCAACGGACCCGTCGGGGCCTCCGCTCCCATTAACGAGTGCAGCATCGTGCTCACATATGCCCCGACGTCCGCCCCCTCCACACCTTCAGGAAGGCCAAGAATCCTCAAGTTGTTCCTCCTTGCGTTGTTTTCCAGTGCCTCCAACCTCTCCACACATCGTTTCTGGTGTGCCTCCTGTATCTCCGACTTCACCACCAGGCCCTGTATGTCGTTCTCATTCTCAGCTGCTTTCGCCTTCACGACCCGAAGCTCCTGCTCCTGGGTCTTTTGTTCCTCTTTCAGCCCTTCGATCGCCTGTAATATCGGGGCCAACAACTCTTTCTTCATTTCCTTTTTAATCTCCTCCACGCAGCATTTCAAGAACTCTTGTTGTTCAGGGCCCCATATGAAACTGCCACCTTCCGACGCCATCTTGGTTTCTGCTTGCCTTCCTTGCCGTTGTTCCAAAGGATCCGCTGCAATCCGGCCACTTTCCTCTCCTTTTTCCATCCGTGTCCAGGGGGAACACCCTTCTGGTTTACCGCACGGTGTTTTTAGCCGTTAAAATTGCCGTTGGGGCTCCTATCAAGAGCCCAAAAGTCCGTTCCACCGGGAGCTGCCGAAACGTGCGACTCAGCTGGTCATCGCCGCACCCGGAAGTCCTTGGGCTTTAACTTTGCTGACAAGTCTGCATAGAACTTTGCCAAATTCCTTACGGAAGTTCACATTGTCAAGATCTTTGGAGAAAATAAAGATACAATAAAGGTTAAAGAAGTTTGGATAAAATTGAAGAATGGGGTGAAAGAGGAATTGATCAGAGTGCAGCTGTCGGAAGGGCTTTTTGATAGGCAAACTAGCTCAGCAGCAGGCATACAAGTGTTTACATAAGTGACTGTGGGGAACAATGGAAATATGGAATTTTGCATGTTAAAACTGCAGAACAGTGGAGCTCAAAATGGAGAGATAAGATTACAATTTACACCTATATGCTAAAAGCCTGGCCCAAGGAGTAAAGTCACCATAGTCCCAGACGACCAGAGGCTACTTTCCCCTCTGAGGGAGAGATCTGACTGGTGGTGATTTAACCTGACGGTCTCCACACCTCAGGCGAGGGACATGGTCATGAATAACCTCAGCCGGTACAGGGATTGAACCCGTGCTGTTGGCCTCGCTCCGCATCACGAATCAGCTGTCCAGCCAAGTGAGCTAAATCATTATATCAAATCACGAGATACACGTTTAAGAACTGGTGTTGCAAGTTACCCTTCGGGGCTTTAGGTTTCTGTTGCATCTAGCATCAGCGGGCTCTTAACAACGTAAACCACATCCATTGTATTACCTGAATCAACATTCTCTATCACCTCACTAAAAAACCCAAATGAAGATAGTTAAATACAATTTATCCTTTGACATATTTGTGCTGACTCTCTTTAATTAGTCCACACTTGTCCAAACGGATCATCATTTCTAAAAGCTGGATAAGCAAATTACTGTGGATGCTGGAATCTGTAACGAAAGAGAAAATGCTGGAAAATCTCAGCAAGTCTGGCAGCATCTGTAGGGAGAGAAAGGAGCTAATGTTTTGAGTCCAGTGACTCATTGTCAAAGCTTTGACTCGAAACGTTAGCTCCTTTCTCTCCCTACAGATGCTGCCAGACCTGCTGAAATTTGCCAGCATTTTCTCTTTCGTACCATTTCTAAAAGCTTTCCCACGAACAAGGTTAAACTGACTGGCCTGCAGCTGCACCCTTTTTGAACAACGGTCTAACATTTGCAATTCTCCAGTCCTCTGGCACCACCCCTTATCCAAAGAGAATTAAAAGATTATGGACTGGACCACCCCTATTTCCACCCTTACATCACTCAGTATTCTCAGATGCATCTCATTAGAATGGGCAGCCTTTCTAATGACGCCTTCCACCAATATTACAGCAGCCTGGGCCAGTGCAGGGTCAATTCCAGCCCAACTTGACCCAGGGTCGCAACACGGTTGAGATTAACATTTATTTTAAAATACCCGATGTCTTCAGCTGCCCAATAATTACAGTCACCAGGTTCGTAAATTTAAACACAATTTTTAACAATAACGATAATTAAATCGGCAACAAATACAGCTGATTAACTACTATCTCATCTCCAACCCCCCTCGCCCGTTTAAACGCGTCCCACCCCCTACACACAATCACACACAACAAACAAACACAGAGGGGAAGGAGGGGTGTAAAATAATGATGAGAGTAAAAGGATAAGAGTCTATGTTTCAGATGGATGGCTTCCAGTTAATTCTTTCTTCAGTCTGGGCTTCCAGGTGGATGTTATATTTTCAAGAAAGCGCTTATTCTTTCAGGGTCGAGAAGCTTTTGCCGTCAGACAGTAGGCAGCAGAGCAGAGAGGGAGAGACCTGCTTTCACCTTGAGGGTCCAGTGGCTTTTCCAAGATTCACTCCAGAAAACCCTATCTGACAGGAAGCAATTGCTGTCCATTGCTGAGCAGACTACAGTCCCTGGCCAATCCATTGGTCACCAGCTAACCAATCGAAACAAACTCCTCCAATCTCTTGGGTGCCATAAAGTCTCAGTCTTCGGCCCAAAATACAAAACTTTGTAACACATTTTGACTTACATTCGCAAGAGTATGTCTCCATTAACAATCCATGGACCAAAAACGATAAAGACAAAACAAAATTCTAAAATATTCTGAAATTTTCCTTCCCAGAATCTGTCATCGAGCCTCTATCCTTGGTTGAGCCTCTCTCCTTGGTTGACAAAGACGCCCTCGGAGTCACCCAAAATAATTTCCACTGGAAACAGGCAGCCAAATCAGCAGCTGAAGACCTACACCAATGATATCTCTCAGCGTCCAGTGAGAATATTTGTGAGTTATTTTGGAAAAGTCAAGCAATGGCTGCACAGGTAGCATTCTGGCTTTTGATCTAGAAAGTTGTGGGTTCCAGTTCCAACCAAGACCTGAGCACAAAATGTGTGCTGGCACTTCGGTGCAGCCGTGAGGGATTATTGTGATATGGAGGGGTCATCTTTCAAATGAAAGCTTAACCCAAGAACCACTCTGCTGGACATTAAAGAGCCCAACAGAAATATTCCAAAAGGAAAAGGAGCTCGCTCCAGTGTCAGAGATAAATGTTATCCTTCAACCAACATCTAAAACAGATGAATGAGCCTTTTATAGACAAGCTTTATTCAGTACTTTGTTGTGCAAATTGGCTGCTGTATTTCTTACATTACAATAATAACTTCACTTCAAAAATAATTCATGAGCTGTAAATCATAAACTCAACTGGACTAGCCATATAAATACTGCGGTTATAAAAGCAGGCGAGAGGCGAGAACTTCTGCGGTAACTCACCTCCTGACTCCCCAAAGCCTGTCCACCATCTACAAGGCACAAGTCAGGAGTGTGATGGAATACTCTCCACTTGCCTGGATGAGTGCAGCTCCAACAACACTCAAGAAACTCGACACCATCCAGGATAAAGCAGCCCTGCTTGATTGGTCCCCCTTCCACAAACATTCACTCCATCCACCACCGTCGAACAGTGGCAGCCGTGTGTACCATCTACAAGATGCACTGTAGCAACTCACCAAGGTTCCATGGACAGCACCTTCCAGACCCACGACCACTACCATCTATAAGGAGGAGGGCAGCAGATGCCTCCCACCATAAGACCATGGGACCATAAGACATAGGAACAGAATAAGGCCATTTGGACCATAGAGTCTACTCTGCCATTCTATCACAGCAGTTATGTTTCTCATCCCCATTCTTCTACCTTCCCCCTATAACCCCGGATCCCCCTATTAATCAAGAACGTATCTATCTCTGTCTTAAAGTCAAGTTCCCGTCCAAGCCATTCACCATCCTGACTTGGAAATCCTTCATTGTCACTGGGTCAAAATCCCTCCCGAACAGCACTGTGGATGTACCAACACCGTGGGGACTGCAGAGGTTCAAGAAGGCAGCTCGCCACCATCTTCTCAAGGGCAATAAGGGATGAGAAATAAATGCTGGCCAGCGATATTCACATCTCATGAATTAATTTTTAAAAGTTACAAGGGTAGATTGGGGAGAAAAGAAGATTAAGGGAGGTGCCAAAGAAGGCAGTACGTACATTCCCCAACTGGAAACCATGGTTAATCGGGTGATTCACTCCCGACTGAACGCCAAGTCTGAGGCACTCAAGAAAATGAAATGAAATGAAAATCGCTTATTGTCACAAGTAGGTTTCAAATGAAGTTACTGTGAAAAGCCCCTAGTCGCCACATTCCGGCGCCTGTTCGGGGAGGCTGGTACGGGAATCGAACCGTGCTGCTGGCCTGCCTTGGTCTGCTTTAAAAGCCAGCGATTTAGCCCAGTCTGCTAAACCAGCCCCTACAGGCGACCCTGACCGATACAAGAAATCCAGGGACAAGCTCTGCAAAGCCATCAAGGATGCCAAGCGGCTATACAAGGGCAACACGGTGGCACAGTGATTAGCACTGCTGCCTACATCACTGAGGACCCGGGTTCGATCCTGGCCCCGGGTCACTGTCTGGGTGCAGTTTGCACATTCTCCCTGTGTCTGCATGGGTTTCACTCCCACACCCCAAAGATGTGCAGGATAGGTGGAATGGCCACGCCAAATTGTTTCTCAATTGGAAAAAAATAATTGAATACTCTAAATTTGGGGAAAAAATCTATAATAAGAGGTTGGTCATGAGACACATCAACTTCATACTCCCAGATTGCCTAGATCCACTACAATTCGCATACCACCGCAACCAGTCCACAGCAGACGTCATCTCCCTGGCCCTACACTCATCCCGAGAGCATCTCAGCAACAAGGACTCCTACATCAGACTCCTATTCATTGACTACAACTCCGCCTTCAACACCATAATCCCAGCCAAGCTCATACCAAAGCTCCAAAACCTAGGACTTTGCTCCTCCATCTACAACTGAATCCTCAACTTCCTGACCCACAGACAATAATCAGTAAGAATAATCAACAACACCTCCTCCACGATAGTCCTCAAAACTGGGGCCACACAAGGCAGCGTACTTAGCACCCTACCATACTCCCTATAAACACACAACTGTGTGGCAAAATTTGTGACAGGTTTGCTGACGACACGAGCGTAGTGGGTCAGATCTCGAACAATCAGAGGGAGATACAGAACCTAGTGGAGTGGTGCAACAACAATGATGACACAATGAAAACCTCTTTACGCATCAAGTGGTTAGGGTTGGGATTGCACAGTCCGACAGAATGATTAGGACGGGATTGAACTGTCCGAGAGAGTGATTAGGATCAGGATTGCACAGTCCGACAGAATGATTAGGACGGGACTGAACTGTCCGAGAGAGTGATTAGGATCAGGATTGAACTGTCCGAGAGAGTGATTGGGATCAGGAATGAACTGCCCGAGAGAGTGATTAGGATCAGGAATGAACTGTCCGAGAGAGTGATTAGGATCGGGATTGAACTGTCCGAGAGAGTGATTAGGATCAGGATTGAACTGTCCGAGAGAGTGATTAGGATCAGGATTGAACTGCCCGAGAGAGTGATTAGGATCGGGATTGAACTGTCCGAGAGAGTGATTGGAATCAGGAATGAACTGTCCGAGAGAGTGATTAGGATCGGGACTGAACTGTCCGAGAGAGTGATTAGGATCGGGATTGAATTGCCCGAGAGAGTGATTAGGTTCAGGATTGAACTGCCCGAGAGAGTGATTAGGATCGGGATTGAACTGTCCGAGAGAGTGTTTATGATCGGGATTGAACTGTCCGAGAGAGTGATTAGGATCAGGATTGAACTGTCCGAGAGAGTGATTAGGACGGGATTGAACTGTCCGAGAGAGTGATTAGGATCGGGATTGAACTGTCCGAGAGAGTGATTAGGATCAGGATTGAACTGTCCGAGAGAGTGATTAGGATCAGGATTGAACTGCCCGAGAGAGTGATTAGGATCGGGATTGAACTGTCCGAGAGAGTGTTTATGATCGGGATTGAACTGTCCGAGAGAGTGATTAGGATCAGGATTGAACTGCCCGAGAGAGTGATTAGGATCAGGATTGAACTGTCCGAGAGAGTGATTAGGATCAGGAATGAACTGTCCGAGAGAGTGATTAGGATCGGGAATGAACTGCCCGAGAGAGTGATTGGGATCAGGAATGAACTGCCCGAGAGAGTGATTAGGATCAGGATTGAACTGTCCGAGAGAGTGATTAGGATCGGGAACGAACTGCCCGAGAGAGTGATTAGGATCAGGATTGAACTGTCCGAGAGAGTGATTAGGATCAGGATTGAACTGCCCGAGAGAGTGATTAGGATCAGGAATGAACTGTCCGAGAGAGTGATTAGGATCGGGAATGAACTGCCCGAGAGAGTGATTAGGATCGGGTTTGAACTGTCCGAGAGAGTGATTAGGATCAGGATTGAACTGTCCGAGAGAGTGATTAGGTTCGGGATTGGACTGCCCGAGAGAGTGATTGGGATCAGGAATGAACTGCCCGAGAGAGTGATTAGGATCAGGATTGAACTGTCCAAGAGAGTGATTAGGATCGGGATTGAACTGTCCGAGAGAGTGATGAGGATCAGGATTGAACTGTCCAAGAGAGTGATTAGGATCGGGATTGAACTGCCCGAGAGAGTGATTAGGATCAGGATTGAACTGTCCGAGAGAGTGATTAGGATCAGGATTGAACTGTCCGAGAGAGTGATTAGAATCAGGAATGAACTGTCCGAGAGAGTGATTAGGATCAGGATTGAACTGTCCGAGAGAGTGATTAGGATCAGGATTGAACTGCCCGAGAGAGTGATTAGGATCAGGATTGAACTGTCCGAGAGAGTGATTAGGATCAGGAATGAACTGTCCGAGAGAGTGATTAGGATCAGGATTGAACTGTCCGAGAGAGTGATTAGGATCAGGATTGAACTGCCCGAGAGAGTGATTAGGATCAGGATTGAACTGTCCGAGAGAGTAATTAGGATCAGGATTGAACAGCCCGAGAGAGTGATTAGGATCGGGATTGAACTGTCCGAGAGAGTGATTAGGATCGGGATTGAACTGCCCGAGAGAGTGATTAGGTTCAGGATTGAACTGCCCGAGAGAGTGATTAGGATCAGGATTGAACTGCCCGAGAGAGTGATTAGGATCAGGATTGAACTGTCCGAGAGAGTGATTAGGATCGGGACTGAACTGTCCGAGAGAGTGATTAGGATCAGGATTGAACTGTCCGAGAGAGTGATTAGGATCACGAATGAACTGCCCGAGAGAGTGATTAGGATCAGGATTGAACTGTCCGAGAGAGTGATTAGGATCAGGAATGAACTGTCCGAGAGAGTGATTAGGATCAGGAATGAACTGCCAGAGAGAGTGATTGGGATCAGGAATGAACTGCCCGAGAGAGTGATTAGGATCAGGATTGAACTGCCCGAGAGAGTGTTTAGGATCAGGATTGAACTGTCCGAAAGAGTGATTAGCATAAGGATTGAACTGCCCGAGAGAGTGATTAGGATCAGGATTGAACTGCCCGAGAGAGTGATTAGGATCAGGATTGAACTGTCCGAGAGAGTGATTAGGATCAGGATTGAACTGCCCGAGAGAGTGATTAGGACCAGGAATGAACTGTCCGAGAGAGTGATTAGGATCAGGAATGAACTGTCCGAGAGAGTGATTAGGATCAGGATTGAACTGTCCGAGAGAGTGATTGGGATCAGGAATGAACTGTCCGAGAGAGTGATTAGGATCAGGATTGAACTGTCCGAGAGAGTGATTAGGATCAGGATTGAACTGTCCGAGAGAGTGATTAGGATCAGGATTGAACTGTCCGAGAGAGTGATTAGGATCAGGATTGAACTGCCCGAGAGAGTGATTAGGATCAGGATTGAACTGTCCGAGAGAGTGTTTATGATCGGGATTGAACTGTCCGAGAGAGTGATTAGGATCGGGATTGAACTGTCCGAGAGAGTGATTAGGATCAGGATTGAACTGTCCGAGAGAGTGATTAGGATCGGGATTGAACTGCCCGAGAGAGTGATTAGGATCAGGATTGAACTGTCCGAGAGAGTGATTAGGATCAGCATTGAACTGCCCGAGAGAGTGATTAGGATCAGGATTGAACTGTCCGAGAGGGTGATTAGGATCGGGATTGAACTGCCCGAGAGAGTGATTAGGATCAGGAATGAACTGTCCGAGAAAGTGATTAGGATCAGGAATGAACTGTCCGAGAGAGTGATTAGGATCAGGATTGAACTGCCCGAGAGAGTGATTAGGATCAGGATTGAACTGTCCGAGAGAGTGATTAGGATCAGGATTGAACTGTCCGAGAGAGTGATTAGGATCAGGATTGAACTGTCCGAGAGAGTGATTAGGATCAGGATTGAACTGCCCGAGAGAGTGATTAGGATCAGGATTGAACTGCCCGAGAGAGTGATTAGGATCAGGATTGAACTGCCCGAGAGGGTGATTAGGACCAGGAATGAACTGTCCGAGAGAGTGATTAGGATCAGGAATGAACTGTCCGAGAGAGTGATTAGGATCAGGATTGAACTGGTAGAGAGAGTGATTGGGATCAGGAATGAACTGTCCGAGAGAGTGATTAGGATCAGGAATGAACTGTCCGAGTGAGTGATTAGGATCAGGAATGAACTGTCCGAGAGAGTGAGTAGGATCGGGATTGAACTGTCCGAGAGAGTGATTAGGATCAGGATTGAACTGTCCGAGAGAGTGATTAGGATCAGGATTGAACTGTCCGAGAGAGTGATTAGGATCAGGATTGAACTGTCCGAGAGAGTGATTAGGATCAGGATTGAACTGCCCGAGAGAGTGATTAGGATCAGGATTGAACTGTCCGAGAGAGTGTTTATGATCGGGATTGAACTGTCCGAGAGAGTGATTAGGATCGGGATTGAACTGTCCGAGAGAGTGATTAGGATCAGGATTGAACTGCCCGAGAGAGTGATTAGGATCGGGATTGAACTGCCCGAGAGAGTGATTAGGATCAGGATTGAACTGTCCGAGAGAGTGATTAGGATCAGCATTGAACTGCCCGAGAGAGTGATTAGGATCAGGATTGAACTGCCCGAGAGAGTGATTAGGATCAGGAATGAACTGTCCGAGAAAGTGATTAGGATCAGGAATGAACTGTCCGAGAGAGTGATTAGGATCAGGATTGAACTGCCCGAGAGAGTGATTAGGATCAGGATTGAACTGTCCGAGAGAGTGATTAGGATCAGGATTGAACTGTCCGAGAGAGTGATTAGGATCAGGATTGAACTGTCCGAGAGAGTGATTAGGATCAGGATTGAACTGCCCGAGAGAGTGATTAGGATCAGGATTGAACTGTCCGAGAGAGTGACTAGGATCAGGATTGAACTGTCCGAGAGAGTGATTAGGATCAGGATTGAACTGTCCGAGAGAGTGATTAGGATCAGGATTGAACTGCCCGAGAGAGTGATTAGGATCAGGATTGAACTGCCCGAGAGAGTGATTGGGATCAGGATTGAACTGCCCGAGAGAGTGTTTAGTATCAGGATTGAACTGTCCGAGAGAGTGATTAGGATCAGGATTGAACTGCCCGAGAGAGTGATTAGGATCAGGATTGAACTGCCCGAGAGAGTGATTAGGATCGGGATTGAACTGTCCGAGAGAGTGATTGGGATCAGGATTGAACTGCCCGAGAGAGTGATTGGGATCAGGATTGAACTGTCCGAGAGAGTGATTAGTATCGGGATTGAACTGTCCGAGAGAGTGATTAGGATCGGGATTGAACTGTCCGAGAGAGTGATTAGGATCAGGAATGAACTGTCCGAGAGTGATTAGGATCAGGATTGAACTGTCCGAGAGAGTGATTAGGATCAGGATTGAACTGCCCGAGAGAGTGATTAGGATCAGGATTAAACTGTCCGAGAGAGTGATTAGGATCAGGATTGAACTGCCCGAGAGAGTGATTAGGATCAGGATTGAACTGTCCGAGAGAGTGATTAGGATCAGGATTGAACTGTCCGAGAGAGTGATTAGGATCAGGATTGAACTGTCCGAGAGAGTGATTAGGATCAGGATTGAACTGTCCGAGAGAGTGATTAGGATCGGGATTGAACTGTCCGAGAGAGTGATTAGGATCAGGATTGAACTGCCCGAGAAAGTGATTAGGATCAGGAATGAACTGCCCGAGAGAGTGATTAGGATCAGGAATGAACTGCCCGAGAGAGTGATTAGGATCGGGATTGAACTGTCCGAGAGAGTGATTAGGATCAGGATTGAACTGTCCGAGAGAGTGATTAGGATCAGGATTGAACTGTCCGAGAGAGTGATTAGGATCGGGATTGAACTGTCCGAGAGAGTGATTAGGATCAGGATTGAACTGCCCGAGAGAGTGATTAGGATCAGGAATGAACTGCCCGAGAGAGTGATTGGGATCAGGAATGAACTGTCCGAGAGAGTGATTAGGATCAGGATTGAACTGTCCGAGAGAGTGATTAGGATCAGGATTGAACTGTCCGAGAGAGTGATTAGGATCAGGATTGAACTGCCCGAGAGAGTGATTAGGATCAGGATTGAACTGTCCGAGAGAGTGTTTATGATCGGGATTGAACTGTCCGAGAGAGTGATTAGGATCGGGATTGAACTGTCCGAGAGAGTGATTAGGATCAGGATTGAACTGTCCGAGAGAGTGATTAGGATCGGGATTGAACTGCCCGAGAGAGTGATTAGGATCAGGATTGAACTGTCCGAGAGAGTGATTAGGATCAGCATTGAACTGCCCGAGAGAGTGATTAGGATCAGGATTGAACTGTCCGAGAGGGTGATTAGGATCGGGATTGAACTGCCCGAGAGAGTGATTAGGATCAGGAATGAACTGTCCGAGAAAGTGATTAGGATCAGGAATGAACTGTCCGAGAGAGTGATTAGGATCAGGATTGAACTGCCCGAGAGAGTGATTAGGATCAGGATTGAACTGTCCGAGAGAGTGATTAGGATCAGGATTGAACTGTCCGAGAGAGTGATTAGGATCAGGATTGAACTGTCCGAGAGAGTGATTAGGATCAGGATTGAACTGCCCGAGAGAGTGATTAGGATCAGGATTGAACTGTCCGAGAGAGTGATTAGGATCAGGATTGAACTGCCCGAGAGGGTGATTAGGACCAGGAATGAACTGTCCGAGAGAGTGATTAGGATCAGGAATGAACTGTCCGAGAGAGTGATTAGGATCAGGATTGAACTGTCCGAGAGAGTGATTGGGATCAGGAATGAACTGTCCGAGAGAGTGATTAGGATCAGGAATGAACTGTCCGAGTGAGTGATTAGGATCAGGAATGAACTGTCCGAGAGAGTGAGTAGGATCGGGATTGAACTGTCCGAGAGAGTGATTAGGATCAGGATTGAACTGTCCGAGAGAGTGATTAGGATCAGGATTGAACTGTCCGAGAGAGTGATTAGGATCAGGATTGAACTGTCCGAGAGAGTGATTAGGATCAGGATTGAACTGCCCGAGAGAGTGATTAGGATCAGGATTGAACTGTCCGAGAGAGTGTTTATGATCGGGATTGAACTGTCCGAGAGAGTGATTAGGATCGGGATTGAACTGTCCGAGAGAGTGATTAGGATCAGGATTGAACTGCCCGAGAGAGTGATTAGGATCGGGATTGAACTGCCCGAGAGAGTGATTAGGATCAGGATTGAACTGTCCGAGAGAGTGATTAGGATCAGCATTGAACTGCCCGAGAGAGTGATTAGGATCAGGATTGAACTGTCCGAGAGGGTGATTAGGATCGGGATTGAACTGCCCGAGAGAGTGATTAGGATCAGGAATGAACTGTCCGAGAAAGTGATTAGGATCAGGAATGAACTGTCCGAGAGAGTGATTAGGATCAGGATTGAACTGCCCGAGAGAATGATTAGGATCAGGATTGAACTGTCCGAGAGAGTGATTAGGATCAGGATTGAACTGTCCGAGAGAGTGATTAGGATCAGGATTGAACTGTCCGAGAGAGTGATTAGGATCAGGATTGAACTGCCCGAGAGAGTGATTAGGATCAGGATTGACCTGTCCGAGAGAGTGACTAGGATCAGGATTGAACTGTCCGAGAGAGTGATTAGGATCAGGATTGAACTGTCCGAGAGAGTGATTAGGATCAGGATTGAACTGCCCGAGAGAGTGATTAGGATCAGGAATGAACTGCCCGAGAGAGTGATTGGGATCAGGATTGAACTGCCCGAGAGAGTGTTTAGTATCAGGATTGAACTGTCCGAGAGAGTGATTAGGATCAGGATTGAACTGCCCGAGAGAGTGATTAGGATCAGGATTGAACTGCCCGAGAGAGTGATTAGGATCGGGATTGAACTGTCCGAGAGAGTGATTGGGATCAGGATTGAACTGCCCGAGAGAGTGATTGGGATCAGGATTGAACTGTCCGAGAGAGTGATTAGTATCGGGATTGAACTGTCCGAGAGAGTGATTAGGATCGGGATTGAACTGTCCGAGAGAGTGATTAGGATCAGGAATGAACTGTCCGAGAGTGATTAGGATCAGGATTGAACTGTCCGAGAGAGTGATTAGGATCAGGATTGAACTGCCCGAGAGAGTGATTAGGATCAGGATTAAACTGTCCGAGAGAGTGATTAGGATCAGGATTGAACTGCCCGAGAGAGTGATTAGGATCAGGATTGAACTGTCCGAGAGAGTGATTAGGATCAGGATTGAACTGTCCGAGAGAGTGATTAGGATCAGGATTGAACTGTCCGAGAGAGTGATTAGGATCAGGATTGAACTGTCCGAGAGAGTGATTAGGATCGGGATTGAACTGTCCGAGAGAGTGATTAGGATCAGGATTGAACTGCCCGAGAGAGTGATTAGGATCAGGAATGAACTGCCCGAGAGAGTGATTAGGATCAGGAATGAACTGCCCGAGAGAGTGATTAGGATCGGGATTGAACTGTCCGAGAGAGTGATTAGGATCAGGATTGAACTGTCCGAGAGAGTGATTAGGATCAGGATTGAACTGTCCGAGAGAGTGATTAGGATCGGGATTGAACTGTCCGAGAGAGTGATTAGGATCAGGATTGAACTGCCCGAGAGAGTGATTAGGATCAGGAATGAACTGCCCGAGAGAGTGATTGGGATCGGGATGGAACTGTCCGAGAGAGTGATTAGGATCGGGATTGAACTGTCCGAGAGAGTGATTAGGATCGGGATTGAACTGTCCGAGAGAGTGATTAGGATCAGGAATGAACTGTCCGAGAGAGTGATTAGGATCAGGAATGAACTGCCCGAGAGAGTGATTAGGATCAGGATTGAACTGTCCGAGAGAGTGATTAGGATCAGGATTGAACTGTCTGAGAGAGTGATTAGGATCGGGATTGAACTGCCCGAGAGAGTGATTAGGATCAGGATTGAACTGCCCGAGAGAGTGATTAGGATCAGGATTGAACTGTCCGAGAGGGTGATTAGGATCGGGATTGAACTGCCCGAGAGAGTGATTAGGATCAGGAATGAACTGTCCGAGAAAGTGATTAGGATCAGGAATGAACTGTCCGAGAGAGTGATTAGGATCAGGATTGAACTGCCCGAGAGAGTGATTAGGATCAGGATTGAACTGTCCGAGAGAGTGATTAGGATCAGGATTGAACTGCCCGAGAGAGTGATTAGGATCAGGATTGAACTGTCCGAGAGAGTGATTAGGATCAGGATTGAACTGTCCGAGAGAGTGATTAGGATCAGGATTGAACTGCCCGAGAGAGTGATTAGGATCAGGATTGAACTGTCCGAGAGAGTGACTAGGATCAGGATTGAACTGTCCGAGAGAGTGATTAGGATCAGGATTGAACTGTCCGAGAGAGTGATTAGGATCAGGATTGAACTGCCCGAGAGAGTGATTAGGATCAGGATTGAACTGCCCGAGAGAGTGATTGGGATCAGGATTGAACTGCCCGAGAGAGTGTTTAGGATCAGGATTGAACTGTCCGAGAGAGTGATTAGGATCAGGATTGAACTGCCCGAGAGAGTGATTAGGATCAGGATTGAACTGCCCGAGAGAGTGATTAGGATCGGGATTGAACTGTCCGAGAGAGTGATTGGGATCAGGATTGAACTGCCCGAGAGAGTGATTGGGATCAGGATTGAACTGTCCGAGAGAGTGATTAGTATCGGGATTGAACTGTCCGAGTGAGTGATTAGGATCGGGATTGAACTGTCCGAGAGTGATTAGGATCAGGATTGAACGGTCCGAGAGAGTGATTAGGATCAGGATTGAACTGCCCGAGAGAGTGATTAGGATCAGGATTGAACTGTCCGAGAGAGTGATTAGGATCAGGATTGAACTGCCCGAGAGAGTGATTAGGATCAGGATTGAACTGTCCGAGAGTGATTAGGATCAGGATTGAACTGTCCGAGAGAGTGATTAGGATCAGGATTGAACTGCCCGAGAGAGTGATTAGGATCAGGATTGAACTGTCCGAGAGAGTGATTAAGATCGGGACTGAACTGTCCGAGAGAGTGATTAGGATCAGGATTGAACTGTCCGAGAGAGTGATTAGGATCACGAATGAACTGCCCGAGAGAGTGATTAGGATCAGGATTGAACTGTCCAAGAGAGTGATTAGGATCAGGAATGAACTGTCCGAGAGAGTGATTAGGATCAGGAATGAACTGCCAGAGAGAGTGATTGGGATCAGGAATGAACTGCCCGAGAGAGTGATTAGGATCAGGATTGAACTGCCCGAGAGAGTGTTTAGGATCAGGAATGAACTGTCCGAAAGAGTGATTAGGATAAGGATTGAACTGCCCGAGAGAGTGATTAGGATCAGGATTGAACTGCCCGAGAGAGTGATTAGGATCAGGATTGAACTGTCCGAGAGAGTGATTAGGATCAGGATTGAACTGCCCGAGAGAGTGATTAGGACCAGGAATGAACTGTCCGAGAGAGTGATTAGGATCAGGAATGAACTGTCCGAGAGAGTGATTAGGATCAGGATTGAACTGTCCGAGAGAGTGATTGGGATCAGGAATGAACTGTCCGAGAGAGTGATTAGGATCAGGAATGAACTGTCCGAGTGAGTGATTAGGATCAGGAATGAACTGTCCGAGAGAGTGAGTAGGATTGGGATTGAACTGTCCGAGAGAGTGATTAGGATCAGGATTGAACTGTCCGAGAGAGTGATTAGGATCAGGATTGAACTGTCCGAGAGAGTGATTAGGATCAGGATTGAACTGTCCGAGAGAGTGATTAGGATCAGGATTGAACTGCCCGAGAGAGTGATTAGGATCAGGATTGAACTGTCCGAGAGAGTGTTTATGATCGGGATTGAACTGTCCGAGAGAGTGATTAGGATCGGGATTGAACTGTCCGAGAGAGTGATTCGGATCAGGATTGAACTGTCCGAGAAAGTGATTAGGATCGGGATTGAACTGCCCGAGAGAGTGATTAGGATCAGGATTGAACTGTCCGAGAGAGTGATTAGGATCAGCATTGAACTGCCCGAGAGAGTGATTAGGATCAGGATTGAACTGTCCGAGAGGGTGATTAGGATCGGGATTGAACTGCCCGAGAGAGTGATGAGGATCAGGAATGAACTGTCCGAGAAAGTGATTAGGATCAGGAATGAACTGTCCGAGAGAGTGATTAGGATCAGGATTGAACTGCCCGAGAGAGTGATTAGGATCAGGATTGAACTGTCCGAGAGAGTGATGAGGATCAGGATTGAACTGTCCGAGAGAGTGATTAGGATCAGGATTGAACTGTCCGAGAGAGTGATTAGGATCAGGATTGAACTGCCCGAGAGAGTGATTAGGATCAGGATTGAACTGTCCGAGAGAGTGATTAGGATCAGGATTGAACTGCCCGAGAGAGTGATTAGTATCGGGATTGAACTGTCCGAGAGAGTGATTAGGATCGGGATTGAACTGTCCGAGAGAGTGATTAGGATCAGGAATGAACTGTCCGAGAGTGATTAGGATCAGGATTGAACTGTCCGAGAGAGTGATTAGGATCAGGATTGAACTGCCCGAGAGAGTGATTAGGATCAGGATTAAACTGTCCGAGAGAGTGATTAGGATCAGGATTGAACTGCCCGAGAGAGTGATTAGGATCAGGATTGAACTGTCCGAGAGAGTGATTAGGATCAGGATTGAACTGTCCGAGAGAGTGATTAGGATCAGGATTGAACTGTCCGAGAGAGTGATTAGGATCAGGATTGAACTGTCCGAGAGAGTGATTAGGATCGGGATTGAACTGTCCGAGAGAGTGATTAGGATCAGGATTGAACTGCCCGAGAGAGTGATTAGGATCAGGAATGAACTGCCCGAGAGAGTGATTAGGATCAGGAATGAACTGCCCGAGAGAGTGATTAGGATCGGGATTGAACTGTCCGAGAGAGTGATTAGGATCAGGATTGAACTGTCCGAGAGAGTGATTAGGATCAGGATTGAACTGTCCGAGAGAGTGATTAGGATCGGGATTGAACTGTCCGAGAGAGTGATTAGGATCAGGATTGAACTGCCCGAGAGAGTGATTAGGATCAGGAATGAACTGCCCGAGAGAGTGATTGGGATCGGGATGGAACTGTCCGAGAGAGTGATTAGGATCGGGATTGAACTGTCCGAGAGAGTGATTAGGATCGGGATTGAACTGTCCGAGAGAGTGATTAGGATCAGGAATGAACTGTCCGAGAGAGTGATTAGGATCAGGAATGAACTGCCCGAGAGAGTGATTAGGATCAGGATTGAACTGTCCGAGAGAGTGATTAGGATCAGGATTGAACTGTCTGAGAGAGTGATTAGGATCGGGATTGAACTGCCCGAGAGAGTGATTAGGATCAGGATTGAACTGCCCGAGAGAGTGATTAGGATCAGGATTGAACTGTCCGAGAGGGTGATTAGGATCGGGATTGAACTGCCCGAGAGAGTGATTAGGATCAGGAATGAACTGTCCGAGAAAGTGATTAGGATCAGGAATGAACTGTCCGAGAGAGTGATTAGGATCAGGATTGAACTGCCCGAGAGAGTGATTAGGATCAGGATTGAACTGTCCGAGAGAGTGATTAGGATCAGGATTGAACTGCCCGAGAGAGTGATTAGGATCAGGATTGAACTGTCCGAGAGAGTGATTAGGATCAGGATTGAACTGTCCGAGAGAGTGATTAGGATCAGGATTGAACTGCCCGAGAGAGTGATTAGGATCAGGATTGAACTGTCCGAGAGAGTGACTAGGATCAGGATTGAACTGTCCGAGAGAGTGATTAGGATCAGGATTGAACTGTCCGAGAGAGTGATTAGGATCAGGATTGAACTGCCCGAGAGAGTGATTAGGATCAGGATTGAACTGCCCGAGAGAGTGATTGGGATCAGGATTGAACTGCCCGAGAGAGTGTTTAGGATCAGGATTGAACTGTCCGAGAGAGTGATTAGGATCAGGATTGAACTGCCCGAGAGAGTGATTAGGATCAGGATTGAACTGCCCGAGAGAGTGATTAGGATCGGGATTGAACTGTCCGAGAGAGTGATTGGGATCAGGATTGAACTGCCCGAGAGAGTGATTGGGATCAGGATTGAACTGTCCGAGAGAGTGATTAGTATCGGGATTGAACTGTCCGAGTGAGTGATTAGGATCGGGATTGAACTGTCCGAGAGTGATTAGGATCAGGATTGAACGGTCCGAGAGAGTGATTAGGATCAGGATTGAACTGCCCGAGAGAGTGATTAGGATCAGGATTGAACTGTCCGAGAGAGTGATTAGGATCAGGATTGAACTGCCCGAGAGAGTGATTAGGATCAGGATTGAACTGTCCGAGAGTGATTAGGATCAGGATTGAACTGTCCGAGAGAGTGATTAGGATCAGGATTGAACTGCCCGAGAGAGTGATTAGGATCAGGATTGAACTGTCCGAGAGAGTGATTAAGATCGGGACTGAACTGTCCGAGAGAGTGATTAGGATCAGGATTGAACTGTCCGAGAGAGTGATTAGGATCACGAATGAACTGCCCGAGAGAGTGATTAGGATCAGGATTGAACTGTCCAAGAGAGTGATTAGGATCAGGAATGAACTGTCCGAGAGAGTGATTAGGATCAGGAATGAACTGCCAGAGAGAGTGATTGGGATCAGGAATGAACTGCCCGAGAGAGTGATTAGGATCAGGATTGAACTGCCCGAGAGAGTGTTTAGGATCAGGAATGAACTGTCCGAAAGAGTGATTAGGATAAGGATTGAACTGCCCGAGAGAGTGATTAGGATCAGGATTGAACTGCCCGAGAGAGTGATTAGGATCAGGATTGAACTGTCCGAGAGAGTGATTAGGATCAGGATTGAACTGCCCGAGAGAGTGATTAGGACCAGGAATGAACTGTCCGAGAGAGTGATTAGGATCAGGAATGAACTGTCCGAGAGAGTGATTAGGATCAGGATTGAACTGTCCGAGAGAGTGATTGGGATCAGGAATGAACTGTCCGAGAGAGTGATTAGGATCAGGAATGAACTGTCCGAGTGAGTGATTAGGATCAGGAATGAACTGTCCGAGAGAGTGAGTAGGATTGGGATTGAACTGTCCGAGAGAGTGATTAGGATCAGGATTGAACTGTCCGAGAGAGTGATTAGGATCAGGATTGAACTGTCCGAGAGAGTGATTAGGATCAGGATTGAACTGTCCGAGAGAGTGATTAGGATCAGGATTGAACTGCCCGAGAGAGTGATTAGGATCAGGATTGAACTGTCCGAGAGAGTGTTTATGATCGGGATTGAACTGTCCGAGAGAGTGATTAGGATCGGGATTGAACTGTCCGAGAGAGTGATTCGGATCAGGATTGAACTGTCCGAGAAAGTGATTAGGATCGGGATTGAACTGCCCGAGAGAGTGATTAGGATCAGGATTGAACTGTCCGAGAGAGTGATTAGGATCAGCATTGAACTGCCCGAGAGAGTGATTAGGATCAGGATTGAACTGTCCGAGAGGGTGATTAGGATCGGGATTGAACTGCCCGAGAGAGTGATGAGGATCAGGAATGAACTGTCCGAGAAAGTGATTAGGATCAGGAATGAACTGTCCGAGAGAGTGATTAGGATCAGGATTGAACTGCCCGAGAGAGTGATTAGGATCAGGATTGAACTGTCCGAGAGAGTGATGAGGATCAGGATTGAACTGTCCGAGAGAGTGATTAGGATCAGGATTGAACTGTCCGAGAGAGTGATTAGGATCAGGATTGAACTGCCCGAGAGAGTGATTAGGATCAGGATTGAACTGTCCGAGAGAGTGATTAGGATCAGGATTGAACTGCCCGAGAGGGTGATTAGGACCAGGAATGAACTGTCCGAGAGAGTGATTAGGATCAGGAATGAACTGTCCGAGAGAGTGATTAGGATCAGGATTGAACTGTCCGAGAGAGTGATTGGGATCAGGAATGAACTGTCCGAGAGAGTGATTAGGATCAGGAATGAACTGTCCGAGTGAGTGATTAGGATCAGGAATGAACTGTCCGAGAGAGTGAGTAGGATCGGGATTGAACTGTCCGAGAGAGTGATTAGGATCAGGATTGAACTGTCCGAGAGAGTCATTAGGATCAGGATTGAACTGTCCGAGAGAGTGATTAGGATCAGGATTGAACTGTCCGAGAGAGTGATTAGGATCAGGATTGAACTGCCCGAGAGAGTGATTAGGATCAGGATTGAACTGTCCGAGAGAGTGTTTATGATCGGGATTGAACTGTCCGAGAGAGTGATTAGGATCGGGATTGAACTGTCCGAGAGAGTGATTAGGATCAGGATTGAACTGCCCGAGAGAGTGATTAGGATCGGGATTGAACTGCCCGAGAGAGTGATTGGGATCAGGATTGAACTGTCCGAGAGAGTGATTGGGATCAGGATTGAACTGCCCGAGAGAGTGTTTAGGATCAGGATTGAACTGTCCGAGAGAGTGATTAGGATCAGGATTGAACTGCCCGAGAGAGTGATTAGGATCAGGATTGAACTGCCCGAGAGAGTGATTAGGATCAGGATTGAACTGTCCGAGAGGGTGATTAGGATCGGGATTGAACTGCCCGAGAGAGTGATTAGGATCAGGAATGAACTGTCCGAGAAAGTGATTAGGATCAGGAATGAACTGTCCGAGAGAGTGATTAGGATCAGGATTGAACTGCCCGAGAGAGTGATTAGGATCAGGATTGAACTGTCCGAGAGAGTGATTAGGATCAGGATTGAACTGTCCGAGAGAGTGATTAGGATCAGGATTGAACTGCCCGAGAGAGTGATTAGGATCAGGATTGAACTGTCCGAGAGAGTGACTAGGATCAGGATTGAACTGTCCGAGAGAGTGATTAGGATCAGGATTGAACTGTCCGAGAGAGTGATTAGGATCAGGATTGAACTGCCCGAGAGAGTGATTAGGATCAGGATTGAACTGCCCGAGAGAGTGATTGGGATCAGGATTGAACTACCCGAGAGAGTGTTTAGGATCAGGATTGAACTGTCCGAGAGAGTGATTAGGATCAGGATTGAACTGCCCGAGAGAGTGATTAGGATCAGGATTGAACTGCCCGAGAGAGTGATTAGGATCGGGATTGAACTGTCCGAGAGAGTGATTGGGATCTGGATTGAACTGCCCGAGAGAGTGATTGGGATCAGGATTGAACTGTCCGAGAGAGTGATTAGTATCGGGATTGAACTGTCCGAGAGAGTGATTAGGATCGGGATTGAACTGTCCGAGAGAGTGATTAGGATCAGGAATGAACTGTCCGAGAGTGATTAGGATAAGGATTGAACTGTCCGAGAGAGTGATTAGGATCAGGATTGAACTGCCCGAGAGAGTGATTAGGATCAGGATTGAACTGTCCGAGAGAGTGATTAGGATCAGGATTGAACTGCCCGAGAGAGTGATTAGGATCAGGAATGAACTGCCCGAGAGAGTGATTAGGATCGGGATTGAACTGCCCGAGAGAGTGATTAGGATCGGGATTGAACTGCCCGAGAGAGTGATTAGGATCGGGATTGAACTGCCCGAGAGAGTGATTAGGATCAGGACTGAACTGTCCGAGAGAGTGATTAGGATCAGGATTGAACTGTCCGAGAGAGTGATTAGGATCAGGATTGAACTGTCCGAGAGAGTGATTAGGATCAGGATTGAACTGTCCGAGAGAGTGATTAGGATCAGGATTGAACTGTCCGAGAGAGTGATTAGGATCGGGATTGAACTGCCCGAGAGAGTGATTAGGATCGGGATTGAACTGCCCGAGAGAGTGATTAGGATCAGGATTGAACTGTCCGAGAGAGTGATTAGGATCAGGATTGAACTGTCCGAGAGAGTGATCAGGATCAGGATTGAACTGTCCGAGAGAGTGATTAGGATCAGGATTGAACTGTCCGAGAGAGTGATTAGGATCAGGAATGAACTGTCCGAGAGAGTGATTAGGATCGGGATTGAACTGTCCGAGAGAGTGATTAGGATCGGGATTGAACTGTCCGAGAGAGTGATTAGGATCGGGATTGAACTGTCCGAGAGAGTGATTAGGATCAGGAATGAACTGTCCGAGAGTGATTAGGATCAGGATTGAACTGTCCGAGAGAGTGATTAGGATCAGGATTGAACTGCCCGAGAGAGTGATTAGGATCAGGATTGAACTGTCCGAGAGAGTGATTAGGATCAGGATTGAACTGCCCGAGAGAGTGATTAGGATCAGGATTGAACTGTCCGAGAGAGTGATTAGGATCAGGATTGAACTGTCCGAGAGAGTGATTAGGATCAGGATTGAACTGTCCGAGAGAGTGATTAGGATCAGGATTGAACTGTCCGAGAGAGTGATTAGGATCGGGATTGAACTGTCCGAGAGAGTGATTAGGATCAGGATTGAACTGCCCGAGAGAGTGATTAGGATCAGGAATGAACTGCCCGAGAGAGTGATTAGGATCAGGAATGAACTGTCCGAGAGAGTGATTAGGATCAGGATTGAACTGTCCGAGAGAGTGATTAGGATCAGGATTGAACTGTCCGAGAGAGTGATTAGGATCAGGATTGAACTGTCCGAGAGAGTGATTAGGATCGGGATTGAACTGTCCGAGAGAGTGATTAGGATCAGGATTGAACTGCCCGAGAGAGTGATTAGGATCAGGAATGAACTGCCCGAGAGAGTGATTGGGATCGGGATGGAACTGTCCGAGAGAGTGATTAGGATCGGGATTGAACTGTCCGAGAGAGTGATTAGGATCAGGATTGAACTGCCCGAGAGAGTGATTAGGATCAGGATTGAACTGCCCGAGAGAGTGATTGGGATCAGGATTGAACTGCCCGAGAGAGTGTTTAGGATCAGGATTGAACTGTCCGAGAGAGTGATTAGGATCACGATTGAACTGCCCGAGAGAGTGATTAGGATCAGGATTGAACTGCCCGAGAGAGTGATTAGGATCGGGATTGAACTGTCCGAGAGAGTGATTGGGATCTGGATTGAACTGCCCGAGAGAGTGATTAGGATCAGGAATGAACTGTCCGAGAGTGATTAGGATCAGGATTGAACTGTCCGAGAGAGTGATTAGGATCAGGATTGAACTGCCCGAGAGAGTGATTAGGATCAGGATTGAACTGTCCGAGAGAGTGATTAGGATCAGGATTGAACTGCCCGAGAGAGTGATTAGGATCAGGATTGAACTGTCCGAGAGAGTGATTAGGATCGGGATTGAACTGTCCGAGAGAGTGATTAGGATCAGGATTGAACTGTCCGAGAGAGTGATTAGGATCAGGAATGAACTGTCCGAGAGAGTGATTAGGATCAGGATTGAACTGTCCGAGAGAGTGATTAGGATCAGGATTGAACTGTCCGAGAGAGTGATTAGGATCGGGATTGAACTGTCCGAGAGAGTGATTGGGATCAGGATTGAACTGTCCAAGAGAGTGATTGGAATCAGGAATGAACTGTCCGAGAGAGTGATTAGGATCGGGATTGAACTGTCCGAGAGAGTGATTAGGATCAGGATTGAACTGCCCGAGAGAGTGATTAGGATCAGGATTGAACTGCCCGAGAGAGTGATTGGGATCGGGATGGAACTGTCCGAGAGAGTGATTAGGATCGGGATTGAACTGTCCGAGAGAGTGATTAGGATCGGGATTGAACTGTCCAAGAGAGTGATTGGAATCAGGAATGAACTGTCCGAGAGAGTGATTAGGATCGGGATTGAACTGTCCGAGAGAGTGATTAGGATCAGGATTGAACTGCCCGAGAGAGTGATTAGGATCAGGATTGAACTGCCCGAGAGAGTGATTGGGATCGGGATGGAACTGTCCGAGAGAGTGATTAGGATCGGGATTGAACTGTCCGAGAGAGTGATTAGGATCGGGATTGAACTGTCCGAGAGAGTGATTAGGATCAGGAATGAACTGTCCGAGAGAGTGATTAGGATCAGGAATGAACTGCCCGAGAGAGTGATTAGGATCGGGATTGAACTGTCCGAGAGAGTGATTAGGATCAGGAATGAACTGCCCGAGAGAGTGATTAGGATCGGGATTTAACTGTCCGAGAGAGTGATTAGGATCAGGATTGAACTGTCCGAGAGAGTGATTAGGATCAGGAATGAACTGCCCGAGTGATTAGGATCGGGATTGAACTGCCCGAGAGAGTGATTAGGATCAGGATTGAACTGTCCGAGAGAGTGATTAGGATCGGGATTGAACTGTCCGAGAGAATGATTAGGATCAGGAATGAACTGTCCGAGAGAGTGATTAGGATCGGGATTGAACTGTCCGAGAGAGTGATTGGGATCAGGATTGAACTGTCCGAGAGAGTGATTAGGATCAGGAATGAACTGTCCGAGAGAGTGATTGGGATCAGGAATGAACTGTCCGAGAGAGTGATTAGGATCGGGATTGAACTGTCCGAGAGAGTGATTGGGATCAGGAATGAACTGCCCGAGAGAGTGATTGGGATCAGGAATGAACTGTCCGAGAGAGTGATTGGGATCAGGAATGAACTGTCCGAGAGAGTGATTAGGATCAGGATTGAACTGTCCGAGAGAGTGATTAGGATCGGGATTGAACTGTCCGAGAGAATGATTAGGATCAGGAATGAACTGTCCGAGAGAGTGATTAGGATCGGGATTGAACTGTCCGAGAGAGTGATTGGGATCAGGATTGAACTGTCCGAGAGAGTGATTAGGATCAGGAATGAACTGTCCGAGAGAGTGATTAGGATCGGGATTGAACTGTCCGAGAGAGTGATTGGGATCAGGAATGAACTGTCCGAGAGAGTGATTAGGATCGGGATTGAACTGTCCGAGAGAGTGATTAGGATCAGGATTGAACTGTCCGAGAGAGTGATTAGGATCGGGATTGAACTGCCCGAGAGAGTGATTAGGATCAGGATTGAACTGCCCGAGAGAGTGATTAGGATCAGGATTGAACTGTCCGAGAGAGTGATTAGGATCAGGAATGAACTGTCCGAGAGAGTGATTAGGATCAGGAATGAACTGTCCGAGAAAGTGATTAGGATCAGGAATGAACTGTCCGAGAGAGTGATTAGGATCAGAAATGAACTGTCCGAGAAAGTGATTAGGATCAGGAATGAACTGTCCGAGAGAGTGATTAGGATCAGGAATGAACTGTCCGAGAAAGTGATTAGGATCGGGATTGAACTGCCCGAGAGAGTGATTAGGATCAGGAATGAACTGTCCGAGAAAGTGATTAGGATCAGGAATGAACTGTCCGAGAGAGTGATTAGGATCAGGATTGAACTGCCGGAGAGAGGGATTAGGATCAGGATTGAACTGTCCGAGAGAGTGATTAGGATCAGGATTGAACTGTCCGAGAGAGTGATTAGGATCAGGATTGAACTGTCCGAGAGAGTGATTAGGATCAGGATTGAACTGCCCGAGAGAGTGATTAGGATCAGGATTGAACTGTCCGAGAGAGTGACTAGGATCAGGATTGAACTGTCCGAGAGAGTGATTAGGATCAGGATTGAACTGTCCGAGAGAGTGATTAGGATCAGGATTGAACTGCCCGAGAGAGTGATTAGGATCAGGATTGAACTGCCCGAGAGAGTGATTGGGATCAGGATTGAACTGCCCGAGAGAGTGTTTAGGATCAGGATTGAACTGTCCGAGAGAGTGATTAGGATCAGGATTGAACTGCCCGAGAGAGTGATTAGGATCAGGATTGAACTGCCCGAGAGAGTGATTAGGATCGGGATTGAACTGTCCGAGAGAGTGATTGGGATCAGGATTGAACTGCCCGAGAGAGTGATTGGGATCAGGATTGAAATGCCCGAGAGAGTGATTAGGATCAGGATTGAACTGTCCGAGAGAGTGATTAGGATCAGGATTGAACTGCCCGAGAGAGTGATTAGGATCAGGATTGAACTGTCCGAGAGAGTGATTAGGATCAGGATTGAACTGTCCGAGAGAGTGATTAGGATCAGGATTGAACTGTCCGAGAGAGTGATTAGGATCAGGATTGAACTGTCCGAGAGAGTGATTAGGATCGGGATTGAACTGTCCGAGAGAGTGATTAGGATCAGGATTGAACTGCCCGAGAGAGTGATTAGGATCAGGAATGAACTGCCCGAGAGAGTGATTAGGATCAGGAATGAACTGCCCGAGAGAGTGATTAGGATCGGGATTGAACTGTCCGAGAGAGTGATTAGGATCAGGATTGAACTGTCCGAGAGAGTGATTAGGATCAGGATTGAACTGTCCGAGAGAGTGATTAGGATCGGGATTGAACTGTCCGAGAGAGTGATTAGGATCAGGATTGAACTGCCCGAGAGAGTGATTAGGATCAGGAATGAACTGCCCGAGTGATTAGGATCGGGATTGAACTGCCCGAGAGAGTGATTAGGATCGGGATTGAACTGTCCGAGAGAGTGATTAGGATCAGGAATGAACTGCCCGAGAGAGTGATTAGGATCGGGATTTAACTGTCCGAGAGAGTGTTTAGGATCAGGATTGAACTGTCCGAGAGAGTGATTAGGATCAGGAATGAACTGCCCGAGTGATTAGGATCGGGATTGAACTGCCCGAGAGAGTGATTAGGATCAGGATTGAACTGTCCGAGAGAGTGATTGGGATCGGGATTGAACTGTCCGAGAGAGTGATTAGGATCAGGAATGAACTGTCCGAGAGAGTGATTAGGATCGGGATTGAACTGTCCGAGAGAGTGATTGGTATCAGGAATGAACTGTCCGAGAGAGTGATTAGGATCAGGATTGAACTGTCCGAGAGAATGATTAGGATCAGGATTGAACTGTCCGAGAGAGTGATTAGGATCAGGATTGAACTGTCCGAGAGAGTGATTAGGATCAGGATTGAACTGTCCGAGAGAGTGATTAGGATCATGATTGAACTGTCCGAGAGAGTGATTAGGATCAGGAATGAACTGTCCGAGTGAGTGATTAGGATCGGGATTGAACTGTCCGAGAGAGTGATTAGGATCAGGATTGAACTGTTCGAGAGAGTGATTAGGATCAGGATTGAACTGTCCGAGAGAGTGATTAGGATCGGGATTGAACTGTCCGAGAGAGTGATTAGGATCAGGAATGAACTGTCCGAGAGAGTGATTAGGATCAGGATTGAACTGTCCGAGAGAGTGATTAGGATCAGGATTGAACTGTCCGAGAGAGTGATTAGGATCAGGAATGAACTGTCCGAGAGAGTGATTAGGATCGGGATTGAACTGTCCGAGAGAGTGATTAGGATCAGGATTGAACTGTTCGAGAGAGTGATTAGGATCAGGATTGAACTGTCCGAGAGAGTGATTAGGATCAGGATTGAACTGTCCGAGAGAGTGATTAGGATCGGGATTGAACTGTCCGAGAGAGTGATTCGGATCGGGATTGAACTGTCCGAGAGAGTGATTAGGATCAGGAATGAACTGTCCGAGAGAGTGATTAGGATCAGGAATGAACTGCCCGAGAGAGTGATTAGGATCGGGATTGAACTGTCCGAGAGAGTGATTAGGATCAGGAATGAACTGCCCGAGAGAATGATTAGGATCGGGATTTAACTGTCCGAGAGAGTGATTAGGATCAGGATTGAACTGTCCGAGAGAGTGATTAGGATCAGGAATGAACTGCCCGAGTGATTAGGATCGGGATTGAACTGCCCGAGAGAGTGATTAGGATCAGGATTGAACTGTCCGAGAGAGTGATTAGGATCGGGATTGAACTGTCCGAGAGAGTGATTAGGATCAGGAATGAACTGTCCGAGAGAGTGATTAGGATCGGGATTGAACTGTCCGAGAGAGTGATTGGGATCAGGAATGAACTGTCCGAGAGAGTGATTAGGATCGGGATTGAACTGTCCGAGAGAGTGATTAGGATCAGGATTGAACTGTCCGAGAGAGTGATTAGGATCGGGATTGAACTGCCCGAGCGAGTGATTAGGATCAGGATTGAACTGTCCGAGAGAGTGATTAGGATCAGGATTGAACTGCCCGAGAGAGTGATTAGGATCAGCATTGAACTGTCCGAGAGGGTGATTAGGATCGGGATTGAACTGCCCGAGAGAGTGATTAGGATCAGGAATGAACTGTCCGAGAAAGTGATTAGGATCAGGAATGAACTGTCCGAGAGAGTGATTAGGATCAGGATTGAACTGCCCGAGAGAGTGATTAGGATCAGGATTGAACTGTCCGAGAGAGTGATTAGGATCAGGATTGAACTGTCCGAGAGAGTGATTAGGATCAGGATTGAACTGTCCGAGAGAGTGATTAGGATCAGGATTGAACTGCCCGAGAGAGTGATTAGGATCAGGATTGAACTGTCCGAGAGAGTGACTAGGATCAGGATTGAACTGTCCGAGAGAGTGATTAGGATCAGGATTGAACTGCCCGAGAGAGTGATTAGGATCAGGATTGAACTGCCCGAGAGAGTGTGTGGGATCAGGATTGAACTGCCCGAGAGAGTGATTAGGATCGGGATTGAACTGTCCGAGAGAGTGATTGGGATCAGGAATGAACTGCCCGAGAGAGTGATTGGGATCAGGAATGAACTGTCCGAGAGAGTGATTGGGATCAGGAATGAACTGTCCGAGAGAGTGATTAGGATCAGGATTGAACTGTCCGAGAGAGTGATTAGGATCGGGTTTGAACTGTCCGAGAGAATGATTAGGATCAGGAATGAACTGTCCGAGAGAGTAATTAGGATCGGGATTGAACTGTCCGAGAGAGTGATTGGGATCAGGATTGAACTGTCCGAGAGAGTGATTAGGATCAGGAATGAACTGTCCGAGAGAGTGATTAGGATCGGGATTGAACTGTCCGAGAGAGTGATTGGGATCAGGAATGAACTGTCCGAGAGAGTGATTAGGATCGGGATTGAACTGTCCGAGAGAGTGATTAGGATCAGGATTGAACTGTCCGAGAGAGTGATTAGGATCGGGATTGAACTGCCCGAGAGAGTGATTAGGATCAGGATTGAACTGCCCGAGAGAGTGATTAGGATCAGGATTGAACTGTCCGAGAGGGTGATTAGGATCGGGATTGAACTGCCCGAGAGAGTGATTAGGATCAGGAATGAACTGTCCGAGAAAGTGATTAGGATCAGGAATGAACTGTCCGAGAGAGTGATTAGGATCAGGATTGAACTGCCCGAGAGAGGGATTAGGATCAGGATTGAACTGTCCGAGAGAGTGATTAGGATCAGGATTGAACTGTCCGAGAGAGTGATTAGGATCAGGATTGAACTGTCCGAGAGAGTGATTAGGATCAGGATTGAACTGCCCGAGAGAGTGATTAGGATCAGGATTGAACTGTCCGAGAGAGTGACTAGGATCAGGATTGAACTGTCCGAGAGAGTGATTAGGATCAGGATTGAACTGTCCGAGAGAGTGATTAGGATCAGGATTGAACTGCCCGAGAGAGTGATTAGGATCAGGATTGAACTGCCCGAGAGAGTGATTGGGATCAGGATTGAACTGCCCGAGAGAGTGTTTAGGATCAGGATTGAACTGTCCGAGAGAGTGATTAGGATCAGGATTGAACTGCCCGAGAGAGTGATTAGGATCAGGATTGAACTGCCCGAGAGAGTGATTAGGATCGGGATTGAACTGTCCGAGAGAGTGATTGGGATCAGGATTGAACTGCCCGAGAGAGTGATTGGGATCAGGATTGAAATGCCCGAGAGAGTGATTAGGATCAGGATTGAACTGTCCGAGAGAGTGATTAGGATCAGGATTGAACTGCCCGAGAGAGTGATTAGGATCAGGATTGAACTGTCCGAGAGAGTGATTCGGATCAGGATTGAACTGTCCGAGAGAGTGATTAGGATCAGGATTGAACTGTCCGAGAGAGTGATTAGGATCAGGATTGAACTGTCCGAGAGAGTGATTAGGATCGGGATTGAACTGTCCGAGAGAGTGATTAGGATCAGGATTGAACTGCCCGAGAGAGTGATTAGGATCAGGAATGAACTGCCCGAGAGAGTGATTAGGATCAGGAATGAACTGCCCGAGAGAGTGATTAGGATCGGGATTGAACTGTCCGAGAGAGTGATTAGGATCAGGATTGAACTGTCCGAGAGAGTGATTAGGATCAGGATTGAACTGTCCGAGAGAGTGATTAGGATCGGGATTGAACTGTCCGAGAGAGTGATTAGGATCAGGATTGAACTGCCCGAGAGAGTGATTAGGATCAGGAATGAACTGCCCGAGAGAGTGATTGGGATCGGGATGGAACTGTCCGAGAGAGTGATTATGATCGGGATTGAACTGTCCGAGAGAGTGATTAGGATCAGGATTGAACTGTCCGAGAGAGTGATTAGGATCAGGATTGAACTGTCCGAGAGAGTGATTAGGATCGGGATTGAACTGTCCGAGAGAGTGATTAGGATCAGGATTGAACTGCCCGAGAGAGTGATTAGGATCAGGAATGAACTGCCCGAGAGAGTGATTGGGATCGGGATGGAACTGTCCGAGAGAGTGATTATGATCGGGATTGAACTGTCCGAGAGAGTGATTAGGATCAGGATTGAACTGCCCGAGAGAGTGATTGGGATCAGGAATGAACTGCCCGAGAGAGTGATTAGGATCGGGATTGAACTGTCCGATAGAGTGATTAGGATCGGGATTGAACTGTCCGAGAGAGTGATTAGGATCAGGAATGAACTGTCCGAGAGAGTGATTAGGATCAGGAATGAACTGCCCGAGAGAGTGATTAGGATTGGGATTGAACTGTCCGAGAGAGTGATTAGGATCAGGAATGAACTGCCCGAGAGAGTGATTAGGATCGGGATTTAACTGTCCGAGAGAGTGTTTAGGATCAGGATTGAACTGTCCGAGAGAGTGATTAGGATCAGGAATGAACTGCCCGAGTGATTAGGATCGGGATTGAACTGCCCGAGAGAGTGATTAGGATCAGGATTGAACTGTCCGAGAGAGTGATTAGGATCGGGATTGAACTGTCCGAGAGAGTGATTAGGATCAGGAATGAACTGTCCGAGAGAGTGATTAGGATCGGGATTGAACTGTCCGAGAGAGTGATTGGTATCAGGAATGAACTGTCCGAGAGAGTGATTAGGATCAGGATTGAACTGTCCGAGAGAATGATTAGGATCAGGATTGAACTGTCCGAGAGAGTGATTAGGATCAGGAATGAACTGTCCGAGAGAGTGATTAGGATCAGGATTGAACTGTCCGAGAGAGTGATTAGGATCATGATTGAACTGTCCGAGAGAGTGATTAGGATCAGGAATGAACTGTCCGAGAGAGTGATTAGGATCGGGATTGAACTGTCCGAGAGAGTGATTAGGATCAGGATTGAACTGTTCGAGAGAGTGATTAGGATCAGGATTGAACTGTCCGAGAGAGTGATTAGGATCGGGATTGAACTGTCCGAGAGAGTGATTAGGATCAGGAATGAACTGTCCGAGAGAGTGATTAGGATCAGGATTGAACTGTCCGAGAGAGTGATTAGGATCAGGATTGAACTGTCCGAGAGAGTGATTAGGATCAGGAATGAACTGTCCGAGAGAGTGATTAGGATCGGGATTGAACTGTCCGAGAGAGTGATTAGGATCAGGATTGAACTGTTCGAGAGAGTGATTAGGATCAGGATTGAACTGTCCGAGAGAGTGATTAGGATCAGGATTGAACTGTCCGAGAGAGTGATTAGGATCAGGAATGAACTGCCCGAGAGAGTGATTAGGATCAGGATTGAACTGTCCGAGAGAGTGATTAGGATCAGGATTGAACTGTCCGAGAGAGTGATTAGGATCAGGATTGAACTGCCCGAGAGAGTGATTAGGATCAGGATTGAACTGCCCGAGAGAGTGATTAGGATCGGGATTGAACTGTCCGAGAGAGTGATTCGGATCGGGATTGAACTGTCCGAGAGAGTGATTAGGATCAGGAATGAACTGTCCGAGAGAGTGATTAGGATCAGGAATGAACTGCCCGAGAGAGTGATTAGGATCGGGATTGAACTGTCCGAGAGAGTGATTAGGATCAGGAATGAACTGCCCGAGAGAGTGATTAGGATCGGGATTTAACTGTCCGAGAGAGTGATTAGGATCAGGATTGAACTGTCCGAGAGAGTGATTAGGATCAGGAATGAACTGCCCGAGTGATTAGGATCGGGATTGAACTGCCCGAGAGAGTGATTAGGATCAGGATTGAACTGTCCGAGAGAGTGATTAGGATCGGGATTGAACTGTCCGAGAGAGTGATTAGGATCAGGAATGAACTGTCCGAGAGAGTGATTAGGATCGGGATTGAACTGTCCGAGAGAGTGATTGGGATCAGGAATGAACTGTCCGAGAGAGTGATTAGGATCGGGATTGAACTGCCCGAGAGAGTGATTAGGATCAGGATTGAACTGTCCGAGAGAGTGATTAGGATCAGGATTGAACTGTCCGAGAGAGTGATTAGGATCAGGATTGAACTGCCCGAGAGAGTGATTAGGATCAGGATTGAACTGTCCGAGAGAGTGATTAGGATCAGGATTGAACTGTCCGAGAGAGTGATTAGGATCAGGATTGAACTGTCCGAGAGAGTGATTAGGATCGGGATTGAACTGCCCGAGCGAGTGATTAGGATCAGGATTGAACTGTCCGAGAGAGTGATTAGGATCAGGATTGAACTGCCCGAGAGAGTGATTAGGATCAGGATTGAACTGTCCGAGAGGGTGATTAGGATCGGGATTGAACTGCCCGAGAGAGTGATTAGGATCAGGAATGAACTGTCCGAGAAAGTGATTAGGATCAGGAATGAACTGTCCGAGAGAGTGATTAGGATCAGGATTGAACTGCCCGAGAGAGTGATTAGGATCAGGATTGAACTGTCCGAGAGAGTGATTAAGATCAGGATTGAACTGTCCGAGAGAGTGATTAGGATCAGGATTGAACTGTCCGAGAGAGTGATTAGGATCAGGATTGAACTGCCCGAGAGAGTGATTAGGATCAGGATTGAACTGTCCGAGAGAGTGACTAGGATCAGGATTGAACTGTCCGAGAGAGTGATTAGGATCAGGATTGAACTGTCCGAGAGAGTGATTAGGATCAGGATTGAACTGCCCGAGAGAGTGATTAGGATCAGGATTGAACTGCCCGAGAGAGTGATTGGGATCAGGATTGAACTGCCCGAGAGAGTGTTTAGGATCAGGATTGAACTGTCCGAGAGAGTGATTAGGATCAGGATTGAACTGCCCGAGAGAGTGATTAGGATCAGGATTGAACTGCCCGAGAGAGTGATTAGGATCGGGATTGAACTGTCCGAGAGAGTGATTGGGATCAGGATTGAACTGCCCGAGAGAGTGATTGGGATCAGGATTGAACTGTCCGAGAGAGTGATTAGTATCGGGATTGAACTGTCCGAGAGAGTGATTAGGATCGGGATTGAACTGTCCGAGAGAGTGATTAGGATCAGGAATGAACTGTCCGAGTGATTAGGATCGGGATTGAACTGCCCGAGAGAGTGATTAGGACCGGGATTGAACTGTCCGAGAGAGTGATTAGGATCAGGAATGAACTGTCCGAGAGAGTGATTAGGATCGGGATTGAACTGTCCAAGAGAGTGATTGGGATCAGGAATGAACTGTCCGAGAGAGTGATTAGGATCAGGATTGAACTGTCCGAGAGAATGATTAGGATCAGGATTGAACTGTTCGAGAGAGTGATTAGGATCAGGATTGAACTGTCCGAGAGAGTGATTAGGATCAGGATTGAACTGTCCGAGAGAGTGATTAGGATCATGATTGAACTGTCCGAGAGAGTGATTAGGATCAGGAATGAACTGTCCGAGAGAGTGATTAGGATCGGGATTGAACTGTCCGAGAGAGTGATTAGGATCAGGATTGAACTGTTCGAGAGAGTGATTAGGATCAGGATTGAACTGTCCGAGAGAGTGATTAGGATCGGGATTGAACTGTCCGAGAGAGTGATTAGGATCAGGATTGAACTGTCCGAGAGAGTGATTAGGATCAGGATTGAACTGTCCGAGAGAGTGATTAGGATCAGGATTGAACTGTCCGAGAGAGTGATTAGGATCAGGAATGAACTGTCCGAGAGAGTGATTAGGATCGGGATTGAACTGTCCGAGAGAGTGATTAGGATCAGGATTGAACTGTTCGAGAGAGTGATTAGGATCAGGATTGAACTGTCCGAGAGAGTGATTAGGATCAGGATTGAACTGTCCGAGAGAGTGATTAGGATCGGGATTGAACTGTCCGAGAAAGTGATAACGATCTGGGTTTATCCCATGTAGGATTGGGATTGCACTGCCCGAGAGAGTGGTGGAGGCAGATTCAAAAAAGGGCTTCAAAGGAGAATTTGATCATTAGCAGAACTGCTGGGGGCACTGGGAGTGGGACTAAGTGAGTTACTCTTGCAGAGAAACAGCACAGACATGAGGAGTTAAATGGTTTATTCATGCTGTATGCATTCTGTGATCTAATATTAAAAGACAAGTTGTTCATAAATTTAAAGTACCCATTTCTTTTTTCCAATTAAGGGGCAGTTTAGCGTGGCCAATCCACATTTGCTGCCCATCTTTGGGTTATGCGGTGAGACCCACATAGATACAGGGAGAATGTACAAACTCCACACAGAAAGTGACCCGGGTCCTCAGCACCAGAAGCAGCAGTGCTAACCACTGCACCACTCTGCAACCCCTTTACCCTGTCAAAATGTTTCATAATTTTGAACACCTCTGAATAAGGTAACCTCTTAGTCTTCTCTGCTCCAAAGAGAACAACAGATTTAATAAATCCACATCCAGCACCACGCAAGAAACTCCTATTAGTTAGACTTTGATGCATTTGTTATTGTTGGACCTTGCTTAGCAGTCGCAACTACATCAATTCTAAAGCATCTCAAGGGGCCTTCCTTTTAAAAGTTAAATCAATACAGATGCAAATAAAATCATCCATATTGGGTGATGCTCAAAACACTTAATGGAATGCAGGTACCCCCACACCACTTGCATCTGGGAGCTCCTAATCAGAGAATGCTGACACCAATAAAATACAATGAATAAATGCCCGAAATAATAATATAATAATCACTTATTGTCACAAGTAGGCTTCAATGAAGTTACTGTGAAAAGCCCCTAGTCGCCACATTCCGGAACCTGTGCGGGGAGGCCGGTACAGAATGAAGGTTTGTGGGGTAGATCAAAGTTGAAGCATGTCTGAGTTACTGTGATCTAGAGATTTGCCTTAAGAGTCAGAATTTTTCAGCATTTTCCATAATGGGCCCTGGTTTTTTGCCTCTGCAGGTGGACTGGGAGGCAGAGCAATTGGTGTACATGGTTGCCAAGTAATGTATTCCATCCTTTTCCTGTGGAGATAGTTTAGCAACTCAGTAAATGCTGCAAATCATGAGAGTAATTTTGTACATCCCTCTTTTTGTTTGCTTTACTGTCACACGGAGACAAGAGGAACTGATTTTTCTGTGTCAGGCTTTTCATCCTTCTCAGGTAGTTAATCACTTTCAAGTAAAATCAAGTTCATTTCCGCAATGCTGTCATAAGCGGAGGTGGTGGTGTCGTGGTGTAGGCACTGGACTAGTAAGTAATCCGGAAACCCAGAATAATGCTCTGAGATCCCAGGTTCAAATGGTAATATCTGAATTCAATAAAAATCTAGTGATGACCATGAAACCATTGTCGATTGTCTTAAAAACCCATCTTGTTTCACTAATGTCCTTTAGGGAAGGAAATCTGCCATCCTAACCTGGTCTGGCCTACATGTGATTCCAGCTCCTAAAAGAGCAACCTGGCTCGTCCCATTCCCCAGCCCTATTCCGTAGCCCTCTAAATTCATCACTTTTAAATATGTATTCAGCTCTCTTTTGAAACCTCCTATGGAACCCACCTCCACCACTCTCCCAGGCAGCGCATTCCAAACCCCAACTCTCTGAGTAAAGAACTTTCTCCTCATCTCACTCCCAGCTCTCTTGCTGACCGTCTTGAAATTGTGAGCCCTGGTCACTGACATACCAACTCGTGGAAACAGAATTTCCTTCTTTACCCTCTCAAAATTTTTCAATTTTTTGTTCATAAATTTAAAGTACCCATTTCTTTTTTCCAATTAAGGGGCAGTTTAGCGTGGCCAATCCACCTTTGCTGCCCATCTTTGGGTTATGGGGTGAGACCCACATAGATACAGGGAGAATGTACAAACTCCACACAGACAGTGACCCGGGTCCTCAGCACCAGAAGCAGCAGTGCTAACCACTGCACCACTCTGCAACCCCTTTACCCTGTCAAAATGTTTCATAATTTTGAACACCTCTCAATAAGGTAACCTCTTAGTCTTCTCTGCTCCAATGAGAACAAGCTCATTTTCTCTAGTCGTATATCTAAAATCCGTCATTCGTGGTATCATACAAGTTACTCTCCTCTGCACGCTCTCCAGGACTTTAACATCCTTCCTTAAATAAGCTGCCCAGAATTGAACACAATATTCCAAACAAAAACTGAAAATACTGGACAATCTCAGCAGCTTTGACCGCATCTGTGGCGAGAGAAGGAAGCTAACATTTTGAGTCTGGATGACTCGATGTCAGAGCCAGAAAGAATTCGACATGGAGGCAGAGTTATACTGTAGCTGGGGGCGTGGAGCGGTGGGGCTCGATAGAGGGGCAGCGATAGGTGGGCATTGTCAAAAATGTCAAGGACAGGAGACAAAAGGAATGTAAATGAGGGAGATCATGGCTCAGAAGGGCTGACAGTGGCACAAAAAGGGATTGGAATTAGTGAATGGCAGAACAAAGGTGAGCAGTGTGTCAAAGGACAACTAGGAACAAGGAACAGGTGGTCCACGGGAAGTGGGAGGAAGAGGAACAATTGTGAGGGAAAAACAGATCAATGGAAGAAATGAAAATAAATTGATAGAAATAAAAATGGGGTGAAGGTTGGATTGGATTTTATTGTCACGTGTATCGAGGTATAGTGAAAAGTATTGTTCCGCGTACACGCAGCACAAGTGGATAGCACTGTGGCTTCACAGCACCAGGGTCCCAGGTTCGATTCCCCGCTGGGTCACTGTCTGTGCGGAGTCTGCACGTTCCCCCCGTGTCTGCGTGGGTTTGCTCCGGGTGCTCCGGTTTCCTCCCACAGTCCAAAGATGTGCGGGTTAGGTGGATTGGCCATGCTAAATTGCCCTTAGTGACCAAAAAAGTTAGGGGGGGGGCAATTGGGTTACGGGAATAGGGTGGAAGTGAGGGCTTAAGTGGGTCGGTTCAGACTCAATGGGCCGAATGGCCTCCTTCTGCACTGTATGTTCTGTGTACAGTCCAGACAGATCATTCCATACATGAAAAAAAAATAGGACAAACATAAATGCACAATGTAAATACAGAGACACAGGCATCGGGTGAAGCATACAGGAGTGTAGTACTACTCAACAACAACAACAAAGAAATGTACAGCACAGGAACAGGCTGTAGAGAAGGTGTGTGGAGAGATCAGTTCAGTCCATAAGAGGGTTGTTTAGGAGTCTGGTAACAGCGGGGAAGAAGCTGTTTTTGAATCTGTTTGTACGTGTTCTCAGACTTTTGTATCTCCTGCCCGATGGAAGAAGTTGGAAGCCCGAATAAGCCGGATGGGAGGGGTCTTTGATTATGCTGCCCGCTTTCCTCAAGCAGTGGGGGGTGTAGACAGTCAATGGATGGGAGGCGGTTTTGTGTGATGGACTGTATGCAGAACAGGTTGGAGCAGCACGGTAGCACAGTGACTAGCACTGTGGCTTCACAGCGCCAGGGTCCTAGGTTTGATTCCCCGCTGGGTCATTGTCTGTGCGGAGTCTGCACGTTCTCCCCATGTCTGCGTGGGTTTCCTCCGGGTGCTCCGGTTTTCTCCCAAAGTCCAAAGATATGCAGGTTAGATGGATTGGCCATGCTAAATTGCCCTTAGTGTCCAAAAAGGTTAGGAGGAGTTATTGGGTTACGGGGTAGTGTGGACATGAGGGTTTAAGTGGGTCGGTGCAGACTCGATGGGCCGAATGACGTCCTTCTGCACTGTATGCTCATGTTCTATGACTGGGGGGGTGTTCACTGAAGTTTCTTACGGTCTTGGGCCAAGCAGTTGCCATACCAGGCTGTGATGCAGCCAGATAGGATGCTTTCCATGGTGCCTCTGTAAAAATTGGTAAGAGTCAATGTGGACATGCCGAATGTCCTTAGTTTCCTGAGGAGGTATAGGCGCTGTTGTGCTTTCTTGGTCATAGCGTTGACATGGGTGGACCAGGACTGATCTTTGGTGATGTGTACACCTGGGAATTTGAAGTTGTCAACCATCTCCGCCTGGTAATAGAGGAGGGGAAGGAGAGAGTTCACAGTCTAAAGTTGTTGAACTCAATGTTAAGTCCGGAAGGCTGCATTGTGCCTGATCGGAAGAGGAGGTGCTGTTCCTCCAGTTTACGCTGGGCTTCACTGGAACATTGCAGCAGGCCCAGGACGGACATGTGGAGGTGAGAGCAGGACGGGGAGTTGAAATGGCAGCGACAGGAAGGCCTGGGTCCTGCTTGCGGACTGACGTGTTCTGCAAAGCGGTCACCCAGTCTGCAATTAGTCTCTCCAATGTGGAGCAGACTGCACTGGGAGCAGCGAATGCAATCGACCAGATTGAAGGAGGTGCATGTGAAGTGCTGCCTCACTTGAAAAGAGTGTTTCGGGCCTGAGATGGTGAGCAGGGAGGAGCTAACGGGGCAGGTATCACACCGTCTGTGATTGCATGGAAAGGTGCCGTGGGAAGAGGGTGAGGTGTTGGGGGTGATGGAGGAGTGAACCAGGAGTGGACCAAATGTGGTCTGACCAATGATTTGTAGAGGTGTGGCATCACTTCAACTTGTCTATAATCTGAGAAATACCCATCTATACCAACTCTCTGTTTCCCTCTTTTAAATAAATTTAGATTACCCAATTCTTTTTTTCCCAATTAAGGGGCAACTTAGCGTGGCCAATCCACCTGTTCTGCACATCTTTGGGTAGTAGGGAGTGAGACCCACGCAGACACGAGGAGAATGTGCAAACTCCATAGGGACAGTGACCCGGGTCCTCGGCATCGTGAGGCAGCAGTGCTAACCACTGCGCCACCCTGCCGTCCTGTTTCCTATCTCTTATCCAACTTCTAATCCGTCTGCCAAGGACTCATCAATCCCAAACATTTCTAATTTTCTAACCAACCTGCCATGTGGCACCGTATCAATGCTGTCATTTCCATTGCTTTATGTCTCGTCTTCCACTTTGCTGCAATAAGTGTTCATTAATTAGAAATGCTAACTGCTTGACTCCATTGTGCCTTTTCTATCCAGTTTCACAAGGTCCATCCCAGTGACTGCTGCACACTGGTGCCTTCAAAATGAGATCTATCAGAAAACTTTAATCTGTAACACGCACTTACTTAATTCACAATACATGTCAGCAGAAACAACTGGAGCAAAGTTGCACAGTGGAGACGAGTGGCTGTACTGAGGTACCACTGACTATCACGGACTACCAACAGAGCAATGTGTGCTTCAGCAGGTGTCCGATCAAGTAGCTCTTCATTGAAGGCGTGTGTGCTTAAGATAAGCGAGCTCCAGATCTGTGGGTAAGAATTCCACATCCATTTTTTTAAAGCCAGCACAGACTGTGCCGTAACATGTCTGTGGTTCTGAGGTATTGTGGATGAAACTTCAATCACTTTAGATTGACACTGATTGTTAAGATGCTTGCTCTTAATGTTAACTAGCTTGAGAATGGAGGTTGGGCTTAAATGTCAATAATTCACCTAACCCGGCATAAGATCATAAGAATAAGGAGGAGTAGGCTTTACGGTTTCTTGAGCCTGCTCTGCCATTTAATAACATTGCAGATACCTGACGGGTGGCCTCAATGCCAATTTCTTGCCTGACCCAACTTCAATAATCTGTCAATCCTGACCTTGAATATCTTCAATGATTCAGCCACCTCTGCTCTTTGGAGAAGAAAATTCCAAAGAGCCACCATCCCTCCGAGAAGAAATCCCTCCCGATCCGCATACAAGATGGACAGCTTCTTATTCAGAAACCATGCCCAAGTTCTAGATTTTCCCACAAGGTGAAGCATCGCAGAACCTACCCTGTCAAGCACCCACAAAACCTTTGTTTCAATAAGATCACCTCTCATTCTTCTAAACTCCAATATGGTTGATATGAACTTCAGTAAAGCTTTTGATAAGGTCCCTCATGGGAGACTGGACAAGAAAGTAAGGGCCCATGGGATCCAAGGCAAAATAGCACATGGGATTTAAAATTGACTAAGAGGCAGGAAGCAGAGAGTAATGGTAGTTGGATGTTTCTCTGACTAGAAGCTCGTTTCCAGTGGAGTTCCGCAGGGCATGGTGCTGGAGCACTTGCATTTGGATTGGATTTTGTTTATTGTCACGTGTACCAAGGTACAGTGAAAAGTATTTTTCTGCGAGCAGCTCAAACAGATCATTTAGTACATGAAAAGAAAAGGAAATAAAAGAAAATACATAATACCGGCATCGGGTGAAGCATACAGGGTGTAGTGTTAATGAGGTCAGTCCACAAGATGGTAATTTAGGAATCTGGTGACAGTGGGGAAGAAGCTGTTTTTGAGTCTGTTCGTGCGTGTTCTCAGACTTCTGTATCTCCTGCCCGATGGAAGTTGGAAGAGAGAGTAAGCTGGGTGGGAGGGGTCTTCGATTATGCTGCCCACTTTCCCAAGGCAACGGGAGGTGTAGACCGAGTCAATGGACGGGAGGCAGGTCCGTGTGATGGACTGGGCGGTGTTCACGACTCTCTGAAGTTTCTTGCGGTCCTGGGCCGAGCAGTTGCCATACCAGGCTGTGATGCAGCCCGATAGGATGCTTTCTATGGTGCATCTGTAAAAGTTGGTAAGTGTTAGAGTGTACATTTTGTGTACATTAACAATTTGCACTTAAATGTAGGTATATGATCAAGAAGGAAAATTGGGTGGGTGGTAGAAGTGAGGAGACGGCAGTAGGATATCAATGAACTGGTCAGGTGGGCAGAGTAGCGGCAAATGGAATTCAACGCGGAAATGCGTGAGATAATGCACTTGGGCAAGGCTAACAAGGCAAAGGATTACACTATGAATGGTTGGACCCTAGAAAGTCCTTAGGGCAGCACGGTGGCACAGCACTGCTGCGTCACAGCTCCAGGAACCTGGGTTCAATTCTGGCCTTGAGTGACTGTGGAGTTAGCACTTTCTCCCCGTGTCTGCGTGGGTTTCCTCCGGGTGCCCCAGTTACCTCCCACAGTCCAAAGATGCGCAGGTTAAGTGGATTGGCCATCCTAAATTGCCCCTTAAAGTGTCCAAAACATATACCCTCCGATCTACTGTATCTATGTTGTCATTTATCTCAAGAGGCTTGGAATATAAAAGCAGGGATGTACTTCTGAAGCTTTATAAAGCATTAGTTAGGCCCCATTTAGAATACTGTGAGCAATTTTGGGCCCCACACCTCAGGAAGGACAGACTGGCACTGGAGCGGGTCCAGCGGAGATTCACACGGATGACCCCAGGAATGGTAGGCCTAACATACGATGAACGTCTGAGGATCCTGGGATTATATTCATTGGAGTTGAGGAGGTTGGGGGGAGATCTAATAGAAACTTACAAGATAATGAATGGCTTAGATAGGGTGGATGTAGGGAAGTTGTTTCCATTAGCAGGGGAGACTAGGACCCGGGGGCACAGCCTTAGAATAAAAGGGAGTCACTTTAGAACAGAGATGAGGAGAAATGTCTTCAGCCAGAGAGTGGTGGGTCTGTGGAATTCATTGCCACAGAGGGCGGTGGAGGCCGGGACGTTGAGTGTCTTTAAGACAGAAGTTGATAAATTCTTGATTTCTCGAGGAATTAAGGGCTATGGAGAGAGAGCAGGTAAATGGAGTTGAAATCAGCCATGATTGATTGGTGGAGTGGACTCGATGGGCCGAATGGCCTTACTTCCACTCCTATGTCTTATGGTCTTATATTTTACATTTATGGAACGATCTGCCTAAACTATACACAGAACAATACTTTTCACTGTACCACGGTATACGTGACAATAAATCTAAACTTAAATTTTGTAGGTGTTTATGTGATCCCTCCTCATTCTTCGAAACTCCAGTGAATATAATTATATCCAATTCAACCTGTACTTATACGTCAGTCCTGCCATCACAGGAATCAGTCTTGTAAACCTTCTCTGCACCCCATTTTTAGCAAGTATATCCTTCCTCAGAAAAGGAGACCAAAACTGCACACAATATTCCAGGTGTGGCCTCACCATGTCCCTGCTCCTGTACTCGAATCCTCGCGCTATGAAGGGCAACATACCATCTGCCTTCTTTACTGCCGGCTGTACCTGCGCGCTTAGTCTCAACGGGTGGTGTACGAGGACACCCAGGTCTGACGTTGCACATTCCTCTCTCCCAAACTATAGCCATTCAGATAATAATCTACCTTCCTGTTTTTGCTACCAAAGCGGACAATTCAATAGGTCTTTATTTGATCTTTTCATACGCTCATTGCCAAACTATTCAATGGAACAGTCTCTTCATTCCACCAGGTTCATTCTGTAACACCAAGAGAAACAACTTTTAACATGACTAATCTCTCTCCATAATATGGGTACCACATGCTGCACTTGCTGTTCATGCTCTTTAGCAGAAATCCATCAACTGCACACTCCTTGCCAAACACTCCCACACTGACGCCCATGAACTCACTCTGAAACTCATCCCTGCAGGCACAGCAGTGAGAAGCACAGGACATTCTACTTGCTTTAATTTCACTGAACACTGCAGCACCTTCACCCACAGTACGTACAGCTCAGACTATTCATTCCACTTTGCCACCCAATACATTGGACGTGTAACACTCATTTCTGTTGAAGTAGATAAATGCATTTAACTACCAATGCCAATCCCACTGAGAACATAGAACATACAGTGCAGAAGGAGGACATTCGGCCCATCAAGTGTACACTGACCCACTTAAGCCCTCACTTCCACCCTATCCCCTTAACCCAATAACCCTTCCAAACCTTTTTGGACACTAAGGGCAATTTAACATGACCAATACACCTAACCTGCACGTCTTTGAACTGTAGCAGGAAACCAGAGCACCCGGAGTAAACCCACGCAGAAGGGGAGAACGTGCAGAATCCGCACAGACAGTGACCCAGCAGGGAATCGAACCTGGGACCCTGGTGCTGTGAAGCCACAGTGCTAACCACTATGCTACCGTGCTGCCCTTTAAAAGAGTCCATTTAATTTTCTTTACCTGTATTGAGGACCCACTAGCTTGGATGTGGACCCAGCAGATAATATGCAGGTTCAGTCGGCAGGTTGGAAGGCAAATGCAATGTTAGCATTCATGTCAAGAAGGCTAGAATACAAGACTAGGGATGTACTTCTGAGGCTGTATAAGGCTCTGGTCAGACCCCATTTGGAGTATTGTGAGCAGTTTTGGGCCCTGTATCTAAGGAAGGATGTGCTGGCCTTGGAAAGGGTCCAGAGGAGGTTCACAAGAATAATCCCTGGAATGAAGAACTTGTCGTGTGAGGAACGGTTGAGGACTCTGGGTCTGTACACTTTGGAGTTTAGAAGGATGAGGGGGGATCTTATTGAAACTTACAGGATACTGCGAGGCCTGGATAGAGTGGACGTGGAGAGGATGTTTCCACTTGTCGGAAAAACTAGAACCAGAGGACACCATCTCAGACTAAAGAGACGATCCTTTAAAACAGAGATGAGGAGGAATTTCTTCAGCCAGAGGGTGGTGAATCTGTGGAACTCTTTGCCGCAGAAGGCTGTGGAGGACAAATCACTGAGTGTCTTTAAGACAGAGATAGATAGGTTTTTGATTAATAAGGGGATCAGAAGTTATGGGGAGAAGGGAGGTGAATGAGGATGAGAAACATATCAGCCATGATTCAACGGTGGAGCAGACTCGATGGGCCGAATGGCCTAAATCTGCTCCTATGTTTTATCATCTTACGGAAAACTGTAACTCCCCTGCATCTGTGAACATTCCCTTGGCCACAGAAAAATACTTTTCACTGTACTTCGGTATATGTGACAATAAATTAATCAATCAATCAACCTGAATCTTGTACGGGGTATAAAGAGACAATGCTAAGGACTACGGCGCTGAGGACCCAGATTCGAATCCCGGCCCTGGGTCACTGTCTGTGTGGAGTTTGCACATTCTCCCCGTGTCTGCGTCGGTCTCACCCCCACAACCCAAAGATGTGCAGGTTAGGTGGATTGGCCACGCTAAATTGCCCCTGAATTGGGAAAAAAATAATAATTCGGTACTCTAAATTTATTTTTTAAAAACCTGGGTTTGTGAAGTCGATGGGAGGAAGCATTGCAGAGATCATTCGAACACAAGTCTGAGCACAATGAATGTCTATTACACAACAGTCCACATCAATACCCCCAGACACTTCCAGACACATTCAAGTGTCAACATTTGCAGTCAACAGAACCCAAACGTCTCTACATCCTGATTCCTCACATATTAGTTTTCAATAACCTCCTGTAACTTTGGTTAGTTTTACAAGGGGCAAGGAAGTCACACCATGAACTCACGAGGCATTATTCTGCCTAACGTGGAGCTATTTTTAGGTTTTTCTGTCCCTTTAACTGTAGCCGAGGTTTAACTGCGGTTTATAACAATGCTTTGCAGAGGGGCGGATGTTGACATATTTCCAGCTCCAGGTTAGAAATAAAGTAGCGTTAAATAACTGCTTTCATTTACCCTCTTGGCATTTTATGTGTAAAAGCTGAACTGTGACATACCATGTGCGAGTGATACAGGCTTAAAAATAATAGATTTGTTGGTGTGCTACATTTATTGCTAATCGGTTGTACATGCAGACGTGAGGATAGATTTATTTCTCCAATCCTGTTCTGCTCATTGAACTGACTCTTGCTGAATTCGCTTTGCTGGCTGTCAGCTGCTCACTGATACTTTGTCCAAAGGATCTTTCTTTATGTCAGAGTCTGGATGTGAAATGTAGAGGAGGCCATTCTACAATGCAAGAAACTATTGCAGAGAAGTAAATCGCACAGCTACATTTTCAACAAGGACCACTGGATTGCAATTCGCAACTGGAACCAAGGTTATTTGGCCTATGCCAGCCAAAGCAGCTTTGAGCTTGCAACAGCTGCTACGTAAACACTTGATGAAGCGGATTGAATAAACAGAGATGTTCAAAGACAGAGTTAATGGTCCTGAGCTTTAGAGTCATACGGACTGGAAAGGTTAACTCTGTTTCGCTTTCCACACATACTGCCAGACCTGCTGGGTTTTCCAGCATTTTCTGTTTTCAGTTCAGAATCCCAGCATCCGCAGTATTTTGCTTTTATTCTTTTGAAAAAAATATTCTCCTTGGATTTCATTGGTAAAGCGTTTGCCAAACTGAACCAGGACAGTATTGGGAGAGCCAGAATTGGCCAGAGCACCCTGGACTGAGAACGGGAACCAGATGAAAAATACTCCAAACCATGCCCGGGAATCCGTGGCGTGGGCAGGAGAAGGCCTGGCTCTGGTACCTCTACATGGTACCCTGCTGATGGCATGGACAGGAGAAGGCCTGGCTCTGGTACCTCTACATGGTACCCTGCTGATGGCGTGGGCAGGAGAAGGCCTTGCTCTGGTACCTCTACATGGTACCCTGCTGATGGCGTGGGCAGGAGAAGGCCTGGCTCTGGTACCTCTACATGGTACCCTGCTGATGGCGTGGGCAGGAGAAGGCCTGGCTCTGGTACCTTTACATGGTACCCTGCTGATGGCGTGGGCAGAAGGCCTGGCTCTGGTACCTCTACATGGTACCCTGCTGATGGCGTGGGCAGAAGGCCTGGCTCTGGTACCTTTACATGGTACCCTGCTGATGGCGTGGGCAGGAGAAGGCCTTGCTCTGGTACCTCTACATGGTACCCTGCTGATGGCGTGGGCAGGAGAAGGCCTGGCTCTGGTACCTCTACATGGTACCCTGCTGATGGCGTGGGCAGAAGGCCTGGCTCTGGTACCTCTACATGGTACCCTGCTGATGGCATGGACAGGAGAAGGCCTGGCTCTGGTACCTCTACATGGTACCCTGCTGATGGCGTGGGCAGGAGAAGGCCTGGCTCTGGTACCTCTACATGGTACCCTGCTGATGGCGTGGGCAGGAGAAGGCCTTGCTCTGGTACCTCTACATGGTACCCTGCTGATGGCATGGACAGGAGAAGGCCTGGCTCTGGTACCTTTACATGGTACCCTGCTGATGGCGTGGGCAGAAGGCCTGGCTCTGGTACCTTTACATGGTACCCTGCTGATGGCGTGGACAGGAGAAGGCCTTGCTCTGGTACCTCTACATGGTATCCTGCTGATGGCATGGACAGAAGGCCTGGCTCTGGTACCTCTACATGGTACCCTGCTGATGGCATGGACAGGAGAAGGCCTGGCTCTGGTACCTCTACATGGTACCCTGCTGATGGCATGGACAGAAGGCCTGGCTCTGGTACCTCTACATGGTACCCTGCTGATGGCATGGACAGAAGGCCTGGCTCTGGTACCTCTACATGGTACCCTGCTGATGGCGTGGGCAGGAGAAGGCCTGGCTCTGCTATCTCTACATGATCACAAAGTTGGTCAAAGGGCACCCACCGCCTGGGGAATATACCCCAGTCTGGGTCACACCCTCAGTGAAGGGAGGAAATTGGGGATCTGCATTAACTCTGTTCTGTTAAAAAAATTCGAAGTAACCTCTTTGAATAAAAATGCAAATACGGCTCAACTGTTGTCACTTAAGCTTCTATTTCTAATCCTACAAATATGTGACATATGATGGATTTTTTTTTGCTTGTCACAGAATAACACTGAAACCATGACAACGGAGCTTTCACGACCACTGCTCTAGTTTAGTCCTGCAACCGAGAAATATTTCAATCATGGATTAGTCCACAAATCTGCACGGCCCCAAGTCCATCCCTACTCAAGAAGATGACAATTCCATATTCCTGAAACGCTGGCAAATCCATTAGTAAAGAACTTAGATGTATGTCGCACCTCATCACATCTCAAGAGTTTCAAATCATTCACAGGTGATAAACTACTTTAAAATTCAGATGTTGATTTCCAAGCAAGAATAAAAGCCGTTTTGCTCACATCAACTCTCGCTAACAGCAATGAGATGACAGGGCAGTTAACCCAAAATAATCCAATTGTCCACTTTGCTCTCAGGCTCAACTCTCCGTCTTCCTGCAAGTTTCCAATCAGGTTTAACACAAGTTTGAGGGAAAGAACCTCATCTTTCAATGAGGCACTTTACAGCCTTCCAGCCTCGATATTGAGTTCAACAGTTTCCCAGCATCACCTCAACCTCCCATTTTGTTTATTTTCTTTGCAATTTTTGTTTTTACTCTGTTTTGTCTTTGAGGAAGCAGCTGTTGATGATTCTTCCAGTCACACTCCCACAAGATACATCTTCTACTTCTTTACTTGTCCCATCACCACTCAACGTTGTTGTCATTTAATGTCTCCCGCCGCCCATCCTATCACACACCTTTGCTTTTGTTCCTCTTCCTACATCAACTACTCCCCAGCCACACACCCACCCTCCCCCAATGATTTCATTGGCTTCAAATCTATCACATCCTAATTTTCACAAGTTCTGGTGAAAGGTCATCAACCTGAAACGTTAAGTCTGTTTCTCGCTCCACAGAAGCTTCCTGACCTGCCGCATTTCCGGTATTTTCGATTTTTAGTTTTTAACTGGACAGCGAAGCAGTTGTTGGCAGTGCTAATTTATCCTTTGTTAATCAAGATGTGGAGATGCCGGCGTTGAACTGGGGTGGGCACAGTAAGAAGTCTTACAACACCAGGTTAAAGTCCAACAGGTTTGTTTCAAATCACTAGGTTTCGGAGCACTGCTCCTTCCTCAGGTGAATGAAGAGTTAGGTTCCAGAAACAGAGGGGCTTTACACAGTAACTTCATTTGAAGTTGTGACAATAAGCGATTTTCATTTCATATATATCGACAAAGTCAAAGATGTAAGACAATGCTTTGAATGGTATGGGGCTGGTTTAGCACAGTGGGCTAAACAGCTGGCTTGTAATGCAGAACAAGACCAGCAGCATGGGTTCAATTCCTGTACCAGCCTCCCCGAACAGGCGCCAGAATGTGGTGACTAGGGGCTTTTCACAGTAACTTCATTGAACCTACTTGTGATTTAATTACCTGCAAATGCTCGTATTCAAAGCATTGTCTGGCATCTTTGACTTTGTCTATATATGTGTTTCTGCAACAGACCTCTTCATTCACCTGAGGAAGGAGCAGTGCTCCGAAAGCTAGTGACATCGAAACAAACCTGTTGGACTTTACTCGGGTGTTAATCTGGTTTAACCTGGAGTCAGGGAAAGTCCCAGAGGATTGGAAAATCGCTGTTGTAACCCCCCTGTTCAAGAAGGGAACAAGGAAAAAGATGGAAAATTATAGGCCAATTAGCCTAACCTCGGTTGTTGGCAAGATTCTAGAATCCATTGTTAAGGATGAGATTTCTAAATTCTTGGAAGTGCAGGGTCGGATTAGGACAAGTCAGCATGGATTTAGTAAGGGGAGGTTGTGCCTGACAAACCTGTTAAAGTTCTTTGAAGAGATAACAAATAGGTTAGACCAAGGAGAGCCAATGGATGTTATCTATCTTGACTTCCAAAAGGCCTTTGATAAGGTGCCTCACGGGAGACTGCGGAGTAAAATAAGGGCCCATGGTATTCGAGGCAAGGTACCAACATGGATTGACGATTGGATGTCAGGCAGAAGGCAGAGAGTTGGGATAAAAGGTTCTTTTTCGGAATGGCAACCGGTGACGAGTGGTGTCCCGCAGGGTTCAGTGTTGGGGCCACAGCTGTTCTCTTTATATATTAACGATCTAGATGACGGGACTGGGGGCATTCTGGCTAAGTTTGCCGATGATACAAAAATAGGTGGAGGGGCAGGTAGTAATGGAGGAGGTGGGGAGGCTGCAGAAAGATTTAGACAGTTTAGGAGAGTGGTCCAAGAAATGGCTGATGAAATTCAACGTGGGCAAGTGCGAGGTCTTGCACTTTGGAAAAAAGAATAGAGGCATGGACTATTTTCTAAACGGTGACAAAATTCATAATGCTGAAGTGCAAAAGGACTTGGGAGTCCTAGTCCAGGATTCTTTAAAGGTAAACTTGCAGGTTGAGTCCGTAATTAAGAAAGCAAATGCAATGTTGTCATTTATCTCAAGAGGCTTGGAATATAAAAGCAGGGATGTACTTCTGAAGCTTTATAAAGCATTAGTTACGCCCCATTTAGAAAACTGTGAGCAATTTTGGGCCCCACACCTCAGGAAGGACATACTGGCACTGGAGCGGGTCCAGCGGAGATTCACACGGATGATCCCAGGAGTGGTAGGCCTAACATACGATGAACGTCTGAGGATCCTGGGATTATATTCATTGGAGTTTAGGAGGTTGAGGGGAGATCTAATAGAAACTTACAAGATAATGAATGGCTTAGATAGGGTGGACGTAGGGAAGTTGTTTCCATTAGCAGGGGAGACTAGGACCCGGGGGCACAGCCTTAGAATAAAAGGGAGTCACTTTAGAACAGAGATGAGGAGAAATTTCTTCAGCCAGAGAGTGGTGGGTCTGTGGAATTCATTGCCACAGAGGGCGGTGGAGGCCGGGACGTTGAGTGTCTTTACGACAGAAGTTGATAAATTCTTGATTTCTCGAGGAATTAAGGGCTATGGAGAGAGAGCGGGTAAATGGAGTTGAAATCAGCCATGATTGAATGGTGGAGTGGACCCGATGGGCCGAATGGCCTTACTTCTGCTCTATGTCTTATGGTCTTATGGTGTTGTAAAACTTCTTACTTTGTTAATCAATGCTGTGAGAACATTTTCCATCTGAGTTACCAAAGCAAGAACACAGTGCCGAAGCCTCATGTTTCAGCTGATGGACAGTCCTGACAGCAATGCAGAACTCTGGTTGCCCTTCCAACCAGCAGCTATGTCACAGCTGACACTGAGTGTAATTACTGAAAGTTTGGCGAGTAAGGGGGCGAAAGGGTTAGTCGCTTTTTATAAAATCTAATAAGACCATAAGACATTGGAGCAGAATTTAGCCATTCGGCCCATCGAGTCTGCTCCGCCATTCAATCGTGGCTGATACTTTTCTCCTCCCCATTCTCCTGCCTTCTCCCCGTAACCCCTGGTCCCCTTATTAATCAAGAACCTATCTATCTCTGTCTTAAAGACACTCAGTGATTTGACCTCCACAGCCTTCTGCGGCAAAGAGTTCCACAGATTCACCACCCTCTGGCTGAAGAAATTCCTCCTCATCTCTGTTTTGAAGGCTCACCTCTTTAGTCTGAGATTGTGTCCTCAGGTTCTAGTTTTTCCTACAAGTGGAAACATCCTCTCCACGTCTACTCTATCCAGGCCTCGCGGTATCCTGTAATATTGGTTACTTGCAGTTTAGCATTTAATTTAACGTTTATTGCAGGCTAATACAGGTACTAAGAGGAAAAACAGTGTCAAATTAGTGGGAGGCATTCAAAACTGTGATTCTACAGGCACGGTGTAGACATGTCCCCTCACAGAAAAAAGGAGGGGTACTGCCAAATCTAGAGCCCCTATTACAGGGTAAGATAAAGCAGAAAAAGATAAGTTATGACAGTCACATGAAGCTCACTATCGTAGAAAACACAAAGTACAGGGGTTAAGTAAAAATTGAATTTAAGAAAAGAGAATACAAAAATATTGGCAGGTAAAATCAAAGTCTTACCAGTGTATTAAGGGCAAGAGACTAACTAAGGAAAGATAGGGCCTCATCAAGATGTACAAGGAGCAGGGATGATGCAAAAGATGTGGGCAGGATTCTCGAGGAGTGCTTTGTCTCGGTCTTCAATAAGGAGAGAGATAATGCATACATCCTAGTTAATGAGAAGGAGTGTGAAATATTAGATACAATAAGCAGAATGAGAGAGGAAGCACTAGAGGCACTGACATCCTTGAAGGTGGATAAGTCACCGGGGCCAGATGGATTGTATCCCAGGCTGTTAAAGGAAGCCAGGGAGGAAACAACAGATGCTGAAGTTTATTCTCCAATCTTCACTAGATTCAGGTGAGGTACCAGAGGATTGGAGGTCAGCGAACATTGTAGCATTATTTAAAAAGGGTGCAAGGGATAGGCCAGATAATTATACACCGGTCAATCAGACTTCGGTGGTGGGCAGATTGTTTTTATCCTGTCTCTCAGAATTGATTCCAGTTGCTTAGAAATGCACGGATGGATCAGAGTTTTATTTGGGGAAAATAGTGTCTTACTAGCTGAAATCAATTTTTTCGACAAAGTAACAAGGAGCATTTGATGAGGGTAGCGCAGTGGATTTTAGTAAGGCATTGAACCAGGTTCCACATGGCAAGCTGGTCAAAAAAGTGAAATCCCATAGGGGAAGGCACTTGAGCCATAGGAAAGAAAGGGCAATGGTCAATTGGTGGGTTGGTAAATAGTGAGGTTGATAGCCTTAGATTACAGGAGGATATAAACGGGCTGGTCAGAAGCAAATGGAATTCAATCCAGGATAAGTGTGAGGTGATGCACTTGGGCAGGCCAAACAAAAAGCACCACCTTGTCAGGTAATAAGCTTTCCAGACTGGAAGGTTGCAGGTTCAATCCCCTGCCTCTGATCATTTACAGCAGCCAGTACAGCAGATGGTGGCACAATTGGGCTTCACTATATAGCATCTAATTAGCCTGGGCTTCCAACCATTGCAGTACTCAATGGAAGTGTCGGTGAGTATGGAGTCAGCGAAGAGAATTGTGTTTGGTATCAGCAACACCTCCCAGGATCAGACTCGCATGGAGACTTGTCGGCTAGACAAGGTATGGGACGTACATCCCCACACCACCGTGAGTCAGTACCTGCAGTTTGGAAATGGGATAGGGGAAGCATAAAATCCTGCGTCCCAGGAAAACAAATTCTAAAGCAGAGGAGACTTTATTAAATCCAATTAGGAGATACTTGGCTTCTTTTGTAAAGAAGAATTTTCATTCTTGGTTGACAATCCGTCAAATAATGGTTCTGAATTAAATGAGCTGATCTGTACTCTGTGGTACTGTTCTGCTAAAACTTTCCTTCTGATTTAATTACACAGCCTGACAATGCCAAATGACAAAGAGTAAACAGTCATTTTCTTTTTCAGCTCTGAAATCTAACAGCTCATCCCCCCACCTCATTCAAAAGCTGTCGAACAGACTGCCTACAATTTGCTTCAAAATTAAATGAAGCAGTAAATCCTTTATTTCATTATGACTGAAGTGAGAAAAGAAATAAAGAAAACAAATATTAATAAAGGCAAACATAAGTAACAGGAAGGCAGCTTGAATTCAAAGACAATCTACAAAAATCTAAGCACTCAAAAAGTAGAACCAATAACCAGCGTTTACTCTGAGACCTGATGTCAAGGTTATGGGTCAGGAACAAACACTTCCAACTTTCTTTGATGTTCAGTTGGTAAGTGAAGTTACAGTATGGTATTGATCCACACAGACCATGCAGGTGCCGTGTTCAATCCCCAGTCTGTGCCAAATTAATTGAGCAGCAGTTGGATGCTATAATTAGCAGCTATGCTCCTGGAATAAGGAAGGAATAACAGCCAGGGTTCCTGCTCCTGACATCATCCAACAACTCCTGCTCAAGTGCACGCGTGCGAACATAAGAGTACAAGCAGCATAGGGCTGCAGTGCGACAATCCTCTCCCATCTCCAACAAATCAACATGCTTGCCAACATTTAATCAACACTTCACATCTTAAGAAAGGCCACTTAGGCGAGACCCCAGAAGCTCAGATTCCTTAAACTTGAGAAGTATTGATTAGCAAAAGGCCAGTATGGATCTGTTTAAAGGAAAATCGTGTGTTTTTGATGAGCTAACAAAGTGGGTGGATGAGGGTAATGCAGTCGACGTGTGGTATGTGGACTTCGAAAAGGCATTTGGTAAAGTACCACACAACAGGCTTGTCAACAATGTTGAACCCATGGAATAAAAGGAGTAATGGTAGCATTGGCTAAAGGATAGGAAACAGAGTAGTTAGTGGTGAATGGCTGTTTTCTGGATTTCAGAAAGTAAGATAGTCAGGTTCCAGGATTGTGGCTTTTTTTGAGCTGGACTTGAGTACGCAGAGCAATTTCAAAATTTGCAGATGACACAAAAGTTGAAAGTATTGTGAACCGTTAAAAAGATGATGAACGGGAATTGAACCTGCGCTGTTGGCCTCGCTCCAGATCACAAACCAATCAACTGAGTTAAACCAATCCCTCCTTTTTTAACCAGTAGTTGTATTTGAATTAAATTCTTCTGTCCACTGCTGGAACCCAAAACTTCAAAGAGTTGTGTGCACCAGTCCTCTTTTATAGTTCATTCTTACACGTACATTGATCATGCTAATATAAGCTGTATTTCTTTCATATCATCACTTGGCATCACAAAAAAGGTGCTTTCTATGAGGAAAGTCTTTCATATGAAAACAAATAGGAAAAAGCTGAAGATCAAACATTGGAGGCCACATTTGCAACAACTTTTAAATTTGTAATAAGGAAAAATATGAACTTTTTTTTATGCCCTTTCTTTTCATGTATTATGTTCAGATTTGCAAACAAAAATTCAAAGTTCAGATGAAACACTGCTGGAATTCGAATAGAAATTCTTCATTATCCAAAAACTGTACTCAAAAACGTAAGCAACTTAAATTTAAAGAAACAGGAACTTTGGATAATACAACTAACATATCATGAAAATGTTATTCTATATTTGGATATATTCAGGGATCTGCATTCCTTTGGAATTTGATGTAACATTAAAATTTTTGAAAGGAAAACAAAGCTGATGGACAGGCAGGCAGGCTGGTGGGATGGCTGGGCGCATGGCAGATGAAATTGAATGCAGAGAACTGTAAAGTGATACATTTTGGTAGGAAGAATGAGGTGTCAAAATAAAAGAGTATGATTCTAAAGGGAGTGCGAGAAGAGGCAAACGTGGGGGTAAATGCACACACCACTGAAAGTGGCAGGGCAGATTTAGAAAGCAGTGAATACTGAATATGGGGATGTGGACTTAATAAATAGAGGTAAAGTTCAAAAGCCAGCAAGTGATAATAAATTTTTATACATTACTGATTCAGCCACAACTGAATATTGGTGTCCAATTCTAGGAACCGCCCAATGTGAAGACTTTGCATAGAGGGTGGAAAAGATTCATCAGAATAGTTGCAGGAATGAGGGACTCCAGTTATGTGTATAGATTGGAGAAGCTGGTGTGTAGCTAGACTGTCCTCCTGAGAGCAGAGGAGGTTGAGAGGAGATTTGATAGAGGTGCTCAAAACCCCTGATGACAGGTTCAGATAAAGCAGGTGATGAAAAACTGTTCCCATTAACTGATGGTACAAAAACTAATGAACACGACCGTGCTGTAATCCCACGATATAGGGGCTGTTTAGCACAGGGCTAAATCGCTGACTTTGAAAGCAGACCAAGGCAGGCCAGCAGCATGGTTCAATTCCCATACCAGCCTCCCCGAACAGGTGCCGGAATGTGGCGACAAGGGGAGTTTCACAGTAACTTCATTGAAGCCTACTTGTGAGGGGTTGTTTAGCACAGGGCTAAATTGCTGGCTTTGAAAGCAGACCAAGGCAGGCCAGCAGCACGGTTCGATTCCCGTAACAGCCTCCCCGAACAGGCGCCGGAATGTGGCGACCAGGGGCTTTTCAAAGTAACTTCATTTGAAGCCTACTTGTGACAATAAGCGATTTTCATTTCATTTCATTTCATGATGCTATCATGAGGTTTCTGGGCAGCTTGAGAGAAACTCTTCCCATTGGCTCAATGATTTAAGGGGATTGGCAAAAGAAGCAAAGGCGACATTGGTGGGAAAGTGGCATTGTCGTTTGACTAGTGCTCCAGAGACCCAGGACAATGCTCTGGAGGCCCCAATTCGAATCTCATCTGGAATTAAAAGTCTAAAGATGACCACAAAACCATGCCAATTGTCACGAATGTCCTTTAGGAAAGGAAACCCATCATCCTTACTGGTCTGCCCCACATGTGACTCACAGCAATGTGGTTGGCTCCGAGCAAGCCACTCAGTTGTATTCAACTGCTACAAAGGAAACAAAAAGGAATGAAACCAGACATATCGCCCGGCATTGACGTGGACATGGGAAACAACAATGCCCTGGCCTGTCTCACCAGCCGAGGTGGCGGCACAGTGCTATACAGTCAGGAGGGAGTTGCCCTGGGAGTCTTCAACATCTACTCTGGACCCCATGAAGTCTCATGGCTTTAGGTTAAACATGGACAAGGAAACCTCTTGCTGATTACCATGTACCGGCCACCATCAGATGATGAATCAGTGCTCCTCCATGTTGATCACCGCTTGGAGGAAGCACTGAGGATGCACGCCGCATAGGTGAGGATCCACCGGGCCCCACCCGGACGACCTGTCACACATGTTTTGTTACAGCCATACAGAGCGACCCAAGCCTCCCACTGACCATGTGTTCATTCTCCCACACAACCTCCAGCCGACGGTGCCAGCCATCCGGCGTGGTCCCACTCGCTGAGAACACGTCAGGAGCTCCGAAAATGCCACCATACAGGCATCACAGCTGTCATCCCCACACTCCTCGAGCCACAGAGACACGAACCTCGGTGGGCAACGTTAGGCCTCTGGGGTACATTTTGATGAGCACCACACAGCTGCAGATGCACATCAGGTGGAGGCAGTAATGCCCAGGCGAGACCGCAGTCAGAGGTCTGCTGGGTCCCAGTCAGATGCTGAGCCTCTGGAAAAGGTTTACACAAAGCTGATGCAGACATTAGGGTATGGCCATGGTATTCAGAGGGGAATGTCAGCGACACTCCAGCAGATTATAGCTGATTGGAGGAGTCCCAGAGGCTACGAGTCCCAGGACACTGAGGGTGGGACTGCAGTGGAGAGCTTGGTGCACAACGTTGACAGCATGAGTGGAGGTGTCCAAGGCATGGCACAGTCATGGCTGAGGGCCTCAGAAGACTGTCCGACTCACTGAGCGATATGACCCAGTGCCAGGCTGACCTTGATGAGGCACTGCAGGATAAATCCCGGTCTCAGATGGGAATGTCCGACTCACTGTGGGATGTGACCCGGTACCAGGCTGACCTTGATGAGGCGCTGCGGAATACATCCCGGTCTCAAGTGGGAATGACCGAGGCGCTGCGGAGCTTGTCCCAGTCGCAGGTTGACATTGCAGAGGTGCTGCAAAGCATGGCCCAGTCACTGAAGAGCATTGCCGAGGGAGTGGACACCATGGTGCAGACATTGGGGAGCCGCCAGGGCTGGCAGGGCCAGATGTCGCAGGGGCAGCCGGGCTCAATCCAGCTGGCCCTCCGTTCCGAGGTGAACCCTAGTGTCCTATGAGCACTGACCAGGAGGAAAATACCCCATTTTCACCTTACTAGTGTACAGCAGTGGCTGAAGATGTGCATCTCACTCCACAGCTTTGTAGAATCTTAAAGAAAAACTTTTTGGGTTAAAATACGTTAGCAAATGATTGGAATATTCATTGCAGCCAAAATAAAATTGCAGATTAAGAATCTCACCACCCTGAAGTCTTGCATGTTCAGGGCAACTTGTTTCTCAAGCAACAGCGAAATATCGTACCTAAGCAAAGGACCGCAATCTACTTTAATTTCAGTGGTTTGAAAATCTCACTTTTGGTTTCTGTTACAAGCTCGCACTCAACGGAAATTATTGCTTGGAACTAAAATGAAATGCAGATATGTCCGGAATATGCATTTAATTAGCATATGGCTTCAGCAAACAAAAAAAAGACAAAACACAATTAATTCAGATGAATAATTTTTTAATAACAATTCATAGTCTCGTCTTTCGAAGTCTTGGCTGGTTTCAACTTCACTGTTTAGTCCTGACTTAGATCCAGTGGGTCAGTTAACATCACATGAATAACAACAAACAAAAGAAAATAATGTGTGGAACGATGAAACGTCATTCAGCCCATTGAACTGCACCTCCCACAGCAAATCCCCCAGGGGAATCTCCCATTTCTGAATAGATCCCCCATCCTCTCAATCCCTGCTCTCTGCCATCTCCGAAACCCCCATCCAGCATTCCCGGTGCAAACCGATGGTTATTGCTGATTGGAGCCCAGACCGATGCTCCCTCCACTCTCATATGAAATGAAAACCGCTTATTGTCACGAGTAGGCTTCAACGAAGTTACTGTGAAAAGCCCCTAGTCGCCACATTCCGGCGCCTGTTCGGGGAGGCTGGTACGGGAATCGAACCGTGCTGCTGGCCTGCCTTGGTCTGTTTTCAAAGCCAGCTATTTAGCCCTGTGCTAAACAGTCCCTCCACTTCCTCCACTGCCACCAGACTCTCAGGGCCGCCACTTCCATTGGGTTTGTGGAGTACTGGGCCGTCGAGAACGGCAGAGGTGCCGTTACCAATGCCCCCAAACTTGTGTCCTTGCATGATGCCACCTCTACTCACTCCCATACCATACCACCCCCCCCCCCCCCAACTTCCTAATCATGACTGTATTTGTGGAGTTACATTGTTGATTAAAGAAGATCCTGATACAATATTGAGGAAAGATATTAGTTCAGACGATGTGGAATCTGTATGAGTCGAGTTAAGAAACACCATTGGACAAAAAACATTCATAGGGGTGGTATACAGACCACCAAACTGCAGTGGTAATGTGGGGAATAGCATCAGACAGGAAATCAGAGGTGTGTGTGATTCTGGGTGACTTTAATCTGCATATAGATTGGGTGAGTCAAATTAGTCACAGTGCAATAGAGGAGGAATTTCTGGAGTGTATAGGGGTTGGTTTTCTGGACCAGTGTGTTGAGGGACCAGCAGGGGAACAGACCAACTTGGGCTGGGTGTTGCGCAATGAGAAAGGATTAGTTGGCAATTTGGTTGTGAGAGAATCCTTGGGGATTTTTTTTTCTAATTTGTTCATGGGACTTGGGCATCACAGGCTGTGCCAGCATTTATTGCCCATCCCTAATTGCCCTTGAGGGGGCAGTTAAGAGTCACCACATTGCTGTGGGCCTGGAGTCGCATGTCAGCCAGACCAGGTAAGGACGGCAGATTTCCTTCCCAAAGGAAGTGAACCAGATGGGTTTTTACGACAATCGACAATGATCATTATTAGACTTTTAATTCCAGATTTTTATTGAATTCAAATTTCACCATCTGCAGTGGGCCAGAGCATTACTCTGGATTACAAGTCAAGAGACAATGTCACTACACCACCACCTTTATCAAGGTGGATAATAATAAAAATCTTTATTATTGTCACAAGTAGGCTTACATTAACACTGCAATGAAGTTACTGTGAAAAGCCCCTAGTCGCCACATTCCGGCGCCTGTTCGGGTACACAGAGGGAGAGAGTTCAGAATGTCCAATTCACCAATAGCATGTCTTTCGGGACTTGTGGGAGGAAACCGGAGCACCCGGAGGAAACCCACGCAGACACGGGGAGAACGTGCAGACTGCACAGATAGTGACCCAAGCCGGGATCGAACCTGGGACCCTGGAGCTGCGAAGCAACACTGCTAACCACTGTGCTACCGTGCCCCTGCTCTATGTATGCTAAGTCCAAATTAGTGTTCATGATATACAATCAACTGCAGCAGCTCACTGCTCAGCTCACTGGGTGTTCAGCACTTGGAAGGGAACAGGAGAACGAGAGGATGTAGAGGAAAGCAAAAAGAATATCTTGCAAAATGCTTAAATCCCAAACAGGATATAATTAAATAGCAGAAGTGGCTGCAGTATGTGGCTCTGCAGAAGAAACCCATAAAATAAAAGACAAGACAGAGTATGTGTGCATGGGAGGCTGGCATTTATTGTGCACCCATTGTTGCCTGAAAAAGGTGATGGTGGGCCTTCCCCATGAACTTCAGTTTATGGGGAGGCAGTGGATTAGCGATGTGGTCAATGGACTAACAATCCAGAGAACCAGGGTAATGCTCTAAAATGCCTGGGTTCGAATCCCACCACAGCAGATGCTGAAATTTGAATTCAGTAAAGGCCTGGAATTAAAAGACTAATGATGACCATAAACCATTGTGGGTTTTTTAAAATTTTAATGTACATATTCCAATTTTTCCAATTATGGGGGCAATTTAGCGTGGTCAATCCACCTACCCTGCACATCTTTGGGTTGTGGGGGCAAAACACGCAAACACGGGGTGAATGTGCCAAATCCAAACGGACAGTGACACAGGGCCGGAATCGAACCTGGGACCTCGGCGCCGTGAGACAGCAATGCTAACCACTGCACCACCGTGCTGCCCTCCCGTAAACCATTGTTGATTGTTGTAAAATCCCATCTATGTTCTTTAGGGAAGGAAATCTGCCATCTTTGTCTAGTCTGACCTGCATGTGACTCCAGATCCAGCAATGTGGTTGACTCTGAAATGCCTTCAGGGATGGGCAATGAATACTGGCCCAACCAATGACGCCCACATCCCATGCACGAATAAAATGCTGTTAGATAGGGAATTTCAGTATTGACTCAGTTAGGGAAGAACTGAGCTGCTAAAGTGCAGCAGTTGACTGAATGGGAACTGCTAATTTAGATGAAGCCGGTTTTGGGGAACAAATCTGTTCTCTTAAGTGACTCAGTCGCACTCCAAATTTTTCTTTCCTTAATTCATTCTTGGGATGAGCCAGCATTTAGCCCCATCTCTGGTTGAACTATTATGTGTAATGGTTTGTCGGGCCAATCACAATGGCACGGGACTGCAATCGCACCTGGTGATATTAGATAAGATAAAGCGTGATTCATTCCTGAAACGACATTAAAAATCCTGTTTGGGTTTCATGATAAACCAATGATTCCCTGGTCATTTTTACCGATACAAGGTATTTTTAAAAACCTACCTTCAAATGATCAACTAGATGGGGTTGAACGCATGCTCTCTGGATTACTACCCCAATAACGTAATTTGCATTCATATAGCACCATTCACATAGAACATTACAGCGCAGTACAGGCCCTTCGGCCCTCGATGTTGCGCCGACCTGTGAAACCACTCTAAAGTCCATCTACACTATTCCCTTATCGTCCATATGTCTATCCAATGACCATTTGAATGCCCTTAGTGTTGGCGAGTCCACTACTGTTGCAGGCGGGGCATTCCACACCCTTACTACTCTCTGAGTAAAGAACCTACTTCTGACATCTGTCCTATATCTATCTCCCCTCAATTTAAAGCTATGTCCCCTCGTGCTAGACATCAACATCCAAGGAAAAAGGCTCTCACTGTCCACCCTATCCAATCCTCTGATCATCTTGTATGCCTCAATTAAGTCACCTCTTAACATTCTTCTCTCTAAAAGAAACAGCCTCAAGTTCCTCAGCCTTTCCTCATCTGGGGTGAGATTCTCCGACCCCCCGCCGGGTCGGAGAATCACTGGGGGCTGGCGTGAATCCCGCCCCCGCCGGTTGCCGAATTCTCCGGCACCGGATACCCCCCCCCCCGCGATTCTCCGGCCCGAATGGGCCGAAGTCCCGCTGCTAAAATGCCTGTCCTGCTGGCGTACATTAAACCACCTCTCTTACCGGCAGGACAAGGCGGCGCGGGCGGACTCCGGGGTACTGGGGGGGCGCGGGGCGATCTGGCCCCAGGGGGTGCCCCCACGGTGGGCTGGCCCGCGATCGGGGCCCACCGATCCGCGGGCGAGCCTGTGCCGTGGGGTCACTCTTTTCCTTCTGCCTTCGCCACGGTCTCCACTATGGCGGAGGCGGAAGAGACTCCCTCCACAGCGCATGCACGGGGATGCTGTGAGCGGCCGCTAACGCTCCCGCGCATGCGCCGCCCGGAGATGTCATTTCCGCGCCAGCTGGCGGGGCACCAAAGGCCTTTCCCGCCAGCTGGCGTGGCAGAAATTAGTCCGGCACGGGCCTAGCCCCTTAAGGTTGGGGCTCGGCCCCCCAAGATGCGGAGCATTCCGCACCTTTGGGGAGGCGCGATGCCCGACTGATTTGTGCCGTTTTGGGCGCCAGTCGGCGGACATCGCGCCAATACCGGAGAATTTTGCCCAAGGTCTTCCCTCCATACCAGGCAACATTCTGGTAAATCTCCTCTGCACCCTTTCCAATGCTGCCACATCCTTCCTATAATGCGGCGACCAGAACTGCACGCAATACTCCAAATGCGGCCGCACCAGAGTTTTGTACAGCTGCAACATGACCTCACGGCTCCGAAACTCAATCCCTCAATCAATAAAAGCTAACACACCGTACGCGTTCTTAACAACCCTCTCAACCTGGGTGGAAACGTTCAGGGATCTATGTCCATGGACACCGAGATCTCTCTGCTCATCCACACTGCCAAGAATCTTACCATTAGCCCAGTACTCTGTATTCCTGTTATTCCTTCCAAAATGAATCACCTCACACTTTTCTGCATTAAACTCCATTTGCCACCTCTCAGCCCAGCGCTGCAGCTTATCTATGTCCCTCTGTAACTTGTAACATCCTTCCGCACTGTCCACAACTCCACCGACTTTAGTGTCATCTGCAAATTTACTCACCCATCCTTCTACGCCCTCCTCCAGGTCATTTATAAAAATGACAAACAGCAGTGGCCCCAAAACAGATCCTTGTGGTACACCACTAGTAACTGGACTCCAGTCAGAATATTTCCCATCAACCACCCACCCTTTGTCTTCTTCCAGCTAGCCAATTTCTGATCCAAACTGCGAAATCACCCTGAATCCCATGCCTCCGTATTTTCTGCAGTAGCCTACCATGGGGAACCTTATCAAACGCTTTACTGAAATCCATATACACCACATCAACTGCTTTACCCTCATCCACCTGTTTGGTCATCTTCTCAAAGAACTCAATAAGGTTTGTGAGGCACGACCTACCCTTCACAAAACCGTGTTGACTATCTCTAATCAAATTATTCCTTTCCAGATGATTATACATCCTATCTCTTATAAACCTTTCCAAGATTTTGCCCACAACAGAAGTAAGGCTCACTGTCTATAGTTACCGGGGTTGTCTCTACTCCCCTTCTTGAACAAGGGGACATTTACTATCCTCCAGTCTTCTGGCACTATTCCTGTAGACAAAGATGACTTAAACATCAAAGCCAAAGGCTCAGCAATCTCCTCCCTAGCTTCCCAGAGAATCCCAGGATAAATCCCATCCGGCCCAGGGGGCTTATCTATTTTCACACTTTCCAGAATTGCTAACACCCCCTCCTTAAGAACCTCAAGCCCTTCTAGTCAAGTAGCCTGAATCTCAGTATTCTCCTCAACAACATTGTCTTTTTCCTGTGTGAATACTGACGAAAAATATTCATTTAGCACCTCTCCTATCTCCTCGGACTCCACGCACAACTTCCCACTACTGTCCTTTCCTGGCCCTACTCTTACCCTAGTCATTCGTTTATTCTTGACATATCTATAGAAAGCTTGAGGGTTATCCTTGATCCTACCTGCCAAAGACTTCTCATGTCCCCTCCTGGCTCTTCTTAGCTCTCTCTTTAGGTCCTTCCTAGCTAACTTGTAACTCTTGAGCACCCAAACTGAACCTTCATGTCTCATCTCTACATAAGCCTCCTTCTTCCTCTTGGCAAGTGTTTCGACTGCTTTAGTAAACCACGGTTCCCTTGCTCGACCACTTCCTCCCTGCCTGACAGGTACATACTTATCAAGGACATGCAGTAGCTGTTCCTTGAACAAGCTCCACATTTCCATTGTGCCCATCCCCTGCAGTTTTCCTCTCCATCCGATGCATCCTAAGTTTTGCCTCATCGCATCATAATTGCCTTTCCCCCCAGATATAACTCTTGCCCTGCGGTATATACCTATCCCTTTCCATCACTAAAGTAAACGTAATCGAATTGTGGTCACTATTACCAAAGTGCTCACCTACCTCCAAATCTAACACCTGTCCTGGTTCATTACCCAGTACCAAATCCAATATGGCCTCGCCTCTCGTTGGCCTATCTACATACTGTGTCAGGAAACCCTCCTGCACACATTGGACAAAAACAGACCCATCTAAAGTACTCGAACTATAGCGTTTCCAGTCAATATTTGGAAAGTTACAGTCCCCCATAAAAACTACCCTGTTGCTTTTGCTCCTACCCAGAATCATCTTCGCAATCCTTTCCTCTACGTCTCTGGAACTTTTTGGAGGCCTATAGAAAACCCCTAACAGGGTGACCTCTCCTTTCCTGTTTCTAACCTCAGCCCATACTACCTCAGCAGACGAGTCCTCATCAAACGTCCTTTCTGCCACCGTAATACTGTCCTTGACTAACAATGCCACCCCTCCCCCTCTTTTACATGCTGTCTGTGCGGAGTCTGCACATTCTCCCCTTGTGTGCATGGTTTTCCTCAGGGTGCTCCGGTTTCCTCCCACAGTCCAAAGATGTGCGGGTTAGGTGGATTGGCCACGCTAAATTGCCCATAGTGTCCAAAACTGCCCTTAGTGTTGGGTGGGGTTACTGGGTTATGGGGATAGGGTGGAGGTGTGGACCTTGGGTAGGGTGCTCTTTCCAAGAGCCGGTGCAGACTCGATGGGCCGAATGGCCTCCTTCTGCACTGTAAACTCTATGATACCTATGAAATTGCCGCCTTATTCCCCTGTCCCAAATTACAAGTAGAGCACGAAATAAGAGAAGTAATGGCCACTAAAGCAATGGAACGATTAATGAATCCACAGGAGACCGAGGTCACAGCAACCAACAGAGCAGAGCCCCATATGGGAGGAAGAGTTAAGGAAATACTTAAAGGGGAAAGGATGGCCCCTTTGGTCGAATTTATGCGCTAATGATGAATCAGGTCCAGGAAGGATAGGACAGACTTGGTGGGAGAACCTAAGCGAGGTCCACAAGAAAAATGTAAGGAAAGTCAGAAAGCCGATGGCAATAGTGTCCTGATTGGCACAGTTGCGAGGCACAGAGGAGGTCGTGAAGACGCTCCATGGGCATTAATTGAGAAAGAAGAAAAGAACGAGGGAAACAGTAACGAAAGCGAGAAGATAATTGAGCAACTCCGGGAACAGTTAGCAGCTAAGGATAAGGAAATGGCCGATGTAAAACGCGCACATCAATCTTGTCTAGTTCACCTTAGTAGCTTCCAGACCCAGTACGATAAAGCCTACCAAGATGCACAGCGCGCAGGCCTGGTAAGAGAGGAAACAGAACAACAGGTCGCCCAGCTAACTAGCAAATGTGTAGATTTAAAAGCAGCTTTGAGAGCGCTTCACAGCTCCACTAAGGAACAGAGGCAGAGTACCGTTGACCATGCTAAATGACGATAGAAGATAGAAAAGTTACAGTCGCTACTCTCAGTACAGAATAGCTTCAGGTACACTTTCGGGCAGGATTCAGATGAGGAAGATGCTCCTGATTTTCAAGAATTAAACAAAAGCGCCCAAAGATACATAGAGAACACGGGAAATCAAAATCGAGCCCCCCACATCCAGAAAAGAAAAGCACCGGCAGCACCGACTGCACAGGCAGCACCCCCACTCACAATTCGACCACCATAAATCTGGTTACCACACAACGCAAGTCATCGGATCAGGATGAGCCTGATATCGTTTACACCACCCCACTATCCATAACCCAATTAAGAGAAGCTTGCATGAAAATTAGTCCATTCCAGCCCACCGCAGACCCGCACAGCTTCTTTGAGGAGGTGCGTCATCAAAAAGTTATGTACGGCCTAGACGAGAGAGGAAGTAAAGTTAATAGTTATGAGCCTTAGCCAGTCCGTAAGATCAGCTTTGCCCGAAACCCAAAATGTAGCAGGAGGAACCCACAGGAAATGAAAACAGCCATATTAGATGCCATCGGGTATAACAAAGGAGATCCAGTCGAAGGTTTAAATCACTGCAGGCAAAAGAAGGGAGAACATCCGACCGCATTTGCTTGCCGCCTATGGATTCATTTCATGGCCGTCTACGGACAATTGAACCGCGCACACCTAAATGAGGAGTACACCACTAAATGGTCCCGCACCTTAGTCTCGCATGCCACAGACGCAGGTCAAAAGGCTTGTGTAAACTACGACCCCACAGACAACACACACAATGAAGTTTGGGTATTGAAACAACTTTCTAGAGCATGGGAACAAACCCTACACTGACAGACAGATCAGGACGAGATAGAAGCAAACATGCACCCAGTTAGGACTAGCCAGGACCCAGCATGGATAAACGAGGGTAGACACGAGGGACAGCACCCCATAGCGCAGGCACCACGAGGTTGTTACAATTGTGGCCACATGGGACATTACGCCCGCGACTGCCGACAAAAACCCCCGAACCAGCAACGACACCAACAACCAAACCCCCCACCTAGGAACAATGTTAGGCCCATGCATAATATTAGCGCCCGTTCAGACGATTTAGGGTTTAATTCCCCAGATTGACGGTGTTCAGACTCCCCAACTTGGGTCTGTGACACACGTTGGGACAAATCAGGCAGACCAGTAGTTACAGGCACAGTCCGGGGACATACAGTCAATTTTCTTTGGGACACAGGAGGATCACGCACCACTTTAATCTCCTCCACCATGTTTCAACGTGACAGATGGCCCACCACAGACACCATCACCCTGAGTAGATTCACAGGCCACATACTACATACTCCCGTACCCATCCAGATAGGGAACATTAGCACCAAACACCCCGTCGTTTTAGTTGACTTACCGCAAAACGCAGAGCCCATTTTAGGCATTGATTTTATGAGCTCCCATAACCTTTCGTTTGACCCAGTAAACAAATGTGTATGGCAAATGGCGAAAACAGCTAGGGCTCCCACTACGCTCACAGTAGGGGATTATGAAAACAGAATTTGCTCAGTACGGGACTATTGGTTTCATCCGCAAACAATTAATGCAGACCAGACGATTAGAGAGGTCCTCATAAAACACAAAGCTTCGTTCGCACAACACAAACACGATTGTGGGAAGATCCCAGGTACAGTAAAGATTTCAGGTCCCGATCCAAAGCCGCGAAAGCAATATGGTTTCCCACAGCAAGCCGAGGGTGAGATTTCGAAGGTTATTAACAGTTTGTTCGACCAAAGAGTTATTCGACCCGTAGCGTCCACAAATAATGCCCCAATTTGGCCCATAAAAAAGCCCGATAGTTCATGGCGACTAACGATCGACTACCAAGAACTTAATAAGGTAACCCCTTTCGCAGTCCCCACTGTTGCCACGAGTCCCGAGACCATGCTCAAACAGGGAGTACAGGCAAAATATTTCACAGTGCTGGACATCAGCAATGGCTTTTGGTCCATCCCGTTCGACAAGGCCTGCCAGTATAAGTTCGCATTTACGTTTCAAGGGCAGCAGTACACGTGGACATGCCTCCCACAAGGATTCCACAAATCCCCCTCCATTTTCCACCGACAATTTTAATTTTCCCGACCCGAATGCCTAATACAATATGTAGACGATCTGCTTTTGCAAACGGACATAAAAGAGGAACACATAGAGCTCTTATCTGAATTACTAGACCCACTGCAATCCATCGTATGCAGGGTCAACCCCAAAAAGGCACAGATTTTAATGGAAAAAGTTCTTTATTTAGGCACCATCATCACCCACGGGAAGAGGGAAATTGAGAAAAAACAGATTGAGTTGATCATTAAATTGCCACTGCCCCAAAATGTCACTGCACTCCGGTCATTCCTAGGTTTGGTAGGATATTGCAGAAATCATACAGATGGTTTCGCCACTAAAACAGCCCCTTAAAAAGAACGCCCCATGGGAATGGCATCCGCAGCACACAGACACCACTGATGATTTGAAATGCGCCCTAGACACAACCCCCGCTTTACAAGTTCCAGGCCCAGACTTGCCCTATGCCATAGAAGTAGCAACCACCGACCGAACCCTATCACCAGTGCTCCTGCAAGAACGACACAATCACTTAGGACCCGTAGCCTGTGCCTCAAAAGTATTAGACCCTGTAGAGCAAGGATTCTCAGCCTGCGAACGGCACTTGCTTGCAGTCTTTTGGGCAGTACAGTACTTTGCGTACATCACAGGCCTTAACCGAGTCACGTTTTGACCGAGCACACGCCCACGCAACTATTACTAGACGGTAGATTAAAGGACGGTTCAGTCAGCCAAATCAGAGCAGCTCGCTGGACACGACAGTTGCAAGGCAGGGACATTACGGTAAAACGCACCAAGACCCACACATTTCTGGCCGATAATCTCTAATATGCAGGGACCCCACGAGTGCCAGATCATAGCAGCCCAACACCACACAGGACCCATTATCCCAAAGTCACTACACCCACGAGCAGGCAGTAAGACACAGAATTGCCAAACCACAGGGGGTGCTTTAAAAATTTATGTAGACGGTTCCTCCACAATCGAAAATGGAGTTAGGATTACTGGTTGTGGAATTTACGTCGAAGACGCGCAGGGACGCCCACTAGAAGATATCTCTTTAAAATTGCCCGGCCACCTAGGTTCACGAGCAGCAGAACTCACAGCCAAAGCGTATGTAATTCAGCACCCCGACTCTTTTCCAACTGAGGGCAGTAGAGCGGAGCTGCTGATTGGCTGTTGCAGGGAAAATTTGCATAAATGCATTGCGGTCACCGTATCTTGAAGGTGGTTTGTGGAGGAGTTGTTGTCAAGTGACAGTTAAACCCGAAACACTTCTTCAGTGTTTCCCTCCCTACCTCCTCCTCTAACCAAAAAAAAAAGACAATCACTGTACCGATCCCAGCCGAGTAAAGATCAAGAGGGAGACTCGAGGGCAGGTAGAAGTAGAAAGAAGTTGAACTGTGACGTCACAGCCTGCAGTGAAAGAGCGCGAGAGCGGCGGGGACACAGGATAAAAGAGCGCGAGGAGAGCGGCGGGGACACAGGATAAAAGAGAGCGAGGAGAGTGGCAGAGACTCAGTGAAAGAGCGCGAGGAGAGTGGCGGGGACAAAGCTGCCGGAGAAGCGGCCTTCAGATTTTCGGCGGGAACAGTGGCCAGAAGTCTGTCGGGAAGGTAAGTTTTCCTCTTTAAAAACTTTTAAAACTTACCTTGAAGAGTTGGGATAAAAGGTTCTTTTTCGGAATGGCAACCGGTGACGAGTGGTGTCCCGCAGGGTTCAGTGTTGGGGCCACAGCTGTTCTCTTTATATATTAACGATCTAGATGACGGGACTGGGGGCATTCTGGCTAAGTTTGCCGATGATACAAAGATAGGTGGAGGGGCAGGTAGTATGGAGGAGGTGGGGAGGCTGCAGAAAGATTTAGACAGTTTAGGAGAGTGGTCCAAGAAATGGCTGATGAAATTCAACGTGGGCAAGTGCGAGGTCTTGCACTTTGGAAAAAAGAATAGAGGCATGGACTATTTTCTAAACGGTGACAAAATTCATAATGCTGAAGTGCAAAGGGACTTGGGAGTCCCAGTCCAGGATTCTTTAAAGGTAAACTTGCAGGTTGAGTCCGTAATTAAGAAAGCAAATGCAATGTTGTCATTTATCTCAAGAGGCTTGGAATATAAAAGCAGGTATGTACTTCTGAAGCTTTATAAAGCATTAGTTAGGCCCCATTTAGAATACTGTGAGCAATTTTGGGCCCCACACCTCAGGAAGGACATACTGGCTCTGGAGCGGGTCCAGCGGAGATTCACACGGATGATCCCAGGAATGGTAGGCCTAACATACGATGAACGTCTAAGGATCCTGGGATTATATTCATTGGAGTTTAGGAGGTTGAGGGGAGATCTAATAGAAACTTACAAGATAATGAATGGCTTAGATAGGGTGAACGTAGGGAAGTTGTTTCCATTAGCAGGGGAGACTAGGACCCGGGGGCACAGCCTTAGAATAAAAGGGAGTCACTTGAGAACAGAGATGAGGAGAAATTTCTTCAGCCAGACAGTGGTGGGTCTGTGTAATTCATTGCCACAGAGGGCGGTGGAGGCCGGGACGTTGAGTGTCTTTAAGACAGAGGTTGATAAATTCTTGATTTCGCGAGGAATTAAGGGCTATGGAGAGAGAGCGGGTAAATGGAGTTGAAATCAGCCATGATTGAATGGTGGAGTGGACTCGATGGGCCGAATGGCCTTACTTCTGCTCCTATGTCGTATGGTCTTATGCCATCTTTAATCAATACTGCCACTTCCATCTACTTTTCTTCCTTTCTTGGCTCACCTAATGCCCATTCCTGCCCTTCTTTGAGCTGGGTCTCTGTTAGAGCACTAATATCACATTAACCCTAATTTTCCCCCTTACTCTGACCCCATCTCATGACTGAATATTGCCTACTCTAATTCTTTCAAACTCTCAAAGTATTCCATTTATTTCGATATTACTCTCAGATATATCCTCCTTTTTGTTAATATCTCCTTAATTCCTACTGCCACTGTTCCTCCCTACTCTGAATTTCCCTTCAGGTTCCCAGCACCCGGCCAATCTAATTTAACCCTCCCCAATAGCACTATCAAACCTCCCCAGGAGGACATTCGTCCCAGTCCTGTTAAGGTGTAACCCGTCCTTACTGTACAGCTACCATCTGCCCCAGAGCTGATCCCAATGCCTCAGAAATCTAAAGCACTCCCTCCGACTCCCTTTCTCCAACCACGTGTTGAACTGCTCAATCTTCCTATCCTTAATGTCACCAGCACGCGGCACTGGGAGTAATCCTGAGGTGACTGCTTGAGGTCTTGCTTTTTAATTCCCCTCCGAACTTCCTAAAATCTACTTTCAGGATATCACCCCGTTTCCTACCTATGTCATTGGTCCCAAAGTGGACCCCCCTCCAAAATAATGTCCCACAGCTGCTCTGTGATATCCTTGACCCTGGTGTCAGGGAGGGAACGTATTATCCTGGAGTAACATCTACGGGCATAGAAACTGTCTGCTCCCCTAACTGTGGAATCTCCTATCATTATTGCACTTTCGCTCTTCCTCCTCCCCTCCTGTACAACTACCGCTACCCATGATACCATCATCCTAGTTCTTACTACAATCCTCTGAGCAACCATCTCGTTCACCAGTAACCGAAATAGAGAAGACAGTAGAGAGCAAGATAGCCTCCAGGGATTGCCTGCGCCACCTGTCTGTTTTTCTTAGATGCCCAGGCAATGACCTGCTCCCTCTCTGAATGCGTATTCCTCAGCCTTGTGAATGCACCACTGTGACTCTGGCCATTCTCGAGTTTCTCATCTAGGGGCTCAGGTTTCTGCAGCCGGTGACTCTTGCTGCAGATGTAAGGGCACTTTGTGCCTGTACAACTTCTCACAGGCCGCAGGATGCACATTCTACATGGCTGAACTGCATTGACACACCTTGACTTGGTGTAAAATATTTACACCAGTATGGCAATATAACCCACCCGTCACTTACCAATCATCTCACTTGCCTTTGCAGAGTCCTAAAAGGCTTATACTTACAAACCAATCGATTTACGGGACTCCTGTGACGTCATGTTTCGATTTTATCTGTAAACGCTCAACTCGCTCTCTGAACTCCCACTGCTTCATGCACTTCCCCGGTAGCCAATCCAGAGCCAGCTACTGAAGGTAGAGGAAAGGTAGAAAATGAAAGGATCACCTCCCCATCTTCACCAAACCTCACTCCAACTTAAGCACTCTAATGCACACATTGCAGCCTTCCACTGCAGACTAAACAGTCAGACAGCTACTCAGTCAAACTACTTCTTAAGCAAAAACAGTCGGCACCAAGAGGTTGGAAATGCTGGAGACCAATTAGACGGCATCTAGATGACCCACAGGTGGAGGCGTATGGTGATGGTGGTGGTGGTGGTGGTGGTGGGGGGGGGGGGGGGGGGGGGGGGGATCGTCTTCGTTTTGTACTGACGGAATAAATTTATCTCAACTGTTCTGTGTGTTCAATTTACTTTCAAATAAACTGGATTTTTGATTAGTACCAGATTTATTTCAAAATGTGTTTGTTGAGTGCATCTTTGGAGAGATTAAAGAAGCACAACAAGTATGCACCACAGGGCTGCATTATTATAGGAGCAGATCCAGAGCAGTGTGAGCTGTCTGCCATCAAGATAAGAGGCTCAGGTTGGTTATAAGAGTGATGCACATGAGAGGTATGTATGAATCTCAAATTTATAACAAGGACATTGCTATACCAATTATCGCATGATTCACCGACCATGAACTTCTGCAGCATCTCCTGGCCATATTATGCCAGTCATTCCTGCACATAATAACCACTATCTCACTGTCCACAGATCAACAACTGCAGCCATTCACTCTATCAACAGTCCCATATGGTCCACCACAAATGAAGCAGGGGAATAAAACATATGCAAGATTCTTGTTTCAAAGTGGCCATGCAGGGCCCAGCGACTGACCCTTTCAGCATTGGTGGCAATGAGGCAAGCATTCGCACACAGCACCAATTCTGAATATTGTGATTCTATCTTTGAAAGTTTCTATTTCTGTTTAATTACTAGTAATTATGATGATTTTGCTGAAATCGCTATTGAATTGCCTGTGTGTTTTATTCACAGTATGGCAGAGAGGTGGGAAAGGCTTTGTTTAATTTTCTCCTCCCCACCGTAGAAAGTGAAAATGAAGCTGGCAGCATGTCACCACCACCACACTGCTGAAGAACATCTGAAACAGCCACGGTCCTCCATGCTGGACACTTTGTCCTCTTGCAGCTGAACAGATTTTAGCAAGTGCAGGAGGAGCCTGACACACTTTTACCCGGCTTCGATATTCTTTTGATTGAGTGAGGTGTGATTTGCCCAGGTAACAGGTGCTATTTGCACAACACACTGAACATACCTCAGTCACCAGGACAGAACTCCTTAAAAGCAAAAAACAAAACCCTCAAAATCTGGCAAATACATTTACTCGCATCATAATACAATACAAGTAAAATGAGCGGTGTAAATTTCCAGGGAGTAAGGGCCCAGCTTCAGAAGTACATCCCTGTTCTTATATTCTATGCGTCTCGACATGAATGGTAACACTGCATTTGCCTTCCTAACTGCCGACTGAACCTGCACGTTAATCTGAAGAGAACCTTGAACGAAAACTACAAAGTCCCTTTGTGTTTATTTCCTCAGCATTTCCCCCTTTACAAAATAGTCTATGCCTCCAATATTCCTACCAGACCTGACATTGTATTCCATCTGCCACTTCATTGCCCACTCTCTTAGCCTATCCAAATCCTTCTGCAGCCGCCCTCCTTCCTCAATGCTACCTGTCCCTCTACATATCTTTGTATCATCTGCAAACTTAGCATCAGTGCCCTCAGTTCCTTCTTCCAGATCATTCATGTACATTGTGAAAAGTTGTGGTCTGTAGCCATCTGGGATGGCCACGTCCCGATTACAAAATGGACACCCGCAAAGAATGCAGGGAAAATTGGACAATGCTAAGACACAAGCAGGTGCAAGCTCTATCTGTTGATTAGAACCTTAAACTCTCAGACAGGACAGAAACTACCAAACAATCTACATACTAATGAGCCACCTCCGGGGACAAAAGGGAAACATTTAGATACACAATGTTAGGACAGACTCCCCGGCGCCATAAGAAGCTAAGACAAAGCAGACTGACAGTCACCAGGACACGCCCAGTGATCAGGGAACCACCCCTCTATTGGAGGAAAATCGATACAGATGATTGGGAAAGACCCAATTAGTTGAGGCCAAGTTCAAGGCCCGCCCAAAAGCGTGCAAAGCCCCTTTTCCGTATAAAAGGTATCCCCCAAGGGAGAAACGCCCTCCTTTGGCTTTGGCTCTCACCGAAGAGAGACCAGCCTAGCAGCTGCACCAGACCAAGTAAGTCCCAAGTCAACGCACGCTACGAGATAGACGCTCCTAGTTGCTACCCTGTAAACAGCTCAACCCAGCAACCTCAGAACCGAGCAACGGCCATTGTTCCTCTGACTGAGTGGGCGCCCGAAGCTAAGTATAGGCCTTAGTAATAGTGGTAGTTTAGTTTGTAGAGTTTATGCATGATTGGATTTGACTGTGTGTAAATAAATGAGCATTGCTTTTGAACTTACTAACTGGTGTATCGAGTCATTGATCAGTATTCGGTTCTGAACCTTGTGACGATGTCGAAAGATACCTGGCGACTCTTAAGCAAATGTGATTAAACAGAACCAAATTAAGAGCCAACCAAAAGTTAGCAACAGGTCCCAACACCGACCTCTGAGGACTAGTCACCTGCTGTCATTCTGAAAAAGATTCTTTTATCCCCATACTCCTTATACCATCTGCTAATGGGTACATATTTTCACCACCTTATATCAACCGGTCATACTCTTATACACCTCTGTCAAATCGTCCTCAATCTCCTTCGCTCCAAGAACAACCACACCACAGGTTCTCCAACCTAACCTTGTAGCTAAAATCCATCAGTCCTGGCCTCATTTTGGTAAATCGCCTCTGCACCCTTACATCCTTCCCAAAGTGCCAGAACTGGTGCAATACTCCCGTTGTGTCCTAACCAGAGCTTTGTAAAGGTTTAGCATAACACCCGCACTATTGTACCTAATGCATCCATTTATGAAGCCCAAGAATCCTGGGTGGCACGGTGGCACAGAGGATAACATCGCTGCCTCACAGCACCAGGGAGCCAGGCTCAAATCCGGCTTTGGGTGATTTTCTGTGTTGAGTTTGCACCTTCTCCCCGTGTCTCCGGTTTCCTGCCACAGTCCAAAGATGTGTAGATTAGGTGGATTGGTCATGCTAAATTGCCCCGTAGTATCCAGGGATGTGCGGGTTAGATTACTGGGATAGGGCGGGGTGGATGTGCGAGTGGACCTGGTACGGTGCTCTTTCAGTGGATCGGTGCAAACCCGGTGGGCCGAATGGCCTCCTTCCGTACTGTAGGAATTCTATGATAGACTTTGTTAATCGCTCTCTCAATATGTACTGCCACCTTCAAAGATCGATGCACATCTGGTGTAGTGTGTACTGGTCTCCTTGTTTAAGCAAAGATGTAATTGTGTTGGAAGCAGTTCAGAGAAGGTTTACTGGACTAATATCAGGAATAGGAATAATAGGGGCTGGTTTAGCACAGTGGGTTAAACAGCTGGCTTGTAATGCAGAACAAGGCAGCATCGTGGGTACAATTCCCGTATCGGCCTGTCTGAACAAGCGCCAGAATGTGGTGACTAGGGGCTTTTCAAAGTAACTCCATTGAAGCCTACTTGTGACAATAAGTGATTATTATTATTAATAGGATGTACTGAGGGAAGGTTAGAGAAGTTAGGTTTATATCTGCTAGAGTTTAGAAGAGTATGAGGCAACTTGATCAAAGCCTTTTACCATCCTGTGGGATCTTGACAGGGTCAATGTGGGAGAATGTAGAACTCGTGGCCATGGTTTAAAAATAAAGGGTCACTTATTTAAGACAGAGGTGAGAGTTGTTTTCTCTCAGAGGGTCCTGCACCTCTGGAACGTTCTTCCTCGAAAGGCAGTGCAAGCAGAGCCTTCGAATATTTTTAAGGCTGAGCTAGATATTGTTTTATTTATTTGTATGGGATGTGGGCTTCGCCGCCTAAGCAGGCTTTATTGCCCATCTCTAATTGCCTCTGCAGTCCATGTGGTGTATGTACACCCACTGTGCTGTTAGGGAGGGAGGATTTTGGCCCAGGATTTTGATTAACAAGGGGGTGAAGCGTAGGTAAGAATGTGAAGCTAAGGTTACAATCAGATCAGCCATGATCTGATGGAATGATAAGAATAATAATCTTTATTAGTGTCACAAGTAGACTTACCTTCACACTGCAATGAAGCTACTGTGAAAAGAGCAGGGTCATGGGGCCGATTGATTGATTGATATTTATTGTCACATGTACCGAAGTACAGTGAAAAGTATTTTTCTGCGGCCAAGGGAACGTACACAGTACGTACATAGTAGACAGTACATACGTAGTGGACAAAAGAATAATCGACAAAGTACATTAACAATGGTACATCAACAAATAGTGATTGGTTACAGTGCGGAACAAGGGGCCAAACAAGAGCAGCGTAGGGCGTTGTGAATAGTGTTCTTACAGGAAACAGATCAGTCCGAGGGGGAGTCGATGAGGAGTCTTGTAGCTGTGGGGAAGAAGCTGTTCCCATGTCAGGATGTGCGAGTCTTCAGACTTCTGTACCTTCTGCCTGATGGAAGGGTCTGGAAGAGGGCAAAGCTTGGGTGTGAGGGGTCTCTGACAATGCTGCCTGCCTTTCTGAGGCGAGTGCCAACTCCTGATTCCTATGTCTGGAACCCCAGGTCCCTCTGACACTGCACAATCTTTAGAACTGAGTCATTAATTCAATATTGCCTCTCCCTATCACTGCCACCAAAATGCATCACCTGACTTCTCTGTATTAAATTCCATCTGTCATTTATCGTCCCATTCTACCAACCTATGTCTGTCCTGTTGCATTCAATTGGTATCATCCTCGCTATCAGCAACACCTCCTCTAACTCTGCATTCTAGCATCCAAAATCATTTACACAAATCAATAAAAACATGTTCCTGGCATTGAGCCATGGCAAACGCCACTGCTTACCATCCTCCAGTCCGAAAAAGAATCAATCACCACGACAACAGCTCATTTATAGAGCACCTTATTGGATGTCCCAACATACTTCATACATGTTTTTTTCCTTTACACCCCCCCCCCTCACTAACCGGCCCCCTCTCCATTGCCCCCCCCTCACTAACTGGCCCCTCTCCATTGCCGCTCCCTCCTCACTAACTGGCCCCTCTCCATTGCCCCCCCCTCACTAACCGGCCCCCTCTCTATTGCCCCCCCTCACTAACCAGCCCACTCTCATTGCCCTCCCCCTCACTAACAGGCCCCACTCCATTGCCCCCCCCTCACTAACTGGCCCCTCTCCATTGCCCCTCCCTCCTCACTAACTGGCCCCTCTCCATTGCCCACCCCTCCTCACTAACCGGCCCCCTCTCCATTGCCACCCCCTCACTAACCGGAACCCTCTCCATTGCGTCCCCCTCACTAACCGGCCCCCTCTGCATTGCCCCCCCCTCACTAACCAGCCCCCTCTCCATTGCCCCCCCCCCCTCACAAACCGGCCCCCGCTCCATTGCTTCCCCGGCTCACTAACGGGCCCCCTCTCCATTGCCCCTCCCTCCTCACTAACTGGCCCCCTTTCCATTGCCCCCCCTCACTAACCGGCCCCTCTCCATTGCCCCTCCCTCCTCACTAACCGGCCCACTCTCCATTGCCCCCCCCTCACTAACCGGCCCCCTCTCTATTGCCCCCCCCCCACTAACCAGCCCACTCTCATTGCCCTCCCCCTCACTAACCGGCTCCCTCTCCATTGCGCCCCCTCACTAACCGGCCCTCTCTCCATTGCGCCCCCTCACTAACCGGCCCTCTCTCCATTGACCCCCCCTCACTAACTGGCCCCCTTTCCATTGCCCCCCCCTCACTAACTGGCCCCTCTCCATTGCCCCTCCCTCCTCACTAACTGGCCCCCTTTCCATTGCCCCCCCTCACTAACAGGCCCCACTCCATTGCCCCCCCTCACTAACCGGTCCCTCTCCATTGCCCCTTCCTCCCCCTCACTAACCGGCCCCCTCTCAATTGCCCCTCCCTCCTCACTAACCGGTCCCCTCTCCATTGCCCCTCCCCCCTCACTAACCGGCCCTCTCCATTGCCCCCCCCTCACTAACAGGCCCCACTCCATTGCCCCCCTCCCCCCACTAACCGGCCCCCTCTCTATTGCCCCCCCCTCACTAACCAGCCCACTCTCATTGCCTCTCCCTCCTCACTAACTGGCCCCCTTTCCATTGCCCCCCCTCACTAACAGGCCCCACTCCATTGCCCCCCCCTCACTAACCGGTCCCTCTCCATTGCCCCTTCCTCCCCCTCACTAACCGGCCCCCTCTCAATTGCCCCTCCCTCCTCACTAACCGGCCCCCTCTCCATTGCCCCTCCCCCCTCACTAACCGGCCCCCTCTCCATTGCCCCCCCCTCACTAACAGGCCCCACTCCATTGCCCCCCCCCCCTCACAAACCGGCCCCCGCTCCATTGCTTCCCCGGCTCACTAACGGGCCCCCTCTCCATTGCCCCTCCCTCCTCACTAACTGGCTCCCTTTCCATTGCCCCCCCTCACTAACTGGCCCCTCTCCATTGCCCCTCCCTCCTCACTAACTGGCCCCTCTCCATTGCCCACCCCTCCTCACTAACCGGCCCCCTCTCCATTGCCCCCCCCTCACTAACCGGAACCCTCTCCATTGCGTCCCCCTCACTAACCGGCCCCCTCTGCATTGCCCCCCCTCACTAACCAGCCCCCTCTCCATTGCCCCCCCCCTCACAAACCGGCCCCCGCTCCATTGCTTCCCCGGCTCACTAACGGGCCCCCTCTCCATTGCCCCTCCCTCCTCACTAACTGGCCCCCTTTCCATTGCCCCCCCTCACTAACCGGCCCCTCTCCATTGCCCCTCCCTCCTCACTAACCGGCCCACTCTCCATTGCCCCCCCCCCTCACTAACCGGCCCCCTCTCTATTGCCCCCCCCCCCCACTAACCAGCCCACTCTCATTGCCCTCCCCCTCACTAACCGGCTCCCTCTCCATTGCGCCCCCTCACTAACCGGCCCTCTCTCCATTGCCCCCCCCTCACTAACTGGCCCCCTTTCCATTGCCCCCCCCTCACTAACTGGCCCCTCTCCATTGCCCCTCCCTCCTCACTAACTGGCCCCCTTTCCATTGCCCCCCCCTCACTAACAGGCCCCACTCCATTGCCCCCCCCTCACTAACCGGTCCCTCTCCATTGCCCCTTCCTCCCCCTCACTAACCGGCCCCCTCTCAATTGCCCCTCCCTCCTCACTGACCGGCCCCCTCTCCATTGCCCCTCCCCCCTCACTAACCGGCCCTCTCCATTGCCCCCCCCTCACTAACAGGCCCCACTCCATTGCCCCCCTCCCCCCACTAACCGGCCCCCTCTCTATTGCCCCCCCCCTCACTAACCAGCCCACTCTCATTGCCCCTCCCTCCTCACTAACTGGCCCCCTTTCCATTGCCCCCCCTCACTAACAGGCCCCACTCCATTGCCCCCCCCTCACTAACCGGTCCCTCTCCATTGCCCCTTCCTCCCCCTCACTAACCGGCCCCCTCTCAATTGCCCCTCCCTCCTCACTAACCGGCCCCCTCTCCATTGCCCCTCCCCCCTCACTAACCGGCCCCCTCTCCATTGCCCCCCCCTCACTAACAGGCCCCACTCCATTGCCCCCCCCCCTCACAAACCGGCCCCCGCTCCATTGCTTCCCCGGCTCACTAACGGGCCCCCTCTCCATTGCCCCTCCCTCCTCACTAACTGGCCCCCTTTCCATTGCCCCCCCTCACTAACTGGCCCCTCTCCATTGCCCCTCCCTCCTCACTAACCGGCCCACTCTCCATTGCCCCCCCACTCACTAACCGGCCCCCACTCTATTGCCCCCCCCCCACTAACCAGCCCACTCTCATTGCCCTCCCCCTCACTAACCGGCTCCCTCTCCATTGCGCCCCCTCACTAACCGGCCCTCTCTCCATTGCCCCCCCCTCACTAACTGGCCCCCTTTCCATTGCCCCCCCCTCACTAACTGGCCCCTCTCCATTGCCCCTCCCTCCTCACTAACTGGCCCCCTTTCCATTGCCCCCCCTCACTAACAGGCCCCACTCCATTGCCCCCCCTCACTAACCGGTCCCTCTCCATTGCCCCTTCCTCCCCCTCACTAACCGGCCCCCTCTCAATTGCCCCTCCCTCCTCACTAACCGGCCCCCTCTCCATTGCCCCTCCCCCCTCACTAACCGGATCCCCTCTCCATTGCCCCCCCCTCACTAACAGGCCCCACTCCATTGCCCCCCTCCCCCCACTAACCGGCCCCCTCTCTATTGCCCCCCCCCCCTCACTAACCAGCCCACTCTCATTGCCCCCCCCTCACTAACCGGCTCCCTCTCCATTGCGCCCCCCCTCACTAACCGGCCCCCTCTCCATTGCCCACCCCCCCTCACTAACCGGAACCCTCTCCATTGCGCCCCCCTCACTAAACTGCCCCCTCTCCATTGCCCCCCCCTCACTGACCGGCCCCCTCTCCATTGCCTCCCCTCCTCACTAACCGGCCCCCTCTGCATTGCCCCCCCCTCACTAACCGGCCCCCTCTCCATTGCCCTCCCTCCCCCTCACAAACCGGCCCCCTCTCCATTGCCCTCCTCCCCCCTCACAAACCGGCCCCCGCTCCATTGCTTCCCCCGCTCACTAACGGGCCCCCTCTCCATTGCCCCTCCCTCCTCACTAACAGGCCCCACTCCATTGCCCCCCCCCTCACTAACTGGCCCCTCTCCATTGTCCCTCCCTCGTCACTAACCGGCCCCTCTGCATTCCCCCCCCCTCACTAACTGGCCCCTCTCCATTGCCCCTCCCTGCTCACTAACTGGCCCCATTTCCATTGCCCCCCCCTCACTAACCGGCCCCTCTCCATTGCCCCTCCCTCCTCACTAACCGGCCCACTCTCCATTGCCCCCCCCCCCTCACTAACCGGCCCCCTCTCTATTGCCCGCCCCCTCACTAACCAGCCCACTCTCATTGCCCTCCCCCTCACTAACCGGCTCCCTCCCCATTGCGCCCCCTCACTCACCGGCCCCCTCTCCATTGCCCCCCCCTCACTAACTGGCCCCTTCCATTGCCCCTCCCTCCTCACTAACTGGCCCCCTTTCCATTGCCCCCCCCGTCACTAACCGGCCCCAACTCCGTTGCCCCTGCCTCCTCACTAACCGGCCCACTCTCCATTGCCCCCCCCTCACTAACCGGCCCCCTCTCTATTGCCCCCCCCTCACTAACCAGCCCACTCTCATTGCCCTCCCCCTCACTAACCGGGCCCCTCTCCATTGCCCCCCCCCTCACTAATCGGTCCCTCTCCATTGCCCTCCCCCTCACTAACCGGTCCCTCTCCATTGCCCCCCCCTCACTAATCGGTCCCTCTCCATTGCCCTCCCCCTCACTAACCGGTCCCTCTCCATTGCCCCCCCCCTCACTAACCGGGCCCCTCTCCATTGCCCCCCCCCCTCACTAACCGGTCCCTCTCCATTGCCCCCCCCTCTCACTAACCGGTCCCTCTCCATTGCCCTCCCCCTCACTAACCGTCCCCCTCTCCATTGCCCCCCCCCCATCTCCTCGTTTCTACCCTTTGGTCCACTAGCTCGACGCCGAGGCCGCGGTTCTGGGTGTGGCAGCGAACCGGCCGGGCAACCTGCGAAAAGCCTCGGCTCCCGGCACCGCGGGAACGAGCCCTCTGCCTCCCGCCTTCCCCACAGCCCGGGCGCGGCCCTCACCTCAACATGCTTAATACATAACAAAGTCTGACACTGAGCAACATGTGGAGACATTAGGTCAGATAAAGCTTGGTCAAAGAGGTAGGTTTGAAGAAGTGTCTCAATGGAACAAAGCGAGGTCAAGAGCAGAGGTGACTTTTAAATGAGCATAGCATATGATATATAGATTTTCGATAAAGTCGGCATAGTCCCAGTTGACCATAGACTACTTTCCCCTCTGAGGGGGAGAGCTGACTGGTGGTGATTTAACCTGAGGGTCACCACACCTCAGGCGAGGGACAAGGTTGAGAAGGCCTTCATGAGGGTCCTTCATGAATAACCTCAGCCGGTACGGGAATTGAATCCGCGCTGCTGGCCTCGCTCCATCACGAATCAGCTGTCCAGCCCAGTGAGCTAAACCGGTCCCCAAGCAGCACGCTTGTTCAATTCCCGCACCAGCTGTGGCAGCAATGGTAACAGAAACTGGGAGGGTGGAGGGAATGTGAGCAAGGGGATCGACCGAAGTAAGCAATAGGAAAGCAGCAGCAGATTGTCACATTTCCACCTGAATACAGCACAACAGATACTGGGCTGGATTCTCCGCCCCGACCCGCCAGCGGGAGTCTCCGCTACGCCGGCCAGTCAATGGGATTTCCAATTGTGGGGCAGCCCCACACCGTCGGGAAATCCCCGGGGGCCGGCAAAGCGGAGAATCCCACCCACTATCTCCCAGCCAAAAGGGAAGGGTAGACAAAGGGAGCGAGAGAGAGAGAGTCAGAGAGAGGCAGCAACAAGGAGACCACTGAGGCAACCACATTAGGGACCAAATTCTCCAACTCAGTACAATGTCACAGGGGATCAATTATTAACTCATCGAAAGTTTTAATCTGTGCATACTTCCTGTCACTTTTATCCTCCTAAATTCTCACTTCCCCATTTAGAACTGAAATTGGCTATGTAAACTAATCACACTGCAATTACACCCCCAGAAATGGAGGAACTGCAGCACCTCCACGCTCCACAGGGTGTAATTACAGTGCAGAGGCAGCTTTCATTATCAATTCCCCCATGTCCATCTTCAATGTAAATTTGTAAAAATGAGAAGAGAATGTATGATCTTAAAATGGGACATGATCATAACTGCTGCCTTGTTTAATTTCCCCACCTTCAAATCCGACTTCATAAGAGTATAAAAAATAGAATAAGGAGTAAGACATCTGGCTCCTTGAGCCTGCTGCATTATTCAACAATGTGGCTGATCATCTACCTCAATTTCTACCCCACCCCCCTCATTCTCTATACCCATCAAAATCATCGAAAGCCTTTAACTAACACATCAACTGTGGTATGTACAAAATCTCTCGAGAACTGATGCTGAAATCTACATATATTTGTACAGTCCATAGACATTGCATGAAATAAAAGCGGATCTAAAAATCAGCCTTCGCGCAAAAACACACATACTCACTGAAAACAAAGTGACGCCCAACTGTAAAAATAATATTAATAATAATAATCGCTTATTGTCACAAGTAGGTTTCAATGAAGTTACTGTGAAAAGCCCCTAGTCGCCACATTCCGGAGCCTGTTCGGGGAGGCCGGTACGGGAATTGAACCCGCGCTGCTGGCCTTGTTCTGCATTACAAGCCAGCTGTTTAGCCCACTGTGCTAAACCAGCACAGAAGCCAGAGTGAAGACACCAGCTCTCCAGAGACCGGGATTCCATTCACGCTTGGGTCACTGTCTGTGTGGAGTCTGCACATTCTCCCCGTGTCTGCGTGGGTTTCCTCCGGGTGCTCCGGTTTCCTCCCACAAGTCCCAAAAGTCACGCAGCAGGAGTTTGTCGAATAAAGTTATTAATAATAATAATAATAATCTGTATGGTCACAAGTAGGCTTACATTGGCTTCCGGTGACGGCGGGTGGGAGGCGGCCGCACAATGGACGGCTCCCGTTCGGGAACGGCATTTTCGGGGCTTTACGCCCGGCCCCAGGGTCCACGGAGGCAGCAAAAGCAGGGAGAAGGCACAGAGGAGGCAGAGTGAAGGCACAGTAAGAAAATAAAAATGTCGAGGGTGAGTAAAAAAACGGCCGTAAAAAAACAGCTGAAGGTCCATCGGGGAGTGGAAAGGTCACCACGTGGTCACCGAGGAAAATGGAGGCTGGAGCACGAGGGGAGGCCGCACTGCTTACGATTGAAGAAATATCTAAGGTGATGGCTGCGGAATTCGAAAGGCAGTTTACAAAATACATGGATACAATGAGGAAGGAGATGAGAGAGGTTTTGAGTGTGTTGGTGGAGGAGGCAATTTCCCCGGTGACGACGGCGGTGGCGAGCGCCGTGGCGGAGATGCGGGAGCAAAGGGAGGCGCTGAAGTAAGTGGAGGAGACATTATTGCAGCACGGTGATCAACTTGCCTCGATGGGTAAGGAGATGTGGAAGGTGATGGAGATTAACAAGGATCTGCGAGGAAAAATGGAAGACCTGGAAAACAGATCCAGGCGACAGAATTTGAGGGTTGTGGGGCTGCCTGAAGGAGTTGAAGGACCGAGGCCGACTGAGTATTTTGCCGCGATGCTGGTGAAACTATTGGGGGAGGGGGAGGATCCCTCCCAATATGAGCTGGATCGGGCTCACCGGTCGTGGAGGCCTGTACCAAAGGCGAGTGAGCCGCCAAGGGTAGTGACTCTGTGCTTCCGTAGGTACAGTGCGAAGGAGAAGGTCCTGTGCTGGGCCAAGCAGAAGCGGGTGGTGCAGTGGGCTGGAGCTGGTGGTGCAGTGGGCTGGAGCTGGTATCCATGTATACCAGGACTTTACGGTGGAGCTTGCGAGGAGGCGGGCTGCCTTCAACCGGGTGAAGAGGGCACTGTACATTAGCAAGGTGCAGTGCTGTATTGTATATCCAGCGGAGCTGAGGGTGACTTACAAGCTCAAGGACTTTTATTTTGGAACGGCGGAAGCAGCGGAGGAGTTTGCGAAGGCAGAAGGACTGTGGCAGAACTGACAAATTGATGAATGGCCATGTGCCGATGTAACCTCATGACTATTTTCTTTTTTGTTTCACTGCGCGTGGGTGTATGGGCTAAAGGAGCCAATGTTGTATATATTTGGACAAGGGAAGTGATGGGACTTTCACTCGAAATGAGGGCTCTTTGGGGTGTAGGTGGATATGCGGGGTTTGTGTGCTAAAAGGGGATCTTTGGGCTTTCCTAGGGCCAGGCAAGGGGGAAAGGGACCCGGGCGGGGGCCTCCACGCTGGCCGGTTTAAGCCGGCTAGTGAACGGGAGGTGGGGGGAGAGGCTGCGGCCATCGGAGCCTGGCAGAACAGGGTCCGAGTGGTCTAGCCGGGGTGGAAAGTTGGGGGGAAGGAACCGAGGTTGGGGGGAGGAGTTTTACAGGAGGTAGTGGACGGGAGGAGTTGGAGAGGTGGAGAGGGGGTGGGGGGTGTTTACAACTCTTGGGTATCATTTACGGTACTCTTTCAGAGGTTGGAGGGCGCTGAGTGTGTTAATGGTGACCATGGGCGGTCCCGGACTCCTTTTTCTTTTTCTCCTTTGTTTTTTGTTTCCACCGTGGGAGGGTTTGTTTTATTGGATGCATATGTTGACAGGTGGGCCGTTGTTTGGGGTGGTGGGAGGATGGGATCGTTGTTATTGTTAAAGGGATTGATTTTGTATTTGTTACCATTTACTGTCTGTGGGTGGGGTGTTAAATTTGAAGGAAAATGTGAAAATGGAGAATAAAAACATTTTTTTAAAAAAGTAGGCTTACATTAACACTGCAATGAAGTTACTGTGAAAAGCCCCTTATTTAATGCAGTCAGGGAAAAGGGAAGCGGGTAAATGACTGGTGGATATTTTTGATGCACTATCAATTACCACAAAGATGGGAGTAGTGGAATAATCGAGGCTTTATTGAGCAAAGATGTTGTGCCTCCTGTAGCTGGAACCAGAATGGCTGCAGCACCGGCGAGCACACACTTTTATACTCCGCCTACTGGGCGGAGCCAGCAGGCAGGGATTTACCCATGTACCTCTAGTATATGTGTCTTACCGTAATACATATAATACAGCTAGTGGAGACGACCACAATTTTGCTCATGTATCTTTTAAAACTCAGGTAATTTAGGAATAATTGTAAGATCTTTACTAATATTAATCTTTATTGTCACAAGTAGGCTTACATTATCATTTCAATGAAGTTACTGTGAAAATCCCCTAGTCGTCACACTCCAGCGCCTGTTCAAGGTAGTCCTTGTTCACGATTCTCTTAAGGTTAACGTGCAGGTTCAGTCGGCAGTTAGGAAGGCAAGTGCAATCTTAGCGTTCATGGCGAGAAGGCTAGAATACAAGACCAGGGATGTACTTCTGAGGCTGTATAAGGCTCTGGACAGAACCCATTTGGAGTATTGTGAGCAGTTTTGGGCCCTGTATCTAAGGAAGGATGTGCTGGCCTTGGAAAGGGTCCAGAGGAGGTTCACAAGAATGATCCCTGGAATGAAGAACTTGTATGAGGAACGGATGAGGACTCTGGGTCTGTACTTCTTGGAGTTTAGAAGGATGAGGGGGGATCTTACTGAAACCTACAGGATACTGCGAGGCCTGGATAGAGTGGACGTGGAGAGGATGTTTCTACTTGTAGGAAAAACTAGAAGCAGAGGACACAATCTCAAACTAAAGGTACGATCTTTTAAAACAGAGATGAGGAGGAATTTTTTCAGCCAGAAGGTGGTGAATCTGTGGAACTCTTTGCCGCAGAAGGCTGTGGAGGACAAATCACTGAGTGTCTTTAAGGCAGAGATAGATAGGTTCTTGATTAATAAGGGGATCAGGGGTTATGGGGAGAAGGCAGGAGAATGGGGATGAGAAAAATATCAGCCATGATTGAATGGCGGAGCAGACGTGATGGGCCGAGTGGCCTAATTCTGCTCCTGTGTCTTATGGTCTACACTGAGGGTGAATTCAGAATGTCCAATTCACCTAAAAGTGTCTTTCGGGATTTGTGGGAGGAAACCGGAGCACCCGGAGGAAACCCATGCAGACACGGGGAGAACGTGCAGACTCCACACAGACAGTGGCCCAAGCCGGAAATCGAACCCAAGACCCTGGCGCTGTGAAGCACCAATACTAACCACTGTCTACTATGCCACCCATTAGAACTCATTAGCAATAGTAAGATTTATTAGCAATGTATTAGATTTAGATTTATTGTCACGTATACCGAGGTACTGTGAAAAGCAGTGTCCTGTATACAGTCCAGGCAGATCGCTCCATACACGAAAACATCGAACATACGATAAATACATGAGGATACATAATGAAAATACATAAACATAGACAGAGAGTGAGGTACACGGTATATAGCGCTACAACTGCAGAGAAGATGCGTAGAGAGGTTAGTTCAGAGCCTAAGAGGATCATTCAGGAATCTGGTAACAGCGGGGAAGAAGCTGTTTTTGAATCTGTTAGTGAGTGTTCTCAGACTTTTGTATTTCCTGCCTGATGGTAGAGGTTGGAAGAGAGAATAACTCGGGTGGGAGGGGTCTCGGATTATGCTGTCCACTTTCCCCAGGCAGCGGGAGGTGTAGACACGGGTCAATGGATGGGAGGCAGGTTTGTGTTATGGACTGGGCTGTGTCCACGACTCTCTGTAGTTTCTCACAGTAGTGGGCTGAGCAGTTGCCATACCAGGCTGATATGCAGCCAGATAGGATGCTTTCTATGAGACATCTAGATAAGTTGCTAAGAGTCAATGTGGACATGCCGAATTTCCTTAGTTTCCTGAGGAAGTATAGGTGCTGTTGTGCTTTCTTGGTCGTAGCGTTGACGTGGGTAGACCAGGACAGATTGTTGGTGATAAGAATTTGAAGTTGTTAACGATCTCCACCTTGGCCACGTTGATGCTGACAGGGGTGTGTACGATAGTTTGCTTCCTGAAGTCAATGACCAGCTCTTCAGTTTTGCTAACATTGAGGGAGAGATTGTTGTCGTTACACCACTCCACTAGATGCCAAGAGAGAATATCAAACCAAGCTAGAGTCACAGACAGACTCTCGGCGGTTGTGGCAAGGACTAAACAACATAACGGGCTACAAAGCGAAGCCGAGCAGTATCTCCAGCAGCAGAGCACCCCTCCCCAATGAACTCAATGCATTCTATGCTCGGTTCGAGCAGGTAACCAACAATCCGCTGTCGGGTGCCCCAGCAGCCAATAACTCACCCATACCCACCATCACAGCTTCAGATGGGCCTTCCTGAAAGTGAACCCTCGGAAGGCGATGGGCCCGGACGGGATCCCTGGTCGTGCACTCAGAGCCTGCGCGGACCAGCTGGCAGAGGTGTTCGCGGACATCTTTAACCTGTCCCTACTCCACTCCGAGGTCCCCATCTGCTTCAAGAGGACCACCATCATACGGTGCCAAAGAAGAACCAGGCAACATGCCTCAATGACTACCGTCCGGTGGCCCTGACTTCAGTTGTAATGAAGTGCTTCGAGAGGTTGATCATGAAGTGCATCATCTCCATACTCCCAGAACACCTTGATCCACAGCAATTCGCATAACGTCGCAACTGGTCCACAGCAGACGCCATTTCCCTGGCCTTTCACCCATTCCTAGAGCATCTCGACAACAAGGACTCTTACATCAGACTCCTATTTATTGACTACAGCTCTGCCTTCAACACCATAATCCCAGCCAAGCTCATATCAAAGCTCCAAAACCTAGGACTTGGCTCCCCACTCTGCAACTGGATCCTCGATTTTCTGACCAACAGACCACAATCAGTAAGAATGAACAACAACACCTCCTCCACAATAGTCCTCAATACCGGGGCCCCGCAGGCTGCGTACTTAATCCCCTACTCTACTCCCTGTACACACACGACAGGGTGGCAAAATTTGGCTCCACTCCATCTACATGTTTGCTGATGACACGACTGTAGTGGGTCGGATCTGAAACAACGACGAGTCAGAGTACAGGAGGGAGATAGAGAACCTAGTGGCATGGTATAATGACAACAATCTCTCCCTCAACGTCAGCAAAACTGAAGAGCTGGTCATTGACTTCAGGAAACAAAGTATCGTACACACCCCGTCTGCATCAACGGGCCTGAGGTGGAGATGGTTAACAGCTTCAAATTCCTAGGTGTGCACATCACCAACAATCTGTCCTGGTCCACCCACATCGACGCTATGACCAAGAAAGCAAAACAGTGCCAAAACTTCCTCAGGAAACTAAGGAAATTCGGCATTGACTCTGAGCAAATTTTATAGATGTCTCATTGAAAGCATCCTATCTGGCTGCATCACAACCTGGTATAACAACTGCTCGGCCCAAAACTGTGAGAAACTACAGAGACTCCCGTCCATTGACTCTGTCCATACCTCCCGCTGCCTGGGGAAAGTGGGCAGCATAATCAAAGACCCCTCCCACCCAGGTTATTCTCTCTTCCAACTTCTCCCATCGGGCAGGAGATACAGAAGTCTGAGAACACGCATGAACAGACTCAAAAACAGCTTCTTCCCCACTGTTACCAGACTCCTCAATGATCCTCTTATGGACTGAACTGATCTCTTCACACATCTTCTTTACTGAGTAGTACTACACTCTGTATGCTTCACCCGATGCCTGAGTCTATGTATTTACATTGTGTATTTATGTATGTCCTATGTTTCTTCATATATGGAACGATTTGTCTGGACTGTATGCAGAACAATACTTTTCACTGTACCTTGGTGCACGTGACAATAAATCCAATGCAATGGACCAAATTGCTTCCTTTTGTGGTATAAGTTTTCTATGGAACTCCGGTTTGAGTCTTGCAGCTTTGCACTTTTGGTTCCTATTAATGTGATAGAATCGTTCAGGCACTTGTGGAGGCCATTTGGTTCTTCTCCGAAACAAATCAGTGTCATGATTCTGGGTTGCCTAATCTGGTAAACTATTAAGATAAATTGCACCCTCATTCAGATGCATTATTTTAAGTGGCAGTTTTCACTTTTGAATCAAGTGGTTGTGGCTTCAAGCCATATTCCAGTTTTAATCTGTTCTGACACTCCAGTGCAATACTGCGGGTGAGCTGTGTTTTATTAAACACCCCATCTTCCTGTGCATGTAAACACTCCCATGGTATTAACGGTAGAACATAGGAGTTTGTTGTTTCAATCTGTTTCTACCTTTCTTTCTCAGTTTCTTTTTTCTCTTTCCTTTTTCTCCTTGTCATCTCTCTTTCTCTCCTTTTCTGATTTTCTCTCCGTCTCTTCCATTCTCTATACCACTGCCAGGTAAACAGATGATGGTTTTATTTTACTTCAGTAATGTAATTACCGATACAGTGCGCAGATTGGCCATGATATACCGTGCATGATATAACTGTACTTTGTAGTTGAACCCGATTGACTATACCAGCAACTTGCCACTGGCTTGTCGCATCTGGGAGATGTGCAGTGCCACCAATTAAACGGCACAATTTACAAGAAAAATATCCTCAGCTGTTGACCGGTTCCCTCCTCAAACCTGCTTTCTCTGGGATGCTTTGAGAAATATTTTGGAAAGGGAGATGAATCCCACTGTGGCTACCCTGGATTGGCAGTGAAACGTTTTATCCGTTCATTCACAGACTTTCTGATGGGCAGGAGCAGGTGGGCAGGAGCAGGTGGGCAATGTTGGAGATTACAGGGTATAAGAAACAGGCTCTCCAGCTCTGCTCAGTTTGCTGACCTTTCTGTACTTGCAGAACTGCTTGTGCAATTTATATTTTTATTGTTCGATGGTGGTCACAGCAAGTAAGAATCAAATCTTGCATCGATAAATTAACTTTGAAATGTAGTCGCTATTATGATAACAAACTCAGCAGTCAGCTTGTACACAGCAAAATCCCGCAGTGAGGTAACTGACCATTTAACCTGTTCTGTCCTGTTGTTGTGGAATAAATGTTAGCCAGGACTTTGGCCTTGTTATTAAAAAACAAATAGGGTCACGAGTTTGTGGGGCAGAGACTGCTCTGTTTGTTCAACTGGATGATTTTGATGATTGTTGCTGCCCTTTTATTTTACGGGGATGGTCCAGCCAGTGTCTATTTCATTGTCGGCTCCGGTTTATGCCTGTTTCCGGCACCTTGGAGTACATTTCCTCATGCTTGGGACCTCTTGGGCGGCATGATAGCACAGTGGTTATCACTGTTGCTTCACAGCTCCAGGGTCCCAGGTTCGATTCCGGCTTGGGTCACTGTCTGTGCGGAGCCTGCACCTTCTCCCCGTGTCTGCGTGGGTTTCCTCCGGGTGCTCAGGTTTCCTCCCCACAAGTCCCAAAAGACGTGCTGTTAGGTAATTTGGACATTCTGAATTCTCCCTCAGTGTACACGAACAGGCGGCGGAATGTGGCGACTAGGGGCTTTTCACAGTAACTTCATTGCAGTGTTAATGTAAGCCTACTTGTGACAATAAAGATTATTATATTCTTTTTCTACCCCTGCCACTCCCAGCCTGCCTGCAATTGGAGATGATGGAATGCAAATTTAATATTTTGGGAGTGGAGCTCGGAGACTATGAGTCCTGAACCATCTGAGGAGTTAATTTAACTGGATCCGCGGTGCAGAAACCAGCAAGGTTAAAGAGGGCATGAGGTGAACAGTGGGCTGCACGGTAGCACAGTGCTTAGCGCAGTTGTCCACAGCTCCAGAGTCCCGGGTTCGATTCCGGGCTTGGGTCACTGTCTGTGCGGAGTCTGCACGTTCTCCCCGTGTCTGCGTGGGTTTCCTCCGGGTGCTCCGGTTTCCTCCCACAGTCCAAAGATGTGCAGGTTAGGTGGATTAGCGATGCTAAATTGTCCTTAGTGTCCAAAAAAAAAGGTGGGGTGAGGTTACTGGGTTATGGGAATAGGGTGAAGGTGTGGGCTTGGGTAGGGTGCTCTTTCCAAGGGCCGGTGCAGACTCGATGGGCCGAATGGCCTTCTTCTGCACTGTAAATTTTATGAATTGGGTATAGTGATTGGATGAAGCCAAGATTGGGTTTTTAAAATCTACTTGGAGGATTGCAGGATTGAGAATGCTAAGTTCTCTCGTTTTGAGGCCCTAGGACAGGACAAGAGTTTGGCGAGGCCCCACTGTATGATGACTCTTGGTTTCCCATCAAGTCTGCACCAGCCCTTGGAAAGAGCACCCCACTTAAACCCACACCTCCACCCTATCCCCATAACCCAGCCTAACCTCTTTGGACACAAAGAGCAATTTAGCATGGCCAATCCACCTAACCTGTACATCTTTGGACTGTGGGTGGAAACCGGAGCACCCGGAGGAAACTCATGCAGACACGGGGAGAACATGCAGACTCCGCACAGACAGTGACCCAAGCCGGAATTGATCCCAGGACCCTGGAGCTGTGAAGCAACTGGGCTAACCATTTGCTACTGTGCTGGTTTGAGCACTGGGGTTTGAATGAATGTGTAACAGGGTGAGTTTGAGATTGGAATGAGAGGAAAGTTAAAAAAAGCTGATCGTTGTTAGTGATTAAATAGAGAGTAGGATAAAATGTGTTTCAATGTTTTAATACCCTGAGAAGCACAGGGGAACTTATGAACAAAAATAAAATAAAGGTACAATTATCCTGGAGACCACTGCCATGTGATATGTTCAAGGTATTTCCTTCAGTGCTGTACCCAGTACAAGACATTTAAGGCTTAATGTTGCAGATATACATTGCAGAGTTGTTCAGTACTTGTTGAGTTGCCAGGTATTAGATGATTTTGTTCTCTGTCATATTTGCCAGACATCTGATTCACTTGCAGCTGTTGTTGCTGATGATACTTAACCTCAGAAGCTTGAGAGTTTATGCAATGCAGATTATTTCCTGGCCCGATTTAAGCAAAAACTCAGCAACTTGACACAGAAAACATAGGAGACATGGGAAATTTCAGAACAACATGCCGAGGAAAAAAGGCTTGTATTTTTCTTTTGCACTTGAATTTCTATCGCACCTTCACAAACACAGCGCTTACAACTAATCAAGTACTTTTAAATGTAGTCATTTTAATGGGATATTAGCATTTGTGGAACATGCCCTTACAAAGGTGGAAGTGGTGAGCTAACTTATTGACCCCAGCAACCAGGAGGTGAAGGTTCGCTGGCGCCTGGGTGTGCTAGGGAGAGTGTTCCAGGATTTGAACCCAGCCACTATGAATAACGTGCTATAGTTCTAAGTCAGGACAGTGTGAGACATGGAGGGCAACAGATGGAATTAAAGGGTCTTTTTCAAATTGACAGGCAGTCACTCGTGTGGTACCGCAGGGATCGGTACTCGGACCCCAGCTATTCACAATATATATTAATGATTTAGATGAGGGATCAAAACATATAATCTCCAAATTTGTAGATGACACAAAGTTGGGTGGGAGGGTGAGCTGTGAGGAGGATGCAGAGATCCTTCAGTGTGATTTGGACAAGTGGAGTGAGTGGGTAAATGAATGGCAGATGCAGTATAATTTGGATAAATGCGAGGTTATCCACTTTGGGAGCAACAACAAGAAGGCAGACTAGAGGGGAATGTGCAACGAGACCTGGTGTCCTCGTACACCAGTCACTGAAGATGCAGGTACAGCAGGCGGTAAAGGCGGCAAATGTTATGCTGGCCTTCATTACGAGAGGATTCGAGTACAGGAGCAGGGATGTCTTGCTGCAATAACACAGGGTCTTGGTGAGGCCACTCCTGGAATAGTACGTGCAGTTTTGGTGTCCTTATCTGACGAAGAATGTTGTTGCTCTCGAGGGAGTGCAGCGAAGGTTTACCAGGCTGAGTCTGGGCTCGCGGGATTGACATGAGGAGAGATTGTATTGGCTAGAGTTCAGGAGAATGAGGAGGAATCTCATAGAAACCTATAGAATTCTAACAGGACTGGACAGGGTAGATGCAGGAAGGATGTTCCTGATGGTGGGTGTGTCCAGAACCAGGGGCCACAGCCTGAGGATACGGGGTAGATCATTTAGGACAGAGATGAGGAGAAATTTCTTCACCCAGAGCGTGGTGAGTCTGTGGAATTTGTTATCACAGGAAGTAGTTCAGGCCAAAACATTGTATGTTTTTAAGAAGCAATCAGATGTAGCACTTATGGCAAAGGGGGTCAAAGGATATGGGGGGGAAAGTGGGATTAGGCTATTGAGTTGGATGGTCAGCCATGTTTGATCTGGGTCCTGACTATTCCTGATCAAACCTTGGCTCTCCAAGTGGAAATAGATTCACTCCTTCAGAATTTTCTCCAATAGTTTCCCTTCCACTGGAACCACCTTCTCCAGTCCTCTGGCATCTCCCCTATTACCAAAGAGGAATTAAAACTTTGGGTCAGAGCCCCTGCAATCTCCTCCTTCGCTTCCCACAGCAGCCTGGGACACAATTCTTCTGGAGCTGGAGATTTGTCCGCTTTTAAGCCCACCAACACCTCCAATACTTTGTCAGTCCCTGTGACAATTTGCTCAAGAACCTTGGTTTAACATCTAACCTGGAAGACCGAACTTCCAGCAATGTAACACTTAGTAATGCACTGGAGTGTCAGGCTTGATTTTTGTGCTCAAGTCCTGAAGTTGGAATTGAATCTTCAATATTCTGACTCAGGAGACAACAACTGAGCCACAGCTGACTCGTAGGTAATACGCATAATAATAAAATGCTGCACATAAAACGCAGGATAAGTGATGGCAGGGATCGAATCGGCGGCTGATGAACAGGAAATGCAGGTTAGAAGCCAATAGCTTTTTTCTGAGGTAGGCAAAGTGAGGCTTATCGCAGGTATCATGGGGCTGTGATGTAACCTTGCTTCCTTATAAATGTCCTGGACCTGAGCACTGAGAGAACCAAATCGAAATTTGCTCATGCCAAATTGGGAGTGGCAGAATAAAGTGCTGCAGAAGAGATGGGAAAAGAGTTGGCAGCCATGTGGCACATACCAATAAATATGAAGAACTCCCTTTTGAACAATAAAAATGGAGAATGGAAATATACTTAAACATTTTCAGTGGAGTGGAGGAACAGAGCGGTTTGATGGTGTATGGGGCACAGACCTTGAAAAGGATCGAGTTAAAAAGGGCAAACTAAATTTTGGGTTTCTGTAAAGATGCACTTTCATAGACTTCATTCATAGATCATAGAATTTACAGTGCAGAAGGAGGCCATTCGGCCCATCGAGTCTGCACCGGCTCTTGGAAAGAGCACCCTACAGCAGCCTGTCAACACCTCCACCCTATCCCCATAACCCAGTAACCCCACCCAACACTAAGGGCAATTTATCATGGCCAATCCACCTAACCTGCACATCTTTGGACTGTGGGAGGAAACCGGAGCACCCGGAGGAAATCCACGCACACACAGGGAGGATGTGCAGACACCGCACAGACAGCGACCCAAGCCGGAATCGAACCTGGAACCCTGGAGCTGTGAAGCAATTGTGCTGTCCTCAATGCTACCGTGCTGCCCATTCGTGAAAAAAGGTATTTATTAACCATGGGGATGTTCCATACAGTCCCAATTGCCCACCCAGACCATGTGCCACTTACTCGGCTGTGTTGCTGTTAAAGGGACAATCACCACAGTTTCAAACAGTGGAAAAGCAAAGCAAGGACATGATGAGAAATCAACCAGACATTTGTTAGAGTAAGTTAGTTAGAGAGGCAGCACGGTAGCATGGTGGTTAGCACAATTGCTTCACAGCTCCGGGGTCCCAGGTTCGATTCCGGCTTGGGTCACTGGCTGTGCGGAGTCTGCACGTTCTCCCCGTGTGTGCATGGTTTTCCTCCGGGTGCTCCGGTTTCCTCCCACAGTCCAAAGATGTGCAGGTTAGGTGGATTGGCCATGATAAATTGCCCTTAGTGTCCAAAACTGCCCTTAGTGTTGGGTGGGGTTACTGAGTTATGGGGATAGGGTGGAGGTCTGGGCTTGGGTAGGGTGCTCTTTCCAAGAGCCGGTGCAGACTTGATAGAACATAAGAACATAAGAACTAGGAACAGGAGTAGGCCACCTGGCCCCTAGAGCCTGCTCCGCCATTCAACGAGATCATGGCTGATCTTTGTGGACTCAGCTCCACTCTCCGGCCCGTACACCATATCCCCGAATCCCTTGATTCGTTAGAAAGGTATCTATCTTTTTCTTAAAAACGTTTAAAGAGGGAGCCTCAACTGCTTCACTGGGCAAGGAATTCCAGAGATTCACAACCCTTTGGGTGAAGAAGTTCCTCCTAAACTCAGTCCTAAATCTACTTCCCCTTATTTTGAGGCTATGCCCCCTAGTTCTGCTTTCCCCGACCAGTGGAAACAACCTGGCCGCATCTATCCTATCTATTCCCTTCATAATTTTATATGTTTCAATAACATCCCCCCGCATCCTTCTCAACTCCAATGAGAACAATCCCAGTCTACTCAACCTCTCGTCATAATCTAATCCCCTCAACTCTGGGATGAACCTAGTGAATCCCCTCTGCACTCCCTCCAGTGCCAATATGTCCTTTCTCAGGTAAGGAGACCAAAAGTGAACACAATACTCCAGATGTGGCCTCACCAACACCTTATACAATTGCAGCATAACCTCCCTAGTCTTGAACTCCATCCCTCTAGCAATGAAAGACAAAACTCGATTAGCCTTCTTAATCACCTGTTGCACCTGCACACCAACTTTTTGCGACTCGTGCACCAGCACACCCAGGTCCCTCTGCACAGCAGCATGTTTTAACAACTTACCGTTTAAATAATAATCCATTCTGCTGTTATTCCTCCCAAAATGGATAGCCTCACACTTGGCAACATTGAATTCCATCTGCCAGACCCTAGCCCATTCACCTAACCTATCCAAATCCTTCTGCAGACTTCCGGTATCCTCTGCACTTTTTGCTTTACCACTCATCTTAGTGTCGCCTGCAAACTTTGACACATTGCACTTGGTCCCCAACTCCAAATCATCTATGTAAATTGTGAACAACTGTGGGCCCAACACTGATCCTTGAGGGACCCCACTAGTTACAGGTTGCCAACCAGAGAAACACCCATTTATCCCCACTCTCTGCTTTCTGTTAGTTAACCAATCCTCTCCCCATGCTACCACTTTACCCTCAATGCCATGCATGTTTAGTTTATGTTGCAACCTTTTGTGTGGCACCTTGTCAAAAGCTTTCTGGAAATCCAGATATACCACATCCATTGGCTCCCCGTTATCTACTGCACTGGTAACGTCCTCAAAAAATTCCACCAAATTAGTCAGACACGACCTACCCTTTATGAACCCATGCTGCGTCTGCCCAATGGGACAATTTCCCTCCAGGTGCCCCGCTATTTCCTCCTTAATGATAGATTCCAGCATTTTCCCTACAACCGAAGCTAAGCTTACCGGCCTATAATTACCCGCTTTCTGCCGACCTCTTTTTTTAAACAGTGGTGTCACGTTTGCTACTTTCCAATCCTCTGGGACCACCCCAGAGTCTAGTGAATTTTGATAAATTATCACTAGTGTGTTTACAATTTCCCTAGCCATCTCTTATAACACTCTGGGATGCATCCCATCAGGGCCAGGAGACTTGTCTACCTTTAGCCCCATTAGCTTGCCCAATACTGCCTCCTTAATGATTATAATCATCTCAAGGTCCTCACCTATCATATCTTTATTTCCATCAGTCACTGGCATGTTATTTGTGTCCTCCACTGTGAAGACCGACCCAAAAAACCTGTTCAGCTCCTCAGCCATTTCCCCGTCTCCTATTATTAAATCTCCCTTCTCATCTTCCAAAGGACCAATATTTACCTTAGCCACTCTTTTTTGTCTTATATATTTGTAGAAGCTTTTACTATCTGCTTTTATGTTCTGAGCAAGTTTACTTTCATAGTCTACCTTTCTCTTCTTTATAGCTTTTTTAGTAGCTTTCTGTTGTCCCCTAAAGACTGCCCAGTCCTCTAGTCTCCCACTAATTTTTTTGATGGGCCGAATGGCCTCCTTCTGCACTGTAAATTCTATGAACTACAAGTAATGTAATCATGAATGTCCCTACCCCAGCAAATAAATGCTTGTGTGAACCTTTTCCAAATCCAAGTGATCCTCGAGGGTTAGGAAGAGGGGGCTAATCAAAGTGGTCAAAATTTTGAAAGGTCAAAGCGGATTATTTGCACTGGTTCATGAACTGTTAACAAGGGCAAATTTAGGAATTATCCCCCCCCCCACACCTTTGTTCTGAGTAAGATTGTTTGGTATACAGCTTTGCTATGCAGCTGCCAAGTGTCCTTTCAATTGTTAGGAAACTAAAGGTAATTTTAATGCATTTGTATTGGTAAACATTAGAAATAAGGAATGAGGGCAGCACGGTGGCGCAGTGGTTAGCACAGCTGCCTCACGGCGCCGAGGTCCCAGGTTCGATCGTGGCTCTGGGTCACTGTCCGTGTGGAGTTTGCACATTCTCCCCGTGTTTGTGTGGGTTTCGCCCCCACAACCCAAAGATGTGCAGGGTAGGTCGATTGGCCATGCTAAATTGCCCCTTAATTGGAGAAAATGAATTGGGTACTCTAAATTTATATATATTTTTTTAAAGAATGATTTTGAGTTTAATTTACTGTTTCTGTGCCTGGAAAGGTAAAACCTGTCATTAGATTCATGCTGGACAACGATGTTTGTGTGTGGGGGGTTTGTTTGTGTGGGGGTTTGGTTAAGTCCCAACTATATTTGTACTGTACTTAGAGAGGGCTACGGTGTGAAGAATAAAAAGGCCAGCAGAGGAATGCGGGGTTGCTTAACAACTGGAGCCTTGTAAGGTAGAGGAACTTTGAAGTTTTACTTTAGCTAACTTGATTGTTGTTGGAGACAGGATCTCGGGAAGTGAACATCTCTCAACTCGGTCAGATGAAAGACTGGACAGGACGGGGGCTGTAAAGAGGCAGGTTTCCTACAGTACAAGTTATAGTGCAGATAAACAGGGAATTGGGACAGAGTTTAAGGCGACTGGGGTTAAGTGATATAGACCAAGTTATGGTTCAGAAGAATTCAAGGAAGAGTAAGCAAAGTGTTCTGAGTTAAAGAAACAATTGCAGTAACAGGATTTAAAATGGGACAGCAGCATTCCAAGGTAAATCAAACGTCTGATGCTATTTGTCCAGAAATTGAGATTTAAAGCAATTGTAAGCAGTTTGCACAGAAGTCAAGGCAAAGAAACCCTGAAGGGGTCGGTGTAACATCTCGGACGGATTCACTTTTAAAAGTGGAGTGGAAACTTTGTTTATAATTGGAAAACCTGGGGCTGGATTCTCTGCAGCCCCACACCAAAATCACATTTGGCGCGGGGGCAGAGAATCAACTTTTGCGCCGAAATTGGGCCCGGCGCCACTCCGGCGATTCTCCGGGACCCGAGAATCGGTGATTCCACGATTTACTCCGCGCAGCTGGGGGGGGCCATTGTCAGAGGCCCGCCTAGCGATACTCCGCTCCCAGCCAGCCGAGTTCCCGACGCTGTGGTTCCAACCACCTATTGCCATTCGGGAACCATATGTGGCGGCTCAGTCCACGGCCGCCCTGGTGGGTGACGCGGGGATAGGGGAGGGGGGCCTTATGGGCAGCCGGGGCACAGATTGGGCCAGTCCGATGCAAGGGCGCGCGGCCGATCGGGGGGACCTACATTTCGGAGCTGCCTCCGCAGTCTGAGTCTGCCATGGCGCTCGGCCACTGCCGTGCACATGCGCGGACCCAAAACCGGAAGTGCAGGGGCCCGTATCCGCAGCTAAAGCTTGTGAATCACTCCAGGTCCCTGTTAGCTCCCTGAAGGTAAGTGGATCGACTGATCTTTTGTTGAGGAAACTCCAGAGTGCAACGCGAGCGTTTCTATGCCGGTGTGAGGGACATAGCCCCATTTTGGGAGAATCCAGCCCCTGGTCTGGATTTCTGAATGCGAATCCCAAAGAACAAAACATTATTATGAGAAGATTTTAAAGTGTGATTCTGGGAGTGGAGTTTGGAAACTCTCATGTGATCATCATCTGGGGGAATTCCGAGGAGCAGAGTGCATGTTTGACCACAATCATCTTGTGTGCTTAATAGGGACTTTGTGTTAATGAAACCATTGACTTCCGGTTGTGGTGAGGATGAGCTAGCCGCACGTTTCGGCGGCTCCAGCTCCGACGGACCTTCGGGCTCTTTTAAGAGCCCCAACGGGGATTTTTTCGGCCGAGTAACCCGGTGTGGGGTGTGTGGGAAGGGAGTCCCCCCCCGAACGACGGAAGAAAAAACCGGCGGCGGCGGCTGCAGCCTGAAGAATCTTCGAATATAAGGTCAGAGGGAGAGGAAAACAAAATGGCGGCGGAGAAATCGCAGGCGACATGGCGGCCTGAGCAGGACGAGGTCGTGAGACGGTGCGTGGACCTGCTGAAGAAGGAGGTACTGACCCCGATGCTACAGGCAATGGAGGGGCTTAAGGAGACTTTAAAGACCCAGGAGACTGAGCTCCGCGTGGTGGAGCAGAAGGTGTCAGGTATTGAAGACGAGGTCCTGGGCCTGGCGGTTCAGACACAGACGCACGAGGCACTTCATAAAAAGAGTGCTGAAAGGATCGAGGCCCTTGAAAACGGAGCGCGAAGGAAGAACCTTAGGATACTAGGTCTCCCTGAGGGTGTGGAAGGAGTGGACTGTGGAGCGTACGCAAGTAAGATGCTGAGCTCACTGATGGGTGCTGAGGCCCCTGCGGGCCCCATGGAGGTGGAGTGGGCAGGTCGGATCCCGGCGAGAAGACCAAAAGCGGGAGAACCACCGAGGGCGATAATCGTGCGATTCTACCGCCTTAAGGACAGAGAAGAGGTCCTGAGATAGGCTAAAAAGGTGCGGAGTAGCAGATGGGAGAATGCGGTGGTAGGGATTTACCAGGATTGGAGTGCGGAGGTGGCGAGAAGGAGGGCGAGCTTCAACCGAGCCAAAGAGGTTTTGCACAAAAGGAAGGTGAAGTTTGGGATGCTGCAGCCGGCAAGACTATGGGTCACGTATCAGGAGAGACACTATTACTTCGAGACGGCGGAGGAAGCAGGGTCCTTCATCAAAGAGAAACTGGACCGGAACTGAGGGACTGATGCTGCAGGGAATTGTTATTGTTATTGTTTTTGTTAATGTTATGGTGAAAGTTAATCAAGACGTAAACAGGGAAGGGGGGAGACACTGGGGAAATGTGGGCGCCGGTGAGGGGGGAAAGACGGGACATAGTCGGAGAATGGGGAAGGGGAGGGGGAGGGGAAAGGGAGCTGCGCCATAAGAGGCGGGTCAGGTAAAGGGATGTTCCCGCGCCAGAAAGAATAAGGCGGGAAAACAGGCGCAAGGCGGATGGGAGTTCCCTCACACCAGGGGGGTCGAGGAGTGAGCAGGAGTAGCCGGGGTCAGTTGAAGTCAGCTGACTTACGGAAGTGATATGGGGGGAGCAATCAAGCTAGATAGGGATCTAGCGGGGGGAAGGGGGGGGGGGGGGGGGGGGGGGAGACAACTGGGTTGCTGCTGCGGAAATCCAAAAGGGAATGGCTAAAGAGTGGGTGGTCGGAGACGGTGTGCGACGCTGGGGGAGCGAGCGGGAGCGCGGAGGCGGGATATGGGACTGGGCTAGAGAAGGTAATGGCTAGTCGACACGGGAGGGGGGCAGGTAGCCCCCTGGTGAGGCTGATCACGTGGAACGTGAGAGGCCTGAATGGACCGATAAAAAGGGCCCGGGCGCTCGCGCATGTGAAAGGACTAAGGGCAGACGTGGCTATGCTCCAAGAGACGCACCTAAAGGTGGCAGACCAAGTTAGGCTAAGGAAAGGATGGGTGGGACAGGTGTTCCACTCAGGACTGGACGCAAAGAACAGAGGGGTGGCCATTTTGGTGGGGAAACGGGTAGCATTTGAAGCAAAGAACATCGTAGCAGATAGCGGAGGTAGATATGTAATGGAGGGAATGGAGGTCGTGTTGGTTAACGTGTATGCCCCAAATTGGGACGATGCGGGATTCATGTGACGGATGCTGGGGCGTATACCGGACCTGGAGGCAGGAAATTTGATTTTAGGAGGGGACTTCAACACGGTGCTGGACCCAGGGCTAGATAGATCCAGCTCAAGGACCGGAAGAAGGCCGGCAGCGGCCAAGGTACTTAAGGGGTTTATGGACCAAATGGGGGGGGAGTGGTTCCATGGCGATTTCTTAGACCTAGGGCTCGGGAGTATTCCTTCTTCTCCCATGTCCATAAAGTGTACTCCCGGATAGATTTTTTTGTTTTAGGAAGGTCGTTGATCTCTAGGGTGGAAGAAGCTGAATACTCAGCCATAGCAGTTTTGGATCATGCCCCACATTGGGTGGACCTGGAAGTAGGAGAGGACAGGGAACAGAGAACACTCTGGCGATTAGATGTGGGACTGATGGCGGATGAGGAAGTGTGTGCAAGAGTGAGGGGGTGTATTGAGAGATACCTGGAGGTCAATGACAACGGCGAGGTCCCTGTGGGAGTGGTCTGGGAAGCACTAAAAGCGGTGGTCAGAGGAGAGCTGATCTCTATTGGGGCCCACAAAAGGAAAACAGAGGCCAAGGAAAGGGATAGATTACTGGGGGAAATTTTAAGGGTGGACAGGGAATTTGCAGAGACCCCGGAGGAGGAGCTGTACAGGGAGAGGAGACGACTCCAGACCGAGTTTGACCTTCTGACCACCAGAAAGGCGGAGGTACTGTGGAGGAAAGCACAGGGGAGGAGGTACGAATATGGGGAAAAGGCTAGTCGCCTGTTGGCGCACCAACTGCGAAAGAGGGCAGCAGCGAGGGAGATAGGAGGAATTAGGGATGAAAGGGGAGACACTGTGCGAAGGGCAGGAAAGATAAATGAGGTGTTTAAGACCTTTTATGAGGAACTGTATAGGTCTCAACCCCCAGAGGGAGAGGAGGGGATGCGGCAGTTCCTGGACCAATTGAGGTTCCCGAAAGTGGAGGAGCAGGAGGTGGCAGGCCTGGGGGCGCCGATTGAGGTGGACGAGGTTATTAAGGGACTGGGAAGCATGCAAGCAGGGAAGGCTCCGGGGCCGGACGGGTTCCCGGTGGAATACTACAGAAAATATGTGGACTTGTTGGCCCCGTTGATGGCGAGGACGTTCAATGAGGCCAGGGAAGGGGGGACTCTACCCCTGACGATATCGCTAATTTTGAAGAGAGACAAAGATCCGTTGCAGTGCGGGTCCTATAGACCTATTTCACTATTGAACGTGGACGCCAAGTTGCTGGCAAAGGTACTGGCATCGAGGATAGAGGACTGTGTCCCGGGGGTGGTGCACGAAGACCAGACAGGGTTCGTAAAAGGGAGACAACTGAATGTTAACGTGCGACGACTATTAGGGGTGATAATGATGCCCCCAGTGGAGGGGGAGGCAGAGATAGTGGCGGCAATGGACACAGAGAAGGCATTTGATAGGGTGGAGTGGGAGTATTTATGGGAAGTGTTAAGGAGGTTTGGGTTTGGGAACGGGTTTATTCGCTGGGTTAGACTTCTTTATGGGACACCAACGGCAAGCGTAGTTACAGGTCGACATAGATCGGAGTATTTCCGATTATATAGGGGAACAAGACAGGGATGCCCGCTGTCTCCATTGTTGTTTGCGTTGGCAATTGAACCTCTGGCCATGGCGTTGAGAGACTCCAGGAAATGGAGAGGGGTGATTAGAGGGGGAGAAGAACATAGAGTCTCGTTATACGCGGATGACCTATTGTTATACGTGTCGGACCCAGCGGGGGGGATGATAGAGGTTATGCGAATTTTGAGGAGGTTCGGGGAATTCTCGGGGTATTCATGGAGAAAAGTGAATTATTTGTGATACATCCAGGGGACCAGAGTAGAGAGATAGAAGGCTTACCGCTAAGGAAAGTGGAAAGAAACTTCCGATACCTGGGGATTCAGATCGCTAGGAGCTGGGGAACCTTGCACAGACTTAATTTGACACGGCTGGTAGAACAAATGGAGGAGGACTTCAAGAGGTGGGACATGCAGCCTTTATCGCTGGCGGGCAGGGTGCAAGCAATTAAGATGATGGTCCTCCCGAGGTTCTTATTTGTATTTCAATGTCTCCCTATATTAATCACCAGGACCTTTTTTAATAAAATAGACAGGAGCATCACGAGCTTTGTGTGGGCAGGGAATGTTCCGAGAGTAAGGAGGGGATTCCTTCAGCGTAGTAGGGATAGAGGAGGACTGGCACTACCGAACTTGGGAGATTATTATGGGCCGCCAATGTGGCAATGATACGTAGATGGATGATGGAGGGTGAGGGAGCCGCGTGGAAAAGACTGGAGAGAAAGTCCTGTAAAGGGACGAGTTTAGAGGCGCTGGTGACGGCGCCGCTACCGATCTCACCTAAAAAGTATACCACGAACCCGGTGGTGGCGGCGGCAACACTGAACATATGGGGACAGTGGAGGCGACAGAGAGGGGTGCGGGAGCCCTGGTGGGGTCCCCTATCAGGAACAACCATAGGTTCGCCCCAGGAAGAATGGATGGAGGATTTCAGAGCTGGTACCAGTTGGGAATTAGGAAGGTGGGAGATTTATTCATAGATGGGACTTTTGCGAGCTTGGGAGCATTGGAGGAAAAGTACAAGTTACCCCGGGGAAATTTTTTGAGATATATGCAGGTGAGGGCGTTTACTAAACAACAGGTGAGGGAATTTCCGTTGCTCCCGACACAGGGGATACAGGACAGGATGCTGTCAGGGGTGTGGGTCGGAGAGGGCAAGGTGTCAGAGATTTACAGAGAGATGAGGGAAGAGGGGGAGGAGTCGGTGGGAGAACTAAAGGGAAAGTGGGAAGAAGAATTAGGGGAGGAGATAGAAGAGGGTATGTGGGCTGATGCCCTAAGCAGGGTAAACTCCTCTTCCTCATGCGCCAGGCTTAGCCTGATTCAATTTAAGGTGCTACATAGAGCACACATAACGGGGGCAAGATTGAGCAGGTTCTTTGGAGTGGAGAACAGATGTGGGAGGTGTGGCGGGAGCCTGGCAAACCACGCACATATGTTTTGGGCGTGCCCGGCACTGGAAGGATATTGGAAGGGAGTGACGGGAGTGATCTCGCAGGTGGTGAATGCCCGGGTCAAACCAAGCTGGGGGTTAGCTCTATTTGGAGTTGCGGAAGAGCCGGGAGTGCAGGAGGCGAAAGAGGCCGATGTCGTGGCCTTTGCGTCCCTAGTAGCCCGGCGCAGGATCCTACTTATGTGGAAGGAGGCGAAACCCCCCCGGACTGGAGGCCTGGGTAAACGATATGGCGGGGTTTATTAAACTGGAGCAGATAAAGTTTGCCCTGAGAGGATCGGCTCAAGGGTTCACCAGGCGGTGGCAGCCATTTCTCGACTACCTAAGGGAACGTTAGAGGGAAGACAGATGACCAGCAGCAGCAACCCAGGGGGAAGGGGGGGGAGGGTCTAGTTTAGTATAGGTCAATAGATAATGGGGTTTTGTTACTTGTGTATTGTTAAAAATTTCTATTTTGTTATCGTTCCGTTTGTTTTGTAAGAGGGAAAAATGTTGTTTAGAAAAATTTTTCAATAAAATATATATTTTTTTAAAAAGTTAATGAAACCATTATATTTTAAGATTTACTTTGTAACCTATGTTAATCTTTTAATCTGTGTATTTATTAGCCTAAGTGGGAGGGGGGAAGAGAGTAAATCCAATTATTCCATGTTTAATCAGTTTTATTTCTTGTTGAAACGAATTAACGGTCCTGTGACTTTGTTCTTCCACGTTTTATTTAAAAAATATAAGTTAAGGTCTTTCGGGCCAGGATTCCATTCTGGGATCTTCCTGTCCAGTTGATATCAACTGGGATTGTAGCATGACCTTGTATAGTGTTGACCTTCATTGTGCCTTCTGTTCTGAGCCCATGGCTGGTTCCTTGAAGGACATTGGGCATTAATTCCTACATCACCTCTGAAGTGTCATCACTGTTATACTTCATTGGCTGAAAGTGCTTTGAGACATCTGGTCATGGTGAAAAGTTCTATAGAAGTGCAACTTTCCTTTTTCGCACTGACTTGTCAAGGAGTGGGCAGTTATGTTGTGGGTTTGGCCTATGACTTGATGTTTCTTATTGCTAACTTCTGTGATGATGAATGCTTCTGGCATAACAACTGATTTCTCTAAGTGTGGTTGCTTTGCACTGTGCAGTGTCTGTGGTTTCTTTAAGGTCCAGTAACCCTCAACAAATGGCAGGCAGGCAGGACCTAGAAAATGAACTTTTATTTATTTTTAAAAACTGTTCTGCTGTTTTCTGCCAAAGTGTGATGCATGTTATGTACCTGATAGGCAGATGGTAAAGTAAGAAACCAGAGCCAGTCTTTGCTTGAAATAGATTTATTCACAACGTAGAACATTACAGGTTGTTGTTGTTCTTTGTATGTGTGTATATATTATAAATACCTTCTCACCACCACCTTCTCAAGGCCAATTAGGGGTGGGCAATAAATACTGGCCGAGGCAGCGATGGCCACATCCTGGGTGCAATTCTCCCAGCCTGGGTCTAATTCCTGTGGTGGGACAGGAAGGTGGAGTGTTTTCTGCTGCAGAGATCATTTAAAATGAATGGCTGAGAGATTTGGTCTGCATGTTTAGGTCGATGTTAAAGATCCATTGGAACTATTTGAAGAGGATCAGTGGAATGTAACCAACACTCATTCCTCAATTGATATCAAGAAATCAAATTATCCAATCATTTATCCTATTTCTGTTTGCGGGAGCTTGCTGCGCACAATTTGTCCGCCACATATTTCCTGCTGCGTTTTCGGTGAAGCCACTTGGGATGCCATGAGGAAATGAAAGATGCTGTGTAAATGCAAATTTGGTCTTTACTGAGACATTTGCTAAGGATGTTTCTGAAATAAACAGAAAATGCAGGACTGCAGCTTCTGTGACGAGAGAGAGTTCCAGGTTGATACCCTCTCAGCAGATTGAAGTTCCAGGAGAGTTGGAAGTATTTTTGCAAAACTCTATCTTTGATGGCAGAGGAGAAATGGGGCAGGAAATGGCACCATATAGTTGTACAGTGTGTCCCACATTGAACCTGTGGGTGGCAATTTTACATGTCTGAAACAGTCACATTTTTCTCCCACTGAACATTTTTATACACTTAACTGTAGATCACGCAGATTTAAAAAAACAATTCTCATTGAGAGGTTGCAGTTCCAGCCAATTTGTTGGATCATTCTTTTCCAAAGTGGTTGCAGCTGCCAGTTTTATTTGTGGCCCAGGCACCAGCTGAATATATAGCTGTATAAGTAATAAAATAAAGGAGAAAAACGTGTGCTGGAGTTGTCTCCAGGATGTTGCCAATGCAAAGTTTTCTTATGGCTATCTTTGTGCTGGGTCCCTGAGAGCTGGGTAACAGTGCTTCTCAAACTTTCAGTTCCATGGTTAACCTTTGTTATCCAGTTTCCTCATTATTACGTTCTCCAACTTTCTTTTGGCATTTTTTCAAAACCTATTTTCAGTGTTAAACGGTAGACCTCTTGATCTTAAATCCTACTTCTAGTCTCCCTGACAAGTGGAAAGATCCACCTTGTGTTACGACACCTGGACTAGTTCGCGGTCAATTCCTGCCCCACTTGATCCAGAGTTGCAGCACAATTGAAATTTTGAAATTAATAAGTAATTCTTAGAAAGTGGGTCTCTGGCTGCCAATAACTGCAGTCACGAGACGATCCTTTCCAAAATTATGGGGGTGATGGAATAAAGGTTTAAATTTATGGATTAGCTCAATCTTCAGCCATATTGCAGTTTGTCTCGCAGTCATCACCCTCTGGTCTTTAACATAGAACAGTACAGCACAGCACAGAACAGGCCCTTCGGCCCTCGATGGTGTGCCGAGCATTGTGGGTTCTTATAACAGGAGGTAGGGAATTCTTAAATTCCTTGGGAGCATGACATCTATCAAAGTCTCATACGTAGTTGCAACTCCCAATGCTCACATCCACCCATCAAAATTGTTCTGCCTAACCGTTTAAAATTCAGAATAAGTCTGTCCCAGCTGTCTCTTAAATTCTGAAACGTTTGCCTATTTCCTTCAGGAACTCATTCATATGCATCTAGAATACCTTTTTTTTTTACCTCATCATAATCTTTAGACACCCCCTCTGACAGGGAAGCATAAACTTCCTGTGCCCGTCCCGTCAACTTACTTTGAGTGGGTAAAGTCCACTTTCGACCTCTCCATTTGGGTTGCTATTTTCTCAAACGCCCTAAAAAATGTTTCTTTCTTTTAAATAAATTTAGAATACTCAATTCTTTTTTTCCCCAATTAAGGGGGAGTTTAGCTTGGCCAATCCACCTACCCTGCACATCTTTGAGTTGTGGGGGTGAGACCCACACAGACTCGGGAAGAATGTGCAAAGAATGTGCAGCACGGTAGCATAGTGGTTAGCACAGTTGCTTCACAGCTCCAGGGTCCCAGGTTCGATTCCTGGCTTGAGTCACTGTCTGTGTGGAGTCTGCACGTTAACCCCGTGTCTGCGTGGGTTTCCTCCGGGTGCTCCGGTTTCCCCCCTCAGTCCAAAGATGTGCAGGTTAGGTGGATTGGCCATGATAAATTGCCTTAGCGTCCAAAAAAGGGTAGGTGGAGTTACTGGGTTACAGGGATAGGGGGAGGTGTGGGCTTGGGTAGGGTGCTCTTTCCAAGAGCCAGTGCAGACTCGATGGGCCAAATGGCCTCCTGCTGCACTGTAAATTCTATGATTCAACATGGACAGTGCCACAGGGCCGGGATCGAGCCCGGAGTGGGATGGTTTTCAGAGAACCAAGGGAATGTCAGTCTTCAATAAAAACACTGGTAGAATTTGTACAGATTTTTATCAGTCTGAGTGAAACACCCAGCAAAATGACAGTTACAAACCTTTCCATTAGATCGCGCCCCATGTCTCTACCTGGCAACAGTTTGACATTCAGCCACTCGGTTCACAAACTTGGTGTCAAATTTGACCCCAAGATAAGCTTCTGACTTCAGATTTACACAATCACTAAAACCACTTATTCCCACCCGTAACATGACCCGATGTCACCCATGTCCCAGCTCATCGTATCTGCTGAAGCCCTCATTCCTGCCTTTGTTACCTCTGAACTATTCCAACTCTCTCCTCACTGGTTTTCAATGTTCTATCCTCTGCAAACTCGAGGTCATCCAAAAGTTCGCTAGCTGTGTCTTAATTACTGTGTCTTAGCTGTGGTTTCCTCCCACAAGTCCCGAAAGACATGCTGTTAGATAATTTGGGCATTCTGAATTCTCTCTCTGTGTACCCGAACAGGCACCAGAAAGTGGCGACTAGGGGCTTTTCACAGTAACTTCATTGCAGCATTAATATAAGCCGACTTGTGACACTAATAAAGATTATCTCGCATCAAGTCCATCTGTGCTCGCTGACCTAGATTTGCTGCCGGTTAAGCAATGCCTCGATTTTAAAATTCTCATCCTGGTTTTCAAGTCCCTCCATGGGAAAGCCTTCCCGGTCTCTATAACCTCCTCCAGTCTCACAAGCCACTGTGATAGAACATAGAACATTACAGCGCAGTACAGGCCCTTCGGCCCTCGATGTTGCGCCGACCTGTGAAACCAATCTAAAGCCCATCTACACTATTCCATTATCATCCATATGTTGATCCAATGACCATTTAAATGCCCTTAATGTTGGCTTAATGATCGCTGTGCTCCTCTGATCCTGGCCTCTCCCGGAGTTTAGTGGTTGCACCACTGGCAACTGTGCCTTCAGCTGCCGTGGATCTAACTCTGGAACACTCTCCCTAAACCTCCAACTTTCTATTCTCCTAAGGTGCTACTTAAAACTTACCTCTTTGGTCATCTACTCGAAACGTTAGCTCTGTTCTCTCTCAAGATGCTGTCCGACCTGCTGAGATTTTCCAGCATCTTTTGTTTTTGTTCCTTGGTATGTGGTTTAGTTTCATTTTTATAATGTTAATAGGTGTCTTGGGACATTTAATTACATTAAAGGCACCATGCAAATACAAATTGTTGTTGTTAGTGAAGGTTAACATTTGCCACACAGCAGATAACAAGCTGATCAGGAGGAACCGAAACAATGAGCAAAGCAACTCATGATGTGTGAAATTCACCTGCATTCGTCACAGCAGAACATCTTTCAGATACCCACGCACACAATGCAAGTGTCATTTGTACTGGAACGAACTCTATTATTAACCCCAATGGAAAGCATCCAAGCGATTGCAAAGCTGTTTCTGCTGAGGGATTCAGCAGAGTCTGATGATAAACTCAAATTCCTAACTGGCATGTGAGGTGGTGATTGGGCATGCTGAACAGGCACCTCCCAATAGGGAGGGCCGTGGACAAACATACATAATGAGGACTAAAAATAGGTAATGACTAATTCCAGGACTGTTTGCATCCATGTTCAAGGAAGCGAACAACAGCATTACTGTATAAGGTGTTAGTGAGGCCACACCTGGAGTATTGTGTTCAGTTTTGGTCTCCTTACCTGAGAAAGGACATACTGGCACTGGAGGGTGGGCAGAGAAGATTCACGAGGTTAATCCCAGAGTTGAGGGGGTTGGATTATGAGGAGAGGTTGAATAGACTGGGATTGTACTCGTTGGAATTTAGACGGATGCGGGGGGATCTTATAGGAACATATAAAATTATGAAGGGAATAGATAGGATAGATGCGGGGAGGTTGATTCCACTGGCGGGTGAAAGCAGAACTAGGGGGCATAGCCTCAAAATAAGTGGAAGTACTCGACATGTATGCTCAAGCCGTCAGGAGTCGCGTCAATGCCAGATTCATCAGTCGCATTCACAAGACAACCCCGAACGTCACCCAAGCACAACGCAATGCCATCCGCGCTCTCAAGACCAACCACAGCATCGTCATCAAACCAGCAGACAAAGGGGGGGCCACTGTCGTACTGAACAGAACGGACTACTGCAAAGAAGTATACCGACAACTGAACAACCAAGAACACTACAGACAGTTACCCGCAGATCCGACCAAGGAACACATCCGCCAACTTAACAGACTGATCAAGACCTTGGATCCAGATCTTCAGAGCACCCTACGTGCTCTCATCCCACGTACTCCCCGCATTGGAGATCTCTACTGCCTCCCAAAAATACATAAGGCCAACACACCAGGCCGCCCTATCGTTTCAGGCAATGGGACCCTGTGTGAGAACCTCTCTGGCTACATCGAGGGCATCTTGAAACCCATCGTACAAGGTACACCCAGCTTCTGTCGCGACACGACGGACTTCCTACAGAAACTCAGCACCCATGGACCAGTTGAACCAGGAACATTCCTCGTCACAATGGACGTCTCGGCACTCTACACCAGCATCCCCCATGACGACGGCATTGCTGCAACAGCCTCAGTACTCAACACCGACAACTGCCAATCTCCAGACGCAATTCTGCAACTCATCCGCTTCATTCTGGATCACAACGTCTTCACCTTCGACAACAAGTTCTTCATCCAGACGCACGGAACAGCCATGGGGTCCAAATTCGCACCCCAATACGCCAACATCTCCATGCACAAGTTTGAACAGGACCTACTCACCGCACAGGACCTTCAACCGATGTTATACACCAGATACATCGATGACATTTTTTTCCTTTGGACCCACGGCGAAGAATCACTGAAACGACTACACGATGACATTAATAAGTTCCATCCAACCATCAGACTCACCATGGACTACTCTCCAAAATCAGTTGCATTCTTGGACACACTCGTCTCCATCAAGGACGGTCACCTCAGCACTTCGCTTTACCGCAAACCCACGGATAACCTCATGATGCTCCACTTCTCCAGCTTCCACCCTAAACACATTAAAGAAGCCAACCCCTATGGACAAGCGCTCCGTATACACAGGATCTGTCAGACGAGGAGGAGCGTAACAGACATCTACAGGCGTTGAAAGATGCCCTCATACGAACGGGATATGGCACTCGACTCATCGATCGACAGTTCCAACGCGCCACAGCGAAAAACCGGACCGACCTCCTCAGAAGACAAACATGGGACACAACCGACAGAATACCCTTCGTCGTCCAGTACTTCCCCGGAGCGGAGAAACTACGTCATCTTCTTCACAGCCTTCAACACGTCATTGATGACGATGAACACCTTGCCAAGGTCATCCCCACTACTTGCCTTCAAACAACCGCGCAACCTCAAACGAACCATTGTGTGCAGCAAATTACCCAGTCTTCAGAACAGTGACCACGACACCACACAACCCTGTCAGGGCAATCTCTGCAAGACGTGCCAGATCATCGACATGGATACCACTATTACACGTGAGAACACCACCCACCAGGTACGCGGTACATACTCGTGCGACTCGGCCAACGTTGTCCACCTCATACGCTGCAGGAAAGGATGTCCTGAAGCGTGGTACATTGGCGAGACCATGCAGACGCTGCGACAACGAATGAACAGACATCGCGCAACAATCACCAGGCAGGAATGTTCCCTTCCAGTCGGGGAACACTTCAGCAGTCAAGGGCATTCAGCCTCTGATCTCCGGGTAAGCGTTCTCCAAGGCGGCCTTCAGGGCCCGCGACAACGCAGAATCGCCGAGCAGAAACTTAAATGCCAAGTTCCGCACACATGAGTGCGGCCTCAACCGGGACCTGGGATTCATGTCACACTACATTCATCCCCCACCATCTGGCCTGCGAAATCCTACCAACTGTCCTGGCTTGAGACAATTCACACCTCTTTAACCTGGGGTTACCCCATCTCTGGATCTGTAAAGATTTAATCACCTGCTAATGCTCACATTCCTAGCATTGTTTGGCATCTTTGAATTTGTCTATATGTGTTTCTGGAACAGACCTCTTCATTCACCTGAGGAAGGAGCAGCGCTCCGAAAGCTAGTGACATCGAAACAAACCTGTTGGACTTTAACCTGGTGTTGTAAGACTTCGTAAGTGGAAGTAGATTTAGGACTGAGTTTAGGAGGAACTTCTTCACCAAATGGGTTGTGAATCTATGGAATTCCTTGCCCAGTGAAGCAGTAGAGGCTCATTCATTAAATGTTTTTAAGATAAAGATAGATAGTTTTTTGAAGAATAAAGGGATTAAGGGTTATGGTGTTCGGGCGGGAAAGTGGAGCTGAGTCCACAAAAGATCAGCCATGATCTCATTGAATGGTGGAGCAGGCTCGAAGGGCCAGGTGGCCGACTCCTGCTCCTAGTTCTTATGAGACACAAGCAAGTCTCCATCCTTCCCCTTCAACCAAGGATCGACTGCTACATTCCTGGTATCAGAAGATCAACCCGGACAACTGGAAACGTAGGCTTCTGCCGAAGCTGTTGGCATTTCTGTGGCCATCTGTCAGCAGCGACATGGTGAGATGCTCTCTGTCCACTTAGAGCTAGCATTTAAAAATGTTTGACTTGAGATCACTGCAACTCTCCACTTGAACGCATTGCCAAGATGTTACCAGGTCCCAACAGTTAAATTATGAGGAGTGACAATATAAATTGGGATTGTACTCATTAGAATAGAGAAAGGTTAAGGGTTAGAAGAAATTGATTTGGGCAGGTGGAGAGAAAACTTTGGGTGATGGTGAATTCTCGGGATGGAGAACATAACATCGAAATCAGAGGAAGACCAGCCTTGAGAGAAGTTTGGAATCACAGCAAAGCATGTAGAAGCAAGGAACACAAGCCCACAAAAATCTAAGATCAGCAGCTTTTATGCTTGTCCAGGCTATTGAGGGATATGGAGCCAGGGCAGTTAGCTGAGGTTAGGATACAGTTCATCCACCTAAAGGCAGCTGGAAAGAACAGAAGTAGGCCAAATGTCAGAATGGAATCACAGAATGGAAGTCATAGATGGTTACAACACAGGAGGAGGCCATTCGACCCATCATGTCCGTGTTGACTCAGTACAAGAGCAACTCGCCTGTACTCACACCCCTGCATGTTTCCCAGAGTCCTGTAATTTTTTTCTATTCAGATAAGGGTCCAATTGAATTTTGAAAGACACAATGCAATTTGCCTCCACCATATTCTCAGACAGAGCATTCCACATGCTCACCACTCACTGGTAAATAACTTTTTTTCCTTGTGCCACCTTTGGTTCTTTGTCATTCGTCCTAAATCCATGTCCTCTGGTTCACAATCCTTCCGCCAATGGGAACAGTTTCTCCCTATCTACTCTGTCCCAGACCTCTGATAATTTTGAATGCATCTATCAAATTCCCTTTTAATCTTCTCCTCTCCAAGAACCTATTCAGCTTCTACAACCTATCCATTTTACTGAAGTCCTTCAGCCCTGGAACCAACCTCGTAAATATTTTCGACAATCTCACCAATGCCTCCACATTCTTCCTAAAGTACTGGGCCCAGAATTCGATACAATATGCCAGTTGAGGCCAAACCAGTGTTTTGCAAAGGCTTACCATATCTTCTTTGTTTTTGTACTCCATGCCTCTATTTATGGAGCCCAGGATCCCATATTGCTAATAAACATTTTCTCAATCTGACCTGCCTTCAAATATGTGCACATACACTCCAGGTCCCTCTGCTCCTGCACCCTCTTTAGAATTGTATCCTTTATTTTAAATTGCCGTAACTCATTCTTTCAACCAAAATGAATCATTTCACACTCTGTATTAAATTTCACCGGTCATGTATTCCACCAGCCTGTCTATGCTCTCTCGAAGAAGTTGATCACTATTTCCCTTGCAGTTCACAATACCTCCAAACTTTATCATCCACAAATTTTGAATCCGTGCCCCACACATCCAAGTCTCGGTCATTAATATACATCAGGAAAAGCAGCAATCCTCATGCCATCACCTGGGTAACTCCACTTTAGACCAATATCTTCCGCCAGTCTCGAAAGACAACTATTCACTCTGACTTTTCCTGTCATTCAGCCTTACTTATGCTGCTGAAGTCCTCGAGGCTTTAGCTTTGTTGACAGGTTTGTTAGGTGAGACTTTATCTAATGCCTTTTGGAAATCTATTTACATCATGTTAACTGCATTACTCCCATCAACCTTCTCTGTTATTTCATCAGAAAAACTCAATCAATTTAGTTAAACACGATTTGCCTTTTAACAAATCTGTACTGGCTTTCCTTAATTAACACACATTAATCAGTTTGTTCCAGACACTACCCTGCGTGTGAAAGAATTGTGCCTCTGGACTCTTTTGTATCTCTCCCCTCACCTTAAACCAATGCCCTCTAGTTTTAGACTCACCTACCTTTGGGAAAAGATGTTGACTATCTACCTTATCTAAGCCCCTCATTATTTTATAGACCTCTATAAGATCACCCCTAAGCCTCCTACGCTCCAGGGAAAAAAGTCCCAGCCTATCCAGCCTCTCCTTATAACTCAAACCATCAAGTCCCGGTAGCATCTTAGTAAATCTTTTCGGCACTCTTTCTAGTTTAATAATACCCTTTCTATAACAGGGTGACCAGAAATGTACACAGTATTCCAAGTATGGCCATACCAATGTCTTGTACAACTTCAGCAAGACTAACTCCTTTATTACCCATCCCTGAGGCCATTTAAAAGTCAACCACATTGCTGTGGGTCTGGAGTCACATGTAGGCCAGACCGGGCAAGATCGGCAGATTTCCTTCCCAAAAAGACATTAGTGAACCAGATGGCTTTTTACGATATTAGCCTGGGTCTCTGGATTACTAGTCCAATGGCAATATAGGGGGTGCGTTGGCGTAGTGACATTGTCACTGGACTAGTAAACCAGACACCCAGGGGAATGCTCTGGGGACCCGGGTTCGAATCCCGCCACTGCAGATGGTGAAATTTGAATTCAGTAAAAATCTGGAATTAAAAGTCTAATAATGATCATTGTCGATTGTCGTAAAAACCCATCGGGTTCACTTCCTTTAGGGAAGGAAATCTGCCGTCCTTACCTGGTCTGGCCTACATGTGACTCCAGATCCACAGCAATGTGGTTGACTCTTAGCTGCCCCCTCAACGGCAATTAGGAGTGGGGAATAAATGCTGGCACAGCCTGCGACGCCCGCATTCCATGAACAAATGAAAAAAAAAATAACTAACGTATCTGTGGAAAAAGAAACGGAGTTAACATTGCATCAAATATGATTCATCAGAAAATGAAGAAGAGTCTGAAGATGGGTTATATTTGACATGAAACATTAATTTTGTTCCTCTCTTGAGCAGCACGGTGGCGCAGTGGGTTAGCCATGCTGCCTCACGGCGCCGAGGTCCCAGGTTCGATCCTGGCTCTGGGTCACTATCCGTGTGGAGTTTGCACATTCTCCCCGTGTCTGCGTGGATTTCACCCCCACGACTCAATGCTGTGCAGGATAGGTAGATTGGACATGCTAAATTGCCCCTTAATTGGAAAAAATAAATTGGGTACTCTATGTTTTTTATTTTTGTTCCCCTCTCCACAGACACAGTATTCCAGGTTTGATTAAACTTCTTGCAGTCGTTGCGAAGCTTCTTTATTAAGTATTCTAAACCCCCTAAAACAAAAAAAGGTCAACATTCTGTTTGCCTTCCTATTTTCTTGCTGTACCTGCATGCTAACACTTTTGTGATCGTTATAAGAGTACTCCCAAGTCATTTCGAACATCAATACATGCAAGTTTCACACCTTTTGAAAATATTTAAATTTTTTTAATTTGTACGATTAAACCTATGACTACAGAGAGAAACTTCAGTCTTCCCCACCTTATACTACGTCTGCCACCTTGTTGCCACTCACTTAACTTTTCTATATCTCTCTGCAGCCTCTTTATATCTACCTCACAGGTAACATTCCCACCTAGCTTCAGGAAACTTGGATACATTACTCTCTGTCTGCCACAACCCAAGTAGACGTCCCTGCTCCTCTTCCAGGTGTGTCATGGGATTTTTTATGACCACCTGAGAAGGCAGATGGTTCTCCTCTAATCTAGAACATGGCGCCTCTGACACTGCAAACCGTCAGTAAACTGAATGGATGTGAAATATGTCCCAACAGCTGCAATGAACAAACAATCAAAACACGGGAGAAGCCTCAGTGATCTCTGAACATTCCAGCCGCTGGATAATTTAGGGGGAAAGAGAGCACTGCAGCTGGTTATACCAGTACCAGTACAAAGATGTAATTTTAAACTTTTATTTGCACTTGAGGCAATAAAAGTTTTCCTTCTCCCACATACATGGAATAAAGACACATTTCATCAGCTATATTTCATTTAATTTCACATTCCAATCTCCGAGACCCTTGGGACTTCACTCTGCCTACTCTAGTTTCAGCAGAAATTGCACACTCTTATTTAATTGGGAAATATTTAAATAGGGTTCCAGCTGGGTGTGTTTTACACACACTATAGTTTATCAAAGGCATTTCCACAGTTCATGTGGTATCTGCCAGGATACTATTTTTAAAATTTACTCACTGGACATGAACATTTCTGACAAGGTAACATTAGGGAGGGAATTCCATAATTCTGACCCAGTGACAGTGCAGGAAGTCAGGATGGCGAGTGGCTTGATGGGGAACTTGCAGGTGTTCCCAAGCATCTGCTGCCCTTGATCTTCTAGGCAGTCAATGTCCCAGATTTGAAAGGTGCTGTTGGAATAGTCTTGCTGCACACTTAAAGTGCCTCTTGTTGGTGGTCCACATTGCTGCCACTGTGCACTTATGGTGGAGGGAGTGAATACTGAAGGTGGTGGATGGGGTGCTGACCAAGAGGGCTTTGTCCTGGGTGGCGTCGAGCTTTTTGAGTGTTATTGGAGCTGCACTCATCCAGGCAAGTGGAGAGAATGCCATCAGACTCCTAACATGTGCCTTCTCCCCATCTCTTTCTCTCCAAGGGGAATAGACCCGTCCTCTCCAACCTAACCTCATAACTGAAGTTTCTCATCCTCTGAATTATTCTTGTAATGTCTTGTGCTCTCTCTCCAATGCGTTCATGAGCATCATGACATTTTAATAATAATCTTTATTAGTATCACAACTAGACTTACATTAACACTGCAATGAAGTTTCTGTGGAAAGCCTCTAGTCGCCACACTCCGGCGCCTGTTTGGGTACACTGAGGGAGAATTCAGAATGTCCAATTCACCTAACAAGCACGCCTTTCGGGATTTGTGGGAAGAAACCAGAGCACCCAGAGGAAACCCATGCAGGCACGGGAAGAACGTGAAGACTCCACAATAAGTGCGTTAGTGGTGTTCCGCAGGGTCCAGTGCTGGGACCTTTGCTGTTCATAGTACATATAAATGTAGCGGGTCTGATTAATAAGTTTGCAGACGACACAAAGGTTGTCTTAAAAAAATATTCAGGTAGATAAGTCCCCAGGGCCTGATGGGATCTACCCCAGAATACTGAAGGAGGCTGGAGAGGAAATTGCTGAGGCCTTGACAGAAATCTTTGGATCCTCGCTGTCTTCAGGGGATGTCCCGGAGGACTGGAGAATAGCCAATGTTGTTCCTCTGTTTAAGAAGGGTAGCAAGGATAATCCCGGGAACTACAGGCCGGTGAGCCTTACTTCAGTGGTAGGGAAATTACTGGAGAGAATTCTTCGAGACAGGATCTACTCCCATTTGGAAGCAAATGGACGTATTAGTGAGAGGCAGCACGGTTTTGTGAAGGGGAGGTCGTGTCTCACTAACTTGATAGAGTTTTTCGAGGAGGTCACTAAGATGATTGATGCAGGTAGGGCAGTGGATGTTGTCTATATGGACTTCAGTAAGGCCTTTGACAAGGTCCCTCATGGTAGACGAGTACAAAAGGTGAAGTCACACGGGATCAGGGGTGAACTGCCAAGGTGGATACAGAACTGGCTAGGTCATAGAAGGCAGAGGGTAGCAATGGAGGGATGCTTTTCTAATTGGAGGGCTGTGACCAGTGGTGTTCCACAGGGATCAGTGCTGGGACCTTTGCTCTTTGTAGTATATATAAATGATTTGGAGGAAAATGTAACTGGTCTGATTAGTAAGTTTGCAGACGACACAAAGGTTGGTAGAATTGCGGATAGCGATGAGGACTGTCTGAGGATACAGCAGGATTTAGATTGTCTGGAGACTTGGGCGGAGAGATGGCAGATGGAGTTTAATCCGGACAAATGTGAGGTAATGCATTTTGGAAGGGCTAATGCAGGTAGGGAATATACAGTGAATGGTAGAACCCTCAAGAGTATTGAAAGTCAAAGAGATCTAGGAGTACAGGTCCACAGGTCATTGAAAGGGGCAACACAGGTGGAGAAGGTAGTCAAGAAGGCATACGGCATGCTTGCCTTCATTGGCCGGGGCATTGAGTATAAGAATTGGCAAGTCATGTTGCAGCTGTATAGAACCTTAGTTAGGCCACACTTGGAGTATAGTGTTCAATTCTGGTCGCCACACTACCAGAAGGATGTGGAGGCTTTAGAGAGGGTGCAGAAGAGATTTACCAGAATGTTGCCTGGTATGGAGGGCATAAGCTATGAGGAGCGATTGAATAAACTCGGTTTGTTCTCTCTGGAACGAAGGAGATTGAAGGGCGACCTGATAGAGGTATACAAAATTATGAGGGGCATAGACAGAGTGGATAGTCAGAGGCTTTTCCCCAGGGTAGAGGGGTCAATTACTAGGGGGCATAGGTTTAAGGTGAGAGGGGCAAGGTTTAGAGTAGATGTACGAGGCAAGTTTTTTACGCAGAGGGTAGTGGGTGCCTGGAACTCACTACCGGAGGAGGTAGTGGAAGCAGGGACGATAGGGACATTTAAGGGGCATCTTGACAAATATATGAATAGGATGGGAATAGAAGGATACGGACCCAGGAAGTGTAGAAGATTGTAGTTTAGTCGGGCAGTATGGTCGGCACGGGCTTGGAGGGCCGAAGGGCCTGTTCCTGTGCTGTACATTTCTTTGTTCTTTGTTCTTTGTTGGTGGACTTGCGGATAGTGATGAGGACTGTCAGAGGATACAGTAGGATTTAGATCGTTTGGAGACTTGGGCTGAGAGATGGCAGATGGAGTTTAATCCGGAAAAATGCATTTTAGAAGGTCTAATACAGTAGGAAATATACAGTGAATGGTAGAACCCTCAAGAGTATTGACAGGCAGAGATATCTAGGTGTACAGGTCCACAGGTCACTGAAAGGGGCAACACAGGTGGAGAAGGTGGTCAAGAAGGCATACGGCATGCTTGCCTTCATTGGCCGGGGCATAAAAATTGGCAAGTCATGTTGCAGCTGTATAGAACCTTAGTTAGGCCACACTTGGTATTCTGTTCAACTCTGGTCGCTACACTACCAGAAGGATGTGAAAGCTCTAGAGAGGGTGCAGAAGAGATTTACCAGGATGTTGCCTGGTATGGAGGGCATTAGCTATGAGGAGAGGTTGAATAAACTTGGTTTGTTCTCACTGGAACGAAGAAGGTTGAGGGGCAACCTGATGGAGGTCTACAAAATTATGAGGGGCATAGACAGAGACTTTTTCCCAGGGTAGAGGAGTCAATTACTAGGGGACATAGGTTTAAGGTGCGAGGGGCAAGATTTAGAGGAGATGTACGAGACAAGTTTTTTTTTTTACACAGAAGGTAGTGGGTGCCTGGAACTCGCTGCCAGAGGAAGTGATGGACGCAGGGACGATAGTGACGTTGAAGGGCCATCTTGACAAATACATGATTAGGATGGGAACAGAGGGATACAGAGCCCGGAAGTGTAGAAGATTTTAGTTTGGACGGGCAGCATGGTCGGCGCAGGCTTGGAGGGCCGAAGGGCCTGTTCCTGTGCTGTACTTTTCTTTGTTCTTTGTTAGTGCAGTGCATCCAGACCGAACCACCGCTGTATGATTTTTCTCGCATCGCATTTGCTTCTTTTGCAAATTACTCTACACGTGCCCTCTCATTCTTGATTCTTTTAGGAGCAGGAACAGTTTCTACCCGTCGACTGTGTCCAGCCCCCTTATGAATTTGAACATGTCTATCAAATCTCCTCTTCGCCTTTTTCTCTCCACGGAGAACATCCCAACCTCTCCAATACATCCTCGTAACTGAGGTTTCTCATCCCTGGAACCATTTTAGTAAACCTCTTCCCCACTCTCTCCAATGTGTTCACATCCTTCCCATATTGTGTTGTCCAGAACTGTGCACAATATTCCAGCTGAGGTCTAACTTACAGGACCAGGTTCCTAAAATGTCTGTTCATAGATTGGTGACAGAGGGTGACACGACTTGGGCGAGAGTTCTGCAAGAAGGATCGGAGAGAGGTAAAGATTCATAACAGCATAAGAAATACGAGCAGTAGACGTAAGGCCCCTCAAACCTGCTGTCATTCAATATGTGCTGCCTGAAAAGGTGATGAAAGATGGTCCAATAACTTTCAAAATGGAATTGAATAATCACTTTAAAGGATACATTTACAAAACTTCAGGGAAAGAGCAGGGGGGTTTGCACGCATTGGATAACTAGGGACTGGTTTAGCACAGTGGGCTAAACAGCTGGCATGTAATGCAGAACAATGCCAGCAGTGCGGGTTCAATTCCCGTACCGGCCTCCCCGAATAGGCACCGGAATGTGGCAACTAGGGGCTTTTCACAGTAACTTCATTGAAGCCTACTTGTGGCAATAAGCGATTATTATAACACTTTCAAAGAGTTAGCACAGACACAATGGGCCAAATGGCATCTTGCTGTGCCGTATCAGTCAATGAAAAGCCAGTCGTTCCTGTTTTATGTTCCCACATGAAAATGAACGTCTGACTTCATCATCTCGTTCCTCATAAGGTTGTAGAAGGATTGACAACCCAACTCCGTAATGCCCACGATAGAAAAAATCGAGTTCAGGATGAAGCAAGATTTCTTCTCCCCATCAATAAGCATGAGTAAGTGGACAGACAATTCTCCTGCTTGAATCTGACTGAGCAGTGTAAATGTGAGGAGTCAATGCTGGTGTACACTCACAATCCAAACTCAACAAACTAATGTGGAAGTTTGCAACACCTACAGGGAACAGGTGGGTGGAAACCATCATAGTTGAGCTTACTCAGCAGAGCTGTTAACTTATTCTTCCCACTGCTGAGAATCAAAAACCACTTGCCTGCCCACTGTCACACTCAACTTGTAATAGTGTTCAATTCTGGTCGCCACACTACCAGAAGGATGTGCAGGCTTTAGAGAGGGTGCAGAAGAGATTTACCAGAATGTTGCCTGGTATGGAGGGCATTAGCTATGAGGAGCGGTTGAATAAACTCGGTTTGTTCTCACTGGAACGAAAGAGGTTGAGGGGCAACCTGGTAGAGGTCTACAAAATTATGAGGGGCATAGACAGAGTGGATAGTCAGAGGCTTTTCCCCAGGGTAGAGGGGTCAATTACTAGGGGGCATAGGTTTAAGGTGAGAGGGGCAAGGTTTAGAATAGATGTACGAGGCAAGTTTTTTTACACAGAGGGTAGTGGGTGCCTGGAACTCGCTGCCGGAGGAGGTGGTGGAAGCAGGGACGATAGTGACATTTAAGGGGCATCTTGACAAATACATGAATAGGATGGGAATAGAGGGATACGGACCCAGGAAATGTAGGAGATTGTAGTTTAGTCGGGCAGCATGGTCGGCACGGGCTTGGAGGGCCGAAGGGCCTGTTCCTGTGCTGTACATTTCTTTGTTCTTTGTTCTTTTTGCCTTCAGAGGGAATTTACCTCGAGATATGGAGATGTCTTCAGCAAATAGTAACTTCTGATGCCGCAAATGACAAAGAACAAATTTGGAGACAGGCCACTTGTGTGAGGAAAATACATCAAAACCTTCTGCAAAATATCCATAAATTCTGAAATCAAATGGGAGATTTTGAAGAGAATTGTATAGGTCACGATCTATGAAGTAGTTTGGCAGTAACTGGGCTACTTATGGCACAATCTCTGTAACAAGTTAAAAATGTAATACAATTCCATTCACTCCAACAGAATATTCAATTGAAAACCCTTGTGAATTACACAATCATTGTTTTTAAATCCAAAATGATATGAAAGTCTCCTGAAGCTAGAGGTAATAAGTAGATATGGATTAGGAGAGCTGAAAATTGACAAGGCTCGAGGTCCATACAGTATCCATCCAGGGGTGATTAAAGAGATAGGGGCAGGTATTCCATGAACCCCTAGCCCACATCTTCAGGGTAAGGTAAAGGTAAAGATGGCCATAGGCTGCTTTCCCCTTTGAGGGGGAGAGCTGACTGGTGGTGATTGAACCCCGAGGGTCACCACACCTCAGGCAAGTGGCAAACTTGAGAAGGTGGAGCCTTCATGAATAACCTCAGCCGGTACGGGAATTGACAACACGATGCTGGGGCCACTCTGCATCACTAACCAGCTGTCCAGCCAACTGAGCTAAACCGGCCTCCATATAATAATAATAATCCTTATTGTCACACGTAGGCTCACATTAACAGTGCAATGAAGTTACTGTGAAAATCCCCTTGTCGCCACACTCCGGCGCCTGTTCGGGTACACAGAGGGAGAATTCAGAATGTCCAATTCACCTAACAGCACATCTTTCGGGACTTGTGGGAGGAAACCGGAGCACCCGGAGGAAACCCACGCAGACAGTGACCCAAGTCGGGTATCGAACTGGGATCCTGGAGCTGTGAAGCAATAGTGCTAACCACTGTGCTGCTATGCCCCCAAGCTGTGATACAGCCAGTTAGGATGCCTTCTATGGTACATCTATAATTTAGTAATAGAAAAAGTTTCTTAAGGCCAGAAGACATAGGAGCAGAATTAGGCAACTCGGCCCATCGAGTCTGCTCCGTCCTTCAATCATGGCTGATATTTTCTTAAGATTGGAAACTAACTCATGTAGCTTCTGCATTCATATCGGAAGGCAGACATAATGCTGCAGCCATCAGGAGTGTCTCGCGGACTTAATGGTCCAGCAGCACTTTTCTGTTTTCCACACTCATGTCCTGCAGCAGGCAAACCACAACGGGCTCCAGTGTACAAAAAAATGAACTCAAACAAGCTCACCGCATTACAAAAGCAAAATACTTCAGGTGCTGGAAATTTGAAATAAATACTCATGTCTGGCAGAATCTGTGGAGAGAAACAGGATTCATTTTTCACCTCTGAATTTTCTTCAGAACTGGTGAAAGGTTATTGATCAGAAACTTTAACACCTTTTCTCCTTCCGCTGGCAGATATTGGCAGGTTCCAGCGCATTTCAAACATTTCCTGTGTTTATTTATTAAGGATCGTGCAGATCAGAGGCTGTTCTTCCCGTCATGTTCAACCGCTGTACAAATCTACAAACCAGCACACTCCTCCAACCCACTCCCAGTACCTAATTACCTCTGAAATGACTCAATATTTCACCACCACTCAACCTCGCTGAGCGCGTTCCAGTTTCTGCTTGCTGCTCTGTAATGATTGGGCAGAGTCAGTGTTGGGTCAGCCATCACTCCACATCTTTCCAGATCATCATATTCCCCACTTCTCATTCCAGCCTGTCAGTGTCAGAGCAAAGATAATCTCACAGCCATTTATGGCACAGGAGACCATTCAGCCCATCAGGTCCATGCTGGCTCACCATGAAGGAATCCAGTCAGTTCCATTCCAATCCTGCACATTCATTTGCCTTATGGATTATGTCCATTCATAAATATGTTCTGTGTCTGTGAGCTCATGACTGCTACCTCACCCAACCTACCAATTTAAATTTCTCATTTCAGATCATTTAAGTCACCATCACTTCTGTAATTAGTTCCTGCTGCTTCCCATCTTTCAACCTTTCCCACAATGTCTGCAACTCGTCCTCCAGCTCAATAACTCTGAGCCAAAGTTCCTCGAGCTGCAAGAACTTACTGCAGATACGTTTGCCCAGGATCATACTAGCAATCCAGGAGCTCCCTGGAATGTTTATTTGCCGGTGGTGGTGCTCCAATGTGTCTGCTGCCCTTGTCCTAAATCCGAAAGCTAGTGGCATCGAAACAAACCTGTTGGACTTTAACCTGGTGCTGTAAGACTTCTTACTGTGCTCACCCCAGTCCAACGCCGGCATCTCCACAACTTGTCCTAAATGGTAGAGGTCACAAATTTGAAAAGGTCGTCAAAGGAGGTTTGGTGATTCCTGCAGTGTAGGTAGAGAGTGGTAGCGTTTAAGGTGAATGCTAATCACTGTCACTCATCTTTGCACAATTATAAGCTTTTTACTGAAGCTGGATGATAACTCCTCCCTTCAGAATTTTTCTCAACAACAGGAATATACTCTCGGAGTATTCTGAAATATCCCCTTAAATGACCACCAATTCTTCTTTATTGATCTATCCCCTAGCCTAGGCAGGGTGCTATTCCGGAGGGTCAGTGCAGACTCAATGGACCAAATGGCCTCCTTCTGCACTGAAGGAATTCTATGTACAACCTGTTCTCTGGTTGGTTCCAGGACGTCCTGTTGTAAGAAACCGTCTCAAAAGCATTCCAAGAAGTCCCCATCCAGGCTACTACTGCCAATCTGATTTTTCCACTTTATATGTAGATTAAAGTCACCCATGATCATGGCCACTCCTTTATCTCTTGGACCAAGGTCATTCTTAACTATTGCACCAATGCCACCCTTGATCAAAAGTGCTACCACTCCACCTTTACCCAGCTTCCTATTCTTCCTGAATGTCACGTACCCTATGTTCAGGACCCAATCTTTGCCCTCCTGAATCCAGGTCTCCACACTGACTATCAGATCATATTTATTCATTTCCATTTGTGCTACCAATTTGTTTTCTTTGTTATGAATGCTATGCTCATTTAGATACAAAGCCTTTAATTTAGTCTTTTTACTATCTTTGTAACATCTAGGCCTTGATTCTTTGTGCATTCTTAGGTTTTTCTCTTTGTCCCTTCCTGCTATTCTCTGACCCTCATTTCCCATGACTATACTCCTCTCTTCCCTCGGCCTGTCCAAGAGTCGCTTAAATGTCCCTAATGACTCTGACTCCACCATCTCCGCTGGCAGTGCATTCCACACACCCACCACTCTCTGTGTAAAGAACCTACCTCTGACATCTCCCCTATACCTTCCTCCAATCACCTTAAAATTATGTCCCCTCGTGACAGCCATTTCCACTCTGGGGAAAAGTCTCTGGCTATCCACTCTATCCATGCCTCTCATCATCTTGTACACCTCTATCAAGTCACCTCTCTTCCTTCTTCGCTCCAGTGAGAAAAGCCCTAGCTCCCTCAATCGTTCTTCATAAGACATGCCCTCCAGTCCAGGCAGCATCCTGGTAAATCTCCTCTGCACCCTCTCCAAAGCATCCACATCCTTCCTATAATGAGGTGACCAGAACTGGACACAATATTCCAAGTGTGGTCGAACCAGGATTTTATAAAGCTGCAGCAAAACCTCACGGCTCTTAAACTCAATCCCCCTGTTAATGAAAGCCAACACACCATACGCCTTCTTAACAACCCTATCAACTCTCTGTACGTGGACCCCAAGATCCCTCTGTTCCTCCACACTTTAAAGAATCCTGCCTTTAACCCTGTATTCAGCATTCAAATTCGACCTTCCAAAATGAATCACTTCACATTTATCAAGGTTGAACTCCATCTGCCACTTCTCAGCCCAGCTCTGCATCCTGTCAATGTCCTGTTGTAACCTGCAACAGCCCTCAACACTATCTACAACTCCCCCAACCTTCGTGTCATCGGCAAACTTACTAACCCACCCTTCCACTTCTTCATCCAAGTCATTTATAAAAACCATAAAGAGCAGAGGTCCCAGAACAGATCCCTGCGGGAAAGCACTGGTCACCGACCTCCAAGTGGAATACTTTCGATCCACTACCACTCGCTGTCTTCTTTCGGCCAGCCAATTCTGTATCCAGACAGCCAAATCAGAGCACCCTAGATGATAATGGGATGGAGGAAAAGAGGAGGTGGAAAAATAGGTGCATGACAAATATGAGGTTGATAATACAATTGAGAAGCAAGCCGAATTAATAAAGATCAGAGTGGAGTGAAAAATTAAATATAAGAAGCAAAGGGGGTGTATGAGAAGAGACTGGTAGCTAAGATGAAAGGGAATCTCAAAGTGTTCACTGGACAAATGACACAGTTCAACAGCAGTTAGGGAGGGGAACAAATGTCAATCTTGCCTGCAAAACCCACATCCAATGATGGGCAGCACGGTAGGATTGTGGATAGCACAATTGCTTCACAGCTCCAGGGTCCCAGGTTCGATTCCCGGCTTGGGTCACTGTCTGTGCTGAGCCTGCACATTCTCCCCTTGTGTGCATGTTTTCCTCCGGGTGCTCCGGTTTCCTCCCACAGTCCAAAGATGTGCGGGTTAGGTGGATTGGCCGTGATAAATTGCCCATAGTGTCCAAAGTTGCCCTTAGTGTTAGGTGGGGTTACTGGGTTATGGGGATTAGGTGGGGTTACTGGGTCATGAGGATAGGGTGGAGGTGTGGACCTTGGGTAGGGTGCTCTTTCCAAGAGCCGGTGCAGACTGGATGGGCCGAATGGCCTCCTTCTGCACTGTAAATTCTATGTAATCTATGTAATTCTATGAAAGAACAGAAAATATGAACAGTAAAATAGTAAGAGGCTGAGTGAGGCCAATTAAAGACTAAAACGTGGTCTGTGCATGGAGGCGAAGGCAGTGGCTCAGGTAATAAATCAGTACTTTGCATCTGTCTTTCCCAAGGAGATAATGTAAAGAGAACGAAATACTGAAAGAGCTGAAAAATGTCAATAAAAGCTGTTTGATAGACTGACTAAAGTTAAAAGTTGCTAGGTCATCAGCGCCGAATAGATTGTATCCAAGGGTGCTGAAAGAATTAAGGATGAAAATTGCAGAGGGACGGACCATTATCTTCCAATCCTCGTGAGACTGGGGTGGTGCCAGAGGACGGGTGCCTTGCAAATGGGCCTGCAGACAGGGGTGGAGGCAGATGCCCAGGCGCGAGTCCTGCTGGGGTGGGGGGTCTGCAACCTCACCAAGGACATGGTTAGGGGATTAAAAGGCATTTTGTACCTCGAGAAGGTACAAGTACACCGTGAGGGAAGCGGCCGAGGGGTTCCAACTCAATGTTGAGCCCGAGGGCTGCAATGTTCCCAATCAGAAGATGAGGTGCTACTTCTCCAGTTTGTGACGATTCACTGGAACATTGGAACAAGGACGAGCATGAGAAGATGCTGAGTTAAAATGGTATAGAGACCCCGAAGGGCCAGTAATTGTACCACTGCTTTTCTTTTTAAAATATATTTTATTCCAAACACAACCAATAACATACACACAATACAAACGTGATTCAAACAGTTTGTCAATTTTACCCCCCGTTTCTCCCCTAAATGACCCCAACAGTCTGCCACCCCCCCCCACCCGCATAAAGCATCTCTTCCAAACCCATAAGAACAAACTTAATCTTCTCCAGTCTTAAGAATTCATACAATCCTTCAACCATGCCGCAGCCCCCGGCAGCACTGCTGATCTCCAACTCAGTAAGATTCGCCAACAGGCAATTAGAGAGGCGAAGGCCACAACATCGATCCCCTTCCCCTCCAGCAGCTCTGCCAATCTGAAACCAAAACATCAGCACCAAAGCACCCTGCCTGCCGGCCGGTGCTGCGCCCTCTGCCGGGCAGCGTCGGCGCCCTCTGCCGGCCGGCCGGGCAGCGCCGGCGCCCTCTGTCTGCCGGGCAGCGCCGGCGCCCTCTGTCTGCCGGGCAGCGCCGGCGCCCTCTGTCTGCCGGGCAGCGCCGGCGCCCTCTGTCTGCCGGGCAGCGCCGGCGCCCTCTGTCTGCCGGGCAGCGCCGGCGCCCTCTGTCTGCCGGGCAGTGCCAGCACCTTGTCTCCTGGGCAGTGCTAGCATTCTGTCTGCTGGGCAGTGCCAGCATCCTGTCTGCTGGGCAGTGCCAGCACCTTGTCTGCTGGGCAGTGCTAGCGTCCTGTCTGCTGGGCAGTGCCAGCATTGTCGGCTGGCCAATGCCAGCGTCCTGTCTGCTGGGCAGTGCCAGCATCCTGTCTGCTGGGCAGTGTCAGCATCCTGTCTGCTGGGCAGTGCCAGCATCCTGTCTGCTGGGCAGTGCCAGCATCCTGTCTGCTGGGCAGTGCCAGCATCCTGTCTGCTGGGCAGTGCCAGCATCCTGTCTGCTGGGCAGTGCCAGCACCTTGTCTGCTGGGCAGTGCCAGCACCTTGTCTGCTGGGCAGTGCCAGCACCTTGTCTGCTGGGCAGTGCCAGCACCTTGTCTGCTGGGCAGTGCCAGCACCTTGTCTGCTGGGCAGTGCTAGCGTCCTGTCTGCTGGGCAGTGCCAGCATTGTCTGCTGGGCAGTGCCAGCGTCCTGTCTGCTGGGCAGTGCCAGCGTCCTGTCTGCTGGGCAGTGCCAGCGTCCTGTCTGCTGGGCAGTGCCAGCGTCCTGTCTGCTGGGCAGTGCCAGCGTCCTGTCTGCTGGGCAGTGCCAGCGTCCTGTCTGCTGGGCAGTGCCAGCGTCCTGTCTGCTGGGCAGTGCCAGCGTCCTGTCTGCTGGGCAGTGCCAGCGTCCTGTCTGCTGGGCAGTGCCAGCGTCCTGTCTGCTGGGCAGTGCCAGCGTCCTGTCTGCTGGGCAGTGCCAGCGTCCTGTCTGCTGGGCAGTGCCAGCGTCCTGTCTGCTGGTCAGTGCCAGCGTCCTGTCTGCTGGGCAGTGCCAGCGTCCTGTCTGCTGGGCAGTGCCAGCGTCCTGTCTGCTGGGCAGTGCCAGCGTCCTGTCTGCTGGGCAGTGCCAGCGTCCTGTCTGCTGGGCAGTGCCAGCGTCCTCTGTCTGCTGGGCAGTGTCAGGAGAGGCAATATAAAACAAAAGGATTTAACACTAAAGTGGGTGCAGGAGCAAAGAGAGGTGGAGAGTATTCACGAATCACTGAAGGTGGTAAGGCAGCTTGAGAGATTGGAGTGTTACCAACGGCCTCCAGAAATAGATCAGAGCCAAGTTTCTGCTTGCACTTGTATCCAATCATCTGTGCTGCGATGCTCCTATTGTAGCACAGTTACACAGATGAAATAATAGCCACGTGGACAAAGTACCAGAACTGGGTGATGGGACTGACTGGATTGCTCACAGAGTTAATGGGCTGAGTGGCCCCCAAAGACGTGCAGGTTATGTTGGTTGCCCCTTAGTATCCAAAAGGTGAGGTGGGGTTACTGGGTTACAGGGATAGGGTGGAGGCGTGGGCTTAAATAGGGTGCACTTTCCAAGGGCCGGTGCAGACTCAATGGGCCGAATGGCCTCCTTCTGCATTGCAAATTCTACGATTCTTTGACGATATAACTGCCAATACCCCAATAAAAGGTCAAAGCTCCGAATTACAATAGGAAGAAATAGAGAACAAAAGCAGAGATAAGCAACAGTATTTTTACTGTGGAATATTTCACAATACTCCAAATCTAACCCTCATCCAGCAGATGTATTTCCAGCAGTGTGTGGACCAGCAAGATAAATAAAACTGCAATTTCTCAGGCATACCCGATAGCAAGATGTTTGCTCCTTCTTTTCCCACTCAACAATCCAGTTTGTGTTCAAAAGTTAAAAATAACTGTTTCTGTAATGTACAGTGTCAGGTTTAATTAACATAACAGTGCCAGGATTAATTAACCAACAGTACAAAACATTTTGTTGCACCCAAGATTAAGATAAGTCAGCTGAAATGTAGATAGGGATTTGATTTTAAATTGTCTGCAATTATTTCCATCTCTTTCAAATGCACGGAGAGAAATGGGTCAAAAAACAATCCCATAATAAACAATATAATTAACCACATGGGTAAAATTGGGAATAACAGGAGAGCAAATCAATCAGTATTAGCCCAGAGCCCAACAAGGAAATCTTTTATTGACGGAGCTTTACTGCATTTAGCAGGAGCTGTCGTGTACTAAAACATAACAAACTTCCTCCAAACTTCAGAAAGATTCGACAGTGAACCACATGACAGCAACTGTTAGCAGCCCACTGTGTTCAATGTGTGACTGGATTCAGAGTGAGCACCGTCAGCACAGGAACGTGGACTGTACAACAGCAGAAAAGAATGCTGTCAGACACACAGGCTCTGAGGAATAATTATATTCTAACATAGCTCACACCCCTGAATCAAATTGCTCTTCAGGTACTGAGCAGTGGTGGCTGGGTCTGAATTAGACACATTTCTGATCAGATATAGAGTCAAAGGTTATGGGGACAGGCAGGAAAGTGGAGTTAAGGCCACAATCAGGTCAACCTAGATCCCCTTGATTGGAGGAAAGCAAGTTCAATGGACTGAATGGCTTCCTATTCCTGCTCCTATTTATCATCTTATGGGACAACTCTTTCTTGAATTAATTGCCGCAATTAGCCTTCACCACCTCCCCAGACTGCCCATTCCACAAATGACTCATGCTTTGCACAAAGCAGTTACATTTGAAATATCTTTCCACCCTCCCACTTAGAGTTTCAGGCTAGGCCCTCTTCTTGAAGAATCTGCAATTATCTTGGCTGCACCATTTAAGATTTTGACTACTTCAATATGATCATGCTGAATCTTTTATGCTCTGGTGTAAACATTGCCAGCTTCCTCAACTTAATCTCATAAAGCAGGCAGCACAGTGGCGCAGTGGTTAGCACTGCTGCCTCACGGCGCTGAGGTCCCAGGTTCGATCCCGGCTCTGGGTCAATGTCCGTGTGGAGTTTGCACAGTCTCCCCTCCTGTTTGCATGGGTTTCATCCCCACAACCCAAACATGTGCAGGATAGGTGGATTGACCACACTAAATTGCCCCTTAATTGGGAAAAATGAATTAATCTTGTAAAGTCAGGTGACCAATCGCATGGGTCAACGTAGCTGCCTTGTGTGGCTTCCACTCTTAATACCTGGGTGGGTGTCAATCTCATTATAGTGAACAGAACTGTACCCAGATGGCGAGGCTGCTGTTAATTTCTAACCAAGAATCATTTTCTGATATTTGTGTTCCATCAATGTGACTAACCCTTGTTTGTTCTCTCTTACTGCTGCCAACAAACTATCCATCAGTTCCCAAAGATCCTTCGCCTGTGTTGTGCCCCACAGAATATCAGCTGTCTTATACAACTGTTTATCATTCTTTATAATGTGCATTTCGGTATAATAAATTAAACTGCCACAAGTTAGCCCAACTCTCCAATGGGAATACGACTACTGCAAGTTTCCCTCCCAGCCACACACCTTTCTGATTCAGAAATATATCGCCATTCCTTCACTGCCACGGTGTCAAAATACTGGAACTCTCTCCCTAACAGCACAGTGGGTGCATCTCCAGCCCATGGACTGCAGCGGTTCAAGAAGGCAGCTCACCACCACCTTCTCAAGGGCAATAATGGAAGAGAAATAAATGCTGCCAACGCGAGCGATGCGCCCATGCCGTGACAGGATCAGGTTAAGCTGTGATGCCTACGACATTCAAACAGTCGACCAACACTTTTGCTTAAAATTATAGAATAGAATTGCTACAGTGCAGAAGGAGGCCATTCGGCCCATCGAGTATGCACCAGCCTTGGAAAGAGTACCCTACCTAGGCCCATGCCGTGACCTATTCCAGTAACCCCACCTAACCTTTTGGACACTAAGGGGCTATTTAGCATGGCCAATCCACCTAACCTGCACATCTTTGGACTGTGGGAGGAAACCAGAGCCCCCGGAGAAAACTCGTGCAGACACGGGGAGAAAGTGCAAACTTCACACAGACTGTCACCCGAGACCGGAATTGAACCTGGGTCCCTGGGGCTGTGAGGCAGCAGTGCTAACCACCGTGCTGTGAATGAAGATTGGAACTTTTGTGCAACAGACAGCGAGCCACAAAATCACACTTTCAGAGGTGGAAGCAAAAATCTGAGTAAAGACAGCTATTTAATTATGGAATCATAATACTGAAATTTTCTCGCTTCTCACCTCATCTCCCCCACACTGAGCAAACATTTCCTCCTGTATTCGACAATCCAGTTTTATGGAGATATGGGCTGGATTCTCCGCCCCACCTCATTTCTGCCCCGACCTGCCGACGGGATTCTCCATTACGCCGGTCGGTCAATGGGGTTTCCCATTGTGGGGCAGCCTCACGCCATCGGGAAAGCCCTGGGTGCTGGCAAAACTGAGAGTCACGCCGGCGGAGAATCCCGCCCATGAGCTCTCAGTGACTACATCTGTGCCGCCATTGAGTCAGAATTCAGAAGAGGCTTTAATAGCAAGGTGAAAAATTGGCATGAATATTTCTGACCATGTCTTGGATACTACAAGCTGCATAGAATTAGACAAGATGTGGGAGTACATCATAAACATTGTGGAACAAAGAACAAAGAACAAAGAAATGTACAGCACAGGAACAGGCCCTTCGGCCCTCCAAGCCCGTGCCGACCATACTGCCCGACTAAACTACAATCTTCTACACTTCCTGGGTCCGTATCCTTCTATTCCCATCCTATTCATATATTTGTCAAGATGCCCCTTAAATATCCCTATCGTCCCTGCTTCCACTACCTCCTCCGGTAGTGAGTTCCAGGCACCCACTACCCTGTATACCCACAATCAATTTACCCTGTATTACCTGGCTGAATAAGGGTGCCATGTTTATTTGGTATAAAGGACAAAACAAGCAGAAACATCTCCACAGCAATTCTCAAAGATACTTGGTGGTAAATGGATGGGGAAGATGGTGGATGCCGGCAATGCCTCTGTACGAGTAACTCCGAGGCCCAGGCTAATGCTCTGGGGACATGGATTCAAATCCCAACACAGCAGCTGGTGGAATTTCAATTCAATTAATAAATCTGAAATATAAAGCGAGTCTCAGTAATGGTGACCATTAAATTATCGACTGCTGTAAAATCCCATCTGATTCACTAATGTCCTTTGGGAAGGAAATCTGCCATCCTTACCTGGTCTGGCCTACATGTGATTCCAGACGCACAGAATGTGGTCTACAGCCCTATGAAACTGCCAAGCGAGCCACTGAGTTTAACAAGGGCAATTAGGGATGGGCAATAAATGCTGGGCCAGCCGGCAAACACCACATCCCATGAAAGAAAGAAAGAAAGAATCACAAACTAGGAAAGTAGCAGGCTCAATCCCCAACTTTCAAAACCTGGGCACAATCTCAGTGGCTAAAATTAGTGTCAGCACTCATAGGTCAAGGAGAGAAAAATTAAATCTGCCATGACTCCTTCCCCTTCTCACAACCAGAATTCCTCACTTAAGAGAGCCAGGGAGTTAATGAGTCAAAACCCACACAGTCACCCAAGGCCAAAATTGAATCTGTGTCCCTGGTACTGTGATGCAGCAGTCCTAACCACTGTGCCGCCAAGCGGAGCAAAAGAATATCCACAGATAGTGAAATGTCATGAATTGAACCAAATACCTATTCGAGTTGAACCATGTCCTTCAGACAACAATGGTAGAACTGCCTGGAGTGAATTTTCTATTAAAGACATGGATCTCTGATTAAACATCCCCATTATAGATATATAGATACATAGAAGATTGGAGCAGGAGGAGGCCTTTTGGCCCTTCGAGCCTGCTCCGCCATTCATCACGATCATGGCTGATCATCCAACTCAATAGCCTTATCCTGCTTTCTCCCCATAGCCTTTGATCCCATTCTCCTAGTCAATCTCTCCTCATATGACAGTCCCGCCATCCTTGGAATCAGTCTGGTAAACCTTCACTGCACTCCCTCGTGAGCAAGAACATCCTTCCTCAGAGAAGGAGACCAAAACTGCACGCAATACTCCAGGTGTGGCCTCACCCAGGCCCTGTACAATTGCAGCAACACATCCCTGCTTCTATACTCGAAACCTCTCGCAATGAAGGCCAACATACCATTTACCTTCTTTACCGCCTGCTGCACCTGCATGCTTACCTTCAGCGAATGGTGCACAAGGACACCCAGGTCCCGCTACACACTCCCCTCTCCCAATTTACAACCATTCAGGTAGTAATCTGCCTTCCTGTTTTTTCATCCAAAATGAATAACCTCATACTTATCCAAATAATACTGCATCTGCCATTGGTTTGCCCACTCGCCCAACCTGTCCAGATCATGCTGCAGGATCCCTGCATCCTTGTCACAATTCACCCTCCCACCTAATTTGGTATCATCTGCACACTTTGAGATGTTACATTTTGTTCCCTCATCCAAATCATTAATATATATTGTGAATAGCCGGAGTCCCAGCACCGATCCCTGCGGTGCCCCACTGGTTACTGACTGCCAATTTGAAAAGGACCTATTAATCCCTACTCTTTGTTTCCTGTCTGCCAACCAGTTTTCTATCCACCTCAATACATTTCCCCCAATCCCATGTGCTTTAATTTTGCATAATAATCTCTTATGCGGGACTTTGTCAAACACCTTCTGAAAGTCCAAATATACCACATCGACTGGCTCCCCCTTGTCGATTGTACTGGTTACCTCTTCAAAGAATTCCAACAGATTTGTCAAGCATGATTTTCCCTTCATAAATCCATGCTGGCTCTGACTGATCCTGCCACTGCTTTCTAAAACTTCTGCTATGAGGTCCTTGATAATGGATTCAAGCATTTTCCCCACTATCAATGTTAGGCTTACTGGTCTATAATTCCCTGCTTTCTCTCTACCTCCCTTTTTGAATATCGGAGTGACGTGAGCGACCCTCCAATCTGCAGGGACAGTTCCAGAGTCTATAGAATCCCGGAAAATGACCACCAATGCATCCACTATTTCCAGAGCCACCTCCTTAAACATTATGGGATGCAGATTCTCAAGCCCTGGGGATTTATCTGCCTTCAATCCCATCAGTTTTCCCAGCACCATTTCTCTACTAATGTTGATCTCCCTCAGTTCTTCCCCTTTCATTCTCCAACATTTCTGGGATCTGATTTGTGTCCTCATTTGTGAAGACAGAACCAAAGTATGTATTCAATTGCTCAGCCATTTCGTTGTCCCTTATTATGCATTCCACTGTTTCTGTCTGTAGTGGGCCTACATTTCTCCTTACCAATCTCTTTCTCTTCGCATATCTGTAGAAACTCTTAGTGTCAGTCTTTATGTTCCCTGCAAGCTTCCTTTCGTACTGTACTTTCCCCTTCTTAATCAATCCCTTTGTCCTTCTTCGCAGAATACTAAACTGCTCCCAATCCTTGGACCTATTATTTTTCTTGGCCAATCTGTATGTTTCTTCCTTGTATTGGATTCTAGTTCGAATTTCCTTTGTAAGCCATGGATTGGCCCTCTTACCCTCTTTGCTTTTGTGCCAGACAGGGATGAACAGTTGCTGTAGTTACTCCATGCGTTCCTTGAATGTTTGCCATTGTCTATCCACCGCCATCCCTTTGAGTAACTCTCCCCAATCTATCAAGGCCAACTCACGCCTCATATCCTCAGAGTTCCCCTTATTAAGATTCAGCGCCCTAGTCTCCGAATCAACTACTTCACTCTCCATCTCCACTCTCCAGGGGCAGCACGGTAGCATTGTGGATAGCACAATTGCTTCACAGCTCCAGGGTCCCAGGTTCAATTCCGGCTTGGGTCACTGGCTGTGTGGAGTCTGCACATCCTCCCTGTGTGTGCGTGGGTTTCCTCCGGGTGCTCCGGTTTCCTCCCACAGTCCAAGGATGTGCAGGTTAGGTGGATTGGCCATGATAAATTGCCCTTAGTGTCCAAAATTGCCCTTAGTGCTGGGTGGGGTTACTGGGTTATGGGGATAGGGTGGAGGTGTGGACCTTGGGTAGGGTGCTCTTTCCAAGAGCCGGTACAGACTCGATGGGCCGAATGGCCTCCTTCTGCACTGTAAATTCTATGAAATCTATGAAACAAAATTCTATCATGTTATGGTCGCTCATCCCCAAGGGATCTCGTACAGCCAGATTGGCAATGATTCCCTTCTCATTACACAGTACCCAGTCTAAGATGGCCTGCTCTCTAGTTGGTTCCTCCACATATTAGTCAAGAAAACCATCCCGTATACACTCCAGGAATTCCTCCTATATATACTATTGCACTGTCGCACTTATTACTACTCCCATAAGACCACAAGATATAGGAGCGGAAGTAAGGCCATTCGGCCCATCGAGTCCACTCCACCATTCAATCATGGCTGATTTCAACTCCATTTACCCGCTCTCTCTCCATAGCCCTTAATTCTTCGAGAAATCAAGAATTTATCAACTTCTGTCTTAAAGACACTCAACGTCCCGGCCTCCACCGCCCTCTGTGGCAATGAATTCCACAGACCCACCACTCTCTGGCTGAAGAAATTTCTCCTCATCTCTGTTCTAAAGTGACTCCCTTTTATTCTAAGGCTGTGCCCCCGGGTCCTAGTCTCCCCTGCTAATGGAAACAACTTCCCTACATCCACCCTATCTAAGCCATTCATTATCTTGTAAGTTTCTATTAGATCTCCCCTCAACCTCCTAAACTCCAATGAATATAATCCCAGGATCCTCAGACGTTCATCGTATGTTAGGCCTACCATTCCTGGGATCATCCGTGTGAATCTCCGCTGGACCCGCTCCAGTGCCAGTATGTCCATCCTGAGGTGTGGGGCCCAAAATTGCTCACAGTATTCTAAATGGGGCCTAACTAATGCTTTATAAAGCTTCAGAAGTACATCCCTGCTTTTATGCCTCCCCTTATGCCATTAAGAACCTGACTTTTTACATATAAAAAACAACCTTTCAGAACAAAATAGAATGTCATTTTGATGGATTTCAACAAGTTGGTTTCTTATCCCCATTCTTCTCTCCACCCAGAAACAATCAACATTCAATCCCTCCATCACTGCCACAGTGACTGAAGTGACTGAAGTTTGAGCAAAATGCATTGTAGTAACTCACCAAACTTCCTTCAACAGCACCTTCTAAACCCATGACCTGTACTATCTCAAAGGACAAGGGCAGCAGATACCTGGGGACACCGCCTGCAAGTTCCCCTCAAAGTCACACACCACCCTGACTCAGAACTATATCCCTATTTCTTCACTGTCACTGGGTCAAAACTCTGGAACGCCCTACCTAACAGCACTGTGGGTGTACCTACACCACTTGGACTGCAGTGGTTTGATATGGTGACTCAATACTATTACTTTCTCAAGGGCAATTAGGATGATAAATGTTGGCCTTGCCAGCAACACCCACATCCCATGAATGAATTTAAAAACCATCCTATTTTCTCTTAAATCTTTGTTTTTATAAATTTAGAGTACCCAATTCCTTTTTTTCCCAATTAAGGGGGAATTTAGCGTGGCCTGCACATCTTTAGGTTGTGGGGGCGAAACCCACGCAAACATGGGGAGAATGTGCAAACTCCACACAGTCAGTGACCCAGAGCTGGGATCATCCTGGGACCTCAGCGCCGTGAGGCAGCAGGGCTAACCCACTGCGCCACCGTGCTGCCCTATTTTCTCTTAAATCTGCTGACATTGACAACAATGACTTTTTTTGGTTATGCTTTGTAATAGCTCTAGTACCCTGATGAAAAATATGTCTGGGACAATTTCAAAATTTTTTAATAGAATCTTAAAGTATCAATTAGATGACCTCAAATTCCCATCTGCTCCAAAGAAGAAAATCTAATGCTGAGTTTTGGAACCCAGACACACGTTAAAATCAAAATGCATCATTCTGCTTTGAAGAGAAAGCTGGGGTTATATCGCAAATCTGTCAACATCTGAATTTTTAAAAAAGATAACCTGTAATCAAAAGTAGCTGGTTTGGGTGAATAGGCATACCTGGAAAATCAGCTTACTATCTCTTTCATATACTAACAAAAGCATTACACACTTCCAACACTTTGTTTTAATTTCAGATCTCCAGAACTCCTGGCTGTTTCTAATCTCTGCCAGATTGAGAACATGTGATTATGATACCAATCACATTAACTGTGGGCAGATTTGCAGGTGGATGGAAAATAATATTGTTCAGGTCTGTCAATAAAGACATTTCCCAACTGAACCGTACACACATGTTCTATTCCTGAACTGCATTAAAATAGAAAATCACAGCCAAGGTGTGAAGAGTTGAGGTGCTACAACTGGCCTCAGATCTGTGTAATCCCAAATCCCAGAATGCCTTGATCCACTGTAATTCGCATAGCGCCACAACAGGTCCACAGCAAGTGCCAACTCCCTGGCCCTACACTCATCTCTGGAGCATCTCGACAACAAGGACTCCTACGTCAGACTCCTATTCATTGATAACACCACCACCTTCAATACCATAATCCCAGCCAAGCTCATATCAAAGCTCCAAAACCTAGGGCTTGGCTCCTCCCTCTGCAACTGGATGCTCGACTTCCTGACCCATAGACCACAATCAGTAAGGATAAATGACAACAACAATAGCCCTCAATACTGGGGCCTCGCAGGACTGCGTACTTAGCCCCCGACTGTACTCCCTATACACACACACACGACTGTATGACAAAATCTGGCTCCAACTTAATCTACAAGTTTGCAGATGACGCGACCATAGTGGGTCAGATCTTAAACAACGATGATTCAGCGTACAGGAGGGAGATAGAGAACCTAGTGGAGTGGTGTAATGACAACAATCTCTCCCTCAATGTCAGCAAAACTAAAGGCTGGTCATTGACTTCAGGAAGCAAAGTATCGTACACACCCCTGTCTGCATCAACGGTGCTGAGGTGGAGAATGTTGACAACTTGAAATTCCTAGGTGTGCACATCACCAACAATCTGTCCTGGTCTACCCACGTCGATACTGACCAAGAAAGCACAACAGTGCCTATACTTCCTCAGGAAACTAAGGAAATTCAGCATGTCCACATTGACTCTTACCATCTTTTACAGATGTACTATAGAAAGATTCCACAGCCTGGTATGCCAACTGCTCAGCCCAAGACCGTAAGAAATTACAGAGAGTCGTGAACACAGCCAAGGACATCATGCGAACCCGCCTCCCATCCATTGGTTCTGTCTACATCTTCTGCTGCCTGGGGAAAGCGAGCAGCATAATCAAAGACCCCTTCCACCCGGGTTATTCATTCTTCGAACTTCTATCGGGCAGGAGATACAAAAATCTGCGAACATGTACTAACAGATTCAAAAACAGCTTCTTCCCCACTGTTACCAGACTCCTAAAAGATTATTTTATGGACTGATCTGATCTCTTCACACATCTTCTCTACTGAGTAGTACTACACTCCGTATGCTTCACCCGATGCCTGAGTCTATGTATTTACATTGCGTATTTATGTATGCCCTACGGGGCTTTTACCTCATATATGAAAGGATCTGTCTGAACTGTATGCAGAACAAACTTTCCACTGTACCTCAGTAGACGTGACAATAAAACAAATCCAATCCAATTGAGGAAGGAAAAATTGATCTGACCTTCAGTCTCAAATGATTATTCAGCGTACGCCCCCACCATCAACAACAATCACCTCCACTGCTAAAGTGTGTGATATCAGAAGATGAGAAAAATAGGAGCTGGGCATGCCAATACTGATTTTGGCTCAGAAATAAGAAATGATCACTTGGGCATTGTACCAGAAAGGAAATTGTGCTCATGAAAGCAACAGTAAGAAATTTTGGAAAAATTGAGAAACCAGAAAATATACCACAATATTAATTTTCTTCCTTCCCAACTCTTGCAAAAAAGATTCGACAACAGTTTGAGCAGCCCCCCCACCCCCATTAGCTGAAAGACAGACATTAAGGTATTACTGCTCCATGGCAGACTTTAAGTATTTCATTACATTCTGAACCACTTTGATTGGATATTTCTTTGTGAATTCATAGTGCTTTAAATCTTTTCATTGTGAAATATTTGTTAGGAACACAAAATCAATCATATTTCTCCAAACTACAGGTTTTGTTGACCCAGATGCGTCCGAAACAGGAGCCCTGAAAATTAAATATGAGGCAATTATTGGAACCAATCTTCAATCAAGGATCATATTCTGTAGGTTAGGATGTGAACCTCACGTTTGTCATTACTTGACATCTTCAGATATTAATTTTAGGAGATTGCTGAAGGTATCACCTCTTCTTGTCCCACATGTAACCAATTTGCAGAAGTGTTAACTGTGTTAATTGGAATGAGTGAGCTGGGAGCTCTTAATGGGAACAGGGTTACAATTAAAACTAGCACAGAACTTGAAATTGTTCTTGGACTTTTTTTCCAACGGTACCAGCATGCTTCGAAAAAACTGAATCGAGCCAAAAGACCTGCGAGAAGAAAATTAGAAAATGCTGCAAATACTCAGGGGAAGTAAAGCAACAGCTGTGGAGAGGAAATCAGAGTTAATGTTTCAGGTCTGGGACCTTTCACAAGAACTGATAAAAGCTAGAAATGGAATAGGATTTGAGAAAGTGAAGGAGATGGGTGGTGGGGGGGGGGGGGGGGGGGGGGGGGGGAGGGGAAGAGCAAAAGGGAAGGTTTGTGTTAGGCTGGGGGTCGGACAGGATAAATTACATGGTGCACCAGCAAAGGGAAACGTAACACAGGAGGAGAAACAGAAAGCAATGAAAGTGAACAAGGCAGAAAAGACAAACGAAAATCCTGTCAGAGAGAAGATTAGAGCTTCAAGACAAGCATTCACCTTCAGATGTTGTGTAATGCTTGTAATATGTCTCCTCAAATTATTCTCACCTATCTGCACTAAGCGAAGGAGTCAGCCATAGCTCATCAAATCTCAGGCCACTGAGTCATAAGCTATGGGTTCTCACAACACAGACTGGAGCACAGAAATCTAGGTTAACTCTCCAGTGCAATATTAAAACAGTGCTTCACTGTCAGTAGTGAATGAGACATTAAACTGAGGTCCTCAGGTGGATGCAACAGATCCAGTGGCACCATTTCAAAGAGCAGGAGTTCAGCCCCGTGTCCTGTCCAATCCCTGGACCAATATCAGTTTTTTTTTTAAACTGCCATTATCATGCATTACTGTCTGTGGAGCTTGGTGCACATACATTGGCTGTGACATTTCCTACAGCAGTGCCAATTCAAAGGTACTTGATTGGCTTTACAGCAGATAATAATATTAATAATTGCTTATTGTCACAAGTAGGCTTCAATGAAGTTACTGTGAAAAGCCCCTAGTTGCCACATTGCGGCGCCTGTTCGGGGAGGCCGGTACAGATAGGGACATCCTGAGAGATACGAGAGAAATGCAAGTCTTTCTTTCGTTCCTCCAGGTTCCCAGTGTGATTTAATCAAAATCAGCAAAACCACACACAAGATTCCAGGCCTTCAAAATTGATTACAGCATTGTGAGTTTCCATTTTTGCAAATTGCAACCATTTGCGTGCCTTTGCAGTGGCTCTTGAAATCAAGTGGGTTATTTTGAATGAATAGCCATGTTTTAAAACTTTTCAGTAGAATATTATTGATTTGTGCATTAGCCGTGGCTCAGTTGATAGGATTCTTGCTGCGGAAGATTCAGGATTCAAAAATCAAGGCTGACAGTGCAGTACAGTACTGAGGGAGTGCTACACTGTCAGAAAAGTGCCAATTTTCAAATGAGACATTAAACCAAAGTTCTGTCACACTGTCAGATGCACAAAAAAGTGGTTAAGCACTGCTGCTTCACAGCGCCAGGGACCCGGGTTCAATTCCCGGCTTGGAGTGCGGAGTCTGCACGTTCTCCCCCGTATTTGCGTGGGTTTCCTTGAGGCTTCCTCCCACAAGTCCCAAAAGACACACTGTTAGGTGAATTGGACATTCTGAATTCTCCCTCCGTGTACCTGAACAGGCTCCGGAGTGTGGCGACTAGGGGATTTTCACAGTAACTTCATTGCAGTGTTAATGTAAGCCTACTTGTGACACTAATAAAGATTATTATTATTTCAAAGAAGAGCAGGAGGGGATCTCATCGGGATCCAATAACCAACTAATTTCACAATAACAGATTACCTGGTCTTTGTCACACTGTTGTTCGTGGGAGCTATCTGCACACAAATTGGCTGTCCTATTTCATAGGCATAATATGATACAGGTACATTCAACGCTGAGATAGACAGATCTTTGATCTCCATGGGAGTCCAGGGTTATGAGGAGGCAGATAAGAAAATGGGAGTTAAGGCCACAATCAGATCAATCATAATTTTACTGAATAGTGGAGCAGGCTCAAAGAACCAAGTGGCCTGCTCCTGTTTCTTGTGCTCTCATGTCTCCGTGACTATACTTCAGAGAGTACATCATTGGCTGGAAATTTGGTGGTCTTAGAAGACTATATAAATGTAAGCCTTTGTTGCTTGACTAAGAAACTGATTGCTGTGGACCAATATATAACTAACAAAATGATTTGGTATAGTTTTATCTATTTAAAATAGGATTACCCAGGGCAGCACGGTGGCGCAGTGGGTTAGCACTGCGGCCTCACGGCGCTGAGATCCCAGGTTCGATCCCGGCTCTGGGTCACTGTCCGTGTGGAGTTTGCACATTCTCCCAGTGTTTGCGTGGGTTTCGTCCCCACAACCCAAAAATGTGCAGGATAGGTGAATTGGCCATGCTAAATTGCCTTAATTGGAAAAAATGAATTGGGTACTCTAAAAAATTTTTTTTTTTTTTTTTTAATATAGGATTACCCATAGTCAGTGGAGCAGTCGGATTAAAATGCTTTCTTTGTGTGGAAAACCCCCATTTTAACTGTTTTCACAAAATTGCATCAGGCTTCCATTTAAACATACTACGGAATATTTCAAAAGCAAAACGTGGTTTAAAAATTCTTTTCTAAAGCACTTCCCAATTGGACTGCTTTCATGGTACATTTTGTGTTATACAAAATGAAAATGAGCTGAGCAGAAACATGCCCGGGGGGAGGGTGCAATGTTCAAAAACAAATAATTTTAAGCACAATTAAGTTACTGCGTCCAAAGCAGTACCCTCAGTACTTCGCCCCATGTCGATATAACATAGAAACCCTACAGTACAGAAGGCCATTCAGCCCATCGAGTCTGCACTGTCCCTCAAAGAGCACCCTACCTAGGCCCACTCCCCACCCTATCCCCATAACCTCATCTAACCGGCACATCCTTGGACATTTGAGGACAACTTATCATGGCCAATCCACCTAACCTGCACAGTAACATCGAGGGCCGAAGGGCCCGTACTGCGCTGTAATATTCTATGTTCTATGTTCTATCTTTGGACTGTGGGAAGAAACTGGAGCACCCGGAAGAAACCCACGCAGACACGGGGAGAACGTTCAAACTCCACACAGTCACCCAAAGTCAGAATAATTTGCTGTGAAGCAGCAGTGCTAATCACTATGCCACTGTGCTGCACTATACATGGCACCCGAAACATGTTGTATACATTAATGTACATTTAGGGCAGCACGGCGATGCAGTGGTCAGCACTGTAGCCTCCCGCCGCCGAGGGCCTGGGTTCGATCCCGGCCCTGGGGTCACTGTCCGTGTGGAATTTGCACATTCTCCCCGTGTTTGTGTGGTTCTTGTCGTGTTGGGTGTTCTGATGCACAAATGATCCAACACGGCTGTAGATGGTACAACTCTGTTTTATTATCTAATCAACGGTAACAACTAACTGCTGACTGAGGTTCGTGCTTCACCAGCTAACCTGTGGACCCAGCCCTATCACTATCTTGGTGAGGCACTCAGCACACGGTGTATGTCTGAGTGGCACGCTGTGAGCTCTGTGCTCTGAGCTATCTCCTGGTAGAATGAGCAGGAACTGTGGTGTTCCCTGTTTTATAGTGCGTGTGCTCTCACTGGTGATTGGCTGCGATGTTGTGTGTGTGTTGGTTGGTCCAACTGCCTGTCCGTCAGTGTGTGTGTGATTGCACCATGATATGCTGATGTGACAGTTCTCACCCCCACAACCCAAAGATGTGCACCATAGGTGGATTGGTCAGGCTAAATTGCCCCTTCATTGGAAAAAAAGAATTGGGTACTCTAAATCTATTTTTTTTAAAATAAAAATAAAGTGCATTTAACAGATACATTTGAAATTTGAAAGTGCAAGAGTACTTTTCACAATTTAGGTGGACACAGAAAGATAATTTCACAGAACGTTCATTATACTTCACTCGTGACAACCTTGAGTGAAGTATCAAAGTGACTAACATTTTCAATAAGGGGACACAGAAATGCTCTGGTACACACCACAAGCCAGAAAGAGTTGTAAAGTAGCATTTATTGTGCAGGTCAGGCAGTATTGGAACAGAATGAAATTCTATAAAATTATACATTTATTTTTAGCAATGCCATTTCCTTGCTCTTTTTCAGCAGCCCCAGCCTAGGCCCCCAGATCAGAACTTTACATTGGGGTTCTGTCCATACAGAACAAGACAGTGGGATTCAGTATCAGAGCTCACACACACATGAAATGCAAAGAAATGAGGCTGCAGTGAACTCTTCTTCCAACTCATTCAAGTCCTGGGCTGTGTCAAAAGTCAAACACTGCTGAGTATACCAAGAACCGAATTACACAGACTGTTCTCTTTGCACAGACAATCACAGCTTATTGGAAAGGACTATTGATTATTTGATGGGAGAAATCGGTATTGATAACAGTTCTTTCCTGGCAGTGTCATTAAGACTTTGGAAAAATGATCACCATCTAAATCCAAGCAAGCATCAGGAAACCTTTCAGATGTTCACGAGGGAATGACGCTGCAGGATTAAATCCCAACTTCAAGCATTACAGGAGCAGCTGCCACAGCAATATGATTTGTAAAGCGCACAATACTCTTCAGAAAAATGCCACAGCAATAATCACTCTCTCAACCACTCAGTCAAACCACTGCGCTGAACCAAACCCTGACCCAAACCACATCAGAGGTCAGAGCAAAACATTTGATGTGAATGGAGCCCAGACCATGCTTCGCCACAACCAGGTATATATGGGCTGTGAAACAGTGAAACTGTCAGGAAAGACATTGGTCTCAAAAGCAGATGTGGGACATCAACACACAAGGTCAATGAAGTGAAAGAAATGAAAATAAATGCGAATGCAAGTTATAAATTATTAAAGCATCTTCATTCTCACTATCGCATACCTTAAAAATTCCATGAAAACAAAAGGCTGAAGCCGAATCTGGTGATTAAAAATAAAAACAGTTCTGGGAAAAGTCTGGCAGCATCTGTGGAGCGAGGAACGCAAGGATTCTGACAACGATCATCAACCTTCCTCAGTAGCCCGACCTGCTGAATGGTGATTCCAACATTTTAACTTCTTGAAATACTGATGTTGATCTGGGGTTCACTGTGCTTCACACACTCTGAGTGTTCAGGAGTGATGTGGGGGAGGTACTGCCAAACACAAAGACAGGCAGACAACAACTAGTTTGCTTCTTTTAAAAGAAACAAAGAGAAAAGTTGAACCTGAGAATGGAAGGAGACACCAGAACAAGCTATCCACATGCAGATCACAACATTCTGCCAAGTTGCTTTGAAATCAGGGCTTGTTTAGCTCAGTGGGCTGGACAGCTGGTTTCTGATGCAGAACAAGGCCAGCAGCGCGAGTTCAATTCCCGTACCAGCTTACCCGAACAGGCGCTGGAATGTGGCAACTAGGGGCTTTTCACAGTAACTTCATACTTGTGACAATAAAAGATTATTGTTTAATCTGTTTAAAAAAGGAGGTCGGCAGAAAGCGGGTAATTATGGGCCGGTAAGCTTAACTTCGGTTGTAGGGAAAATGCTGGAATCTATCATTGAGGAAATAGCGGGGCACCTGGAGGGAAATTGTCCCATTGGACAGACGCAGCATGGGTTCATAAAGGGTAGGTCGTGTCTGACTAATTTGGGAGAATTTTTTGAGGACGTTACCAGTGCAGTAGATAACGGGGAGCCAATGGATGTGGAATATCTGGATTTCCAGAAAGCTTTTGACAAGGTGCCACACAAAAGGTTGCTGCATAAACTAAAGATGCATGGTATTGAGGGTAAAGTGGTAGCATGGGTAGAGGATTGGTTAACTAACAGAAAGCAGAGAGTGGGGATAAATGGGTGTTTCTCTGGTTGGCAACCTGTAACTAGTGGGGTCCCTCAAGGATCAGTGTTGGGCCCGCAGTTGTTCACAATTTACATAGATGATTTGGAGTTGAGGACCAAGTGCAATGTGGCAAAGTTTGCAGACGACACTAAGATGAGTGGCAAAGCAAAAAGTGCAGAGGATACCGGAAGTCTGCAGAAGGATTTGGATAGGTTAGGTGAATGGGCTAGGGTCTGGCAGATGGAATTCAATGTTGCCAAGTGTGAGGCTATCCATTTTGGGAGGAATAACAGCAGAATGGATTATTATTTAAACGGTAAGTTGTTAAAACATGCTGCTGTACAGAGGGACCTGGGTGTGCTGGTGCACGAGTCGCAAAAAGTTGGTGTGCAGGTGCAACAGGACAGGTGATTAAGAAGGCTAATCGAGTTTTGTCTTTCGTTGCTAGAGGGATGGAGTTCAAGACTAGGGAGGTTATGCTGCAATTGTATAAGGTGTTGGTGAGGCCACATCTGGAATATTGTGTTTAGTTTTGGTCTCCTGACCTGAGAAAGGACATATTGGCACTGGAGGGAGTGCAGAGGAGATTCACTAGGTTGATCCCAGAGTTGAGGGGATTAGATTATGGCGAGAGGTTGAGTAGACTGGGACTGTACTCATTGGAGTTGAGAAGGATGCGGGGGATCTTATTGAAACATATAAAATTATGAAGGGAATAGATAGGATAGATACGGGCAGGTTGTTTCCACTGGTCGGGGAAAGCAGAACTAGGGGGCATAGCCTCAAAATAAGGGGAAGTAGATTTAGGACGGAGTGTAGGAGGAACTTCTTCACCCAAAGGGTTGTGAATCTCTGGAATTCCTTGCCCAGTGAAGCAGTTGAGGCTCCTTCTTTAAACGTTTTTAAGAAAAAAAACCTTTCTAAAGAATCAAGGGATTCGGGGATATGGTGTACGGGCCGGAGAGTGGAGCTGAGTCCACAAAGATCAGCCATGATCTCATTAAATGGCGGAGCAGGCCCGAGGGGCCAGATGGCCTACTCCTGTTCCTAGTTCTTATGTTCTTATTATTATTATTAAATCAGGGTCCACTCTCAGATTTGCTGGACCTGTGCCAGTCACCCAGAAAGGTAACGTTGGATTCCTGGACAGACTCTACTGATGTGCTCCACAGTGTGTGTGAGCACGTGTGTGTGTCACCTCACAAAGCCCCAAGTCGTCGGTCACCCAGCCAGTTTGTCTATTAGTTCTATTCTGAATCACGGTTCAACATTAAAACACTCCTCCTTCAGTCTCTACTCATTAGGCGAGTACCTAATTCTTTACCTGGGATTGAACAGATACAAAAAAACTGAACTCATGATAACAATGAACCACGGCGCCGAGGTCCCAGGTTTGATCCCGGCTCTGGGTCACTGTCCATGTGGAGTTTGCACATTCTCCCCGTGTTTGCGTGGGTTTCGCCCCCACAACCCAAAGATGTGCAGGATAGGCGAATTGGCCGCGCCAAATTGCCCCTTAATTGGAAAAAATGAATTGGGTACAATGAAGTCTGAATGTGAGGACAAGTACAGATATATCGTGCCACCTTCTCCAATATCAGCATGTGCAATGTGTCAGTGAGCAGAGTGTGCCCAATGTGGGAGAACTGATTTTATCTGTATCAAGAATAAATGTAATATTTGTCCAGTTCTCCAATTTAATTCTCTTGTATATCCTTGCATCTTGCCAGCTTCAATGCTGATCTGAAAACCAGAGTTAGCTTCGTGTTGGGACCAAAGGTGAGAAACTCCAACTCCTGATGGAAGGCAGAGATTTCTTGCAGGTGTAGACTGGGGGAGGGCTGCACATACACAATTCAGAAGTGGAAGATCTTTGAACCAAGGATGGTCCCAGTGCGCCGATGTGAAAGGAAAATTACATGAAAACCCATGTCATGTAACTGGGAGCAGAATGCCATTGACGTAGAGTGTCCCAGGCAGGGTACAAGGAGAGGTCCTAACGGGAGAGTTCCAGACAGAGACCAAGATAGGAAGAGCTCCCAGTGAAATTACAAAGCAGGTTAAGGTCTGCGGTTAGCAGGTTCCAGGTGACGGGGGCTTCGGGGAAAGCCCTGGTAATCGAAGAGGGCTCATGGGAAGCCCTGAAGATCCAAGACAACAGCTACTTGATGGCTCCGAGCTCTGTTTGCCCTTTTGAAGTAGCAGTGCTCTGCTCAGCACAGCTGCAGAAATCAAGTTGTGCTTGTAATTTAATGCTTTATTATATACTTGGCAATCTAGAACATAGAACATAGAACAGTACAGCACAGAACAGGCCCTTCGGCCTCGATGTTGTGCCGAGCATTGTCCGAAACCAAGATCAAGCTATCCCACTCCCTGTCATTCTGGTGTGCTCCATGTGCCTATCCAATAACCGCTTGAAAGTTCCTAAAGTGTCCGACTCCACTATCACAGCAGGCAGTCCATTCCACACCCTAACCACTCTCTGAGTAAAGAACCTACCTCGGACATCCCTCCTATATCTCCCACCCTGAACCTTATAGTTATGCCCCCTTGTAACAAGGAATGGAATCTCGGAAGTCCAGATTGAAACCCTGTGAGGCAAGCCACCATTGAGGTCATCAGAATTGGAGCAACTTTTGGAGAGAATTCCAAGGGGAGATCTTCAGAGGTAAAGACGGGAATCCCTCATGAGGGAGGTAGAGCATCCGTGAGATTGGAGACACTCAGTGTTAATGACGTCTGGGTGGGGTCTTGAGAAATTCATGGTCTCTGCCTTGGTTACATCTGCCATTTATTGTGTAGAATCATAGAAATGTTACAGCACAGAAGGAGGCCATTCGGTCCATCTTGCCCATGCCAGCCCGAGGATACCCAGGTTCCCTTTCTAATCCCACCTTCCTGCTCCCGGTCCATCGCCCTGTATCTTACAGCACTTTTGGTGTAGGTCCAGGTACCGTTTAGGGTCTCTGCCTCCACCACCAACTCGGGCAGCGAATTCCAGACTCCCACTACCCTCTGGGTAAAAAAAGTTCTTCCTCATGTCCCCTCCACACCTGAAAATGAAATGAAATGAAAATTGCTTATTGTCACAAGTAGGCTTCAAATGAAGTTACTGTGAAAAGCCCCCAGTCGCCACATTCCAGCGCCTGTTCGGGGAGGCTGGTACGGGAATTGAACCGTGCTGCTTGCCTGCCTTGGTCTGCTTTCAAAGCCAGGGACTTAGCCATGTGCTAAAGCAGCCCTTCTGCCATTTATCTTGAATCTCTGTCCCCTGGTTCTAGAATTCTCCACCAGGAGAAACAAGTTTATCCTGTCCACTCTATCTCTTCCCCTCATCATTCTGTGCACCTCAATTAAGTCACCTCTCAGCCTTCTTTGTTCTAAGGAAAATAACCCCAACCTATCCAATCTCTCCTCGTAGCCACACTTTTCCAACCCTGGCAACATTCTTGTAAACCTCCTCTGCTCTCTCGCCAGAGCAATAACATCCTCCCTGTAATGTGGCGACCAGAACTGCCCACAATACTCCAGTTGTGGCCTCACCGGTGTTTTATACAATTCCAACTTCATATCCTTACTTTTATATTCTATACCTCTGCCAATGAAGGAGAGCATTCCATAAGCTTTCTTAACAATCTTGTCTACTTACAGAGAACATAGAAAAATACAGCACAGAACAGGCCCTTTGGCCACGATGTTGTGCCGAACTTTTGTCCTAGATTAAGAACAAATTAATCTACACCCCAACATTCTACCGTAATCCATGTACCGTAATCCATGTACCTATCCAATAGCCGCTTGAAGGTCCCTAATGTTTCCGACTCAACTACTTCCACAGGCAGTGCATTCCATGCCCCCACTACTCTCTGGGTAAAGAATCTACCTCTGACATCCCCCCTATATCTTCCACCATTCACCTTAAATTTATGTCCCCTTGTAATGGTTTGTTCCACCCGGGGAAAAAGTCTCTGACTGTCTACTCTATCTATTCCCCTGATCATCTTATAAACCTCTATCAAGTCGCCCCTCATCCTTCTCCGTTCTAATGAGAAAAGGCCTAGCACCCTCAACCTTTCCTCGTAAGACCTACTCTCCATTCCAGGCAACATCCTGGTAAATCTTCTTTGCACCTTTTCCAAAGCTTCCACATCCTTCCTAAAATGAGGCGACCAGAACTGTACACAGTACTCCAAATGTGGCCTTACCAAAGTTTTGTACAGCTGCATCATCACCTCACGGCTCTTAAATTCAATCCCTCTGCAAATGAACGCTAGTGCACCATAGGCCTTCTTCACAGCTCTATCCACTTGAGTGGCAACTTTCATAGATGTATCAACATAGACCCCAAGATCTCTCTGCTCCTCCACATTGCCAAGAACCCTACCGTTAACCCTGTATCCCGCATTCATATTTGTCCTTCCAAAATGGACAACCTCACACTTTTCAGGGTTAAACTCCATCTGCCACTTCTCAGCCCAGCTCTGCATCCTATCTATGTCTCTTTGCACCGACAACAGCCCTCCTCACTATCCACAACTCCACCAATCTTTGTATCATCTGCAAATTTACTGACCCACCCTTCAACTCCCTCATCCAAGTCATTAATGAAAATCACAAACAGCAGAGGACCCAGAACTGATCCCTGCGGTACGCCACTGGTAACTGGGATCCAGGCTGAATATTTGCCATCCACCACCACTCTCTGACTTCTATCGGTTAGCCAGTTCGTTATCCAACTGGCCAAATTTCCCACTATCCCATGCCTCCTTACCTTCTGCATAAGCCTACCATGGGGAACCTTATCAAATGCCTTACTAAAATCCATGTACATTACATCCACTGCTTTACCTTCATCCACGTGCTTGGTCACCTCCTCAAAGAATTCAATAAGACTTGTGAGGCAAGACCTACCCCTCACAAATCCGTGCTGACTATCCCTAATCAAGCAGTGTCTTTCCAGATGCTCAGAAATCCTATCCCTCAGTACCCTTTCCATTACTTTGCCTACCACTGAAGTAAGACTAACTGGCCTGTAATTCCCAGGGTTATCCCTAGTCCCTTTTTTGAATAGGGGCACGACATTCGCCTCGCTCCAAACCCCTGGTACCACTCCTGTTGACAGTGAGGACGAAAAGATCATTACCAATGGCTCTGCAATTTCATCTCTTGCTTCCCGTAGAATCCTTGGATATATCCAGTCAAGCCCGGGGTACTTGTCTATCCTCACGTTTTTCAAAATGCCCAACACATCTTCCTTCCTAACAAGTATCTCCTCGAGCTTACCAGTCTGTTTCACACTGTCCTCTCCAACAATATGGCCCCTCTCATTCGTAAATACTGAAGAAAAGTACCCGTTCACGACCTCTCCTATCTCTTCAGTTCTACTTGAACTGGTGCCTTTAGGGACCTGTGTACCTGTATGCCACGATCTCTCCCTTCATCTACCCCTTAGTATATTCCCATTTATTGTGTACTCTCTAAAATGCATGACCTCACACTTCTCTCTGTTAAATTCCATCTGCCATTTTATCGGCCATTCCACCAATCCATCAGTATCATCTGGAAGGTTGTAACTTTCCTCTTCATTGTCCATCACTCGGCCAATCTTTGTGTCATCTGCAAAGTTCCCAATCATGCTCTCCACATTCACATCCAGATCGTTAATATATAATACAAACAGTCAGGGTCCCAACAATGAGCCCTGTGGAACACCATAGAATCATAGAATTTACAGTGCAGCAGGAGGCCATTCGGCCTATCGAGTCTGCACCAGCCCTTGGCAAGGACGCCCCACTTAAGTCCACACCTCCACCTCATCCCTGTAACCCAGAACTCCACCCAACCTTTTTGGACACGAAGGGTAATTTAGCACAGACAATCCACCTAAACGGCACATCTCTGGACAGTGGGACGAAACCGGAGAACTCCGAGGACACACACGCAGACACGGAGAGAACGTACAGACTCCACACAGACAGTGACCCAAGCCGGGAATTGAACCTGGGACCCTGGTGCTGTGAAGCAACAGTGCTAACCACTGTGCTACCGTGCTGCCCACTTGAAACAACTTTCCAATTGCAAGGGCAGCCATCAACCATTACCCTTTGTTTCCTGTTACTAAGCCAACTTTGTATCCAGTTTGCCACATTGCCCTATATCCCATGGGCTTTCACTTTCTTGACCAATCTGCCATGTGGGACTTTGTCAAGCGCCTTACTAAAATCCATGTACACCACATCCACTGCACTACCTCATCAACCCTTCTTGTCACTTCCTCAAGGAATGCAATCAAATTTGTGAGTCAAGACCATTCTGACAAATCCATTCTGACGACTCTGACTAGTCCATGCCTTTCTCTGTGACAGTTAGTCCTATCTTTCAGGATTGATTGTACTCATTAGCCCACTTCTGATGTAAGACGAACTGGCCTACAACTGTTCGGCATTTCCTTTGATCCCTTTTTAAACAATGGGACCACGTTTGCATTTCTCCAGTCCTCCGGGACCTCTCCTGTGTCTAGTGAGGATTGGAAAATCATCCTCAGAGCATCTGCTAGCTCCTCCCTGACCTCCTTCAGTAGCCTCGGAAACATTCCATCTGGCCTTGGCGACTTATCAACTTGCAAGGATTTTAATCCTTTGAGTACTTCCTCTTTATCCCATCCAGTATCTCAGTGTTGCTCCTGGACGATTATATCTGCAACATCCATTTCCTTTGTAAATACGGAGACAAAATGTTCATTTAAAACCCTTCCGTAGCCTCTGATCTACACACAAGTTCCCTTCTTTATCTCTGATAGGTCCCTCTTTTTCCTTAACTAACCTTTTACCATTAATATACTAGATACATAGAACATACAGTGCAGAAGGAAGCCATTCGGCCCATCGAGTCTGCACCGACCCACTTAAGACCTCACTTCCATCCTATCCCCATAACCCAATATACCTTCCTAACCTTTTCTGGGGGAGCACAGTACAAAGTCTTACAACACCAGGTTAAAATCGAACAGGTTTGTTTCGATGTCACTAGCTTTCGGAGCACTGCTCCTTCCGCAGGTGAATGAAGAGGTCTGTTCCAGAAACACATGTATAGACAAATTCAAAGATGCCAAACAATGCTAGGAATGCGAGCATTAGCAGGTGATTAAATCTTTACAGATCCAGAGATGGGGTAACCCCAGGTTAAAGAGGTGTGAATTGTCTCAAGCCAGGACAGTTGGTAGGATTTCGCAGGCCAGATGGTGGGGGATGAATGTAATGTGACATGAATCCCAGGTCCCGGCTGAGGCCGCACTCATGTGTGCGGAACGTGGCTATAAGTTTCTGCTCGGCGATTCTGCGTTGTCGTGGGTCCTGAAGGCCGCCTTGGAGAACGCTTACCCGGAGATCAGAGGCAGAATGCCCTTGATTGCTGAAGTGTTCCCCGACTGGAAGGGAACATTCCTGCCTGGTGATTGTTGCGCGATGTCCGTTCATTCGTTGTCGCAGCGTCTGCATGGTCTCGCCAATGTACCACGCTTCGGGACATCCTTTCCTGCAGCGTATGAGGTAGACAACGTTGGCCGAGTCGCACGAGTATGTACCGCGTACCTGGTGGGTGGTGTTCTCACGTGTAATAGTGGTATCCATGTCGATGATCTGGCACGTCTTGCAGAGATTACCATGACTTTTCTGGGGGACGCTAAGGGCAATTTAACAGAACCAATCCACCTAATCTGCACGTCTTTGGACTGTGGGAGGAACCTGGAGCACCCGGAGGAAACCCACGCAGACACGGGGAGAACGTGCAGACTCCGCACAGACAGTGACCCAGCAGGGAATCGAACCTGGGACCCTGGCGCTGTGAAGCCACAGTGCAAGCCATGTGTGCTACCGTGCTGCCCCTCACTGGTATACTGGTAAAACATCTTTGGGTTTCCTTTCACTTTGCTTGCTTTTTAAAAAAAATTTAAAGTACCCAATTCATTTTTTTCCAATTAAGGGGCAATTTAGCGTGGCCAATCCACCCACCCTGCACATCTTTTTGGGTTGTGGGGATGAGACCTGCACAGACACGGGGAGAATGTGCAAACTCCACACAGAGAGTGGCTCGGGGCCAGGATCGAACCCGGGTCCTCATGCAGTGAGGCAGCAGTACTAACTACTGCGCCACCGTGCAGCCTGTGACTTTACTTGCAAATCTTTCTTCATGCCCTCTCTTTGATTTCCTCATTTCATTTTTGACCTTGTCCCGCACTTTCTATACTCTACAGGCTACCTACATTGCTGAGTTCTTTATGCCTATCGTACGCTTTATTTTTCGGTTTTAAATTCCTCTGACTCCTCTAGACAACTGGGGGGTCCAGACTTGGCAGTACCACTCTTATTTTTGGAGGGGACAGGTCTACTGTGTACATTTAGGATCTCTCCACTGGTTTGCCACTGATTTATCCTCGAGCAGTGCTGGCCAGTCCACCTCAGCCAAGTCCCTTCTCATTTCGACAAAATTTGCCTTCCCCCCCGTTCAATATTTCTACTCTTGCTTCATCTCGGCCCTTTTCCAGGGTAATGCTGAATCTAACTGAATTGTGATCACTATCCCCGATATGGTCACTGTCACTTCACCCACTTGCCCTTCTTTGTTCCCCAAGGCTAGGTCTAGAATTGCATCTCCTCTCGTTGGGTTTGTCACTAATTGGGTGAAAGGATTTTCCTGGACGCACTGCATGAGTTTTTCTCCTTCAGTTCCCCTTATATTGTTTAATTCCCAGTTGATATTGGGATAGCTAAAGTTTCCTACTATTATTGCCCTCTTGTTCTCACAGGTAGAGATTTGTCTACATATTTGCTCTTCTAGGTAGAGATTGGTCTACATATTTGCTCTTCTATCTCCCTTTTTGGGGGTCTATAGTATGCTCCCAGCAGTGCGACAGCCCCCTTCCTACTTCTAAGCTCAACCCATAAAGCCTTATTTGTTGACCCGTTTCGTGTATCATTCCTTCTTCCAACTGGAATGGATTCCTCAACCATTCGTGCTACTGCCCCTCTGTCCTGCCTGAAAACTCTGTATCCAGGGATATTGAGCTGCCATTTCTGCCCCTCCTTCAGCCAGGTTTCCTTTATAACAATGACATCCTGCTGCCATGTGTCTACTTGTGCCCTTAACTCGTCTACCTTATTTGCCATATCCTTGCATTGAAGTATAAACAGTTTAATCCCATCATTTTCCCGTGCTAGACACTTTTATAACTTTGGTTCTGCTGTAATTCCAAGACAATCTTCTACATCACTGGCTAAAGTTCTACCTCCATTTTCCTGATCTGACTTTGAACTATCTGATCCTACTCCTGGGACCCCATCCCGCTGCCATACTGGTTTAAATACTCCCCAACAAAACTAGCAAAAGCCCCCGCTAGGATATTGTATTGTGGTGTGTTCGGCCGAAGTGTGCCAGTTAATTCACATGTAGCTCACAATAACCCTGATTGTTAAGAGTATAAGATAGATATTGTAAATTGCTTGATCTTTCTGACCTTGTATCGTAACATTTTACAAGTTACAGAGGGACATAGATAGGCTGCAGCGCTGGGCTGAGAGGTGGCAAATGGAGTTTAATGCAGAAAAGTGTGAGGTGATTCATTTTGGAAGGAATAACAGGAAGACTGAGTACTGGGCTAATGGTAAGATTCTTGGCAGTGTGGATGAGCAAAGAGATCTCGGTGTCCATGTACATAGATCCCTGAAAGTTGCCACCCAGGTTGAGAGGGTTGTTAAGAAGGCGTACGGTGTGTTTGCTTTTATTGGTAGAGGGATTGAGTTTCGGAGCCATGAGGTCATGTTGCAGCTGTACAAAACTCTGGTGCGGCCGCATTTGGAGTATTGCGTGCAATTCTGGTCGCCGCATTATAGAAAGGATGTGGAAGCATTGGAAAGGGTGCAGAGGAGATTTACCAGAATGTTGCCTGGTATGGAGGGAAGATCTTATGAGGAAAGGCTGAGGGACTTGAGGCTGTTTTCGTTAGAGAGAAGATTAAGAGGTGACTTAATTGAGGCACACAAGATGATCAGAGGATTGGATAGGGTGGACAGTGAGAGCCTTTTTCCTCGGATGGTGATGTCTAGCACGAGGGGACATAGCTTTAAATTGAGGGGAGATAGATATAGGACAGATGTCAGAGGTAGGTTCTTTACTCAGAGAGTAGTAAGGGCGTGGAATGCCCTGCCTGCAACAGTAGTGGACTCACCAACACGGAGGGCATTCAAATGGTCATTGGATAAACATATGGACGATAAGGGAATCGTGTAGATGGGCTTTCGAGTGGTTTCACAGGTCGGCGCAACATCGAGGGCCGAAGGGCCTGTACTGCGCTGTAATGTTCTATGTTCTATTTATTTCTGTTTGTTTAAAAGGGCAGCACGGTAGCATAGTGGTTAGCACAGTTGCTTCACAGCTCCAGGGTCCCAGGTTCAATTCCCAGCTTGGGTCACTGTCTGTGCGGAGTCTGCACGTTGTCCCCGTGACTGCGTGGGTTTCCTCCGGGTGCTCCGGTTTCCTCCCAAAGTCCAAAGATGTGCAGGTTAGGTGGATTGGCCATACTAAATTGCCCTTAGTGTTCAAAAAGGTTCGGTGGGGTTACTGGGTAACGGGGAAGGTAGGGGTGTGGGCTTGGGTCGGCTGCACTTTCCAAGGGCTGGTGCAGACTCGATGGGCTGAATGGCCTCCTTCTGCACTGTAAATTTTATGAAAAAACCTGTGGAACCTTGTGGTTTTATTCACTGAGCTAATGTCTTGACTCTCAAACTTTGTCTACTTTAAACAAAATGGTATCAGTCTCGATCTAGGGGTCTGATCTAGGGTCATAATATGCAAACATCCTTCATACAGTCTTTCATTATTGCTCAATTTTCAGATGATCTTGACCGAACATAAAGCAAAAGTATGTAATTCAAACTTTTTATAGTAATGACTACATGTGTTGGTTTTTGGTTTAGTGTGTTATAATTATGCATCTTCTTACTTAAGTCCATTGCTGTTGTCATCAGTAAGTGCTGTATATTGGATTGGATTTGATTTGATTTGATTTATTGTCACGTGTACAGGTACAGTAAAAAGCATTGTTGTGTGTGCAGTCCAGATCAGTCCATACATGAAAAAACATAGCCATGATGTGGAGATGCCAGTGTTGGACTGGGGTAGGCAGAGTAATCAGTCTTGCAACACCAGGTTAAAGTCCAATAGGTTTGTTTGGAATCACCAGCTTTCGGAACAGCTCCTTCATCAGATGAAGCGTCACGGACTTCCCACATCTCACAGTTAGAGCACTGCACCCCACTGACTGACATTTCTATCACTAATTAATTAATTATGTCAAAATAAATTTATTAAATTTAGTATTAATTAATTAAATCAAAATAAATACTTATTACATTTAGCACTATTTAATCAATTACATTAAAATAAATACTTATTAAAATTAAGTAAAAATTGGTCCCTTGTGCTAGGTTACTCTGATAAATATTAAATGCTAAATACACTAATTTCTCTACTTAGTTAATTATTCTAGTTTTTCAAATTTAGAACAGATTCCCAACCAGCCAATCAGGTCACAGCTTTACTGTGACGTCATTTTTCAGTTTTTTTTCCCCCCAGTCCCCGATACCCAACAGGTAAGTTATTTATTATCACTGTTCCCCAACTCCCCTCCCTGTCGACTAGGCCGGTGATCCCCGAGATAAGTTATTTATACTTACTGTTCCCAAGCTCCTCCTCCCCAACTCATCTCCCTGCCAACTAGGCCATGAATCCCAGAGGCAAGTTATTTAAACTGACAGTTCCAAAGCCCCTCCTCCCCGAGTTTGCGCCACCTCCGCTCCCTGCCGACTAGCACGTTTACGTTTTGCTCCAAGTCACGTCTCATCCATATTTAACCACTGATGGATCAAAAGTTGCAACACCCTAGTTAGCCAATACACCATACAGACTGCAGTTGTTCAAAAAGCAGGTCCACCCCTCCTTCTCGAACAAGGAAGGTCAACAAATGGGCCGGGTTGGAAACAGCCACAAACCAAGCATGAATATAACAAATGGAGTTTTAAACTAGTTCAAGAATTACACTGGTCTGAGGTCAGAGGCCTTACAAAGCTAATCGGAACAAAAGCAAAGTTATCAGATTGGTGCATCAGCTGTGGTTTAGTCAGTGGTTCTCTCACCTCGGGGCAAAAAATTGTAGGTTCAAGCACTAAACTCTAGACTGACACTGTACAGTACGAAGTATTATGGGCCAGGATTTAGAAAACTCCAAAGTATATCATGGGGTTCACCTGACCCACAACTTTTAATAGATTTTGGTTACTGGGAGCACAAGGGCCCACTTTACAGGTGTGATGCAACAGAGGTCTAAAAGTACTTTTAAAACAAAACAATGTTTATTCTATGAATCCAGTTAACGTTTTATAAACACACAGTAAACAATTTATCAACTACCAACCCTGATAACCCCTCAAAAAGATACAGTACTCTATAGGTAACCCCTAGTAACGTCCCAAATAACATCCATAAGTTAACCCCTTTTTAAATAAAGACAGCAGTTTAAAATTTCTACAGAAACAGGTATTACTTTGAAATCATCAATGAGCTGAAGCCATTCTTTAGCTTGTAAAGAGAAAGATCAATACACACATCTGCTTGGTTCACATGCAGCTCTCCAACTGAAAGTGAAACTAATCAGACCAAAACCAACTTTCAGCACAAAACGAAAGTAGCAGAGCAGAGCCCAGCACCACCCACACACTGACATCACTGCAGCTATTTGATTAACGCCCATTTCTTAAAGGTATATCCACCTGACATAAGGGACTGCTGCACTGCCTTCTTTCAGACAAGACATTAAAAAACCCTCAAGTGGATGTGCAGAAGTTTCTATGACACTATCCTGAGCATGAGCAGAGGATTTACCTCCGACATCCTGGTCAATATTTATCCCTTAATGAACATCACTAAAACAGATTATCTGGGCATTATTGCATTTGGGGGTTCACTGTATGAAAGTTGGCTTCAGTGTATCCTATATTACATCAGCGATAATGCTTCCCAAGTACTTTACTGGCTGAGATCATGAAAAAAGGAGATATAAAGTATATATTTCTATTAAATAAGCCAAAGTCTTCAACAGCACGTTCTGCTGTTAAAGGGACCTGTAGCATTACTCTCAGCCAGAGGGTAGCACAAACCTACACAATATTACAACAGCAATTGGATGCTCTAAAAGTGCAGAAAGACATCTTAGAGGCACAGTAACATAGGCATCAGCACACTTCATCACAGAATTCTCAATCCCAGTAGGAGAAATGGCAGCTCAGTGGTTACTGGATTGGACTTGGAACCGAGAGATCATGACTTCAAATTTTACCATTGCAAGTGTTGAAACTCAATTCAATAATCAATAATTTATGGGTTGACAGCAGAAATGGTGCCATGAAAGTTGCTGGTGCACTCTGTCCCTCAGCAAGAACCTGCCGAAGCTGATCTGACTTACGTGTGTATCAAGTTTCAAAATACGTGCTTGCTCTAAACACACTGAAGATTTTTTTAAAAAATTCATTGACAGGATGCAATGTCCTTGACAAGGTCAGCCATCACTCATTGCTCTCAAGGTGCTGGTGGGCATTATTCCTGAACTGCTGCAGTCCATGTGGTGCAGGTATTCCCACAATATTGTTTGGGAAGGCACTCCGGGTGTTTGACCCAATGGTGACATAGTTCCAAGTAGCCTGGAGGGGAACTTCAGGTGGTGTTATTCCCATGAATCTGTCTTTCTAGGTGGTCGAGATCAGGCGGGTTGGCACGGTGCCGTTGAAGGAGCCTTAATGAGTTGCTGCAGTGCATCGTATGGATGGTCACTGTGCATCAGTGATAGAGAGACTGAATGTTTCAGGTGGTGAATGGGGTACTGATCAAGAAGCTGCTTTGTCCTGGATGGTGTCGCACTTAGAGAGTGTTGTTGGAGCTTCACTCATCCAGGCAAGTGACGAGTATTCCATCACACTCATGAGTTGTGCCATGTTGATGTTGGGGAAGCGAAGGGGAACTCCAGCCTCTAACCTGCTCTTGTAGCTACTGTATTTATATGGCTGGCTGGTCCAGTTCAGTTTCTGGTCAGGATAGGAATGATAGGTAATTTAGCAATATAAATTTCTTTCCACCGATTCTGACGGACTTCAATTTTCTTAGAGCTTCATGGTGCCACACTCTTAAGGCAGTCACTCTTCTTTCACCTCTGGAATTTCAACCTCGATCATGTCTGGAGTAAGGTTGTAATGGAGTCAAGCACTGAGCATCAGTAATCAGGTAATTTGTAATTACATGTTGCTTGTCAGTGATCCCCTTAATCACTTTACTGATGATCAAGGCTAGACTGATGGGGTGGCAATTGACCAGATTAGATCTGTTCTGCTTTTTGTGGATGTTGTCAGGGGCCAGGATGTTGTCAGGGGCCAGAGATCTCACAGTGCCTTAATCCTGACTATGGTGGTCAGGTACAATCACATAGAGGCCGAAACGGACCGGCCACTCGGCTATTCTAGCTGAAGCCACTTACAAATGTATCAGCCTTTTCTTTGGCACCAACATGCTGGGCTCCCCCATCATTGCTGATTGGAATCTCATGGCCTCTCCCGTTCTGTTAGATGTTGAATTATCTAGGGGCTGGTTTAGCACAGGGCTAAATCGCTGGCTTTGAAAGCAAACCAAGGCAGGCCAGCAGCACAGTTCAATTCCCATACCAGCCTCCCCGAACAGGCGCCGGAATGTGGCGACCAGGGGCTTTTCACAGTAACTTCATTTGAAGCCTACTTGTGACAATAAGCGATTTTCTTTTTTTCTTTTCATTTTTCTACCATCGTTTCAAATGAACATGATGGGGCTGCAGAACTTTGGTCTGACCCATTTTTTTTGGTATAAGACCATAAGACAGAGGAGTGGAAGTAAGGCCATTCGGCCCATCGAGTCCACTCCACCATTCAATCATGGCTGATTTCAACTCCATTTACCCGCTCTCTCTCCATAGACCTTAATTCCTCGAGAAATCAAGAATTTATCAACTTCTGTCTTAAAGACACTCAACGTCCCGCGCTCCACCGCCCTCTGTGGCAATGAATTCCACAGACCCACCACTCTCTGGCTTAAGAAATTTCTCCTCATCTCTGTTCTAAAGTGACTCCCTTTTATTCTAAGGCTGTGCCCCCGGGTCCTAGTCTCCCCTGCTAATGGAAACAACTTCTCTACGTCCAGCCAATCTAAGCCATTTATTATCTTGTAAGTTTCTATTAGATCTCCCCTCAACCTCCTAAACTCCAATGAATATAATCCCAGGATCCTCAGACGTTCATCGTATGTTAGGCCTACCATTCCTGGGATCGTCCGTGTGAATCTCCGCTGGACCCGCTCCAGTGCCAGTATGTCCTTCCTGAGGTGTGGGGCCCAAAATTGCTCACAGTATTCTAAATGGGGCCTAACTAATGCTTTATAAAGCTTCAGAAGTACATCCCTGCTTTTATATTCCAAGTCTCTTGAGATAAATGACAACATTGCATTTGCTTTCTTAATTACGGACTCAACCTGCAAGTTTACCTTTAGAGAATCCTGGACTAGGACTCCCAAGTACCTTTGCACTTCAGCATTATGAATTTTGTCACCGTTTAGAAAATAGTCCATGCCTCTATTCTTTTTTCCAAAGTGCAAGACCTCGCACTTGCCCACGTTGAATTTCATCAGCCATTTCTTGGACCACTCTCCTAAACTGTCTAAATCTTTCTGCAGCCGCCCCACCTCCTCCATACTACCTGCCCCTCCACCTATCTTTGTATCATCGGCAAACTTAGCCAGAATGCCCCCAGTCCCGTCATCTAGATCGTTAATATATAAAGAGAACAGCTGTGGCCCCAACACTGAACCCTGCGGGACACCACTCGTCACCGGTTGCCATTCCGAAAAAGAACCTATTATCCCAAGTCTCTGCCTTCTGCCTGACATCCAATCGTCAATCCATGTTGGTACCTTGCCTCGAATACCATGGGCCCTTATTTTACTCAGCAGTCTCCCGTGAGGCACCTTATCAAAGGCCTTTTGGAAGTCAAGATAGATAACATCCATTGGCTCTCCTTGGTCTAACCTATTTGTTATCTCTTCAAAGAACTCTAACAGGTTTGTCAGGCACGACCTCCCCTTACTAAATCCATGCCGACTTGTCCTAATCCGACCCTGCACTTCCAAGAATTTAGAAATCTCATCCTTAACAATGGATTCTAGAATCTTGCCAACAACCGAGGTTAGGCTAATTGGCCTATAATTTTCCATCTTTTTCCTTGTTCCCTTCTTGAACAGGGGGGTTACAACAGCGATTTTCCAATCCTCTGGGACTTCCCCTGACTCCAGCGACTTTTGAAAGATCATAACTAACGCCTCCACTATTTCTTCAGCTATCTCCTTTAGAACTCTAGGATGTAGCCCATCTGGGCCCGGAGATTTATCAATTTTTAGACCTCTTAGTTTCTCTAGCACTTTCTCCTTTGTGATGGCTACCATATTCAACTCTGCCCCCTGACTCTCCTGAATTGTTGGGATATTACTCATGTCTTCTACTGTGAAGACTGACGCAAAGTACTTATTTAGTTCCTCAGCTATTTCCTTGTCTCCCATCACCAGCGTCATTTTGGAGCAGCCCAATGTCAACTTTTGCCTCCCGTTTGTTTTTAATGTATTTAAAGAAACTTTTACTATCATTCCTAATGTTACTGGCTAGCCTACCTTCAAATTTGATCCTCTCTTTCCTTATCTCTCTCTTTGTTATCCTCTGTTTGTTTTTGTAGCCTTCCCAATCTTCTGACTTCCCACTACTCTTTGCCACATTATAGGCTTTCTCTTTTGCTTTGATGCATTCCCGAACTTCCTTTGTCAGTCATGGCTGCCTAATCCCCCCTCTGATAACCTTTCTTTTCTTTGGGATGAACCTCTGTACTGTGTCCTCAATTACTCCCAGAAACTCCTGCCATTGCTGTTCTACTGTCTTTCCCACTAGGCTCTGCTCCCAGTCGATTTTCGTCAGTTCCTCCCTCATGCCCCTGTAGTATGTATGTATGTAATCATACCTTTATTTAACTGTAACACCTTTACATCTGATGCTTCTACCTTCTTTCTTTCAAATTGGAGATTGAATTCTACCATATTATGATCACTGCCTCCTAAGTGTTCCCTTACTTTAAGAGCTTTAATCAAGTCTGGCTCATTACATAACACGAAGTCCAGAATGGCCTGTTCCCTCGTGGGCTCCATCATAAGCTGTTCCAAAAAGCCCTCCTGTAAACATTCAATTAATTCCCTTTCCTTGGGTCCACTGGCAGCATTATTTACCCAGTCCACCTGCATATTGAAGTCCCCCATGATCACTGTGACCTTGCCTTTCTGACATGCACTTTCTATTTCGTGATGCATTTTGTGCCCCCAGTCCTGACCACTGTTGGGAGGCCTGTACATAACTCCCATTTTGTTTTTTTTGCCTTTGTGGTTCCTCAACTCTACCCACACAGACTCCACATCATCTGACCCTATGTTGTTTAGTGCTATTGATTTAATTTCATTCCTAATTAACAAGGCAACCCCGCCCCCTCTGCCCACCCCTCTGTCTTTTCGATAGGTTGTGAATCCCTGGATGGTTAAATGCCAGTCCTGAACCCCCTGCAACCACGTCTCTGTGATGCCTACCACATCATACCTGCCAGTCACAATCTGGGCCATAAGCTCATCTACCTTGTTCCGTACACTGCACGCATTTAAATATAGCACCTTTAATTCTCTATTGGCCGTCCCTTTTTGTTTTCTTAGTGTGGTGGACCTTGGTTTACTGAGCCTTTCCATACACTGTGTCGTATTTTGTGGGATGGGGACTATCGTAACCACTCCTGAGTTTTGTCTTTTCGTGCTTTTTTGTATTCCTAAGCAGCTACACTTCCCACTGATTACTTCACCTCTTGGTTCCCTGACTTTCCCTTCCCCCCCCACCCCCATCGCTAGTTTAAAGTCCTATTGACCACCCTATTTGCTCTTTTCGCCAGAACACTGGTCCTAGCTCGGTTCTGGTGGAGACCATCCCAACGGTATAGGTCCCCCCTGTCCCAAAACTGATGCCAATGTCCCATGAAAAGGAACCCCTCTTTCCCGTAACAGCCTCCCTGAACAGGCGCCAGAATGTGGCGACTAGGGGCTTTTCACAGTAACTTCATTGAAGCCTACTTGCGATAATAAGCGATTTTCATTTCATTTTCATTTCATTTCACACCACTCTTTCAGCCACGTGTTAACTTCCCTTATTCTTGCCTCCCTATGCCAATTTGCCCGTGGCTCGGGCAGTAATCCAGAGGTTATGACCCTTGAGGACCTGTTTTTTTCATTTGAATCCGAGCTCTTTATAATCTCTAAACAGGTCCTCTTTCCTAGACTTGCCTATGTTGTTGGTACCGACATGGACCACAACAACTGGATCTTCCCCCTCCCTCTCCAGTATCCTTTCAAGCCGGTCAGAGATGTCCCGCACCCTAGCACCAGGCAGGCAACATACCATGTGGGACTCTTTATCCTGCTCACAAAGGATACTATCTATCCCCCTGATAATAGAATCCCCTACAACTACAACTTGCCTATTTACTCCCTCCCCTTGAATGGCCTGCTGAACCATGGTGTCTTGATCAGCTGACTCATCCTTCCTGCAGCCCTGTTCGCCATCCACACAGGGAGCAAGTGCCTCATACCTGTTGGACAGGGTCAAGGGCTGATGCTCCTGAGTTCCTGACTGCTGGTTCCCTTTACCTGCCTGACTTGCAGTCACACCCTGCTGTCTCTGGCTACTGGCAGGATTTAAACTACTTACTCTGACAGATGTGACTGCCTCCTGAAATACAGTGTCCAGGTAAGTCTCCCCCTCCCGGATGTGTCTCAGTGTTTGAAGATCAGACTCCAGCTCATCAACTGTGAGCTGGAGCTCTTCGAGCAGCCAACACTTACTGCAGATGTGGTCGCTGCAGCTCGCAATGGGATCTGCCAGCTCCCACATCAAGCAGCTCAAGCACATCACCTGACTAGCCATCACTAATTAATTAATTTGTTTAATTTAAGTTTACGAGTTTAGCTGTGTTTTTTTTTAAATTTGGGGCAGATTTGCTATCAACCAATCAGATCACAGCTTCCCTCTGACGTCACTTTTGGGGGGAAAAAAAACTGGAAAACAGGAAGTTACCGTTCGGTTTTTATACTCACAGAGACTGCTCCTCCTCCTCCGAACGGCTCCCGAAATTAGGCCCGGAGAAAGAGAGAGAACAAAACAGTCGGGAAAAAGCACCTTCCCCCACTCTTCACCGAATTACCTCACTGCACCAAATTACCAAATTCTCACTCAGGCTGTGTCTCCTTGACCTGCGCTTGACCTGACACTTAGCTCTGTCTGCAGCATACTGCTTCTGCTGTTTTCCACTGTTTTCGTGTTATAGCTTCACCTGATTGGCATCTTACTTTTAAGTGGGCCTGGTGCTTCACCTGGCATACTCTCCTACATTCCTCTTCAACCTGGGTTGGTTTCCTGATAATGTTAAAAATCCTAATGCCCTGCCGGTGTTCCATACCGCAAGAAGAAACATTTGAAACAAGAGCACGTCAGGGGGATAAAAAGAGTAAATGCCAGTGTTTTTGCACAACCCTGGCCCACTATCCTTAACAGACCAGCTACATATCCCTGTCAAATGGTAAAAACTGCCACGTGTTTGAGAAAGCAAGAAGGGAAAACACCTGGAAGTTAATAAATATTTATTCTGGACTCAAAAATATCTATTCTAACAGTTTAACCTTTGGGCAATGCAGGGTAGGGGTCTATGTCCAGTTCAAAATAACAAGACATCATTCTCAAGTTAGTCATCCAACAACAGAAGTTCATCCCTGCAAACAGCCCCAAATAGAGTGGCAGCTGCTCACAAATGAAATGAAAATGAAAAGAAAATGAAAAATGAAAATGAAAATTGCTTATTGTCACAAGTAGGCTTCAAATGAAGTTACTGTGAAAAGCCCCTAGTCGCCACATTCCGGCGCCTGTTCGGGGAGGCTGGTACGGGAACTGTGCCCACTGTGTTACTGTGACCACTCAGCTAAAATCAAAAGAAAATACATGTCAATGGCAAATCGGAAACTTGGAAGTAATGCTTTTCTTAAAATACTTTGTGAGATATTGTGGTATGCAATGACTGCAATCAGCTTCAAAATCCTGAAGCGAAAGGAGTGAAAAACACCAGCTGCAAAGCTGCACCAACACAACAGCTGCTTCCTGAAAATATTCCCCGGAAAGCCCACAGAAGGCCTCAGTGATCACAGTACTCGCTGTTCTCCTAGCTTTAAATCATGTGTGCAACATCCTTATGCAGCCAATCAGGGCAAGACTGCAAAGAAAAATAGGCCGAGTGCTCAGCAAACATTCAATGCATTTGACAAGAAACCCAACATAAAGGCATTGTTCATGACCAGTAAGACAGGAAAAGCTCAAAGGACACAATGCTATCATGTCTGAAAATGAATTATCCTCAAACCTTTTCCACATTTACTGCAACATTATCAACAGATCAAGGTGATAAATGCTGCCCACTCGCACCATGTACAGACAATGCTGCCCACTCGCACCATGTACAGACAATGCTGCCCTCTCGCACCATGTACACAGACAATCCTGCCCTCTCGCACCATGTACACAGACAATGCTGCCCACTCGCACCATGTACAGACAATGCTGCCCTCTCGCACCATGTACACAGACAATCCTGCCCTCTCGCACCATGTACACAGACAATGCTGCCCACTCGCACCATGTACAGACAATGCTGCCCTCTCGCACCATGTACACAGACAATCCTGCCCTCTCGCACCATGTACACACAGACAATGCTGCCCTCTCGCACCATGTACAGACAATGCTGACCTCTCGCACCATGTACACACAGACAATGCTGCCCTCTCGCACCATATATACACAGACAATGCTGCCCTCTCACACCATGTACACACAGACAATGCTGCCCTCTCGCACCATGTACAGACAATGCTGACCTCTCGCACCATGTACACACAGGCAATGCTGCCCTCTCGCACCATATATACATAGACAATGCTGCCCTCTCACACCATGTACACACAGACAATGCTGCCCTCTCGCACCATGTACACACAGACAATGCTGCCCTCTCGCACCATGTACACAGACAATCCTCCCCACTCGCACCATGTACACACAGACAATGCTGTCCTCTCGCACCATATACACACAGACACTGCTGTCCTCTCACACCATGTACACAGACAATGCTGACCTCTCGCGCCATGTACACACAGACAATGCTGCCCTCTCGCACCATAGGGTAGGTCCGATCAACGACAGTAGCGGGAGATTGTGTATTGAGTCTGAAGAGATAGGAGAGGTCTTGAATGAGTACTTTTCTTCTGTATTTACAAATGAGAGGGGCGATATTGTTGGAGAGGACAGTGTGAAACAGATTGGTATGCTCGAGGAAATACTTGTTAGGAAGGAAGATGTGTTGGGCATTTTGAAAAACTTGAGGATAGACAAGAGCCCCGGGCCTGACGGGATATATCCAAGGATTCTATGGGAAGCAAGAGATGAAATTGCAGAGCCGTTGGCAATTATCTTTTCGTCCTCACTGTCAACAGGGGTGGTACCAGGGGATTGGAGAGTGGCGAATGTCGTGCCCCTGTTCAAAAAAGGAACTAGGGATAACCCTGGGAATTACAGGCCAGTTAGTCTTACTTCGGTGGTAGGCAAAGTAATGGAAAGGGTACTGAAGGATAGGATTTCTGAGCATCTGGAAAGACACTGCTTGATTAGGGATAGTCAGCACGGATTTGTGAGGGGTAGGTCTTGCCTTACAAATCTTATTGAATTCTTTGAGGAGGTGACCAAGCATGTGGATGAAGGTAAAGCAGTGGATGTAGTGTACATGGATTTTGGTAAGGCATTTGATAAAGTTCCCCATGGTAGGCTTCTGCACAAAGTAAGGAGGCATGGGATAGTGGGAAATTTGGCCAGTTGGATAACGAACTGGCTAACCGATAGAAGTCAGAGAGTGGTGGTGGATGGCAAATATTCAGCCTGGATCCCAGTTACCAGTGGTGTACCGCAGGGATCAGTTCTGGGTCCTCTGCTGTTTGTGATTTTCATTAATGACTTGGATGAGGGAGTTGAAGGGTGGGTCAGTAAATTTGCAGACGATACGAAGATTGGTGGAGTTGTGGATAGTAAGGAGGGCTGTTGTCGGCTGCAAAGAGACATAGATAGGATGCAGAGCTGGGCTGAGAAGTGGCAGATGGAGTTTAACCCTGAAAAGTGTGAGGTTGTCCATTTTGGAAGGACAAATATGAATGCGGAATACAGGGTTAACGGTAGAGTTCTTGGCATTGTGGAGGAGCAGAGAGACCTTGGGGTCTATGTTCATACATCTTTGAAAGTTGCCACTCAAGTGGATAGAGCTGTGAAGAAGGCCTATGGTGTGCTCGCGTTCATTAACAGAGGGATTGAATTTAAGAGCCGTGAGGTGATGATGCAGCTGTACAAAACTTTGGTAAGGCCACATTTGGAGTACTGTGTACAGTTCTGGTCGCCTCATTTTAGGAAGGATGTGGAAGCTCTGGAAAAGGTGCAAAGAAGATTTACCAGGATGTTGCCTGGAATGGAGAGTAGATCTTACGAGGAAAGGTTGAGGGTGCTAGGCCTTTTCTCATTAGAGCGGAGAAGGATGTGGGGCGACTTGATAGAGGTTTATAAGATGATCAGGGGAATAGATAGAGTAGACAGTCAGAGACTTTTTCCCCAGGTGGAACACACCATTACAAGGGGACATAAATTTAAGGTGAAAGGTGGAAGATATAGGAGGGATATCAGAGGTAGGTTCTTTACCCAGAGAGTAGTGGGGGCATGGAATGCACTGCCTGTGGAAGTAGTTGAGTCGGAAACATTAGGGACCTTCAAGCAGCTGTTGGATAGGTACATGGATTACGGGAAAATGATATAGTGTAGATTTATTTGTTCTTAAGGGCAGCACGGTAGCATTGTGGATAGCACAATTGCTTCACAGATCCATGGTCCCAGGTTCGATTCCGGCTTGGGTCATTGTCTGTGCGGAGTCTGCACGTCCTCCCCGTGTCTGCGTGGGTTTCCTCCGGGTGCTCCGGTTTCCTCCCACAGTCCAAAGATGTGCGGGTTAGGTGAATTGGCCAATGATAAATTGCCCTTAATGTCCAAATTGCCCTTGGTGTTGGGTGGAGGTGTTGAGTTTGGGTAGGGTGCTCTTTCCAAGAGCTGGTGCAGACTCGGGGGGCCGAATGGCCTCCTTCTGCACTGTAAATTCAATGATAATCTATGATTAATCTAGGACAAAGGTTCGGCACAACATCGTGGGCCGAAGGGCCTGTTCTGTGCTGTATTTTCTATGTTCTATATATACATAGACAATGCTGTCCTCTCACACCATATACACACAGACAATGCTGTCCTCTCGCACCATATACACACAGACAATGCTGTCCTCTCGCACCATGTACACAAACAATTCTGCCCTCTCGCACCATGTACACACAGACAGTGCTGTCCTCTCGCACCAAATACACACAGAGAATACTGCCCTCTCGCACCATGTACACAGACAATTCTGCCCTCTCGCACCATGTACACACAGACAATGCTGCCCTCTGGCACCATTTACACACCGACAATGCTGTCCTCTCGCACCATGTACACACAGACAATGCTGCCCTCTGGTACCATGAACACACAGGCAGTGCTGTCCTCTCGCACCATATACACAGACAATGCTGTCCTCTCGCACCATGTACACAGACAATTCTGCCCTCTCGCACCATGTACACACAGACAATGCTGCCCTCTCGCACCATATACACAGACAATGCTGTCCTCTCGCACCATGTACACACAGACAATGCTGCCCTCTGATACCATGTACACACAGGCAGGCCTGACCCCTCGCACCATACACACACAGACAATGCTGCCCTCTCGCACCATGTACACAGACAATTCTGCTCTCTCGAACCATGTACACACAGACAATGATGCCCTCTGGCACCATGTACACACAAACAATACTGCCCTCTTGCATCATGTACACACAGACAATGCTGTCCTCTCGCATCAGGTACACACTGACAATGCTGCTCTCGCCCACCATGTACACACAGACAATGCTGCCCTCTCGCACCATGTACGCACAGACAATGCTGCCCTCTGGTACCATGAACACACAGGCAGTGCTGTCCCCTCGCACCATATACACACAGACAATGCTGCCCTCTCGCACCATGTACACAGACAATTCTGCCCTCTCGCACCATGTACACACAGACAATGCTGCCCTCTCGCACCATATACACACAGACAATGCTGCCCTCTCGCACCATATACACACAGACAATGCTGTCCTCTCGCACCATGTACACACAGACAATGCTGCCCTCTCGCACCATGTACACACAGACAATGCTGCCCTCTCGCACCATGTACACAGACAATCCTGCCCTCTCGCACCATGTACACACAGACAATGCTGTCCACTCGCACCATATACACAGACAATGCTGTCCTCTCGCACCATATACACACAGACACTGCTGTCCTCTCACACCATGTACACAGACAATGCTGACCTCTCGCACCATGTACACACAGACAATGCTGCCCTCTCGCACCATATATACATAGACAATGCTGCCCTCTCACACCATGTACACACAGACAATGCTGTCCTCTCGCACCATATACACACAGACAATGCTGTCCTCTCGCACCATTTACACAGACAATTCTGCCCTCTCGCACCATGTACACACAGAGAATGCTGTCCTCTCGCACCATATACACACAGACAATGCTGTCCTCTCGCACCATATACACACAGACAATGCTGTCCTCTCGCACCATGTACACAAACAATTCTGCCCTCTCGCACCATGCACACACAGACAGTGCTGTCCTCTCGCACCATGTACACAGACAATGCTGTCCTCTCGCACCATATACACACAGACAATGCTGCCCTCTCGCACCTAGTAAACACAGGCAATGCTGTCCTCTCGCACCATGTACATACAGAGAATGCTGTCCTCTCGCACCATATACACACAGACAATGCTGTCCTCTCGCACCATATACACAGAAAATGCTGTCCTCTCGCACCATGTACACACAGACAATGCTGCCCTCTCGCACCATGTACACACAGACAATGCTGCCCTCTCGCACCATGTACACAGACAATCCTCCCCACTCTCACCATGTACACACAGACAATGCTGTCCTCTCGCACCATATACACACAGACACTGCTGTCCTCTCACACCATGTACACACAGACAATGCTGCCCTCTCGCACCATATATACATAGACAATGCTGTCCTCTCACACCATATACACACAGACAATGCTGTCCTCTCGCACCAAATACACACAGAGAATACTGCCCTCTCGCACCATGTACACAGACAATTCTGCCCTCTCGCACCATGTACACACAGACAGTGCTGCCCTCTGGCACCATTTACACACCGACAATGCTGCCCTCTCGCACCATGTACACACAGACAATGCTGCCCTCTGGTACCATGTACACACAGGCAGGGCTGTCCCCTCGCACCATACACACACAGACAATGCTGCCCTCTCGCACCATGTACACAGACAAATCTGCCCTCTTGCACCATGTACACACAGACAATGCTGCTCTCTCGAACCATGTACACACAGACAATGATGCGCTCTGGCACCATGTACACACAAACAATACTGCCCTCTTGCATCATGTACACACAGACAATGCTGTCCTCTCGCATCAGGTACACACTGACAATGCTGCTCTCGCCCACCATGTACACACAGACAATGCTGCCCTCTCGCACCATGTACGCACAGACAATGCCGCCCTCCAGCACCATGTACAGACAATGCTGTCCTGTTGCATCATGTACACACAGACAATGCTGTCCTCTCGCACCATGTACACGCAGACAATGCTGCCCTCTGGTACCATGAACACACAGGCAGTGCTGTCCCCTCGCACCATATACACACAGACAATGCTGCCCTCTCGCACCATGTACACACAGACAATGCTGCCCTCTCGCACCATATACACACAGACAATGCTGCCCTCTCGCACCATATATACACAGACAATGCTGCCCTCTCGCACCATGTACACACAGACAATGCTGCCCTCTGGTACCATGTACACACAGGCAGGGCTGTCCCCTCGCACCATATACACACAGACAATGCTGCCCTCTCGCACCATGTACACAGACAATTCTGCCCTCTTTCACCATGTACACACAGACAATGCTGCTCTCTCGAACCATGTACACACAGACAATGATGCCCTCTGGCAGCATGTACACACAAACAATACTGCCCTCTTGCATCATGTACACACAGACAATGCTGTCCTCTCGCATCAGGTACACACTTGACAATGCTGCTCTCGCCCACCATGTACACACAGACAATGCGGCCCTCTCGCACCATGTACGCACAGACAATGCCGCCCTCCAGCACCATGTACAGACAATGCTGTCCTGTTGCATCATGTACACACAGACAATGCTGTCCTCTCGCACCATGTACACACAGACAATGCTGCCCTCACGCACCATGTACAGATAATGAAGCCCTCTCGCACCATGTACAGAAGATGCTGCCCTCTCGCACCATGTACACAGACAATGGTGCCCTCCACACCATGTACACACAAATAATGGTGCCCTCCGCACCATGTACACACAAACAATGGTGCCCTCTCGCACCATGTACACACAGACAATGCTGCCCTCTTGCATCATGTACACAGACATCGCTGCCCTCTCGCACCATGTACACACAGACAATGCTGCCCTCTCGCACCTAGTAAACACAGGCAATGCTGTCCTCTCGCACCATATACACACAGACAATGCTGCCCTCTCGCACCATGTATACACAGACAATGGTGCCCTCTCGCACCATGTACACACAGGCAATGCTGCCCTCTCGAACCATGTTTTGATTTGATTTATTATTGTCACATGTATTAGTATACAGTGAAAAGTGTTGTTTCTTGCATGCTGTACAAACAATGCAAACCGTACATAGGGAAGGAAGGAGAGACTGCAGTATATAATGTTACAGTTATAGCAAGGTGCAGACAAAAGATCAGCTTAATATGAGATAGGTCCATTCAAAAGTCTGAAGGCAGTAGGGAAGAAGCTATTCTTGAGTCGGTTGGTACGTGACCTCAAACTTTGGTATCTTTTCCTGACGGAAAGAGGTGGAAGAGAGTATGTCCAGGGTGTGTGGGGTCCTTAATTATGCTGGCTGCCTTTCTGAGGCAGCGGGAATTATAGATAGAGTCATTGGATGGGAGGCTGGTTTGCGTGATGGACTGGGCTACATTCACGACCTCTTGTAGTTTCCTGCGGTCTTTGGTAGAGCAGGCTCCATACCAAGCTGTGATACAACCAGAAAGAATGCTTTCCATTGGTGCATCCTCTGGTAAATCAAATGGGTGTGAGACATTTTCAGAGGACTGTCCTTCAGACGAGGTATTAACGCAAGACCTTGCCTTCCTGTTCGAATGGACCTGCACACCTAAAGAACAGAAGGGAATTCTGCCAATACCTTGATCAATATTTCTCCTTCTATCACCAATAAAAGATGAACTGGAAATTCATCTCACTGCTCTTTGTGGAACCTTGTTACATATAATCTGGTGAAAGATTTCCTCACAGCACAACTGGAACGACACCAGGTCAGTTCTTGTCTTTGAAGCACACTGGAATCTTTGAGAAATGTGCTAACAAGCTGGACACATGCAGGTTTTTTCTTCATCAAATCCGAATTGATCATTCAGACCATAACAGCCTACTTCTTTGGTACAGATCATACCATTATTACTGCTCTCCAGTCACTTAATCTCTTTAAGAATTTGAAAAAATTAAACTGGAGAAAAATAATTTTCTAATCTGAAATGTAAGTTGTTGTTCTGGGATAAGATTTATGCCACAAGAAATTCCAACACACTTAATGACACTGCCTGTGATAATACTCAGAATTTCATCTTAATCTAGCTCTGCTGTCCCAGATCATTCCAACCCAACCCGATCACTATCAAGTTCCTCATGAGAATTGGAGCTTCATACATAAACCCCACTGCAGGGACCAGAGGCACACACCAGAATCCAAGGCAAACACAGTGTCAAGGCCTCCTAACATGCACCAAAGATTCCAACAAACCGTAACAATCAAAGAGCTATTTTTAAATTTCAGCGTTTTGTTAGCTCCTCGCTGCAGAAATTCACTGTAAAAGCTGACAGACTGGAACATTCACTTGTTGCTGCACAGATCAGCTGCAAATCATTACTGTATGGATCAGTACACAATCCAAACCAAACATATCCCATTCAAGTCAATATCCTGCTAATCGTCACCTATCAACATCTTTGATACCAAAACAGCTCTGTATATATCAGCTCCACATCCTTGTCCAAATTCAATGGTGCAATCAGCAACCACCAATGATGTGTTTACATATGAACACCAATAGACCGCTCCGTACATCACTCTTGCTCTGCCATCTATTAGATGATGGCTAACATGTACCTTAACTCGAAAGAGAAAATGCTGGAAAATCTCAGCAAGTCTGGCAGCATCTGTAGGGAGAGAAAAGAGCGAACTTTTCCAGTCTGATGACTCTTTGTCAAAGCTAGGAGTAGCTTTGTGTGTGTCCCAAGCTAGGAATGTTTCTATCTTGCCATGTGTCACAAGCTAGGAATGACCTAGCTTTGACAAAGAGTCATCAGACTCGAAACGTTAGCTCGTTTCTCTCCCTACAGATGCTGCCAGACTTGTTGAGATTTTCCAGCATTTTCTCTTTTGTTTCAGATTCCAGCATCCACAGTAATTTGCTTTTATCCAATGTACCTTAACTCTATTAATTGCTAAGACTGCGATGGTGTTTCACCAAGTATTGGCAGTCAACTTTTAAATAGAGCACTCAGCAGGATGAAGCAACTGTTTCCAAATGTTCCCCAAAGGGACATTTCCTCAATATTCCTTGGCTACTCCTTCCACTATTAGCCTCTTAATAGTGACAGCTAACCAGTGACAAGCAGTCTTATTACTGAAGCCAACATTCAAGTTTTATTCATATACAACTGCTGCAACATAGCAGATGATAAGAATTCAGAATATTAAGAAAGCTGCATTTGCAATAACCACAACTGTCCATCTCAGACAGAAACTACAGGGGAAGAACCTTTGTTAGGATCAGACATGATCCTAATGAATGGCGAAGCAGGATCAAAGGGCCAAATGGCCTATTCCTGTTACTATTTCTTATGCTCTTATGGTCAAATATATTTTTCTCTCTAATATTGTCATAACACAGCAATCAATAAAATCCAGATTTAACAATATCTTTTCAAAGCAACTGCCGGGCCTAATTAAAGAGGCGGCTGGATATAGCACTTGGGGAGAATGGGATCAAAGGCTATGGGGAGAAAGCAGGATGAGGCTATTGAGTTGGATGATCAGCCATGATGGTGATGAATGGCGGAGGTGGCTCGAACGGCCAAAAGGCCTCCTCCTGCTCCTATCTTCTATGCATCTATGTACCATTACCATGTGACACGGGCAGCACAGTGGCATAGTGGTAGCACGGTAGCATTGTGGATAGCAGAATTGCTTCACAGCTCCAGGGTCCCAGGTTCGATTCCCGGCTTGGGTCACTGTCTGTGTGGAGTCTGCACATTCTCTCCGTGTCTGCGTGGGTTTCCTCCGGGTGCTCCGGTTTCCTCCCACAGTCCAAAGATGTGCAGGTTAGGTGGATAGGCCATGCTAAATTGCCCTTAGTGTCCAAAATTTCCCTTAGTGTTGGGTGGGGATACTGCGTTATGGGGATAGGTTGGAGGTGTGGACCTTGGTAGGGTGCTCTTTCCAAGAGCCGGTGCAGACTCGATGGGCCGAATGGCCTCCTTCTGCACTGTAATTTCTATGATAATCTATGATTTCTATGACACAAGGTCCTCGATAATTGTCAGAGGAAGGAATCCTGGATGATTCCCCCCGCCCCCCCGAAATGCACTCCACAGTTGCCTTTACTGAGATCATCGAGTTCGGTGTGGACAGGGTCCATTTTATTTTTGATTATCTATGTTTCAGCAGAGTTAACTTGTTCTTGCTGGGATTTGCTGGTCAGGTTCAGGGTGCTGCGAGTATTACTTTAATCATTTTATTGCTACAGTTCTATGTCTATGTCTATGTCCTAATGGACCCACAACCGAGCAAGAAACACATCAGCATTAAGAGAGGTAACAAAGGGGGAGGTCTATCCTTTGAGCACCAACCTCTTTGTCACAGGTGTCCCTGGCAGGTGATAATATAGACCCAAGCTTAACGGTACCAGTTTCCAGTTAATAATATTGCCTTAAAAATGGGTGGCAAGCAGCTGATGCTAAATTTTTTTAAAATCTAGAGTGCCCAATTTATTTTTTCCCAATTAAGGGGCAATTTAGCATGTCCAATCCACCTAGCCTGCACATCTTTGGGTTGTGGGGGTGAAACCCACGCAAACACGGGGAGAATGTGCAAACTCCACACGGACAATGACCCAGAGCCCAGGATTGAACCTGGGACCTCGGCACCGTGAGGCTGCAGGGTTAACCCACTGTGCCACCGTGCTGCCCCAGCTGATGCTAATTTTGAGCACACTCCAGAACGCTCTAACATTTGTCATCTGTAGTGCGAACCACTCCAGTACACACACATACCTTTTTGAAAACCTTTTTGGCAAGATAGGAAAATAGGACAAGAGGTTTGTATAAATCAAAACATGATAGCTCAAAATAATAGAGGGTTACAAATATTGTGAACTGACAGCAAAAATGAACAGTTTTGTTGAAAATTGGAGATGAAATTTGTATTTTCATTTCTTGCTTAGCATAGCAAACAGCACATTTACAAACAACTAATAAACTCAACATATCTCCCATAATATGCTCCCAGAAACAACAAATGATGAGGAACAAAAATGCTACAATTTCTAACACAAATGACATCAATCTACTATCCTGTATTGACAAAGGTGCCACCTTTTAGATGATAGGCCAATGTTCCATGCTGACTCCATCCTACCCACTGCGTTATCCCACTGCTGAATTTTAACCCTGGACTCCCTCCTAATGTCCCCCATTTTCCCCCTTGCTTCCAGGATTTATGCCTCTTACTAACTAACTGCTGCTTAACTTGCCATACGCAATGAGTTTCCCCATTTCATTCACATGTGAATTTTGGCCGTCACTCCAGACCACAGTCTATCACTTCTACTTCCACATTTTGTTTCAAATGTATTCTCTTTACCCTTCCTAAACTCTCTTCAATCATGCCTCATTTCACTTCTCCCTTCTCGGGTACTCTGCTCTCCCAGTTGTCTTGCCACCGTCCCAAACTTGGCACACACAAGAATCAGGCGCTGGAGTGGGCCATCAGATCCTTCAAGCCTGCCCAGCCATTCAATATGATCTATGCCGGCCTCAACTCCTGCTCTGTGCCATTTCTCCGATCAGGCGCCGTAATGTGGCGACTAGGGGCTTTTCACAGAAACTTAATTGCAGTGCCTACTTGTGACAATAAAGATTATTATTATAATGATCCAGGGCAGCACAGTGGCACAGTGGTTAGCACTGCTGCCTCACGCTGCCGAGGTCCCAGGTTCAATCCCAGCTCTGGGTCACTGTCTGTGTGGAGTTTGCACATTCTCCCCGTGTTTGCGTGGGTTTATAATGATCCACCACCCTCCAGGGCAGAGAATTCCAGAGCTTCACCACCCTCTGCGAGAAGAAATTTCTACTCATCTCAGTTTTAAATGACCGCCCCTTTATCTTATAGCTCTGTCCCCTTGTTCGAGACTCTCCCATTGGTGAAAACATTTCACTACCTGCAATCCCCCGCAAGGTCACCCTGTACTCCAAGCTCCAGGGAATACAGACCCAGACTATTAAGTCTCTCTTGATAGGACAGCCCTGTCATCGCAGGAATTAGCCTGGTGAATCTCCTTTGGACTGCCTCCAGTGTTACTAGATCCTTTTTTTAAGGCAAGGGGACCAAAGCTGTCTGCTGCATTCCAGGTGAGGCCTCGGCAACACCCTGTACAATTGCAACAAAACTTCCCTCTTTCAAACTTCAACTCCTTTGCAACAAAGGCCAAAATGCAGTTTGCCTTCTTAACGACTTGTTAGACCTGCTTGCTTGCTTTGTGTGATTCATGCATGTGAACACCTAGATCCCTCTGTAATTCATTCACCCGCAGTCTCTCTCCATTTAGATAATAACCTGCCAGGGTGGCAAGGTGGTACAGTGGTTAGCACTGCTGTCTCACAGCGCCGAGGACCCAGGTTCGATCCCGGCTCTGGGTTACTGTCCATGTGGAGTTTGCACATTCTCCCCGTGTCTATGTGGGTCTCACCCCCACAACCCAAAGATGCGCAGCGTAGGTGGATTGGCCACGCTAAATTGTCCCTTAATTAAAGATAATAACTGGCCTTTTGATTCCTCCTACCGAAGTGCATGACCTCACACTTCCCCACTTTAAACTCCATTTACCAGGTTTTTGCCCAGTCATCCAATCTATCTATATCCCATTGCAGAATCACAATATCCTCATCACAACATGTCCTTCCACCTATTTCCGTATCATCGGCAAATTTGGAAACCTTACATTCTGTTTCTTCCTCCAGGTCATTAACATCAGCCAAATCTAAAATAGCCCCTTGCCAGCTATGTTCCATAACTTGCTACTCTAAAAAGCAATGCCTGATGCACTCCACAAAGTCTTCTTCTACGCTACTCTCGCCAGTTTGGTTTGTCCAATCAATATGCAGATTAATATCTCCCATGATAACAGTCGTTCCTTTCAAACATGCCCTTGCTATTTCCCCATTTATGCTCAGACTTCTTGAAGAGTCACATTTTGGGGGTCGAGAGGCTGTTATTCCCACCCTCGTCTTCCTTCCCCTGCTATTCATGATTTTAACCGATTCTACATCACTATCCACTGCCTTTATATCACGATTCAGCACTGCTCTGAAACCCTCCTTGATGAAAAACGCTAACCCAGCTCCTTTCCCCTTTGGCCTGTTCTTTTGAAGGTTTTAGAGTCGGTCATTGAAGATGTGATCGCGAAGTACTTGGAAGTACATGGTAAAAGAGGACTGAGTCAGCTCGGCTTTGTCAAAGGGAGGTCGTGTCTGACAAATCTGTTAGAGTTCTTTGAGGAGGTAACAAGCAAGTTAGACAAAGGAAAACCACTGGACGTGATTTATTTAGATTTAGAACATAGAACATAACAGCACAGAACAGGCCCTTCGGCCTCGATGTTGTGCCGAGCATTGTCCGAAACCAAGATCAAGCTATCCCACTCCCTGTCATTCTGGTGTGCTCCATGTGGCCTATCCAATAACCGCTTGAAAGTTCCTAAGTGTCCGATTCCACTATCACAGCAGGCAGTCCATTCCACATCCTAACCACTCTCTGAGTAAAGAACCTACCTCGGACATCCCTCCTATATCTCCCACCCTGAACCAATGTAGCCATGTAAAATGGCTGACTCCCGATTAGAATGGTCAAACCCCGATTTAAAATGGCGAACGGAAGAGGCTGATGGGAAAATCAGCCAACAGGACTCAAACGGACAGCTGCAGGTAAAACAGTATATTTGCCTCTGGGGAAGTCAGTCCAGACCGATACCTGCAGCCATCAACATCACAACAACCCAGCCATCTGCATTTTATTCAGCCATCCCCGGGAACAATTGCTACAAATTAGCAACTCAAAGCCGACCCAGACCTTTCGGGGCCAGCAGGGGCTAACACAAAGAAAGGTAAACGACCTCTCCCCGATCAAGGAATCGCTCCAGTATTGGAGTATATCGAACCAAGTGATTGGGACCAAGTCCAATCACTTGGAACCAGGTACAAGGTCCGCCCGAGAGGCGGGAAGCCCCTGGGGACTACAAGAATAGGGGCCAAGTTCAACTCGACCCTTCTTTTCCTGCTCGCAACCTTCGAGACCCTTCTACAAGAAACCGTAAGTTTTACTCCAGCGATCGCTACCAGATAGGCACTCCTGACTATCAACTTGTACCAGCATTTGAATCCCGCAGGCTCAGAACCAATTCGAAAGACCATTCGTTTCCCAGACCTGGTGGGCCATTTCCAAAAGTTAAGTATTGGCCTTTAGTGGTAGGTAGCAGTCTAGAAGTAGGATTATTGTATAAGTATTAATTGCTGTATATAATAAATGAGCGTTGATTTAACTCTTACTAAGCGGTATGTTGCATTATCAATCATTACTTGGACTTGAACCACGTGGCGGTATCAGAAAGATACCTGGCGACTCATGAGCAAAGGTGACAGAATAAGAATAAGTAAACTAAGGCTAAAACGAGCAACACCTTATAGTTATGCCCCCTTGTAACAGCTACATTCACCCGAGGAAATAGTCTCTGAACGCCCACTCTATCTATCCCCCTCATCATCTTATAAACCTCTATTAAGTCGCCTCTCTTCCTCCTCCGCTCCCTCAACCTTTCCTCATAAGACCTATCCTGCAAACCAGGCAGCATCCTGGTAAATCTCCTCTGCACCCTTTCCAAGGCTTCCACATCCTTCCTATAGTGAATTGACCAAAACTGCACACAATACTCCAAATGTGGTCTCACCAGGGTCATGTACAGTTGCAGCATTACCCCGCGGCTCTTAAACTCAAGCCCCCTGTTAATAAACGCTAACACACTATAGGCCTTCTTCACGGTTCTTTCCACTTGAGTGGCAACCTTCAGAGATCTGTGGACTTGAACCCCAAGATCTCTCCACATTCCTCAGAACCCTGCCGTTGACCCTGTAATCCGCGTTCAAATTTTTTCTACCAAAATGAATCACCTCGCAATTATCAGGGTTAATCTCCATCTGCCATTTATCGGCCCAGCTCTGCATCCTATCAATGTCTCTTTGCAGCCTACAACCACCCTCCACCTCATCCACTGCTCCACCAATCTTGGTGTCATCAGCAAATTTACTGACCCACCCTTCAGCCCCCTCCTCCAAGTCATTGATAAAAATCACAAATAGCAGAGGACTCAGCACTAATCCCTGTGGTACACCGCTGGTAACTGGTCTCCAGTCTGAAAATTTTCCATCCACCACCACCCTCTGTTTTCTATGTGATAGCCAGTTACTTATCCAATTGCCCAAATTTCCCTCGAATAACACACCTCCTTACTTTCTTCATAAGCCGACCATGGGGAACCTGATCAAACGCCTTACTAAAATCCATGTATACAACATCAACTGCTCGATCTTCATCTACACACTTAGTTACCTCCTCAAAGAATTCAATCAAATTCGTGAGGCAAGACTTGCCCTTCACAAATCCGTGTTGACTATCCCGGATTAAGCTGCATCTTTCCAAATGGTCATAAATCCTATCCTTCAGGACCTTTTCCATTAACTTACCGACTACCGAAGTAAGACTAACCGGCACATTCGCCACTCTCCAGTCCTCTGGCACTTTCCCGTGGACAGTGAGGACCCAAGGATCAAAGCCAAAAGCTCTGCAATCTCATGCCTTGCCTCCCAAAGAATCCTTGAATATATCCCATCTGGCCCAGGAGACTTGTCGACCCTAAGGTTTTTCAAAATTGCTAATACATCCTTCCTCAGAACATCTACCTCCTCCAGCCTACCTGCCTGTATCACACTCTCATCCTCAAAAACATGGCCCCTCTCCTTGGTGAACACTGAAGAAAAGTATTCATTCAACGCCTCTCCTATTTCTTCTGACTCCATGCACAAGTTCCCACTACTGTCCTTGACCGGCCCTAACCTCACCCTGGTCATTCTTTTATTTCTCAAATCAGAGTAAAAAGCCTTGGGGTTTTCCTTGAACTGACCCGCCAAGGACTTCTCATGCCCCCTTCCTAGCTCTCCTAAGCCCTTTCTTTAGCTCATTCCTTGCTACTTTGTAACCCTCAAGCGACCCAACTGAACCTTGTTTTCTCATCCTTACATACGCTTCCTTTTTCCCCTTGACAAGACATTCAACCTCTTTTGTGAACCATGGTTCCCTCACACGGCCATTTCCTCCCTGCCTGACAGGGACATACCTATCAAGGACACAACAGTATTTGTTCCTTGAACAAGCTCCACTTTTCATTTTTGCCTTTCCCTGACAGTTTCTGTTCCCATCTTATGCTCCCTAATTCTTGCCTAATCGTATCATAATTACCCCTCCCCCAATTATAAACCTTGCCCTGCCGTATGGCCCTATCCCTCTCCATTGCAATAGTGAAAGACACCGAATTGTGGTCACTATCTCCAAACTGCTCTCCCACAAACAAATCTAACACTTAGCCCGGTTCATTACCCAGTACCAAATCCAATGTGGCCTCCCCTCTTGTCGGCCTATCCACATATTGTGTCAGGAAACCCTCCTGCACACACTGTACAAAAATTGCCCCATCCGAAGTGTTCGACCTATAGAGGTTCCAATCAATATTTGAAAAGTTAAAGTCACCCATTTCCAGAAGGCCTTTGACAAGGTGCCGCATAGGAGACTGTTAAATAAGTTAAAATCCCATGGTGTTAATTGCAAGGTCCTGGCATGGATAGAGGATTGGCTGACTGGCAGAAGACAGAGAGTGCGGATAAAGGGATCTTTTTCAGGATGGCAGCCGGTGACTAGTGGTGTGCCTCAGGGGTCTGTGCTGGGACCACAACTTTTCACAATATACATTAATGATCTGGAAGAAGGAACTGAAGGCTCTGTTGCTAAATTTGCAGATGACACAAAGATCTGGAGAGGGACAGGTAGTACTGAGGAAGCTATGGGGCTGCCGAAGGATTTGGACAAGCTCGGAGAGCAGGCAATGAAGTGGCAAATGAAATACAATGTGGAAACGTGTGAGGTTACGCATTTTGGAAGGAGGAATTTAGGCACAGACTATTTTCTAAATGGGGAAATGCTTAGGAAATCAGAAGCACAAAGGGACTTGGGAGTCCGTGTTCATGATTCTCTTAAGGTTAACGTGCAGGTTCAGTCGGCAGTTAAGAAGTCAAATGCAATGTTAGCATTCATGTCAAGAGGGCTAGAATACAAGACCAGGGATGTACTTCTGAGGCTGTACAAGGCTCAGGTCAGACCCCATTTGGAGTATTGTGAACAGTTTTGGGCCCCTTATCTAAGGAGGGATGTGCTGGCCTTGGAAAGGGTCCAGAAGAGGTTCACAAGAATGATCCTTGGAATGAAGAACTTGTCGTATGAGGAATGGTTGAGGACTCTGGGTCTATACTCGTTGGAGTTTAAAAGGATGAGGGGGGATCTTATTGAAACTTACAAGATACTGCGAGGCCTGGATGGAGAGGATGTTTCCACTTGTAGGAGAAACTAGAACCAGATGTCAACATCTCAGACTAAAGGGGCGATCCTTTAAAACAGAGATGAGGAGGAATTTCGTCAGCCAGAGGGTGGTGAATCTGTGGAACTCTTTGCTGCAGAAGGCTGTGGAGGCCAAATCACTGAGTGTCTTTTAGACAGAGATCGATAGGTTCTTGATTAATATGGGGATCAGGGGTTATGGGGAGAAGGCAGGAGAATAGGGATGAGAAAATATCAGCCATGATTGAATGGCGGAGCAGACTCGATGGGCCGAGTGACCTAATTCTGCTCCTATGCCTTATGGTCTTATTGTATACCCTGGAATGTTGAGCACCCAGTCCTGGTCACCCTGCAACCACGTTTCTGGAATTGCTCATACATCAGATTCATTTGTTGCAATCTGTGCTATCAACTCATCTACCTTGTTGTAAATGCTTGGTGCATTCTGATAAAGAATATTTAGCTTTCATTTTTTACAGTTCGTTACAACTCTGGATTTTCTCTGTGTTGCATATTTTTGTTAATGTTTCCTGCCCGGCCTGTCACATTGTGACAGCCATGTTTCCCCGCTCACTATCTTGTCCCACCACTCTCTCAAACACCTTATTCTCTCTGAGATAAGCATACAGATTCCCTCTGTACCTCTCTTGGCATCCTTGGAAGAATTCATCGAGGCACTCAACACTGGCTCATTCCAATCAGCAACTCCAATTGCCCCACCCAACTAGCTCACCATACTTCCTGCCCAGTGCATCTGCTAGGAGCTAACCTTGGTGACCCGATGTGGCAAGTAACAAATAAAAGGTTTACTAAATAAGAACAACTAAATATACTGAGAGGTTTAACAGCACGACTATATGGGTCCAGTCCTAACAATGCTTTGGCTGCAGCTGCCCACCTCTAGCACTGGGTTCCGCGCTCACATTGCAACGGCTGCAACTGCCACGTGGCCCTCACAGGATCGCCCATCGAAGGGGCCACATCACCACACACCTCCTAACCCCCAGCCCAAACTTTTGAAACCACCCATGTTAAAACAAAAATAAATTAACACATGGGCAGACAAACAGCAATATTACAGAAGGGAGACAAGGGAAAGACATTTCATAACAGCAGTCTGTCTGGAGGCTTGCAGATCCTTGCGGAACGCCGCAACTCTGTCAGGGTTCCCTTGTTGTAACAGATGTCCTGCCACCTCTGGAGCCAAGCCTTTGCCACCTCCTCCTTCTTCTGCCGAAGCAACCGAAGCCAGAGGCTGCCTTGTCCTCACCGAGGGCATAGTAATCTCTGGTTCAGGGGATGGTAGTTACGAGCTTGATGCGGGACACACTTGCCGATCTCCTGGCGTTTGCTCTATTCTCTTGCATAAGTGGCCGACATGTTTCTTTACGCAACAACCCAGTGTCTCCACCATAAAGGTGACCGGCCTCATCTTCTCCACAACTCTCCCTAACAGCCCCGCAGGACCGTCACCAAAGTTCCTTGCCAAAACAAGGTAGTCAACATTAAACAAACTCTCCCTTTTCTGAGAGTCATGATACTCTTTCTGAGAGGCTTGCCCAGTCTTTACCCTCCCCAATAAATTTGGGAACAATAAGTCTGAACATGCCCGCAGGCACCGAGCCATTAGCAATCTGCAGGTGTGACCCCAGTGGTGGCATGACGTGTAATCTTGTAAAATAACAAAAAACTTGCCATGCTTCTTCATGGAAGCCTCGAATAGCTGCATGGCTCGCTCCACCAACCCATTTGAGGCAGGGTGGTGGGGGCCGACCCAACAGGCTGAATGCCATGAGACTTGACAAAAGTCTGAAATGTCAGCCATGAATACCATTCCACTGTCTGATACCAATGCTGCGGGAAGACCATAGAACATAGAACATTACAGCGCAGTACAGGCCCTTCGGCCCTCGATGTTGCGCCGACCTGTGAATGGATCGCAAAGATCTGCCTCAGTTTGTCAATAGTAGATGTAACTGTGCTGGATCTCATGAGCTGAACGTCCAGCCACTTAGAATGAGCCTCTTCTAGGATTAGGAACATGTGGCCGGTTTAGCTCAGTGGGCTAGACAGCTGGCTTGGAAGGCAGAACAAGGCCAGCAGCGTGGGTTCAATTCCTGTACCAGCGTACCCGAACAGGCGCCAGAATGTAGCCACTATGGGCTTTTCACAGTAACTTCATACTTGTGACAATAAAAGATTATTATTATTAATAAAAAGGCCCAGCAAAATCTTTGGGAAGTCGTGGCTGTGAGCGGGCCGGCCACTCCCAAGGGTGCGTGTTCGCTGGTGGCGGTAATGCTTGCTGGGTCTGATGACCATTTGTTCAATTTCTCGGTCATGCAGGGCCACCAGACTGACTTCTGGCCAACACTTTCAGCTCTGGCCAGGATGGGCACCATGTAACACTTGGAGCAGTGGCCGTCAACCTGGGGGTGGTACCATGACACGGGCCCCCCAAAATAACACCGCATCGTCGCAGGATAACACGTCCCCGTGTTATAAATACAGTTTCATTTGCTCTGCTTTGTCGAAGTGCCACCCTGTCAGCACCATTTTCTTGACCTTCGAGACCAATGGGTTCCTATCTGTCCATAACTTAGTTGGGCTACTGAGACTGGCAGGATGTCCAAAAAAGCCAATATTACCTCCTGCAGAACAGGAGGTGGCGGTATGATCTGGGCAGTGGGAAGCAGCTCAGTGCATCTGAGATTGGTGTTCCGGGCCCATGCTAGAAAGTATAAATTTATGCTGCTGACAGCAAAGCCAATTTCTGTACCGTGGCCGAGGCAATAGGCGGCATTGATTTATCCTCCTGGAAAAGCCCCGACAATGGAGAGTGGTTTGACACGATAGTGAAGGGCGGTCCGTAGATGTACTGATGAAATTTCTTCACCACATAAATAACTGCTGGACTTTCTTCTCAGTTTGAGGGCACTTTTTCTCAGTGTCTGACAAGGCTCTTGAAGCAAATGCAATTGGCCTCTCCACCCCATCAATCATTCTCTGGGATAGAACTGCTCCAACTCCAAACGGCGAGGCATCACGAATGGCTACTGATGGTTTGTTTGGGTCGAAGTGTACGAGCAATATTGGCGACTGTAAAGCCTGTCTGACTTGGACAAATGCTTCTTTCTGCAAATCTTCCCACTCACATCGCTGATGTTTTTTTTAAAAGCTGGTGTAAAGGGACCAGAATTGTTGATAGGTTTGGCAGGAATCTTCCATAATATTTCTTCCATAGTATTCCATACCATTCTTCGGAAGGACTTCAGTTCATTTTCATTCTTACGCACAATAGCTTTCACTTCATCTTCGAAGGGATGCAAATCCTTTGCGTCCACTTTGAATCAGAGGTACAGAACATCAGCTTGAGGCTTACATTTTTCACGTTTTAAATATATGCCAGACTCTTTAAATCTCCTGAGGACCTCTGCCAGGTTTTCCCCATGTTCTTCGGGAGACGCATCTGTAACTAAGCTACATCAATCTCCTTTTTCAGGGGCCGCCCACTGACCATTAAGACAATCTCAGTGGGAGGGATCCTGTCGAGTTAGACCTGAATGAGTGTGGGGCACGGATGTCTCCTTTGGTTCCTCCACCAGATTATTTACAGGGGTTGTTTTATCATTTTTCAGTTTTGCTCATTTAGCTAATGAGCGACCCATTTTCTCGCATCTGAAGCAGAGAAAATTCTTGCACCTGCACGTCTCTTGGGAGTGTTTTTCCCCCCGCACTGGAAACATGCCTCAGACTCTGGTGCTGAACAATTCTTCTGTGGCCTCACTGTGCCCGGACTCAAGCTGTTCCTAATAGCAGCCGTTTTCCGCCACAACTGGTTCACCTCATTCTGCACGCCTTGCAGTTCACCAACGCCTTTCTCAGCACACTCAGTCACTTGGACCATCGCCACTACTTTATTGAGTCATCGAGGTCTCCAGCACAGAAAAGGTCCTTCGGCCTAACGCGTCTGCGCCGGTCAAAAACAACCACCTCATCATTCTAATCCCATCTAATCGCATCTGTATCCTCCTGTAATTCTCACTATTTACCACCCCACCAATTTTCATATAATCCGCAAATGTACCGATCAACCATCCCACATTCATGGCCCCAATCTCTGGAAATACCTCCCTGAACCTCTACATTTCTTCACCTCCTTTTCCTTTTTGACCAAGCTTTTGGCTTTATGTCCTATCATCTTCTGTGATTCAGCACCCAATTTGCTTCATAACATTCCTATGAAGCGCCTTGGGATGTTTTATGTTGACAGCACTATATAAATGCAAGTTGTTGAATGAAACTCTTGTCTTTTTTTGCAGGTGGACATAAGATCCTCTGAACACAGCGCCAGGGACCCGGGGTCGATTCCCGGCTTGGGTCACTGTCTGTGTGGAGTCTGCACATTCTCCCCATGTCTGCGTGGGTTTCCTCCGGGGGCTCCGGTTTCCTCCCACAAGCCCCGAAAGACGTGCTGTTAGGTGAATTGGACATTCTGAATTCTCCCTCTGTGTACCCGAACAGGCGCCGGAAATGTTTCAAGAAGGGTATAAAAGTTACAAGGAAAGTATTGCATTTCTGTAATGTCTTTGTTTAGTTCAGAAAGTCCCAGAGTGTTTTGAAGCCACTGGAATAGATTTAATTGTGGTCCTGTTGTAAAGGAATAAACATGGCAAAGCAAGCTCCCGTGTACTGCAGTATGATCAGTATCCAATTTCTTTTAGTGATGTTGATTGGAGACAAACATTGGCCAAGGCCACTCCGCACTTTGGATTAATTAATGATAATGTTTATTATTGTCACAAGTAGGCTTACATTAATACTGCAATGAAGTTACTGTGAAAAGCCCCTAGTCGCCACATTCCGGCGCCTGTTCGGGTACACGGAGAGAGAATTCAGAATGTCCAATTCACCTAACAGCATGTGTTTCGGGACTAGTGGGAGGAAACCGGAGCACCCCGAGGAAACCCATGCAGACACAGGGAGATTTTGCAGACGCCGCACAGACAGTGAACCAAGCCGGGAGTCGAACATGGGACCCTGGTGCTGTGAAGTATCAGTGCGAACCACAGTGCTATCATGCCGCTGGACACGCGCATACAGTCCTGCGTGCAGACCGACAGCAGCTTTGCACTGAAAATCACAATATATTCCTGCCAACAGATTTTGACAATTCATAGAATCATAGAATTTACAGTGCAGAAGGAGGCCATTCGGCCCATCGAGTCTGCACCGGCTCTTGGAAAGAGCACCCTGCCCAAGGCCAACACCGCCACCCTATCCCCATAACCCAGTAACCCCACCCAACACTAAGGGCAATTTTGGACACTAAGGGCAATTTATCATGGCCAATCCACCTAACCTGCACATCTTTGGACTGTGGGAGGAAACCGGAGCACCCGGAGGAAACCCACGCACAGACAGGGAGGATGTGCAGACTCCGCACAGACAGTGACCCAAGCCGGAATCGAACCTGGGACCCCGGAGCTGTGAAGCAATTGTGCTATCCACAATGCCACCGTGCTGCCCCAAATTGAACCTGACATTTCCTCTATCACCTCACATTGGGTCTACAGAGCATACAGTCAGCCAAAACAGCCATTGACACTTGCCAAATAACCCACTTTGTTCCCCTTATTTACATGTAAATTACATGCAGTCTTGGTACAACATCTTTGTAAACCTTCAAGAGTCTGCAGGATTCCTCAAACTAATATCAGAGTATTTAAATCTCCCAATTGAGTGATGGATGGGATGGGGTTGGGCAGCGTTGGGTAAAGAGAATTTGGGGAGTTTGGTAACTGGAAAAAATCCAGCCAGGGATCCCTCTCCTGGTCAGCGTTGGTGCTCATGAATAGACATGAGGTAATTGGGAAAATAACTGACAGGTGTTATTTCAGTTCACATTAGATGTGGACCGTTAATCGAGGCATAGAGAGGCACTGCCATGAAACCATTACCCAGTCAAACCGCTGTATTCATGAGTGGAAATATCTGGGGAAGGGGAAAAGCACCATGCATATGCATCATGCTTCACACAGCTACAGCTGTTGTTCAGAAGACAATGGAACCAACCTGGAGCTAAAATTGCCTAAAAATAAATTTATGTTGCTCTGGGAACAGAGATATAAGCTTACATGTTTGCATAAATTACTCAGCACCCAACCTCCACTTCTCGTGCTATGATAATTTATCTTTGGTTTCAGGCTGTGGGCACATTTTGCTGTATGAAATTTGAATGAATCGAAGATCTCTGTGCGTCTTTTTTATTCCTGCAACCGAACACAGACAGACAAGTGAAAGATATTGTTAAGTAACTAAAGCCACCAAGTCCCCAGAACAATATTTTTATAACAGAATGAAAGCAGTCAGAATATCAAATTGTTAAAGGACACCACTAAACTATTTGAGCCCAAATCAGTGTCAGTGTTTTTCACACCTCGATTTTACTCTTCTCCTCCTTGCGCCCCAAACCCTTTCATATCCCACCCAGTCTAATCCCATTCACCCCTCACTCCCCGCACCCTTTAATATCCCACCCAGTCTAATCCCGCTCTCCCCCTCACTCTCCACACCCTTTAATATCCCACCCAGTCTAATCCCACTCTCCCACTCACTCCCCGCACCCTTTAATATCCCACCCAGTCTAATCCCACTCTCCCCCTCACTCTCCGCACCCTTTAATATCCCACCCAGTCTAATCCCACTCTCCCCCTCACTCTCCGCACCCTTTAATATCCCACCCAGTCTAATCCCACTCTCCCCCTCACTCTCCGCACCCTTTAATATCCCACCCAGTCTAATCCCACTCTCCCCCTCACTCTCCACACCCTTTAATATCCCACCCAGTCTAATCCCACTCTCCCCCTCACTCTCCGCACCCTTTAATATCCCACCCAGTCTAATCCCACTCTCCCCTCACCCTTTAATATCCCACCCAGTCAAATCCCATTCTCCCCCTTACTCGCCACACCCTTTAATATCCCACCCTGTCAAATCCCACTCTCCCTCTCCGCACCCTTTAATATCCCACCAGTCAAATCCCACTCAACCCCTCACTCCTCATACCCTTTAATATCCCACCCTGTCTAATCCCACTCAACCCCTCACTCTCCACAACCTTTAATATCCCACCCAGTCTAATCCCAATCTCCCCAAATATCCCACCCAGTCTAATCCCAATCTCCCCTCACACCTAATAATAAATAATAATAATAATAATAATAATAATAATAATAATAATCGCTTATTGTCACAAGTAGGCTTCAATGAAGTTACTGTGAAAAGCCCCTTGTCGCCACATTCCGACGCCTGTTCGGGGAGGCTAGTACAGGAATTGAACCCGCGCTGCTGGCCTTGTTCTGCATTACAAGCCAGCTGTTTAGCCCACTGTGCTAAACCAGCCCCTTTAGTATCCAATCTAGTCCAATCCGTCTCTCCCCTCACTTCCCACAGCCTTTAATATCCCAACCAGTCCCATCACACTCACCCCCTCATAACCCATTCCCTTCAATATACCAGCCAGTTTTATCTCACACTCTTGCTCACTCACCACATCTTTTTATGAAAGCAAAATCATGTTTTACTAATTTTTGAGGAAGTAACAAGCAAGGTGGATACAGGGGAATCTGCAAATGTAGTTTACTTGGATTTCCAAAAGTAAGTGGATAGTGCACATGGTATAGGGGTAACATACTCACATGGATAACAGATTGGTTGGCTGACAGAAAGCAGAAAACCAAGATGAATGGGGTTTTTTTGGGTTGACAACCACTTACTAGTGGAGTGTTACAGGGATCAACTATTTACAATCTGCATGAATGACTTGGATGAAGGGACCGAATGTATGGCAGCTAAATTTGCCAGGGACACCAAGATTGGTAAGAAAGTTAAGTTGTCAAGGGGAGATAGAGAGTCTGTAAAGGGATATAGACAGGCTAAGTGAGTGGGTAAAAACATTGGCAGATGGAATATAGCGTGGGAAAATGTAAATTTGTTAACTTTGCCAGCAAGAACAGAAAAGCAGTATACTATTTAAATGGAGAGAGACTGCAGAACTCTGTGGTACCGAGGGGTTTGGCTGTTCTGGTACATGATCTCAAAAATGAGTACCTCGGTAAGACAAGTGATTGGGAAGGCAAATGGAATGTTGGTGCTTATTGTAAAGGGAACAGTATAAAAATAGGGAAGGTGATACCACACCTGGAATATTCTGCACAATTTTGGTCTCCTTATTTGAAAAAGGATATAACTGCATTAGCAATTCAGAGAAAGGTTAATTCGATTCATTCCTGGGGTGAGGGGCTTATCTAATGAAGAAAGGCTGAACAGGCTGTGCCGATACCCACTGGAGTTCAGAATAATAAGAGATGATCTTATTGAAACATATATGATCCTGAGGGATGTGATAGGGTGGATATGGGAGGGTGTTTCCATTTGAACTAAGGGACAGGGTTTTAGAATAAGAGGAGTCCCTTTTGAAACAGAAATAAGGGGGAAATGTTTCTCTGAGGGCTGTTAGTCTGTGGAATTTTCTTCCTCAGAAAGCAATGGAGGCTTCGTCATTGCATTTATTCAAGGCTAATTTAGACATATTAATACTAAATAGGGGATTCAAGGATTTATTTGGGAGAGAGGGGGGGGGGGAGCAAATAAGAAAGTGCAGTTAAGACCAGATGAGCCATGATCTTATTGAATGGCGGCGAAGGGGCAAATGGTCTACTCTTGTTCCAAAGTTTGTCTTAGGTTTAACTTTTCTTTTCCAAACAACTTTCTAAATTCTTTTCACAAGGATATATGGACCCAATATTTTATGATGTGGAGATGCCGGCTTTGGACTGGGGTGAGCACAGTAAGAAGTCTTACAACACCAAGTTAAAGTCCAACAGGTTTGTTTCGAATCACTAGCTTTCGGAGCACTGCTCCTTCCTCAGGTGAATCTGAGGAAGGAGCAGTGCTCTGAAAGCTAGTGATTCGAAACAAACCTGTTGGGACTTTAACCTGATGTTGTAAGACTTCTTACTGTTCTATATTTTATGGCTTTGTGACTGAAAAGGCACATTCAATAATAATTTATTTCTAGCCTCCCTTCAAAAATTTTGATTATCTTAAATTTCTGCCCTGTGTTACCATTTGGTTGACAAGTAGAAAGAAGTGATCGTTATTCCTTTTCATGTTTTTGATCAGGTCTTCGGCTGCAGTCAAAAACCTTAACTTCAAACATTATTTTTAACCCCCGAATCCCAAACATCCTGGTAAATCTACACTATGTCATCATAGAATTTACAATGCAGAAGGAGGCCATTCGGCCCATCGAGTCCTTGGCAGAATTTTCATAATCTTAATTTGGGGTTTCCAAAACAGCAAACAATAATGCAAATATGGCCTATGGTTTTGCACATTTTTGTGGCAACAGAATCTCAGATATTTGCAGCATAGAAGGAAACCACTCAACCCATAGTGTCCGAATGGGCTCTTTGGCTCAGCAATTGTTACGATCCCAGTTGATCCTATAACTGGACGGGAAGATCCCAGAATGGAACATGGGTTCAAAAGACTGTAACGAAGAACAGTACAAATCAGTAACAGGCCTTCAGCCCTCCAGGCCGGCGCCAATCATGATGCCCGTCTAAACTAAAACCTTCTGCACTTCCAGGGTCCGTATCCCTCTATTCCTATCCTATTCATGTATTTGACAAGATGCCCCTTAAACGTCACGATCGTAACTGCTTCCAGCACCTCCCCCGGCAGTGACTTCCAGGCACACACCACCCTTTGTGTAAAAAAACTTCCTTGCACATTCCCTCTTACGTTTTCCCCTCTCACCTTAAACCTACACCCCTAGTAATTGACTTTTGTTATTGCCCAGGGTTTAGAGAATCCCAAAGTATATCATGGAGTTCACCTGACCCACAACTTTTAATAGATTGTGGTATGGGGAGCACACGGCCCACTCTACAGGTGTGGTACAGCAGAAATGGAAAAGTATTTTTTAAACCAAAACAATGTTTATTCTATGAACTTAAGTTAACCTTTCTAAAACATACCGTGAACATCTTAGCAACCATTAATTCAAATAGAACCCCCGAAGTGTACAACACTAAGTAATGCTTACGCTGTCCTTTTTACATCCAGAAGACTTACAAAAAACATAACCTTTAACAGAAGCACATCAGGTTAAAGTCACAACTGAAAACATTTATAATTCTGAATTCACCAAATGATCAAGAGATAGTCTTTTCATGGCAGAGAGATCCACAGTACACCTGCTCTGTCGGACTTCAGCTCCAACACTGAAAACGAAACTAAAACACACCCTGCAGCAAACAGCCTAAAACGAAATTAAAAAGCTGACACAGCCGAGCTCCACCTCCACCTCTCTGACAGCACTGCAGTAGTAAACACCCATTTCTTAAAGGTACTCTCACTACAGATATTTATATACACACCCATTTATAAACACCCATTTCTTAAAGGTACTCTCACATGATACCTCCCCCCAAGAAAAAAAAAACCCATCAACTTCAAGATGGTTTCATTTTTCACCTTTTCACTATCCTTTAAGAAATGCACACAGTAAATATACTTTTTTGTTTCAAAAAACACAACACATGCAAACGGGTATAATAATACAGAAAATAGAACAGTACAGCACAGAACAGGCCCTTTGGCCCTCGATGTTGTGCCGAGAATAGTCCATTTTTTTTTGTTCTTCTTCCTACAACTGAAGTCCGTCTCAATTGACAGTCTCTTTGAACAAGAAGGTCTCTGCACGATCCGTCCACTTCTCTACGCCTCAGCATTTCTCTTGACAGGCAGATACTTTAGTTCAATCTGATCAGAGTCCCTTATAATTCTCCAACACAAGAGCATTGGTTATCACAGCTTTCAGGCAGTCAAATGCTGTTGAAAGTCCGCTGTCCATTGAAATTTGACGTTCCTTCAGCAAGCCCATCAGTGGAGCAACCACGCTGCAAAACTTATGCACAAATGTTCAATCAAATCCACTCATGCCAAGAAATCGCATTATTCCCCTTTGTCTTGAGCGTATTGGAAACTCCCCCAATAACTGTTGGTTTCACATCCCGTGTGACCATTCGACCCAGTTCGATTGTATGGCCAAGGAAAGTGATTCGGGCATTTCCAAATTCACTTTTGGCTCGGTCACCAAACCCGCCTCCTGAAGTAGATCGAATAAATCCATCAGATGTTTCAAATGTTCTGTCCATGTCTGACTGAAAATTACCAGATCGTCGATTTATACCACACAATTGGGTAATCCTGAAACAACTTTGTTAGTTAACCATCGAAATGTGGCTGGGGCGTTTTTCATCCCAAATGGCATAACTTTGAATTGGTATATACCATCTAGAGTCACAAAAGCTGAAATCTCCTTTGCCCTTTCGGATAAAGGTACCTGTCAGTAACCTTTAAGTAAATCCAGTTTAGAAATAAAAGCTGATTATCCCACTTTCTCAATGCAATCCTCCAAACGTGGGATAGGATAAGAGTCTGTTCTTGTAACTGCATTAACCTTTCGATAGTCCACACACAACCGTTGGGTACCGTCTGGTTTAGGTACCATCACTACGGGTGAGCTCCATTGGCTGCAACCCACTTCAATTATGCCATTTTTAAGCATATTCTCAATCTCTTTGTTAACCTGTGCCAATTTTAAAGGGTTAAGTCTGTGTGGATGTTGTTTGATTGGAACAGCATTTCCCACATCTACATCATGTGTAGCCATTTTAGTACTTCCCAATTTATCTCGACAAACTTGCCCATGTGACATCAATAGCTCTTTCAGGTCAGTCCGTTTTTCCTCTGGAAGGTAACTCAACAATTTATCCCAATTTTTAAGAACATCCTCGTTTTCCAATTTAATTTGAGGCGTGTTAAATTCAGATATCTGGATTTGGTTCGTCACTTTGAGTTGGAATCATTAAAACCTCCTTTTTCTCTCCTTCCCTTTCAAAGTACCTTTTAAGCATATTCACATGACACACTCGGTGAGTCTTCCTTCTATCTGGTGTTTTTAACCACATAATTCACCTCACTTAATTTCCTTTCAATCTGATAAGGTCCACAAAACCTTGCTTTTAAAGGTTCACCTACCACTGGTAACAACACTAAAACTTTATCTCCACTGGCAAAACTACGAACTTTAGATTTCTTGTCCGTGACCCATTTCATCACATTTTGTGCAACTTTTAAATGTTGTCCAGCCAATTCACCTGCTCTATTTAATAGTTCCCTAAAATTTGACACGTAATCCAATAATGTAATTTCCGATTTCTCACTCACCAATTTTTCCTTAATCAATTGAAGTGGTCCTCTTACCTCATGACCAAAAATTAGTTCAAAAGGACTGAATTTGATTGACTCATTAGGTGCATCCCTAATTGCAAACAGTACGAATGGAATTCCTTTATCCCAATCCTCTGGATAATCTTGATAATAAGCCCTGAACATTGTCTTTAATGTCTGATGCTACCTTTCGAACGCCCCCTGCGATTCTGGATGGTACGCAGTTAATTTAAATTGTTTTATTCCTAAGCTATCCATAGCTTCTTTGAATAACCTTGAGGTAAAATTTGATCCTTGATCCGATTATATTTCTGTGGTAGTCCATATCTAGTAGAGAATTTAAGTAACTTACACCCATTTTTAAAATTTTTAAAAAAAATTTGTATTCAAATTTTCACAATGTATCAGCAACAAAATACAGAAAGAAAAGATAAACCCCCCCCCCCCCCATATACATAAATAATAAACTAACAGCCTTCATCAACACAAAGGCAAAAATACCCGCCCACTCAAGAAAAAACGAAAAACAAACCAACCCCCCCCCCCCCGGGTTGCTGCCGCTGCTGATCATCTTCTACCGCTCTGCCAGGAAGTCTAGAAACGGTTGCCACCGCCTGAAGAACCCTTGTACCGATCCCCTCAAGGTGAATTTCACCCTCTCCAATTGAATAAACCCCGCCATATCGCTGATCCAGGATTCCACGCTTGGGGGCCTCGCATCTTTCCACTGAAGGAGAATCCTTCGCCGGGCTACCAGGGACGCAAAGGCCAGAATACCGGCCTCTTTCGCCTCCTGCACTCCCGGCTCCTCTGCCACCCCAAATATTGCGAGCAGTGCCTCCTCGCCAGCACTCGGTGGGCCCCCTCCAGCTCCAAGGACCCCTGAAAGGCCCCCGCTCCCATCAGCGAATTCAGCATGGTGACCACGTAAACCCCCACGTCCGATCCCTCCAGCCCCTCCGGGAGACCCAGGATCCGCAGGTTTTTCCACCTCGACCGGTTCTCCATCTCCTCGAACCTCGCCTTCCATTTCTTGTGGAGCGCCTCGTGCACCTCCACCTTCACCGCCAGGCCCAGGATCTCGTCCTCGTTCTCCGAGACCTTCTGCCGGACCTCCCGGATCGCCGCCCCTTGGGCCGTCTGGGTCTCCAGCAGCTTATCGATTGAAGCCTTCATCGGCTCCAGCAGCTCTGCTTTCAGTTCTTTAAAACAGCGCTGGAGAAGCTCCTGCTGCTCTTGCACCCACTGCCTCCACGCTGCCTGGTCTCCGCCCGCCGCCATCTTGGTCCTCCTCCCTCGCACCTTTCTTTGCTTCAATGCCACTTTTTTTTTTAAATCGCCCCACTCCTGGTCCAAACCACACACTATCGGGGGAATGTTGCTGTCCCCTTCCCACACCGGGAAACGTCGAACAAGCGCCGTTACGGGCCCTAAAAAGAGCCCAAAAGTCCGTTTTTAGCGGGAGCTGCCGAACATGCGACTTAGCTCCGCATAGCCGCAACCGGAAGTCCCACTTACACCCATTTATAAACATCCATTTCTTAAAGGTACTCTCACATGACACTTTTTCACCCTGGGAAAAAGCATCTGACTCTGTCCATGCCACTCAGAATTTTGTAAACCTCAATCTTTGCCGTTCCAGTGAAAACAATCCGAGTTTATCCAACCTCTCCTCATAGCTAATGCCCTCCAGACCAGGCAACATCCTGGTAAACCTCTTCTGTACCCTCTCCAAAGCCTCCACATCCTTCTGGTAGTGTGGTGATCAGAATTGTACGCAAAAATCCAAAATGAGGCCCAACTAAAGTTCTATACAGCTGCAACATGACATGCCAATTTTTATACTCAACGCCCCGACCAATGAAGGCAAGCATGCCGTATGACTTCTTGACTACCTTCGCCACCTGTATTGCCACTTTCAGTAATCCCTCTGCCCATCTATACTTCTCACCTGTATTAGACGTTCCAAAATGCATTACCTCACATTTGTCCAGATTATATTCCATCTGCCATCTCTCCACCCAAGTCTCCAACCGATCTATATCCTGCTGTATCCACTGACAATCCTCTTCACTATCAGCAACTCCATCAATCTTTGTGTCATCTACAAACTTACTAATCAAACCAGTTACATTTCCTCCAAATAATTTATATATATTACAAACAACAACGGTTCCAGCACTGAAACCTGCGGAATATCACTTGTCACAGCCCTCCAATCAGAAACACACTCTTCCACCGCTATCCTCTGCCTTCTATGACCTAGCCAGTTCTGTATCCATCTTGCCAGCTCACCTCTGATCCCGTGTGACTTCACCTTTTGTACCAGTCTGCCATGTGGGAACTTGTCAAAAGCTATATTGAAATCCATGCAGACAACATCCACTGCCCTTTCTGCATCAATCATCTTCGTCACTTCCTCAAAATATTCGATCAAATTAGTGAGACACGACCTCCCCTTTCACAAAACCATGCTGCCTATAGCTAATAAGTCCATTTGGTTCCAAACGTGAGTAACTCCTCTCCCCGAGAATCTTTTCCAATAATTCCCCTGCCACTGACCTATGGCTCACTGGCCTATAATTTCCTGGATTATCCCTGCTATCCTTCTTAAACAAAGAACAAAGAACACAGCACAGGAACAGACCTTTCGGCCCTCCAAGCCTGCGCTGATTACGTGCCTTATCTAGACCAACCACCTGTGTCCTTCTATATCCCGTCTGTTCATGTGCCTATCCAGATAAGTCTGAAAGGTCGTTAACGTATCTGCCTCAACCACCTCACTTGCCCGTGCATTTCAGGCCACCACCACCCTCTGTGTAAAAAAGCTTCTCCCGCACATCGCCACTGAACCTTTCCCCCTCACCTTGAACTTATGCCCCCTTGTAACAAAGGATTATTATAACAATGGCTATTCTCTAGTCCTCTGGGACATCACCTGTAGCCAATGAGGATACAAAGCACGGCACGGCAGCACAGTGGTTAGCACTATTGCTTCACAGCTCCAGGGTCCCAGGTTCGATTCCCGGCTTGGTACACTGTCGATGTGGGGTCTGCACATTCTCCCCGCGTCTGCGTGGGTTTCCTCCGGGTGCTCTGGTTTCCTCCCACAAGTCCCGAAAGACGTGCTGTTAGGTAATTTGGACATTCTGAATTCTCTCTCCGTGTACCCGAACAGGCGCCGGAATGTGGCGACTAGGAGCTTTTCATAGTAACTTCATTGTAGTGTTAATGTGACAATAAAGATTGTTATTATATAAGATTTCTGTCAAGGCCCCAGCAATTTCCTCCCTTGCCTCCCTCAGTAATTTGGGGTAGATTCCAACAGGCCCTGGGGACTTATCTACCTTAATGCTTTTTAAGACACCCAACACCTCCTCCTTTTGATATCCACATGACCCAGAATATCTACATACCTTTCCCTAGACTGATCATCCACCAAGTCCTTTTCTTTGGTGAATACTGATGCAAAGTACTCAATTTCCTCTGGATCCACGCATAGATTCCCTCCTCCGTCCTTGAGTGGGCCAACTCTTTCCCTGGCTACCCTCTTGCTCTTTATACATGTATAAAAAGTCTTGGAATTCTCCTCAATCCTGTTTGCCAAGGATTTTTCATGACCTCTTTTAGCCCTCCTGACTCCTTGCTTAAGTTCCTTCCTACTTCCCTTATATTCCTCAAGGGCTTCTGACTTTACAAATGCTTCCTTTTTTTTTGACTCGGCTCACAATATCCTCATCATCCAAAGTTCCCGAAACTTGCCATAATTATCCTTCAACTTCACAGGAACATGCCGGTCCCGAATTCTTTTTCTTAATAAATTGAGTGCGCCCAATTTTGTTTTTCCAATTAAGGGGCAATTGAGCATGGCCAATCCACCTACCATACAAATCTTTGGGTGTGGGGGTGAAACCCACGCAGACACGGGGAGAATGTGCAAACTCCAGACAGACAGTGACCCGGGGCCAGGATCGATACCAGGTCCTCAGCGCCGGTCTGGAATTCTATTCAACTGACGTTTGAAAGACTCCCACATGTCAGATATTGATTTACCCTCAAACAGCTGCCCCCAATTTAAACACTTCAGTTCCTGCCTAATATTGTTGTAATTAGCCTTCCCCCAATTTAGCACCTTCACTCAAGAATTACTGTTATTCTTATCCACGAGTACATTAAACCTTACGGATTTGGTCACTGTTCCCTTTACATTACTTCGACCACCTGGCTGGGCTCATTCCCCAATAGCAGGTCCAGTACACCCCCTTCCTTCCCTAGTTGGTCTATCTACATATTGTTTCGAGAAGCCCTCCTGGATGCTCCTTACAAATTCTGCCCCATCCACACCTCTAGCACAGTGAGTCCCAGTCAATATAGGGGAAGTTGAAATCACCCATCAAAACAACCCCATTGTTTTTACATCTTTCAAAAATGTGTCTGCATATTTGCTCCCCTATCTCCCGCTGCCTGTAGTAGACCCCCAACATTGTGACTGCACCCTTCCTATTCCTGAGCTCTACCCATATTGCCTCGCTCCATGAGCCCTCCTAGGTGTCCTCCCGCAGTACAGCTGTGATATTCTCCTTAACCAGTAGTGCAACTCCCCCACTCGTTTTACATCCGCCTCTATCCCGCCTGAAACAGCTAAATCCTGGAACATTTAGCTGCCAATCCTGTCCCTCCCTCAACCAAGTCTCTGTAATAGCAACAGCATCATAGTTCCAAGTACGAATCCAAGCTCTAAGTTCATCTGCCTTACCTGTTCTACTTTTCGCAATGAAACAAGTGCATTTCAGACCACCTGTCCCTCTGTATTCAGCAACTTCTTCCTGTCTGCTCTTCCTCTTAGTCTTAAGCTCTCCTGCAGTTACTTCACCTGTTGCTATTAGAGACTTGGCTGAGCTGCTCTGGTTCCCACCCCCATGCCACACTTGTTTAAACCTTCCCGAGACATGCCAGCAAACCTCTTGGCTAGGAATTGACCTTTGACCTTTTTTAAATAAAACGTGGAGGACAGAGTCACAGGACCGCTAATCAGTTTTAACAAGAAAAAATAATTATTAAACATGAAAAAATTGGATTATATAATACTCCTTTATTCCTCCGTTATCTTAACAATTACACACAGATTTTAATATTAACACTGATTACAAAGCACATCTTACGGTAAATTGATCTCATTGACATAAAGTCCCTTCTAAGCACACAAGATGACTCTGGTAAGACACAGTCCTCTCTGAACCTAAGTGAATGTTTGTGGATTGCTCCTTAAAATCCCCCCAGATGATTCTTATACCATGAGCCATCTTATCTCACTGAACCCCCGGCTCCCACACAAATGATTTCAAATTCCACTGTCAAAAGTCGCACTTTCAAACCTTCTTTTCAATTATGCTTTCCCTCCACTGCTTCCATCAAGATTACACTTCTCCTTTCAGGTTTCCTTTGTCTTAAAAGGTCCAGCCACCAATTTCCATAATTATTTTAAATAATGTCTCCGAAACTGTAATAAATTCTCACTACTGCCCATATCTTTCTGGCCTCTCACGATCCAATACCTTTTGAAGTTTGTGACTTCACTGACCAGTAATAGAACACAGAATATAGAACATAGAGTGCAGAAGGAGGCCATTCGGCCCATCGAGTCTGCACCGACCCACTTAAGCCCTCCTAACCGTTTTGGTCAATTATCATGGCCAATCCACCTAACCTGCACATCTTTGAACTGTGGGAGAAACCGGAGCACCCGGAGGAAACCCACGCAGACATGGGGAGAACATGCAGACTCCGCACAGACAGTGACCCAGCGGGGAATCGAACCTGGGACCCTGGCGCTGTGAATTGTGCTACCGTGCTGCCCACGGTTCTGGTTCCCAGTTTCATCTGTTGTGTTAACACCAGACCTCTCGGAAACCTCCCTTTGGAGTGCCATTTTGCTCGGAGTGCCGGGGGATAAGGTAAGAATGGGGGTTTTAGAGAATTAACCTTAATCTTCTAAAAACTTTTAAAATCTAACATAAATTGCTGGTAAATTCACTGGATTACAAATTGCTGGTGGAAATTTGAAAATCCTTCAGATTTAAGGAAAGTAAAAATAGTGGCACTAGCTAGGAGAGTAAATGAGGGCAGTTAATAACCCGATTCAGACCAGTTTCTCTCAGTGGCGGAAGCTAAGACTATAAAAACAAGCCTTGCACAGAATGCATTTTGCTCTGAGTGTCGAGAGTTAAGGTCAGAGTTGCAGGTTAGGGAAGTGGAGAGGTGATATTGCTGTGTCTTGTTTGCTTTAGTGTCCACAGGTCGGTGGGGGCAGGTGCAGGCCAAGGCAGAAGAGCTGGGGCATAAGTAACACTACAGTATAGAGTGATCACGTCTGTATGATATCACAGGTAAGTGACTGGTAGCTGAGTCTTTCTCTCTTCTACCTTTCTGATTTTGGAAATGAAGGCTCGGTAGGGAAACAGAAATTGCAGGAAGTAAAGATCAGTGGTGTAAGTAAAACCAAATTTAAATTCCAAATTAAATAAATTCCACTGAAATAAAGTAGGGCCCAGGTGGGATGTTGTAGCTGCAACATGTGGGAGCTGGTAGATCCCACTGTGGTTCATAGTGACGTCTGCAGAAAACGTTGGTTGCTCGAGGAACTTCGGGCCAGAGATAGTGAGCTGGAGTCTGAGCTTCAGACATTGTGACACATCATGGGGGGAAGAGTAGAGTTACCTGGATGCAGCGTTTCAGGAGGCAGTCACACCGTTTAGAGTAACTGCGTTAAATTCTGTCAATCATCAGGGACAGGGGGGTGTGACTGCAAGTGAGGTAGGTAGAGGAATCCAAGGGATAGCACTGCAGGAGCCTCAGCCCTTGTCCCTGTCCCAACAGGTATGAGACCTTGTGTGGTCATATTCTTTCGAAAATGTGACCAAAACTGGACCGTAAACTCTACCCTGAACAGACCTTTAGTACAACCTACTTGCTTTTGAGTGCCCCACCATGAATGAGATGATTAATCAGCAACTCCCAAAGAAACTTCAGACTCACTTTCAAGTACAATGAGAACCAACTATTCTCTGGATGGGAAACGGGACTCAAAGTGAATACATAAAAGAGCAGCGACTGGTAAGAGTGACCCAATGCAATGATATGAACAGTGTCTGTTATTATCTCATGCACCCCCTGCCATTTATCGGAATGTGTCAAATATAATGCTCACAAAAGATAGCTCCCACGGGTAGGATCGGAAATGGAATGCATTTACTTGTCCATGAATTGCCATCGTCGAGCAAACCAATGTTCACTGAATTCCTGGGACACCCACACAATCTACTACAACTGTTACAATGCCGCATTAAAATTAATGTTAGGTTCATAGGACTGTATCTCAAACTGTAAAGAACTGAATCCTATTTAAATAACTTGTTTGACATAATCAGTGCTGCCTACCACAGTGCAGTATTTGAACAGCTGGGAAACTAATAATGCAACAGAGCTGTCAATTCAATGAGGTCTTCCTCCAGACTGCGTCAGTGTCACACAGCGCCACAGGGTGCTTGCTGCACATTTTATTTTCATTTTTCCACCATGTCCAGTGTGACGTGCTCCATAACAAGAAAAAGGTACACAACACGCAACCAATTTCAACACTTCTTCATCATGTGCAGCAGAATTTCTCATTATTCAAGAATAAAGATATAAACTGATTGACCACTTGAGCCTAAATAACCAATGTCCCTGAAGTAACACTCTAGATCAAACTCACCTCTTCCCTGAGAGCAAACTGGTTCCTATTATAACATTAAAACACAACGCTGACACAGTGAAAGCAAGATTAATCGGGTTATCTGTAACAGCAAATGGTATGTAATCTTTCCTATCCAGTAAACATTTCAAGAATCACTACCCATGTGACAACAGGGAGCAGGAATTTTATCTGTGAGCCCTATATCTCATTCCGATAAATCCATACATTTTACGGCAAAACATATCTTAATCCAATATTCCCTAATATTTACAAACACGATGCATTTAGGGGTTGTTCTGATGATAAGACATCAACTTGAAGTGTTAACTCGGTTTTGCCCTCCATAGCTGCTGCTGGATTTGATGCAGTGTTCCAGCATTTTCTGTTTTGAAATGCAGTAACTGTTCCATCTCCACTTCATTTCAGTAAGTATGTGGTAAAGAGGTACAATATGTAATACTTAAATGAATATATGCAGGCAGTCAACCTTCATGCAAATGCTTACAAACATAACAATTCATCTGTGCTGATGCATCTGAATTTCACATCTGTCCGAAATGCAGTGATCATGATCATGTGTATAGTTTGGGAATTATATGGAAATAAATGAATTAGTCCAATCCATGCTCAGTGCTGACAAAGTGATTGACACAATCAGAAAAAATCCACCTTTGTTGATAAACAAAATCTTTGCATGAGGTTGATCTTTATTCTTCGGTATACAAGATTATGCAAGCTCAAACATGAGATTAAAGACACAACATTAAGTGATCGGAATTGTCCAAAACACTCTTTAATCTCACAGACTACCTGTAAACAAAGTGGAACTAATATCCACCCAGTCTCTGATACAGCAGCAAATAAGCAGTGTGCATCCAGAGGAGAAATCACACAGGAACAGCGTAATTTCGTCTTCAGTTCCCATTCGTCTCCAGCAGCATAATTATCACAATGAGGCCGGGTTTTCAAACAACCTGCCTTTGATTTGAGCACTCAGCATCTGTTTGAACGGGCCTCAGAATTTAAAGTCCCTTATTTATAGTAATTATAGAAAATATACCAATGTTGGAGCAAAATATTTGGGGAATCTTTTCAAAGCATATCAGTACAATATTTCTGAAAAGTAAATGTATTCCCATGAGTCGGAATTCACACCCATTGCCAATAAACAGATTGCAGATGATATGAGCATGGATACAGGCTGTGATATGGGATCTGATCGGGCTATGATACGGGTACGATATGGGCTCTGATATGGGCTGCGATGAGCGTTCGATACGGGCTGTCATATGGGTTCGATACGGGCTCTAGGCTGTGATACGGACTCTAGGCTGTGATACGGACTCTAGGCTGTGATACAGGTTGTGATATGGGTTGTGATCTGTGATATGGGCTGTGAGCTGTGATATGGGCTGTGATCCGAGTGCGGATACTGGTTGTGATAGGGGCTGTGATACGAGTGCGGAGATTGGTTGAGATAGGGGCTGTGATACGAGTGCGGATACTGGTTGAGATAGGGGCTGTGATACGAGTGCGGATACTGGTTGAGATAGGGGCTGTGATACGAGTGCGGATACTGGTTGAGATAGGGGCTGTGATACGAGTGTGGATACTGGTTGAGATAGGGGCTATGATACGAGTGTGGATACTGGTCGTGATAGGAGCTATGGTAGGGCTGTGATCTGTGATACGGCCTGTGATACAAGTGCGGATACCGGTTGAGATACGGGCTCTGATACGGGCTGTGATATGAGTGCGCATACCAGTTATGATACGGGCTCTGAAACGGTTGTGAAATGGGTTCTGATACGGACTTTGAGAGGCGTTGTGCTGGGTGTTGATGCGCCGCTGATTAGTTTGATACCGATCCGGGTTGGGATCTAGGCTGTAATCAGTTTGCTATCGATCCGGGATGGGATTTGGGCTGTGATCAGTTTGCTATTGATCCGGGTTGGAATACAGGCTGTGATCAGTTTGCTATCGATCCAGGTTGGAATACAGGCTGTGATCAGTTTGCTACTGATCAGGGTTAGGATCTGGGATGGGATCAGTTTGCTATCGATCCGGGTTGGGATTTGGGCTGTGAGCAGTTTGCTATTGATCAGGGTTGGAATACAGGCTGTGATCAGTTTGTTATCGATCCGGGTTGGAATACAGGCTGTGATCAGTTTGCTATTGATCAGGGTTGGAATACAGGCTGTGATCAGTTTGCTATTGATCAGAGTTGGAATACAAGCTGTGATCAGTTTGCTACTGATCAGGGTTAGGATCTGGGATGGGATCAGTTTGCTATCGATCCGTGTTGGGATTTGGGCTGTGATCAGTTTGCTATTGATCAGGGTTGGAATACAGGCTGTGATCAGTTTGCTATCGATCCGGGTTGGAATACAGGCTGTGATCAGTTTGCTATCGATCCGGGTTGGAATACAGGCTGTGATCAGTTTGCTACTGATCCGGGTTAGGATCTGGATGGGATCAGTTTGCTACTGATCCGGGCTGGGATACAGACTGTGATCAGTTTGCTATCGATCCGGGTTGGGATAGAGGCTGTGATCAGTTTGTTATTGATCCGGGTTGGGATACAGGCTGTGATCAGTTTGCTATTGATCCAGGTTGGGATCAGTTTGCAATCGATCCGGGTTGGAATACAGGCTGTGATCAGTTTGCTATCGATCCGGGTTGGGATCAGTTTGCTATTGATCTGGGTTGGGATCCGGGTTTGGGATCAGTTTGCTATCGATCCGGGTTGGGATCAGTTTGCTATCGGTCCGGGTTGGGATCTGGGCTGTGATCAGTTTGCTATCGATCCGGGTTGGGATACAGGCTGTGATCAGTTTGTTATTGATCCGGGTTGGGATACAGGCTGTGAACAGTTTGCTATCGATCCAGGTTGGGATCAGTTTGCTATCGATCCGGGTTGGAATACAGGCTGTGATCAGTTTGCTATCGATCCGGGTTGGGATCAGTTTGCTATTGATCTGGTTTGGGATCCGGGTTTGGGATCAGTTTGCTATCGATCCGGGTTGGGATCAGTTTGCTATCGATCCGGGTTGGGATCTGGGCTGTGATCAGTTTGCTATCGATCCGGGTTGGAATACAGGCTGTGATCAGTTTGCTATCGATCCGGGTTGGGATCCAGGTTGGGATCAGTTTGCTATTGATCTGGGTTGGGATCCGGGTTGGGATCAGTTTGCTATTGATCCGGGTTGGGATCTGGGCTGTGATCAGTTTGCTATCGATCCAGGTTGGGATCAGTTTGCTATCGATCCGGGCTGGGATCCGGGTTTGGATCAGTTTATTATTGATCCGGGTTGGGATCGGTTCATTATCGATCCGGGTTGGGATCAGTTTGCTATTGATCCGGGTTGGGATACAGGCTGTGAACAGTTTGCTATCGATCCGGGTTTGGGATCAGTTTGCTATTGATCCGGGTTGGGATACAGGCTGTGATCAGCTTGCTATTGATCCAGGTTGGGATCAGTTTGCTATCGATCCGGGTTGGAATACAGGCTGTGATCAGTTTGCTATCGATCCGGGTTGGGATCAGTTTGCTATTGATCTGGTTTGGGATCCGGGTTTGGGATCAGTTTGCTATCGATCCGGGTTGGGATCAGTTTGCTATCGATCCGGGTTGGGATCTGGGCTGTGATCAGTTTGCTATCGATCCGGGTTGGGATCAGTTTGCTATTGATCTGGGTTGGGATCCGGGTTGGGATCAGTTTGCTATTGATCCGGGTTGGGATCTGGGCTGTGATCAGTTTGCTATCGATCCAGGTTGGGATCAGTTTGCTATCGATCCGGGCTGGGATCCGGGTTTGGATCAGTTTATTATTGATCCGGGTTGGGATCGGTTCATTATCGATCCGGGTTGGGATCAGTTTGCTATTGATCCGGGTTGGGATACAGGCTGTGATCAGCTTGCTATCGATCCGGGTTAGGATACAGACTGTGATCAGCTTGCTATCGATCCGGGTTGGGATCAGTTTGCTATTGATCCGGGTTGGGATACAGGCTGTGATCAGCTTGCTCTCGATCCGGGTTAGGATACAGGCTGTGATCAGCTTGCTCTCGATCCGGGTTAGGATACAGACTGTGATCAGTTTGCTATCGATCCGGGTTGGGATCAGTTTGCTATTGATCTGGTTAGGGATCCGGGTTTGGGATCAGTTTGCTATCGATCCGGGTTGGGATACAGGCTGTGATCAGTTTGCTATTGATCCGGCTTGGGATCGGTTAGCTATCGATCCAGGTTGGGATACAGGTTGTGATCAGTTTGCTAGCGATCCGGGTTGGGATACAGACGGTGATCAGTTTGTTATTGATCCAGGTTGGGATCAGTTTAGTATTGATCCGGGTTGGGTTCTGGGCTGTTATCAGTTTACTATCGATCCGGGTTGGAATACAGGCTGTGATCAGTTTGCTATTGATCCGGGTTGGGATCTGGGCTGTGATCAGTTTGCTATCGATCCGGGTTGGAATACAGGCTGTGATCAGTTTGCTATTGATCCGGGTGGGGATATGGGCTGTGATCAGTTTGCTATCGATCCGGGTTGGAATACAGGCTGTGATCAGTTTGCTATCGATCTGGGTTGGGATCCGGGTTGGGATCAGTTTGCTGTTGGGATTCGGGTTGGGATCAGTTTGCTCTTGATCCGGGTTGGGATCTGGGCTGTGATCAGTTTGCTATCGATCCGGGTTGGAATACAGGCTGTGATCAGTTTGCTATTGATCCGGGTTGGGATCTGGGCTGTGATCAGTTTGCTATCGATCCGGGTTGGAATACAGGCTGTGATCAGTTTGCTATTGATGCGGGTTGGGATCTGGATTGTGATCAGTTTGCTATCGATCTGGGTTGGGATCTGGGCTGTGATCAATTTGCTATCGATCTGGGTTGGAATACAGGCTGTGATCAGTTTGTTATTGATCTGGGTTGGAATACAGGCTGTGATCAGTTTGCTATCAATCCGTATTGGGTTCAGTTAACTATCGATCCGGGTTGGGATATGGGCTGTGATCAGTTTGCTATCGATCCGGGTTGGGATACAGGCTGTGATCAGATTGATATCAATCCGAGTTGGGATCTGGGCTGTGATCAGTTTGCTATTGATCCGGGTTGGGATCAGTTAGCTATCGATCCGGGTTGGGATCAGTTTGCAATCGATCCGGGTTGGGATCTGGGATGTGATCAGTTTGCTATCGATCCGGGTTGGAATCAGTTAGCTATCGATCCGGGTTGGGATCAGTTTGCTATCGATCCGGGTTGGGATCAGTTTGCTATCGATCCGGGTTGGGATCTGGGATGTGATCAGTTTGCTATCGATCTGGGTTGGAATTCAGGCTGTGATCAGTTTGCTATCGATCCGGGTTGGAATACAGGCTGTGATCAGTTTGCTATCGATCCGGGATGGGATTTGCGCTGTGATCAGTTTGCTATCGATCCGGGTTGGAATACAGGCTGTGATCAGTTTGCTATCGATCCGGGTTGGGATCAGTTTGCTATCGATCCGGGTTGGGATCTGGGCTGTGATCAGTTTGCTATCGATCCGGGTTGAGATCTGGGATGTGATCAGTTTGCTATCTATCCGGGTTGGGAAATGGGCTGTAATCAGTTTGCTATCGATCCGGGTTGGGATTTTGGCTGTGATCAGTTTGCTATCGATCCGGGTTGGGATTTGGGCTGTGATCAGTTTGCTATCGATCCGGGTTGGGATTTGGGCTGTGATCAGTTTGCTATCGATCCGGGTTGGGATTTGGGCTGTGATCAGTTTGCTATCGATCCGGGTTGGGATTTGGGATGTGATCAGTTTGTTATCGATCCGGGTTGGGATTTGGGCTGTGATCAGTTTGTTATCGATCCGGGTTGGGATTTGGGCTGTGATCAGTTTGCTATCGATCCGGGTTGGGATTTGGGATGTGATCAGTTTGCTATCGATCCGGGTTGGGATTTGGGCTGTGATCAGTTTGCTATCGATCCGGGTTGGGATTTGGGATGTGATCAGTTTGCTATCGATCCGGGTTGGGATTTGGGCTGTGATCAGTTTGCTATCGATCCAGGTTGGGATTTGGGCTGTGATCAGTTTGTTATCGATCCAGGTTGGGATTTGGGCTGTGATCAGTTTGTTATTGATCCGGGTTGGGATTTGGGCTGTGATCAGTTTGTTATCGATCCGGGTTGGGATTTGGGCTGTGATCAGTTTGCTATCGATCCGGGTTGGGATTTGCGCTGTGATCAGTTTGTTATCGATCCGGGTTGGGATTTGGGCTGTGATCAGTTTGTTATCGATCCGGGTTGGGATTTGGGCTGTGATCAGTTTGCTATCGATCCGGGTTGGGATTTGGGCTGTGATCAGTTTGTTATCGATCCGGGTTGGGATATGGGCTGTGATCAGTTTGTTATCGATCCGGGTTGGGATTTGGGATGTGACCAGTTTGTTATCGATCCGGGTTGGGATTTGGGCTGTGATCAGTTTGTTATCGATCCGGGTTGGGATTTGGGCTGTGATCAGTTTGTTATCGATCCGGGTTGGGATTTGGGCTGTGATCAGTTTGCTATCGATCCGGTTGGGATTTGGGCTGTGATCAGTTTGCTATCGATCCGGGTTGGGATTTGGGATGTGACCAGTTTGCTATCGATCCGGGTTGGGATTTGCGCTGTGATCAGTTTGTTATCGATCCGGGTTGGGATTTGGGATGTGACCAGTTTGCTATCGATCCGGGTTGGGATTTGCGCTGTGATCAGTTTGTTATCGATCCGGGCTGGGATTTGCGCTGTGATCAGTTTGTTATCGATCCGGGTTGGGATTTGCGCTGTGATCAGTTGTTATCGATCCGGGTTGGGATTTGGGATGTGATCAGTTTGTTATCGATCCGGGCTGGGATTTGGGCTGTGATCAGTTTGTTATCGATCCGGGTTGGGATTTGCGCTGTGATCAGTTGTTATCGATCCGGGTTGGGATTTGGGATGTGATCAGTTTGCTATCGATCCGGGTTGGGATTTGGGCTGTGATCAGTTTGCTATCGATCCGGGTTGGGATTTGGGCTGTGATCAGTTTGTTATCGATCCGGGTTGGGATTTGGGCTGTGATCAGTTTGTTATCGATCCGGGTTGGGATTTGGGCTGTGATCAGTTTGCTATCGATCCGGGTTGGGATTTGGGATGTGATCAGTTTGTTATCGATCCGGTTTGGGATTTGGGCTGTGATCAGTTTGCTATCGATCCGGGTTGGGATTTGGGATGTGACCAGTTTGCTATCGATCCGGGTTGGGATTTTCGCTGTGATCAGCTTGTTATCGATCCGGGTTGGGATTTGCGCTGTGATCAGTTTGTTATCGATCCGGGTTGGGATTTGGGCTGTGATCAGTTTGCTATCGATCCGGGTTGGGATATTGGCTGTGATCAGTTTGTTATCGATCCAGGTTGGGATTTGCGCTGTGATCAGTTTGTTATCGATCCAGGTTGGGATTTGGGCTGTGATCAGTTTGCTATCGATCCGGGTTGGGATTTGGGCTGTGATCAGTTTGCTATCGATCCGGGTTGGGATTTGGGCTGTGATCAGTTTGTTATCGATCCGGGTTGGGATTTGGGATGTGATCAGTTTGTTATCGATCCGGGTTGGGATTTGGGATGTGATCAGTTTGTTATCGATCCGGGTTGGGATTTGGACTGTGATCAGTTTGTTATCGATCCGGGTTGGGATTTGCGCTGTGATCAGTTTGTTATCGATCCGGGTTGGGATTTGGGATGTGATCAGTCTGTTATCGATCCGGGTTGGGATTTGCGCTGTGATCAGTTTGTTATCGATCCAGGTTGGGATTTGGGCTGTGATCAGTTTGTTATCGATCCGGGTTGGGATTTGGGCTGTGATCAGTTTGTTATCGATCCGGGTTGGGATTTGGGATGTGATCAGTTTGTTATCGATCCGGGTTGGGATTTGGGCTGTGATCAGTTTGTTATCGATCCGGGTTGGGATTTGCGCTGTGATCAGTTTGTTATCGATCCGGGTTGGGATTTGGGCTGTGATCAGTTTTCTATCGATCCGGGTTGGGATTTGCGCTGTGATCAGTTTGCTATCGATCCGGGTTGGGATTTGGGATGTGATCAGTTTGCTATCGATCCGGGTTGGGATTTGGGCTGTGATCAGATTGTTATCGATCCGGGTTGGGATTTGGGCTAATACCAGTTTGCTATCGATCCGGGTTGGGATTTGGGATGTGATCAGTTTGTTATCGATCCGGGTTGGGATTTGGGATGTGATCAGTTTGCTATCGATCCGGGTTGGGATTTGGGCTGTGATCAGTTTGCTATCGATCCGGGTTGGGATTTGGGCTGTGATCAGTTGTTATCCATCCGGGTTGGGATTTGGGCTGTGATCAGTTTGTTATCGATCCGGGTTGGGATTTGGGCTGTGATCAGTTTGTTATCGATCCGGGTTGGGATTTGGGCTGTGATCAGTTTGTTATCGATCCGGGTTGGGATTTTGGCTGTGATCAGTTTGTTATCGATCCGGGTTGGGATTTGGGCTGTGATCAGTTTGCTATCGATCCGGGTTGGGATTTGGGCTGTGATCAGTTTGTTATCGATCCGGGTTGGGATTTGGGATGTGATCAGTTTGCTATCGATCCGGGTTGGGATTTGGGCTGTGATCAGTTTGTTATCGATCCGGGTTGGGATTTGGGCTGTGATCAGTTTGTTATCGATCCGGGTTGGGATTTGGGCTGTGATCAGTTTGCTATCGATCCAGGTTGGGATTTGCGCTGTGATCAGTTTGCTATCGATCCGGGTTGGGATTTGGGCTGTGATCAGTTTGCTATCGATCCGGGCTGGGATTTGGGCTGTGATCAGTTTGCTATCGATCCGGGTTGGGATTTGGGCTGTGATCAGTCTGTTATCGATCCGGATTGGGATCAGTTTGCAATGGATCCGGGCTGAGATTTGCGCTGTGATCAGTTTATTATCAATCCGCTCACTCTGGCTCCTACCTTCGATGCTGATGACATGCTCCCGGATCTGGTTCTGCAGCCCCATGTCCTCGATCCTCTCGATCAGGTCGTAGATGGCGTAGATGTTGGGGTGGACGCTCTCGAAGCGCTGGATCTCGGCTCGGATGGCCGCCGAGTTGGACAGCACCAGCTGCTGGGCCTGGGCCGGCGAGGTGGCCGAGGCCGAGCCCGAGTGAGAGAGCACCGGCATGGAGCCAGAGCCCGAGCCGCAGCCCAGACCCAGAGCCCCGCCGGGGGGGCCCAGCACCGACACCGAGCCGCCCGAACCCCCCGAGCCAGAGCCCGGCGAGCCGGCGTGAAGAGAGGGCTGCGACTGGAAATTCATGGCCGGCGCCGGGAGGGTCCGGAGGGGGTGAGGGGCGCTGGTCAGGGGGGAGTGAGGGAGGGTCCGGGGCCGGGGGTCAGTGTCCGGGGCCGGGGGCCGGGGCCGGTGGTCAGTGTCCGGTGTCCGGGGCCGGTGGTCAGTGTCCGGGGCCGGGGGTCGGTGTCCGGGGGCCGGTGTCCGGGGTCGGTGGTCAGTGTCCGGTGTCCGGGGCCGGTGGTCAGTGTCCGGGGCCGGGGGTCGGTGTCCGGGGCCGGTGTCCGGTGTCCGGCTCCGGGCCGCGCGCTCCGGTCACAAAGGCAGGCTCGGCAGCTCCGTTATCTCAGAGGCGGCGGCCGGGCCGCTCCCGGAGCCGGTGACTGTGACGCTCCATCGCCGCTCCGCCGGGTTATTGATGCGGATTCTCCCCAGCGCCGCTGCTCAGAGACCGTCACACACACTCACACACAGACCCTCACAGAGAGCCCCAACCGACAGCCCGAGCCGCGCGCCACTCCGAGCCCCGCCCCCTCCAGCCGCGCGCACGCACAGCGTCAGCACACCGCAGCCAGGCCCCGCCCATCGCAACGCGTAGCCCCCGCCCATCGCAACGCGTAGCCCCGCCCATCGCGCGGTCCCGCCCCTGGCCGAACCTCTCAGCCCCGCCCCTTCACGAAACATCCCCGGCCAGGGAGGGACCTTCGCCATGCCCCATGGCCCTGGCCACGCCCCTTTACCGCGGCACCACCCAGCCGTGGCCCCGCCCCCTCACTTGAACAGCCCCCTGGTCTTGCCCCGCCCCTGCCCCACTCTCGAACCAACCCCGGACTTGGCCCCGCCTCCTGGGCCCGCCTCCGGACCAGACCCCGCCCCCTATCCCGTCCTGGCCCCGCCCTCTGGGACCTCCCTTGGCCCCGCCCTCTGGCCCTTCCCCCGGCCCTGCCGCCAGCTGATGCCGGGTCCGCAGTGATTAATACAGCAGCCAATCCGGAGCAGGTCACAATCCCCAACTCAGCACCCTGTCTGTCTGCTTCCTGTCTGTCTGTCTGTCTGTCTGCTTCCTGTCTGTCTGTCTGTCTGCTTCCTGTCTGTCTGTCTGTCTGCTTCCTGTCTGTCTGCTTCCTGTCTGTCTGTCTGTCTGCTTCCTGTCTGTCTGTCTGTCTGCTTCCTGTCTGTCTGCTTCCTGTCTGTCTGTCTGCTTCCTGTCTGTCTGTCTGCTTCCTGTCTGTCTGTCTGTCTGTCTGCTTCCTGTCTGTCTGTCTGTCTGCTTCCTGTCTGTCTGTCTGTCTGCTTCCTGTCTGTCTGCTTCCTGTCTGTCTGTCTGTCTGCTTCCTGTCTGTCTGCTTCCTGTCTGTCTGTCTGTCTGCTTCCTGTCTGTCTGTCTGTCTGCTTCCTGTCTGTCTGCTTCCTGTCTGTCTGTCTGTCTGCTTCCTGTCTGTCTGTCTGCTTCCTGTCTGTCTGCTTCCTGTCTGTCTGTCTGTCTGTCTGCTTCCTGTCTGTCTGCTTCCTGTCTGTCTGTCTGTCTGCTTCCTGTCTGTCTGCTTCCTGTCTGTCTGTCTGTCTGCTTCCTGTCTGTCTGCTTCCTGTCTGTCTGTCTGTCTGCTTCCTGTCTGTCTGCTTCCTGTCTGTCTGTCTGTCTGCTTCCTGTCTGTCTGTCTGTCTGCTTCCTGTCTGTCTGCTTCCTGTCTGTCTGTCTGTCTGCTTCCTGTCTGTCTGTCTGCTTCCTGTCTGTCTGCTTCCTGTCTGTCTGTCTGTCTGTCTGCTTCCTGTCTGTCTGCTTCCTGTCTGTCTGTCTGTCTGCTTCCTGTCTGTCTGCTTCCTGTCTGTCTGTCTGTCTGCTTCCTGTCTGTCTGTCTGTCTGCTTCCTGTCTGTCTGTCTGCTTCCTGTCTGTCTGTCTGCTTCCTGTCTGTCTGCTTCCTGTCTGTCTGTCTGTCTGCTTCCTGTCTGTCTGTCTGTCTGTCTGTCTGTCTGCTTCCTGTCTGTCTGTCTGCTTCCTGTCTGTCTGTCTGCTTCCTGTCTGTCTGCTTCCTGTCTGTCTGTCTGTCTGCTTCCTGTCTGTCTGCTTCCTGTCTGTCTGTCTGTCTGCTTCCTGTCTGTCTGCTTCCTGTCTGTCTGCTTCCTGTCTGTCTGCTTCCTGTCTGTCTGTCTGCTTCCTGTCTGTCTGTCTGCTTCCTGTCTGTCTGTCTGTCTGTCTGCTTCCTGTCTGTCTGTCTGTCTGCTTCCTGTCTGTCTGCTTCCTGTCTGTCTGTCTGTCTGCTTCCTGTCTGTCTGTCTGTCTGCTTCCTGTCTGTCTGCTTCCTGTCTGTCTGTCTGTCTGCTTCCTGTCTGTCTGCTTCCTGTCTGTCTGTCTGTCTGCTTCCTGTCTGTCTGCTTCCTGTCTGTCTGTCTGTCTGCTTCCTGTCTGTCTGTCTGCTTCCTGTCTGTCTGCTTCCTGTCTGTCTGTCTGTCTGCTTCCTGTCTGTCTGTCTGTCTGTCTGTCTGTCTGCTTCCTGTCTGTCTGTCTGCTTCCTGTCTGTCTGTCTGCTTCCTGTCTGTCTGCTTCCTGTCTGTCTGTCTGTCTGCTTCCTGTCTGTCTGCTTCCTGTCTGTCTGTCTGTCTGCTTCCTGTCTGTCTGCTTCCTGTCTGTCTGCTTCCTGTCTGTCTGCTTCCTGTCTGTCTGTCTGCTTCCTGTCTGTCTGTCTGCTTCCTGTCTGTCTGTCTGTCTGCTTCCTGTCTGTCTGTCTGTCTGCTTCCTGTCTGTCTGCTTCCTGTCTGTCTGTCTGTCTGTCTGCTTCCTGTCTGTCTGTCTGTCTGCTTCCTGTCTGTCTGTCTGTCTGCTTCCTGTCTGTCTGCTTCCTGTCTGTCTGCTTCCTGTCTGTCTGTCTGCTTCCTGTCTGTCTGCTTCCTGTCTGTCTGTCTGCTTCCTGTCTGTCTGCTTTCTGTCTGTCTGCTTCCTGTCTGTCTGTCTGCTTCCTGTCTGTCTGTCTGCTTCCTGTCTGTCTGTCTGCTTCCTGTCTGTCTGTCTGTCTGCTTCCTGTCTGTCTGTCTGCTTCCTGTCTGTCTGCTTCCTGTCTGTCTGTCTGCTTCCTGTCTGTCTGTCTGTCTGCTTCCTGTCTGTCTGTCTGTCTGCTTCCTGTCTGTCTGTCTGCTTCCTGTCTGTCTGCTTCCTGTCTGTCTGTCTGCTTCCTGTCTGTCTGTCTGCTTCCTGTCTGTCTGCTTCCTGTCTGTCTGTCTGCTTCCTGTCTGTCTGCTTCCTGTCTGTCTGTCTGCTTCCTGTCTGTCTGCTTCCTGTCTGTCTGCTTCCTGTCTGTCTGTCTGCTTCCTGTCTGTCTGCTTCCTGTCTGTCTGCTTCCTGTCTGTCTGTCTGCTTCCTGTCTGTCTGTCTGCTTCCTGTCTGTCTGTCTGCTTCCTGTCTGTCTGTCTGTCTGCTTCCTGTCTGTCTGCTTCCTGTCTGTCTGTCTGCTTCCTGTCTGTCTGTCTGCTTCCTGTCTGTCTGTCTGCTTCCTGTCTGTCTGCTTCCTGTCTGTCTGCTTCCTGCCTGTCTGTCTGTCTGTCTGTCTGCTTCCTGTCTGTCTGTCTGCTTCCTGTCTGTCTGTCTGCTTCCTGTCTGTCTGTCTGCTTCCTGTCTGTCTGCTTCCTGTATGTCTGTCTGTCTGCTTCCTGTCTGTCTGTCTGCTTCCTGTCTGTCTGCTTCCTGTCTGTCTGTCTGTCTGCTTCCTGTCTGTCTGCTTCCTGTCTGTCTGTCTGTCTGCTTCCTGTCTGTCTGCTTCCTGTCTGTCTGTCTGTCTGCTTCCTGTCTGTCTGTCTGTCTGCTTCCTGTCTGTCTGTCTGTCTGCTTCCTGTCTGTCTGCTTCCTGTCTGTCTGTCTGTCTGCTTCCTGTCTGTCTGTCTGCTTCCTGTCTGTCTGTCTGTCTGCTTCCTGTCTGTCTGCTTCCTGTCTGTCTGTCTCTGTCTGCTTCCTGTCTGTCTGTCTGCTTCCTGTCTGTCTGTCTGCTTCCTGTCTGTCTGTCTGCTTCCTGTCTGTCTGTCTGCTTCCTGTCTGTCTGCTTCCTGTCTGCTTCCTGTCTGTCTGTCTGTCTGTCTGCTTCCTGTCTGTCTGTCTGCTTCCTGTCTGTCTGTCTGCTTCCTGTCTGTCTGCTTCCTGTCTGCTTCCTGTCTGTCTGTCTGTCTGTCTGCTTCCTGTCTGTCTGTCTGCTTCCTGTCTGTCTGTCTGTCTGCTTCCTGTCTGTCTGCTTCCTGTCTGTCTGTCTCTGTCTGCTTCCTGTCTGTCTGTCTGCTTCCTGTCTGTCTGTCTGCTTCCTGTCTGTCTGTCTGCTTCCTGTCTGTCTGTCTGCTTCCTGTCTGTCTGTCTGCTTCCTGTTGTCTGCTTCCTGTCTGTCTGCTTCCTGGCTGTCTGCTTCCTGTCTGTCTGTCTGTCTGCTTCCTGTCTGTCTGTCTGCTTCCTGTCTGTCTGTCTGCTTCCTGTCTGTCTGCTTCCTGTCTGTCTGTCTGCTTCCTGTCTGTCTGTCTGCTTCCTGTCTGTCTGCTTCCTGTCTGTCTGTCTGCTTCCTGTCTGTCTGTCTGCTTCCTGTCTGTCTGTCTGCTTCCTGTCTGTCTGTCTGCTTCCTGTCTGTCTGCTTCCTGTCTGTCTGTCTGCTTCCTGTCTGTCTGTCTGCTTCCTGTCTGTCTGCTTCCTGTCTGTCTGTCTGCTTCCTGTCTGTCTGTCTGCTTCCTGTCTGTCTGTCTGCTTCCTGTCTGTCTGTCTGCTTCCTGTCTGTCTGTCTGCTTCCTGTCTGTCTGTCTGCTTCCTGTCTGTCTGCTTCCTGTCTGTCTGTCTGTCTGCTTCCTGTCTGTCTGTCTGCTTCCTGTCTGTCTGTCTGCTTCCTGTCTGTCTGTCTGCTTCCTGTCTGTCTGTCTGCTTCCTGTCTGGCTGTCTGCTTCCTGTCTGTCTGTCTGTCTGCTTCCTGTCTGTCTGTCTGCTTCCTGTCTGTCTGCTTCCTGTCTGTCTGCTTCCTGTCTGTCTGTCTGCTTCCTGTCTGTCTGTCTGTCTGCTTCCTGTCTGTCTGTCTGTCTGTCTGCCTGCTTCCTGTCTGTCTGCTTCCTGTCTGTCTGCTTCCTGTCTGTCTGTCTGTCTGCTTCCTGTCTGTCTGCTTCCTGTCTGTCTGTCTGCTTCCTGTCTGTCTGCTTCCTGTCTGTCTGTCTGTCTGCTTCCTGTCTGTCTGTCTGTCTGTCTGCTTCCTGTCTGTCTGTCTGTCTGTCTGCTTCCTGTCTGTCTGTCTGTCTGTCTGCTTCCTGTCTGTCTGTCTGTCTGCTTCCTGTCTGTCTGCTTCCTGTCTGTCTGTCTGTCTGCTTCCTGTCTGTCTGTCTGCTTCCTGTCTGTCTGTCTGCTTCCTGTCTGTCTGCTTCCTGTCTGTCTGTCTGTCTGCTTCCTGTCTGTCTGTCTGCTTCCTGTCTGTCTGCTTCCTGTCTGTCTGTCTGCTTCCTGTCTGTCTGTCTGCTTCCTGTCTGTCTGTCTGCTTCCTGTCTGTCTGTCTGTCTGCTTCCTGTCTGTCTGCTTCCTGTCTGTCTGTCTGTCTGCTTCCTGTCTGTCTGTCTGCTTCCTGTCTGTCTGTCTGCTTCCTGTCTGTCTGTCTGCTTCCTGTCTGTCTGCTTCCTGTCTGTCTGTCTGTCTGCTTCCTGCCTGTCTGTCTGTCTGTCTGTCTGCTTCCTGTCTGTCTGTCTGCTTCCTGTCTGTCTGCTTCCTGTATGTCTGTCTGTCTGCTTCCTGTCTGTCTGTCTGTCTGCTTCCTGTCTGTCTGCTTCCTGTCTGTCTGCTTCCTGTCTGTCTGTCTGTCTGCTTCCTGTCTGTCTGTCTGTCTGCTTCCTGTCTGTCTGCTTCCTGTCTGTCTGTCTGTCTGCTTCCTGTCTGTCTGTCTGCTTCCTGTCTGTCTGTCTGTCTGTCTGTCTCTGTCTGCTTCCTGTCTGTCTGTCTGCTTCCTGTCTGTCTGTCTGCTTCCTGTCTGTCTGTCTGCTTCCTGTCTGTCTGTCTGCTTCCTGTCTGTCTGCTTCCTGTCTGTCTGTCTGCTTCCTGTCTGTCTGTCTGCTTCCTGTCTGTCTGCTTCCTGTCTGTCTGTCTGTCTGCTTCCTGTCTGTCTGTCTGCTTCCTGTCTGTCTGTCTGCTTCCTGTCTGTCTGCTTCCTGTCTGCTTCCTGTCTGTCTGCTTCCTGTCTGTCTGTCTGCTTCCTGTCTGTCTGCTTCCTGTCTGCTTCCTGTCTGTCTGCTTCCTGTCTGTCTGTCTGTCTGCTTCCTGTCTGTCTGTCTGCTTCCTGTCTGTCTGCTTCCTGTATGTCTGTCTGTCTGCTTCCTGTCTGTCTGCTTCCTGTCTGTCTGTCTGCTTCCTGTCTGTCTGTCTGTCTGTCTGCTTCCTGTCTGTCTGTCTGTCTGTCTGCTTCCTGTCTGTCTGCTTCCTGTCTGTCTGTCTGCTTCCTGTCTGTCTGCTTCCTGTCTGCTTCCTGTCTGTCTGTCTGTCTGTCTGCTTCCTGTCTGTCTGTCTGTCTGCTTCCTGTCTGTCTGCTTCCTGTCTGTCTGCTTCCTGTCTGTCTGCTTCCTGTCTGTCTGTATGTCTGCTTCCTGTCTGTCTGTCTGCTTCCTGTCTGTCTGCTTCCTGTCTGTCTGTCTGCTTCCTGTCTGTCTGTCTGTCTGCTTCCTGTCTGTCTGCTTCCTGTCTGTCTGTCTGTCTGCTTCCTGTCTGTCTGCTTCCTGTCTGTCTGCTTCCTGTCTGTCTGTCTGTCTGCTTCCTGTCTGTCTGTCTGAACTCTCTGTCTGTCTGTCTGAACTCTCTGGCTGTCTGCACTCTGTCCGTCTGTCTGCACTCTGTCTGTCTGCACTCTGTCTGTATGTTTGTCTGTCTGCACTCTGTCTGTCTGCACTCTGTCTGTCCGTCTGCCTGCACTCTGTCTGTCCGTCTGCCTGCACTCTGTCTGTCTGCTTCCTGTCTGTCTGTCTGCTTCCTGTCTGTCTGTCTGCTTCCTGTCTGTCTGTCTGTCTGCTTCCTGTCTGTCTGTCTGCTTCCTGTCTGTCTGTCTGCTTCCTGTCTGTCTGTCTGCTTCCTGTCTGTCTGCTTCCTGTCTGTCTGCTTCCTGTCTGTCTGTCTGAACTCTCTGTCTGTCTGTCTGAACTCTCTGTCTGTCTGCACTCTGTCCGTCTGTCTGCACTCTGTCTGTATGTTTGTCTGTCTGCACTCTGTCTGTCTGCACTCTGTCTGTCCGTCTGCCTGCACTCTGTCTGCCTGCACTCTGTCTGTCCGTCTGCCTGCACTCTGTCTGTCCGTCTGCCTGCACTCTGTCTGCCTGCACTCTGTCTGCCTGCACTCTGTCTGTCTGCACTCTGCTTGTCTGTCTGTCTGCACTCAGCACTCTGTCCATCTCAGCACTCTGTCTGTCTGGCTGGCTGTCCGTCTGTCTGTCTGTCTGCCTCAGCACTCTGTCTGTCTGTCTCAGCACTCTGTTTGTCTGTCTGTCTGCCTCAGCACTCTGTCTGTCTGTCTGTCTCAGCACTCTGTTTGTCTGTCTGTCTGACTCAGCACTCTGTCTGTATGTCTGTGCACTCCGTCTGTCTGTCTGTCTCAGCACTCTGTCTGGCTGTCCGTCTGTCTGCCTCAGCACTCTGTCTGTCTGTCTTTTTTTTTGCACTGAGTGCTGAATTTGGTGCATTTGAGTGCTGCAGTGAGAGTTTGGTGACTGAGGGAGTATCAGGCTTCATTTTTATCTAAAGTCTAGTCTTTCTTTTATTTAGTTAATTAAATTAAAAGTTGCTGTTTGGTTTGGAAGAAGGTGAATTTTCAATCAGCTTTAAACAAAGGTTCTACTTGTAGGTACTTGCAGCTGAAGCTTGTTAATTAGTTAATTGGATTAGGCCAGTTTTCAGAGGCTAGATTCACAGTATAAAAGTGATCCCCTACAGTGCAGACTTTGTTTGCACTGAGTGCTGAATTTGGTGCATTTGAGTGCGATAGTGAGAGATTGGTGACTGAGGGAGTTAGGTGAGGAGGGAGTAAGGTGCTCCTTTCATTTCCATTTTCTACATTTCCTCAAAGAGCGTGAGAGGAGCCGGGAGTTTGCAGAGAGTGCAGCTGACTGGGAGCAGAGTCGGAGGGCGGAGGTCCAATTGGTCCACAGGGCAGCTATATTCTGTAAGGTAAGAGGGGATGGAGGCTAGGCCAGTTGCATGTTCCTCCTGTAGGATGTGGGTGGTGAGGGATACCACCGGTGTCCCCGCTGACTATACCTGCGGGAAGTGCACCCAACTCCAGCTCATCAGAGACCGTGTCAGGGAACTGGAGCTGAAGCTGGATGAACTTCGGATCATCCGGGAGGCAGAGGGGGTGATAGAGAAGAGTTACAGGGAGGTAACCACACCCAAGGTACAGGACAAGAGTAACTGGGTTACAGTCAGGGGAAAGAAAACAAACAGGCAGACAGTGCAGGGATCCCTCGTGGCCGTTCCCCTTCAAAACAAGTATACCGTTTTGGATGCTGTTGGGGGGGATGACCTACCGGGGGAAGGCCCTAGCGGCCAGGTCTCTGGCACTGAGTCTGGCTCTGGGGCTCAGAAGGGAAGGGGGGAGAATAGAAAAGCAATAGTAGTAGGAGATTCAATGGTTAGGGGAATAGATAGGAGATTCTGTGGTCGCGAGCGAGACTCCCGGAAGGTATGTTGCCAGGGCCAGGGATGTCGCGGATCGTGTCTTCAGGATCCTTAAGGTGGAGGGGGAGCAGCCAGAAGTCGTGGTGCACATTGGTACCAACGACATAGGTAGGAAAAGGGGTGTGGAGGTAATAAACGAGTTGAGGGAGTTAGGCTGGAAGTTAAAAGCCAGGACAGACAGAGTTGTCATCTCTGGTTTGTTGCCGGTGGCTAGGAATATGGAGAGAGTGCAGCTGAACACGTGGCTGCAGGAATGGTGTAGGAGGGAGGGCTTCAGGTATTTGGATAATTGGAGCGCATTCTGGGGAAGGTGGGACCTGTACAAGCAGGACGGGTTGCATCTGAACCAGAGGGGCACCAATATCCTGGGAGGGAGGTTTTCTAGTACTCTTCGGGAGGGTTTAAACTAATTTGGCAGGGGAATGGGAACCGGATTTGTAGTCCAGCAACTAAGGTAGCCGATATTCAGGACGCCAAAGCGTGTAGTGAGGCAGTGGGGAAGGGAACACTGACAAAGGAGAGTACTTGCAGGCACGGAGATGGGTTGAAGTGTGTATACTTCAACGCAAGAAGCATCAGGAATAAGGTGGGTGAACTTAAGGCATGGATCGGTACTTGGGACTACGATGTGGTGGCCATCACGGAAACTTGGATAGAAGAGGGGCAGAAATGGTTGTTGGAGGTCCCTGGTTATAGATGTTTCAATAAGATTAGGGAGGGTGGTAAAAGAGGTGGGGGGTGGCATTGTTAATTAGAGATAGTATAACAGCTGCAGAAAGGCAGTTCGAGGAGTATCAGCCTACTGAGGTAGTATGGGTTGAAGTCAGAAATAGGAAAGGAGCAGTCACCTTGTTAGGAGTTTTCTATAGGCCCCCCAATAGTAGCAGAGATGTGGAGGAACAGATTGGGAAACAGATTTTGGAAAGGTGCAGAAGTCACAGGGTAGTAGTCATGGGTGACTTCAACTTCCCAAACATTGAGTGGAAACTCTTTAGATCAAATAGTTTGGATGGTGTGATGTTTGTGCAGTGTGTCCAGGAAGCTTTTCTAACACAGTATGTAGATTGTCCGACCAGAGGGGAGGCAATATTGGATTTGGTACTTGGTAATGAACCAGGGCAAGTGGTAGATTTGTTAGTGGGGGAGCATTTTGGCGATAGTGACCACAATTCTGTGACTTTCACTTTAGTAATGGAGAGGGATAGGTGCGTGCAACAGGGCAAGGTTTACAATTGGGGGAAGGGTAAATACGATGTTGTTAGACAAGAATTGAAGTGCATAAGTTGGGAACATAGGCTGTCAGGGAAGGACACAAGTGAAATGTGGAACTTGTTCAAGGAACAGGTACTACATGCCCTTGATATGTATGTCCCTGTCAGGCAGGGAAGAGATGGTCGAGTGAGGGAACCATGGTTGACAAGAGAGGTTGAATGTCTTGTTAAGAGGAAAAAGGAGACTTATGTAAGGCTGAGGAAACAAGGTTCAGACAGGGCGCTGGAGGGATACAAGATAGCCAGGAGGGAACTGAAGAAAGGGATTAGGAGAGCTAAGAGAGTGCATGAACAATCTTTGGCGGGTAGGATCAAGGAAAATCCAAAGGCCTTTTACACATATGTGAGAAATATGAGAATGACTAGAGCGAGGGTAGGTCCGATCAAGGACAGTAGCGGGAGATTGTGTATTGAGTCTGAAGAGATAGGAGAGGTCTTGAACGAGTACTTTTCTTCTGTATTTACAAATGAGAGGGGCGATATTGTTGGAGAGGACAGTGTGAAACAGACTGGTAAGCTCGAGGAAATACTTGTTAGGAAGGAAGATGTGTTGGGCATTTTGAAAAACTTGAGGATAGACAAGTCCCCCAGGCCTGACGGGATATATCCAAGGATTCCATGGGAAGCAAGAGATGAAATTGCAGAGCCGTTGGCAATGATCTTTTCGTCCTCACTGTCAACAGGGGTGGTACCAGGGGATTGGAGAGTGGCGAATGTCGTGCCCCTGTTCAAAAAAGGGACTAGGGATAACCCTGGGAATTACAGGCCAGTTAGTCTTACTTCAGTGGTAGGCAAAGTAATGGAAAGAGTACTGAAGGATAGGATTTCTGAGCATCTGGAAAGACACTGCTTGATTAGGGATAGTCAGCACGGATTTGTGAGGGGTAGGTCTTGCCTCACAAGTCTTATTGAATTCTTTGAGGAGGTGACCAAGCATGTGGATGAGTGGATGAAGGTAAAGCAGTGGATGTAGTGTACATGGATTTTAGTAAGGCATTTGATAAGGTTCCCCATGGTAGGCTTCTGCAGAAAGTAAGGAGGCATGGGATAGTGGGAAATTTGGCCAGTTGGATAACGAACTGGCTAACCGATAGAAGTCAGAGAGTGGTGGTGGATGGCAAATATTCAGCAGGAGCTTCTCCAGCGCTGTTTTAAGGAACTGAAAGCAGAGCTGCTGGAGCCGATGAAGGCTTCAATCGATAAGCTGCTGGAGACCCAGACGGCCCAAGGGGCGGCGATCCGGGAGGTCCGGCAGAAAGTCTCGGAGAACGAGGACGAGATCCTGGGCCTGGCGGTGAAGGTGGAGGTGCACGAGGCGCTCCACAAGAAATGGAAGGCGAGGTTCGAGGAGATGGAGAACCGGTCGAGGTGGAAAAACCTGCGGATCCTGGGTCTCCCGGAGGGGCTGGAGGGGTCGGACGTGGGGGTTTACGTGGTCACCATGCTGAATTCGCTGATGGGAGCAGGGGCCTTTCAGGGGCCCTTGGAGCTGGAGGGGGCCCACCGACTGCTGGCGAGGAGGCCCAAGCCCAGCGAGCCGCCGCGGGCAGTGCTGGTGCGGTTCCACCGGTTTGCTGATCGAGAGTGTGTGTTAAGGTGGGCCAAGAAGGAGCGGAGCAGCAGGTGGGAGAACGCGGAGGTCCGGATCTACCAGGATTGGAGCGCGGAGGTGGTGAAGGAGAGGGCCGGTTCCAACCGGGCGAAGGCAGTGCTGCACAGGAAGGGGATGAAGTTCGGGATGCTGCAGCCGGCGCGTCTGTGGGTCACCGAAAAGGATCAACACCACTATTTTGAGTCCCCGGAGGAGGCGTGGGCCTTTGTTCAGGACGAAAAACTGGACTCAGACTAAGGGTTGGTGATGAGGGGTCACGGTGGAGGGATGGTTGGGGATTGTTCGGTTGTGTTTCGAGGGGGGGTTCTTTGTTTTTTGGGGGTTGATTGGGCATTGTTTTAATTACGTCCGCCGGGCGGGCAGGTAAACTGCTTGGGGGGGTTGATGGTCGGTAGGGGAGATGGGGCTCTGCGGGGGTGGGGGGGGGGGGAAGAGGCCTGAGTTGGGGGTTGGGGGTAGTGGGACTTGGCCTGGAAAGGGAGCTCCGCCAGGGGAGGCAGGGCCGGGCGAGTGGAAAGCGTGGGCTTTTTCTCCCGCGCTGGGAGTTTAATGGATGAGATCCTGCTGGTGGACAAGGAGGGGGGGAGGGGAAGTTCCACACTGGGGGGGGAGGGGGGTGGGGGTCGATGGAACGGCGGGAGTGGCCGGGGTCAGCAGGAGTCAGCTGACTTACGGGAGTGCAATGGGGGGAGCAATGCAGCTAGGGTGGGGGGGGGGGGGGGGGGGGGGCGGCTAGCTGCTGGAATGGCCAAGGGGGAAGTGGAGTTGGTAGAGGAGGTCGGGGCGGGGGTCTGCCGCTGTGGGGAACGGGCCGTGCGGGGGACGCGGGCGCGTGGCTGGCCTAGGAAGGGCTATGGCTAGTCGGCGGGGGAGTGGGGTGAGTAGCCCCCTGATCCGGCTGATAACCTGGAATGTAAGGGGACTGAATGGGCCGGTCAAGCGGGCCCAGGTGTTCACGCACCTGAAGGGGCTGAAGGCAGATGTGGCCATGCTTCAGGGGATGCACCTGAGGGTGGCGGATCAGGTACGGTTGAGAAAGGGGTGGGTAGGGCAGGTGTTTCATTCGGGTTTGGATGCAAAAATCGGGGGTGGCGATCTTGGTGGGGAAGCGGGTGTCATTCGAGGCGTCGAGCATTGTGGCAGACCCTGGCGGTAGGTATGTGATGGTAAGTGGCAAGCTGCAGGGGGAGCGGGTGGTGTTGGTCAATGTATACGCCCCGAATTGGGACGATACAGGGTTCATGCGGCGTATGCTGGGCCGGATACCGGACCTGGAGACAGGGGGCCTGATAATGGGGGGGGGATTTCAACACTGTGCTGGACCCGGCATTGGATCGCTCGAGGTCTAGGACGGGCAGGAGGCCGGCGGCGGCCAAGGTGCTGAGGGGGTTCATGGACCAGATGGGAGGGGTGGACCCATGGAGGTTTGCGAGGCTGGGGGCAAGGGAATTTTCATTCTTCACCCATGTCCACAAGGCCTACTCCTGGATTGACTTTTTTGTCATGAGCAGGGCACTGATTCCGAGGGTGGAGGACACGGAGTATTCGGCGATAGCCATTTCTGATCATGTTCCGCACTGGGTGGACCTCGAATTGGGGGAGCAGAGGGACCAGCGCCCGTTGTGGCGCCTAGAGGTGGGGTTGCTGGCGGACGAGGAGGTGAGCAGGTGGGTCCGGGAGTGTACAGAGAGATACCTGGTGGCGAATGACAATGGGGAGGTGCAAGTAGGGGTGGTCTGGGAGGCGCTGAAGGTGGTGGTCAGAGGAGAGCTGATCTCCATTAGGGCACAAAAGGAGAGGGGGGAGAGGAGAGAGAGGGAGAGGTTGGTGGGGGAGATGGTGAGGGTGGATAGGAGATACGCGGAGGCCCCGGAGGAGTGATTGCTTAGGGAGCGGCGTAGCCTCCAGGCTGAGTTCAATTTGTTGACCACCAGGAAGGCGGAGGCGCAGTGGAGGAAGGCGCAGGGGGCGGTATATGAATACGGAGAACAGGCGAGCCGTATGCTGGCGCACCAGCTTCGGAAGCGCGAGGCAACTAGGGAGATCGGGGGAGATAGAACATAGAACATAGAACAATACAGCGCAGTACAGGCCCTTCGGCCCTCGATGTTGCGCCCACCTGTGAAACCACTCTAAAGCCCATCTACACTATTCCCTTATCATCCATATGTCTATCCAATGGCCATTTGAATGCCCTTAGTGTTGGCGAGTCCACTACTATTGCAGGCAGGGCATGGGATGGAGGAGGGAGCACGGTGCAAAGTGCGGTGGGTATCAATGGGGTCTTCAGGGACTTCTACGAGGAACTGTACCGGTCTGAGCCCCCACTGGAAGAGGGAGGGACGGGTCGCTTCCGGCACCGGCTGAGGTTTCCGAGGGTGGAGGAGGGGCAGGTGGCGGGGTTGGGGGCGCCGGTTGGGTTGGAGGAGTTGGTCAAAGGGATAGGGAACATGCAGCCGGGGAAGGCACCGGGGCCGGATGGGTTCCCGGTTGAATTCTACAAGAAGTATGCGGACCTGCTGGGCCCGCTGTTGGTAAGGACCTTTAACGAGGCAAGGGAAAGTGGGGCTCTGCCCCCGACGATGTCTAGAGCGCTGATTTCCCTGATCCTGAAGCGGGACAAGGATCCCCTACAGTGTGGGTCATATAGGCCGATCTCACTCTTAAATGTAGACGCAAAGTTGCTGGCAAAGATCTTGGCCATGAGGAGAGAGGACTGTGTGCCGCAGGTCATACACGAGGATCAGACGGGGTTCGTGAAGGGGAGGCAGTTGAACACCAATGTACGGAGGCTCTTGAATGTTTCATGATGCCGGCGATGGAAGGGGAGGCGGAGATAGTGGCGGCGATGGATGCGGAGAAGGCCTTTAATAGGGTGGAATGGGGGTACCTGTGGGAGGTGTTGAAGAGGTTCGGTTTCGGGGAGGAGTTCGTCAGGTGGATGAGGCTGCTGTATGAGGCCCCGGTGGCGAGTGTGGCCACGAACAGAAGGAGGTCAGAGTATTTCCGGCTACACCAGGGGACGAGGCAGGGGTGTCCCCTGTCCCCCCTGCTCTTTGCGCTAGCGATTGAACCCCTGGCCATGGCGTTGAGGGAGTCGAGGAACTGGAGGGGGCTGGTGCGGGGTGGGGAGGAGCATAGGGTGTCGCTCTATGCGGATGATTTGCTGCTATATGTGGTGGACCCGGTGGGGGGAATGCTGGAGGTGACGAGGATCCTTAGGGAGTTCGGGGATTTCTCAGGGTACAAGCTCAACATGGGGAAGAGCGAGTTGTTCGTAGTGCACCCGGGGGACCAGGAGAGGGGAATTGGCGAGCTCCCGCTAAAAAGGGCGGAGAGGAGTTTAAGGTACCTGGGGGTCCAGGTGGCCAGGAGCTGGGGGGGCCTTGCATAAGCTTAACTTCACGAGGCTGGTGGAGCAGATGGAGGAGGAGTTTAAGAGGTGGGACGTGCTGCCACTCTCCCTGGCGGGTAGGGTGCAGTCAGTTAAAATGACGGTGCTCCCGAGGTTTTTGTTCCTGTTCCAATGCCTCCCCATCCTGATCCCTAGGGCCTTCTTCAGGCGGGTGAACAGGCGCGTTATGGGGTTTGTGTGGGCGCAAAAGACCCCGAGGGTGAGAAGGGTGTTCCTGGAGCGGTGCAGGAATGGTGGGGGGGGTTGGCGCTGCCTAACCCTGTGGGTATTATTGGGCCGCCAACATGGCGATGGTGCGTAAGTGGGTGATGGAGGGGGATGAGTCGGCATGGAAGAGGCTGGAGATGGCGTCCTGTGTGGGCACGAGCCTGGAGGCGCTGGTGACGGCGCCGCTGCCGCTTCCTCCAACGAGGTATACCACGAGCCCGGTGGTGGTGGCTACCCTCAAAACTTGGGGGCAATGGATACGTCACAGGGGGGAGGTGGGGGCCTCGGTGCGGTCCCCGATTCGGGGGAACCCCCGGTTTGTCCCGGGGAGGATGGACGGAGGGTTTCTGAGCTGGCACAGGGTAGGTATTGGAAGGATGGGGGACCTGTTTGTGGACGGGAAGTTTGCGAGCCTGGGTGAGCTGGAGGAGACATTTGGGCTCTCCCCGGGGAACACCTTCAGACATATGCAGGTAAGGGCGTTTGTTCGGCGTAGGTGGTGGAGTTCCCACTGTTGCCGCCACTCGTTTTTCTTGAGTGGGAGTGTATATTTGCCTTTGTGTTGACGAAGGCTGTTAGTTTATTATTTATGTATATGGGGGGGGGGGGGGGGTTGTTCTTTTCTTTCTGTATTCTGTTGTTGATATTTTATGAAAATTTGAATAAAAATTATTTTTTTTAGAAAAGAAATGTCGGGGCAGGAACAAGGCAGCAGTGGGATGCCGGAGTGATGGACGGAGCAGGGGCAGAGAGGCAGAAGTGTGGCATTACTGACAATAAAGCAAGTCAATTATCCTGGTCAACATTTATTTGGATCCTTGATCGCAAAGGAATTAGGTGACAATGGGAAGAACTGAAAGCATAATAGCAACATCCCTGGGACCAGGATTATGCCTGTTGTACAAGACTCAAAACGGTGACTCTGAGAATTGAGAACAGCCCATCACTATTGCTACTGACACCTGGCCAGCTCTCTACAGTGGCTAAGAGACTGCATCAGATGCCACAACATTTTTAAATGTCAATGCGGTGCGGAAAGATCGATTCATTCCAGGAGTAATAGTATAAAAAAATAGGGCTTGGTTTGTTGTACCTTTAAAACCTCTGGTTCGGCCGACCAGTCCAACCAGATGCCCTTATTTGCGAGATGAACAAAGGACAATACTGGTTCACAGTTTAACGCAATTTTATTCACAATTCTATTACTCAGGAAAATCTGACTCCGACTCCCAGCTGAGCTTTGGGTTTTACCCACACTTAGTAAAGGAGGCTGGCAAGCTTCAATCACTCGACGTTTAGCACACTGGGTTAAATAGCTGGCTTTTAAAGCAGACCAAGGCAGGCCAGCAGCACGGTTCGATTCCCGTACCAGCCTCCCTGAACAGGCGCCGGAATGTGGCGACTAGGGGCTTTTCACAGTAACTTCATTTGAAGCCTACTCGTGACAATAAGCGATTTTCGTTTTCATTTCATTGATCACTCGAAACCCAGGGCCCTTTCTTCTTGCAATGGTTGTACCCGGGCAACTCCCAGCTTCTCGCTCAAGTTCTGTTCCCTGCTGCTTTCTTATACAGGGAAGCTTGGATTGAGTCATCTGCATACGCTCACCACTGGCCATTGTCCGAGCCAGACCCCACTGGTTAATGGGAAAGACAGTATACTCCTGTTTATCGATGGTAGTTCAATCAAGACCCATTGTCCTCTGAAACTCCCTTTATCCGACCAGCCATCAGATCATTCAGGTGTCTGATGGCTTCTTTTGTCTGTTCTTCGTCCTGCTGCAAAGTTGATCACCTGTGTCTGGCAGTTTGTTACATATTCATAGACTTGGAGTGGGTAATCAAAGTCCACATCGCAATAACAGGTTTATGTCTTGATGTGGAGATGCCGGCGTTGGACTGGGGTAGGCACAGTAAGAAATCTTACAACACCTGGTTAAAGTCCAACAGGTTTGTTTTGAATCACTAGCTTTCGGAGCGCAGCTCCTTCCTCAGGTTTATGTCTTGACTTGGGTGCTTTTGCAGATGGCCAGTATCGATTCCAGCCAGGGTCTCATGAGATAGTTTCTGTTCCCGGCTTCTGTGTATCCTCACACTATACAAAGCTTATTCAATTACATATTTACATATTTAAAACACAATTCCTATGTCTCATTACCGATGCCACATTTAATCAAACTTCCATTTGTCCATCTTTTAACATATCATTGTAAAAGCTTGATATATGGTAATGGGAACAGTAGCAATAATAACAAAATGCAACATGACCTGTAACCAAGGGTGTATTTCCACTTTTAAACCCCAATTCCAAATATTGTCCCAACCAAGCTATTTCCTTTAAAGTTTTGACTCCCATTCCCTAACCCCAGGTAATTAGTTGATTGAAGATTCCCACCATTTGCTGCAGCTTCCTCGACACTCCCCAAATTTAACATGATTTCCCCAGCTGTAGATCACCTCACTGATGTGCAGAGAACAGCCCTTATCCTGGTACAGAAGGTCATTAATTTCTAAACTCTTTGTAGTTAAATACCCAGGATTAAAACAAACGAGTTTACATGTTCACGTACTCATTACCTCAGTATTGATAACACACAAAAACGAATATTACTTCTATAAAATAAACTGGCTTCAAATGTTGACATTGTAAACTGAGAATGTTTAATTTATCTCCTTTCACACAGTGAAATGTGTTTTGAAGCTCAGCTCAGCATCCCATTCAGACTAACTCCTGTTGCCCTTTGTTTGTCAAAATTAGAATATAGTTATTATCCTTTCCATATTAGTTAGTTTTAAGAGAAGTCAAATCGTCAGACATTGCAATTGGTGTGGAAGGTAAGTGTAACACTTCACAAACTGTAATTCAAAAGACAACAGTGAAGTCTGAATGAGTTAACCATTCCACAAAAGAAAAATGTCCCCATTGCCACTCTGTTGTGACAGAGCAACCTTAGAATTCTTGAAGCCTCTAGAATCGTTGGCTGTGACTTGTGATATATCTGCATTTAAACAAAAGCACAAAGATACACTCGGCCTGCAGCCAAATGGGTTAATTTGGTTTAGATGTATCTGTCAATTTAAAAGAAAATTAAAATCCAGTTTACAACTCCCAATTGATATAAAACTCAGTTTTGCAGAATATAACATGTAAAAAAACTAGAAACACCAAAGAAAATTCACAAATTCTTTATTAAACACAACCACCCTCATTCATCCACGGAGGCCTCCATTCAAACAAAAGGAATTCAAAGCATTGCTTTCGTTCAATCTCAACAAACTGAAAAATACTTAGAATTTTCAAAGAAAGTAAATGAAGTGGATTAGAACAGTAATCTTTCATTGTTCTTTCTTCAAAACTGTAATTCAAACTCAAAGAAAAGGTAAATTCTCTTGCAAATATACAGAATAAGTTTTTTGTTTTGTTTTTGCAAATTTAGAGTACCCAATTCAGTTTTTCCAATTAGGGGGCAATTTGCCGTGACCAATCCACCTAACCTGCACATCTTTGGGTTGTGGGGGCGAAACCCACGCAAACACAGGGAGAATATGCAAACTCCACACGGACAGTGACCCAGAGCCGGTATCGAACCTGGGACCTCAGCGCCATGAGGCAGCAGGGCTACATATAGTAAGTTTAAACTCTTCTTTTCGAACAATTGCACAAATGTTCACATTGACTTCTTTTAAAACTCAAATTACCACACGGACTTTCAAAAACTCAGGTTTCCATACTGACTTCTTCAAAAACTCATTTTTCACTGACTTGTTCGAAAACTCATAGAACATAGAACATTACAGCTCGATGTTGCGCCGACCTGTGAAACCACTCTAAAGCCTATTCCCTTATCATCCATATGTCTATCCAATGACCATTTGAATGTCCTTAGTGTTGGCGAGTCCACTACTGTTGCAGGCAGGGCATTCCACGCCCTTACTACTCTCGGAGTAAAGAACCTACCTCTGACATCAGTCCTATATCTATCTCCCCTCAATTTAAAGCTATGTCCCCTCGTGCTAGACATCACCATCCGAGGAAAAAGGCTCTCACTGTCCACCCTATCCAATCCTCTGATCATCTTGTATGCCTCCATTAAGTCACCTCTTAACCTTCTTCTCTCTAACGAAAACAACCTCAAGTCCCTCAGCCTTTCCTCATAAGATCTTCCCTCCATACCAGGCAACATTCTGGTAAATCTCCTCTGCACCCTTTCCAATGCTTCCACATCCTTCTTATAATGCGGCGACCAGAATTGCACGCAATACTCCAAATGCGGCTGCACCAAAGTTTTGTACAGCTGCAACATGACCTCATGGCTCCGAAACGCAATCCCTCTACCAATAAAAGCACACCGTACGCCTTCTTAACAACCCTATCAACCTGGGTGGCAACTTTCAGGGATCTATGTACATGGACACCGAGATCTCTCTGCTCATCCACACTACCAAGAATCTTACCATTAGCCCAGTACTCTGTATTCCTATTACTCCTTCCAAAATGAATCACCTCACACTTTTCTGCATTAAACTCCATTTGCCACCTCTCAACCCAGCTCTGCAGCTTATCTATGTCCCTCTATAACCTGCAACATCCTTCCGCACTGTCCACAACTCCACCGACTTTAGTGTCATCTGCAAATTTACTCACCCATCCTTCTACGCCCTCCTCCAGGTCATTTATAAAAATGACAAACAGCAGTGGCCCCAAAACAGATCCTTGTGGTACACCACTAGTAACTGGACTCCAGTCTGAACATTTCCCACCACCACTGAGCTGACTTCTTACAGCTCGCCAATTTCTGACCCAAACTGCTAAATCTCCCTGAATCCCATGCCTCCGTATTTTCTGCAATAGCCTACCATGGGGAACCTTATCAAACGCTTTACTGAAATCCATATACACCACATCAATTGCTTTACCCTCGTCCACCTGTTTGGTCACCTTCTCAAAGAACTCAATAAGGTTTGTGAGGCACGACCTACCCTTCACAAAACCGTGTTGACTATCCCTAATCAAATTATTCCTTTCCAGATGATTATAAATCCTCTCTCTTGTAAACCTTTCCAAGACTTTGCCCACAACAGAAGTATGGCTCACTGGTCAAGAGTTACCGGGGTTGTCTCTACTCCCCTTCTTGAACAAGGGGACAACATTTGCTATCCTCCAGTCTTCTGGCACTATTCCTGTAGACAATGACGACATAAAGATCAAAGCCAAAAGCTCAGCAATCTCCTCCCTAGCTTCCCAAAGAATCCTAGGATAAATCCCATCCGGCCCAGGGGACTTATCTATTTTCACACTTTGCAGAATTGCTGACACCTCCTCCTTATGAACCTCAAGCCCTTCTAGTCTAGTAGCCTGTATCTCAGTGTTCTCCTCGACAACATTATCTTTTTCTTGTGTGAATACTGACAAAAAACATCCCCCCCCTCTTTGAAACAAAGGATCCCTCGAGGAGCCTTTTGTCACTGGCCACCTTCCACAAGCTGATTTGAATATCCTTTCCTTCTTCCATGACTTTTAGGGATCCCGGACCCGTTTGCTAATTTTCCCACTCACTACTCATCAGTACAGATGCGGAACGCACGCCGGATTTACGTTAATACTAACGAACTTACTGACTACAGGATGACTAACGCTAGCAAACAGTACAGGAGGGGGTGGATAAATCAGCCACCACCCGGTAAGAGGAGCACTGGTGCAACCGTGCTGCACTTTCTAACCTCGAGGGTCCGTCCTCTACTTCTTGACCTTTGGGCCGCAGACTCTTTCTAATTTACTGTAACACCCACTTGGGTCACTTCTCACTCTGGGCATTCTGTCATTTCTCTACTCTTCTTATTCTCTCTCTCTCTCTCCCTAGGATTTGTCACAGGTGTGTAGGAATCCTCTGGGTTAGGGGTCCGGCTTTCACTAAATTCCATCCCAGATTTTATCCAACACCCTTGACTATCCGAGATCTAAATACGTAGTTTGTTCACCTCGCATTACAGACACCCGGTTAATGGCCCAATTTTACTGGTCGAAATCTGTATTAGTCTTTCACCCAGTTCAGGCTGGCCGTTACGTGGGACAATCTGCCCTCTTGATTCAGGCTCAGGCAGAGTGTTGGAGAATACTGGGATGAAGGTTGGATTTCGGAGCAACGTATCACTTCTTCTCGAAGGACCATCTGAGGTGCCAAAATGTACACTTAAAACCTCTGATGCGTTCGACCAGTTTTACTCACTCAAAAGGTTTACTCAGGTGCCCTTATTTGCGACATGAACAAAGGACAAAACTGGTTCACAGTCTAACTCAGCCCGTTTTCAGTACCACATGTTATTTTATAAACAAATTTTATTTTAAGGAAACAATATTTAAATTTTTACTTCAGCTCTAACACGAACAGATAACATGCAGTTTCTTAACCTTAAAAGACTAGTTCCCATTAAACCTCACTTTAAATAACTGTGCCACTCTCATGCCACTTACATAGATAAGCCAAGACAATACTTGTATTTAGAAAGCAATTTTTCCACTGTTAGGGACATTTGTTCAGAACCTTTTCCAATGCCTGCCAACTTTCATGACCTCTCTCATCGATTTCCACAGCATTCTCCCTGTAACTGTTCAAAACAGCATTTATTCTCTCTCTCTCTCTCTCTCTCTAAGCTTCACCCAGCCTCTCAAACAATGGTTCTCCCAAGATGGCCAGACTTGAATCATCATTGTTATCTTGGCTGTCTGATTTCCCTCTCCCGTTTCTACAAAAGAACAGAGCTATGCCATTCATATGCAACTAACCTTCCATTGATAGACAAAAAAGCCACCAGACTCTGTGATGGGCCAATAACTGGTCAAACAAGGTTGTCCGTAATGACAATGCATCTTGAGTGGATCATCCTGGCTGAACCGGGGCATCCTGTGTATTCCCATGAACGAGGTTAAGTATGAATGGGACAAGGTAACTCAGGCTGTGGACATATCCCTCTGACTCTGCCTGCTACATCTTGGACCCCATTCCTGGGCCAAAGTTCCAAACATCTCCCTATCATGACACTACTATCCTGAATCATCTGAAGAGAATCTCCAATGTTGGTCAATCACTGTCAATGAAGTATTTGAAGTTGGAAAGGTGCCATGCAGCCTGAGTCCATGAAAAATAACAGAGGTGCGCTGGCTGTGGAAAAGAATCTCAAAGGCGTCCGAAACCACTGGAGGTGCACATAAAAAAGGCAACTTTTAGTCCAAAGTGACCTGTTCCTCCCCGATAACACCACAGGTCCAAGTTACTCAGGTGTAGGAAATGTTGCAGCCAATCGGCACACAGCAAGATCCTGCAACCAGCGATGAACTTGTGACCATAACTTCCCTCACTTATCAAACATGTGCATCATGCTCTCTGAAGTTACTGAAGGACCAAGATCATTCTCCAGATAATCTATTTTTAATATTGTTGGGTTCGAGATAAATGTTCGATCCCGGGTCACTGTCCATTCTCCCCGTGTCTGCGTGGGTCTCAACCCAAAACCACCACTCTGCCACCCCTGCCAAAGAATAAAACGCCCATTAAACAAGAAAAAGGAATGATATGACATGAGACCGACACCAGAAAATGTTTCAAACTCACATTATTTCTTTTATCCCAGCAATACTCTGACTGACACAAAATCGTAGAGGAACATTACCTCAACACCTCAACACCAAGGCCTCGGCTGGCTCAGTTACAAACCGTTTTGTCCTGGCAGACTGCTGAGCATTCACTAGATGTTTTTCTTCAACCAGTATCTCTCCGTGAGACACTCAAAAAAATGAAATCTAAACTCAGTGTAACTTCATCCTCAGGGCAATCACACGTTTGCTTACTCAATACCCCCAGAATCGTCCGGATTTCTTCCAAGAGAGATTAAATCTTATGCCTCCTCTGTCTGGTGTCCACTCGCTTACTGAACCCTTCTGTGTATCCCTGTGTCTCGTGTGGCTCTGGACCCACATTGCTAAGCAACAGCACAGTTGTTTTTCAATTTTATGTTTTTTTTAAACTTCACTAGATTACAAATCTCTTTGTAACTCATTTCTTCACTTTGAGATTTGTAAAACCTCATGAAAAATGCATGTGTACAAACAAGGCCCTAGACTTCTCTGGGGCTGGTTTAGCACATTACAAGCTGGCTTGTAATGCAGAACAAGGCCAGCAGCGTGGGTTCAATTCCCGTACCGGCCTCCCTGAACAGGTGCCGGAATGTGGCGACTAGGGGCTTTTCCTCGGATGGTGATGTCTAGCACGAGGTGACATTGCTTTAAATTGAGGGGAGATAGATATATGACAGATGTCAGAGGTAGGTTCTTTACTCAGAGAGTAGTAAGGGTGTGGAATGCCCTGCCTGCAACAGTAGTGGACTCGCCAACACTAAGGACATTCAAATGGTCATTGGATAGACATATGGACGATAAGGGAATAGTGTAGATGGGCTTTAGAGTGGTTTCACAGGTCGGCGCAACATCGAGGGCCGAAGGGCCTGTACTGCGCTGTAATGTTCTATGTTCTATGTTCATTGAAGCCTACTTGTGACAATAAGCGATTATTATTATTACTATTATTATTCTTGGCACCACCCATAAAAACCTTCAAAATAAAACTAAAACCAGGTTTCACCTTCCATGACACACTAATACAAAATATAAATTAAACTTAAAGCAACGCATTGCTCCGAACAGTACCTACACCACATGGACTGCAGGAGCTCAAGAAGTGCCATAGCCTCCATCCGGGTCTGTCCTTCCCAGCATTTGCTGCAACCCCAGAGTGAAGCAAAAAAAACACATCGCAAATCATGTTACAGTGTGAAGATTATTGTGGATGGGCCCTAAATGTATCCACAACAGCTGGGGATTGATGCCTGATCATTGGGAGAATTGTATCTTAACTGGAAAATGATCAATTTAACGAGTTTGTGATGGTGGCATTATCGACAGGAAATTGAACAGAGCAAAAGTAGCAAGTCATATGGAGGAGCTTGCCCAGGGTAAGCGCAGTCTGTGGCTAGACTCTGGCCTGAAACATCATAAATCCACTCTTCCGTGAGGGGTTCAAGCTGTGTTGAGTTCAAGAACAAGCAATGTGTTGAGATAGATTTGGTAGATTTTGATTCTTTAATTAACTCTCCAAACAAACAAATATGTAAAACACAATCGAATCATTGTCTGATTAAAATCTGATAGTTTAGTACCACCCATGCACTAAACTGCCCCTGGCGGTCCTACCTTTCCTCAAATGTTTCCCCTTCATGTTCCTTCTCTTTCCTTTGAGCTTACGTCTTTCTCTAGTTTTTCTTTTATCACCTCTCATGCTCTCTTCAAGCTTGTCTTGTCTGGGCAGCACGGTGGCGCAGTGGTTAGCCCTGCTGCCCCACGGCGCCGAGGTCCCAGGTTTGATCCTGGCTCTGGGTCACTGTCCGTGTGGAGTTTGCACATTCTCCCCGTGTTTGCGTGGGTTTCGCCCCCACAACCCAAAGATGTGCAGTCTCGGTGGATTGGCCGCGCTAAATTGCCCCTTAATTGGAAAAAATCAATTGGGTATTCTAACTTTACTAAAAAATAAAAAAAGCTTATCTTGTCCATGACTGCAATTGAAGAGGGCAATGATCAGGCCACACTAGAGTTGTGCAGTTTTGGTGTTCTTATCTGAGGAAGGATGTTCTTGCTCTCGAGGGAGTGCAGCGAAGGTTTACCAGGCTGATTCCTGGGATGGCGGGACTGTCACACGAGGAGAGATTATGTCGGTTAGGATTAAATTCATTAGAGTTTAGAAGAGTGAGAGGGGAACTCATAGAAATTTAGAAAAATGTAACAGGATTAGACAGGGTAGATCCGGAAAGAATGTTCCCGATGGTGGGGGGAGTCCAGAACTCGGGGTCATAGTTTGAGGATAAGCGGTAAACCTTTTAGGACTTGTAATGTTCTCGTGAACACTTGTACTTAAAGCTATAAATAATTTTTTTTTTAAATATATTTTTATTGGCTTTTCTCATATTTAGAAACAGTTGTTACTGATATACATTACATTTTTCCTGCCCTCGCTAATTTGCTTTATTTTACAGAGATGTTTGTTTTGTCCTTCATTTGACAAACTGGACGCACATTTTGCTGGGACATTTGGTTATCCCGAAGTGCTGTCTCAACTGGGTCCACGTTCTCAGCGTGGCCGCTACCACTGGGCTCGTTGTGTACCTTGTTGAGGGGGACGGGAGTGCTGCTGTAGCCAGGGCCCGGAGGGTTGTTCCTTTACAGGAGGCCTCCTCTATCTGTACCCAATCTGTGTCGGGTTCTTGTACCCAGCCCGTCACTCTTTCTGCCGTTGCTGCCCAGTGGTGGTATTGTAGATTCGGTAGAGCCAGGCCCCCTCCAACTTTCCCTCTTTGCAGTGTCAGTTTGGGAATTCTCGGGTTCTTGCCCCCCCCCCCCCCCCCCCCCACACACAAACGCCATGATTAACCTGTCTATGTTTTGGACAAAGGCCTTGGGGATGAAGATCGGGATGGATCTAAACGGGAAGAGGAACCTTGGCAGTACGTTCATCTTGATCGTCTGCATTCTTCCCATCAGGGAGAGTGGGAGTGAGCCCCACTGTTGAAGGTGTAAATGATTTATTAACATTAACTGTGGGTAAACTATATACAAGACAACAGATTAAAATCAAGCACAAGCAACCTCTCTTTTTGACTTCCTCTAGTCATTCACTTATAAACTAGTGAGACTCCTAGTGGGCAGTCGGTGAATTACAACACAACCATGATATCACTACATTCCCTATTCTTTAAAAGAATAAATTAATACATTATCATCAGTATATTCACATATGATATCATGAGCCTATGGGTCTAACAGTATTAATTGAAAAAAATATATATACAGGATGGTCAGTTGTTGTGACAATGCGAGACGCATCGCTGCGAGCAAACAAGAGGACCTGTGCAAATACCTGAGTTACCTCGGGCACCGTGGCAAAAGGTAGATATGGATCTCTTTCACCTGCGAGGGAAAGATTATTTAATGATCATAGACTATTTTCAAACTGTCCCGAAATGGCTGTACTGTCAAGCATAACAGCAAGCAGTGTCATACTGCATGCCAAATCAATTGTTGCTCGACACGGTCTTCTCCGAGGCAATGTCCAAGGTTGTGGGGGTGAGGGTGAAGCTATGCCCAATAGTGGCAAGCCGTCATGACAACAGTCCTTGTTTTAGCTGTAAAGAGTGGCAACACTTCACAGTCACGCATGATTTCAATCACGTCACGTTGAGTCCATTGCACCCACAAGCCAATGGCAAAGCTGAAATAGGTGTACATATTGTCAAGCAATTGTTGAAGAAAGCAATGGACAGCCACTCTGACCCATATCGCGCACTATTGAGTTACAGAGCGTCACCATTGTCACGTGGTAAGTCGGCAGCAGAGTTACTCATGAATAGAACGTTGTGTACCACACTTCATACTTGGCAAAGAAGGAGGGGTTTATCCTGGTTTATACCTGACCAGTAAGCAGAGTCACCAGCTCTCTGTTTACATTGTTCAATCCCGGGATGTCCTTCATGTATCCTCTTTAGTACATCCTTGCGAAGAGATTGCGATATGACTATAGTGTTCAAACGAATTACCACTCCGTTAATAATACTGAGGTCAGATCTTATATTGTAGACCTCCAGACATAGACCCCTGGGCCAGTGTGAGTTTTTAATAATAATAATCTTTATTGTCACAAATAGGCTTACATTAACACTGCAATGAAGTTACTGTGAAAATCCCCTAGTCGCCACATTCTGGCGCCTGTTCGGGTACACGGAGGGAGAATTCAGAATATCCAATTCACCTAACAGGCACGTCTTTCGGGACTTGAGGGAGGAAACCGGAGCACCCGGAGGAAACCCACGCAGACACGGGGAGAACGTGCAGACTCCGCACAGACAGTGACCTAAGCCGGGAATCGAACCTGGCACCCTGGCGCTGTGAAGCATCAGTGCTAACCACCATGTTACCGTGCTGCCCATGTTGATGTTCCTCATAACGTCTTGAAGAGTTTGATCCTTCCTGACCTCATCTTCGATCTCATGTAGTTTTGCATCTGATACTGGTAGTGGTGTGGAAATTTATGGATGTTGATGGAAGGCAGTGGAATAGCAATGGCAGGAGTTTGTGGGGTTATTAGGTTTGTAGTTGATAAAAATGCTGACTATGTCTGTTTGTAGAAATATTAACTGAATTCGTAGAATAAACTTTGTTTTTGATTACAACTGTTTAAGGCCGTGTTCAATAACACCTGTAAAGTAGCCCCTTGTGCTCCCCATAACCAAAATCTATAAACAGTTGTAGGTCAGGTGAACTCCATGATATACTTTGGGATTCTCTAAACCCTGGCCCATAACACTGGCGTGCAGATGAGATTGAAGTCTGTTGCTCTTTTTAGCCTTAGTCTATTTGCTCTGTTTAGGTCACCTTTGCTCATGAGTCGCCAGGTATCTTTATGATACCGCCACGTGGTTCAAGTTCAGGTTATGATTAATAACACAGCACACCGCTTAGTAAGGATTAAAACAACGGTCATTTATTATATACAACAAGCAATATTAATACCCTAATACGACTATTTATATAATAAACCTATCACTACTGGCCAATACTTAACTTAGGAAGAGCCCACCAGGTCAGGGAAACAAATGGCTTGTCCAATCAGATCTGGCCCGCGGGATTCAAAAGGCTGCTACAGGTCGGTGACTAGGTGTCTCTACCGGATAGCGATCGTTGGATTCAAACTTACACTTGCCGGTGGTTGGTCTTGCGAAGGTCTCGAGCAGGCGAAGATGAGAGAGAGAGAGCTCTGAACTTGGACCTTCACTTTTATAGGGCCCAGGGGCTTCCCGCCTCCCGGGGCGGCCCTTGACCCTGAGTCCCAAGTGATTGGATTCTGTCCCCAGTCTCTGGGGTCGATGTGTCCAATGGTGAGGCGATTCCCCGATCGGGGGGTGGTCGCTCACCTGTCTTTGTTTCGGCCACTGCAGGCGCCGACAGGTCTGGCCCGGTATTCAATTGCTAATATGTTGCAATTGTTCCCGGGGATAGCCGATTTAACTGTGGATGTCTGAGATGATTAGGTGTAAACAGTCCTGAATGCAACTGCGGATACCTGGGTTGAAGGGCTGTTGATAGCCCTGAGTATCGATCTGGGCTACGTTCCCAGAGCTGAATATGCAAACCTGTCTGCAGCTGCCTGCTTGTGTCTTGGCTGCTTTTCCCAGCAGTCTTTCGGTTTAGCCATTTTAAACTGGGTTTTGGCCAGATTAATCGGAACGCAGCCATTTTACATGGCGACAAGTCATAGCAATGTAACTTTATCATCAATCTCTGAATATGGGGGGACATCTGGTTAAGATTGTTCTTGATTGTTAACCAAAGAACGATGATCTGTCTCAACTGTGAATGTTGGAAGCCCGTACACGTAATCGTGGAATTTCTCCAATCCTACAATTAAACCCAAGCATTCTTTATCGATTTGAGCGTACCTCTGCTCTGTTGTGATCATGGATTGTGATGCATACGTGACTGATTTCCAACCACCATGCTCGAGTTGCAGAAGAACTATTCCCAGGCCAGCTTTGGATGTGTCTCTTGACACTTTAATCTGCTCCAATGGGTCAAACAAATGTAAGAGCTGACGTGGTGGTTAGTGAAGTCTTGAGCTTCTTGCTCATGTTGCTCAGTCTAAGTGAAGTCTGTTGTCTTGTGCAGGAGATCACGTAGATGTGTTGTTTTTGCTGACAGGTTTGGAATGAATTTCCCTATAAAATTGAACATACCCATCACTCTGAAGATGTCTTATTTGTCGCGTGGTTTTGGCAGGTTGAGAATTGCTTGGATTTTGTTCTTGTCGGGTTCAATGCGGTGCGACGAGAGCTTGTCACCGAGGAATGTGACCGCAGTTACTCCCAATTGGCACTTTTGCTCGTTGAGCTTCAGCCCATTTCTCCTGACGCTCGTTAGAACTTTACGCAACCTCGTATTGTGCTTTTCTATGGTTGATATGATATCATTCACATGCACACATAAACCTTTTGCATAGGTTTAAGGTGAGAGGGGCAAGGTTTAGAGTAGATGTACGAGGCAAGTTTTTTACGCAGAGGGTAGTGGGTGCCTGGAACTCACTACCGGAGGAGGTAGTGGAAGCAGGGACGATAGGGACATTTAAGGGGCATCTTGACAAATATATGAATAGGATGGGAATAGAAGGATACGGACCCAGGAAGTGTAGAAGATTGTAGTTTAGTCGGGCAGTATGGTCGGCACGGGCTAGATGATGTTTGTGCTAAAAACGCACTTGTCCTCGTTGTATGTGAGGTTCAAGGCTTTAGCGGTCTGGAGGAATTTTTGGAGGTTGGCGTCGTGGTACGCATCTAGTTGTGTGTGCCTGTTGATGGTCTGGCTATAGTCTATGACCATCCTTTGCTTCTCCCCTGTCTTTACTACTACCACCTGTGCTCTCCAGGGACTATTGCTGGCCTGGATTACGCCTACCTTCAGTAGCTGCTGGACTTCGGACCGAATGAATGTCCGGTCCTGGGCGCTGTACCGTCTGCTCCTAGTGGCGACTGGTTTGCAATCCGGGGTGAGGTTTGCAAACAAGGATGGGGGCTCAACCTTGAGGGTTGCGAGGCCGCAGATAGTGAGTGGGGGTATTGGGCCGCCGAATTGGAAGGTTAGGCTCTGCAGATTGCACTGGAAGTCTAATCCCAGTAATGTGGGCGCGCAGAGTTGGGGAAGGACGTAGAGCCTGTAGTTTTTAAACTCCCTCCCTTGCACCGTTAGGGTCACGATGCAGAAGCCTTTGATCTGTACGGAGTGGGATCCTGCAGCTAGGGAAATCTTTTGCGCACTGGAACGGATGGTCAAAAAACAGCGTCTTACCGTGTCGGGGTGGATGAAGCTTTCTGTGCTCCCGGAGTCGACCAGGCATGGTGTCTCGTGCTCGTTGATCAGCACCGTTGTTGTCGTCGTCTGGAGCGTCCGGGGCCGTGCTTGGTCCAGCGTCATTGAGGCCAGACGTGGTCGTAGTGTTTCAGCGTCTTCCTCGAACCCCGTGGAGCCGTCGATGCTGGGGTCCATTGTTGCCGTCCAAGATGGCGGCGGGGGTGAACAAAATGGGCGCCCCCATGCATCGCACATGGCTGGGGGGTCACAAGATGGCGGCGGGGGTGGACAAAATGGCCGCCCCCATGCGTCGCACAGGGCTGGGGGGTCCCAAGATGGCGGCACCCCTCCTCCCCTCGTGGTGGCCGGGACCCAAAATGGCGGCGCCTGCGGGTCGCACATGGGGCGCTGGGGGGGTTGGGGAGCGTTTGAAACGCGCAGGACTGCTTCTTCTCCTGGAACAGCGGCGACCTCCCGGGACCGGCACACAGCCGCAAAATGGCCCTTTTTCCCGCAGCTCTTGCAAATCGCTGCGCGGGCCGGGCAGCGCTGCCGGGGGTGTTTCGCCTGGCCGCAGAAATAGCAGCGGGCTCCCCCGGGACGACTTGGCGTCTGAACCGCGCAAGCCTGTGGGGTGGGGGGGTGGGGTTTGTCGCGACGGGGGTCCACGGAGCCCAAGGGGCTGCCGCGCGGTCGGGGCCGTACGCGCGGGCGTTTCGCGCGGCCACATCTAGTGAGGCTGCAAGGGCCCGTGCCTCTGAGAGTCCCAGCGACTCTTTTTCTAAAAGTCTTTGGCGGATTTGGGGAGAGTTCATACCAGCCACGAACGCATCGCGAATTAACATGTCCGTGTGTTCAATCACGTTTACCGGCGGGCAGCTGCAGGCCCGTCCCAAAATTAGCAGCGCGGCGTAGAATTCGTCCAGCGATTCTCTGGGACTTTGCCGTCTCGTTGCGAGTTGGTAGCGTGCGTAGATCTGGTTCACTGGGCGAACATAGATGCTTTTTAGTGCTGCGAACGCTGTCTGGAAATCCTCTGCGTCTTCTATGAGAGGGAAAATTTCCGGGCTTACCCTCGAGTGCAGGACCTGTAGTTTCTGGTCTTCTGTGACCCGGCCGGGGGCCGTTCGGAGGTATGCTTCGAAACAAGTCTGCCAGTGTTTAAAAACTGCTGCTGAGTTCACTGCGTTGGGGCTGATCCTCAGGCATTCCGGGACGATCCTGAGCTCCATAGTCCTTTAAGCACGCTTAATAAATTGTAGCGCACAAAGACTCACGAGAGACGAATAGAGATGAAGTCGATGAGGCTTTATTAAGCGTGACTTGTTCCCCGCAGTTCAGCAACAGACTGGCCTGCGAGGGAGAACTCCTGGTTCTTATACTCCACATTCAGGGCGGAGCTAGAGATCAACAGCCAACCAGGACCCGGGATCTGTCAGCTAATGACATCACGGCTTCACAGTCCCACATGACCCCTAATGCATACTACCACAATGGGGAAGGAGATGCGGAAGGTGATGGAGATTAACAAGGATCTACGAGGAAAAATGGAAGACCTGGAAAACAGATCCAGGCGACAAAATTTGAGGATTGTGGGGCTGCCCGAAGGAGTTGGAGGACCGAGGCCGACTGAGTATTTTGCCGCGATGCTGGTGAAACTATTGGGGGAGGGGGATGATCCCTCCCGATATGAACTGGATCGGGCTCATCGGTCGTGGAGGTCTGTACCAAAGGCGAGTGAGCCGCCAAGGGCAGTGACTCAGCTTCCGTAGGTACAGTGTGAAGGAGAAGGTCCTGAGCTGGGCCAAGCAGAAGCGGGTGGTGCAGTGGGCTGGAGCTGGTATACGTGTATACCAGGACTTTACGGTGGAGCTGGCAAGGAGGCGGGCTGCCTTCAACCGGGTGAAGAGGGCACTGTGCATTAGCAAGGTGTAGTGCGGCATTGTATATCCAGCGAAGCGGAGGGTGACTTACAAGCTCAGGGACTTTGATTTTGGAACGGCGGAAGCAGTGGCGAAGGCAGAAGGACTGTGGCAGAACTGGCAAATTGAGGAATGGCCATGTGCCGATGTAACCTCAGGACTGTATTTTCTTCTTTTTTGTATCACTGCGCACGGGTGTAGAGATTAAAGGAGCCAATGTGGTATATATTTGGACAATGGAAGTGATGGGACTTTCACTCGAAATGAGGGCTCTTTGGGGTGTAGGTGGATATGCGGGGTTTGTGCGCTAAAAGGGGATTTCTGGGCTTCCTAGGGCCGGGCAAGGCAGAAAGGGACCCGGGCGGGGGCCTCCACGCTGGCCGGTTTAAGCCGGCCAGTGAACGGCAGTGAGGTGGGGGGAGGGGCTGCGGCCATCGGAGCCTGGCAGAACAGGGTCCGAGTGGTCTAGCCGGGGTGGAAAGTTGGGGGGAAGGAACCGAGGTTGGGAGGAGGAGTTTTACAAGAGGCAGTGGGCGGGAGGAGTTGGAGACTGGGGGGTGGGGGGGGTATAACTCTTGGGTATCATGTACGGTACTCTTTCAGAGGTTGGAGGGCGTTGAGTGTACGGGGGGAGGGGGAGTGGACTCTATAGGTCAATGGTGACCATGGGCGGTCCCGGACTCCTTTTTCTCCTTTGTTTATTTGTTTCCACCGTGGGAGGGTTTGTTTTATTGGATGCATATATTGACAGGTGGGCCGTTGTTTGGGGTGGTGGGAGGATGGGATCATTGGTATTGTTAAGGGGATTGATTTAGTATTTGTTACCATTTACTGTTTGTGGGTGGGGTGTAAATTTTGAAGGAAAATGTGAAAATGGAGAATAAAAACATTAAAAAAAAACATACATGGAGTTTGAAAGGCTCAAACAGAGTAATTTTGATCGGTGGCTAAGGGCTTTGAAAATAGACCAAACGTATGAAGCTCTCAGAGAAATTATACTTTTGGAGAAGTTTAAAAATTCAATTCCTGATGTAGTGAGAACTCATGTGGAAGAACAGAGGGTTAAAACTGCGAGATTAGCAGCAGAAATGGCAGATGATTATGAATTAGTTCATAAATCAAAGCTTGGTTTCCGACATCAGTTTCAGTCTGTGAGGGATAGAAACTGGGGACATGAGAAATACTCAAGTGGTAAAGGTAAAGGTGATCTGATGGGAGACAATAAAGAGAATGTACCTCAGATTAAAAAAGAAATCCAGGAGGGTGGAAAAGAAATGACAGGCGCCGGAATGTGGCGTTTAGAGGGGTTTAGCACACTGGGCTAAATCGCTGGCTTTTAAAGCAGACCAAGGCAGGCTAGCAGCACGGTTCGATTCCCGTAACAGCCTCCCCGAACAGGCGCCGGAATGTGGCGACTAGGGGCTTTTCACAGTAACTTCATTTGAAGCCTACTTGTGACAATAAGCGATTATTTTTTTTTCAAACTATCTTGTCCAGGAATACAGTTTATCTTGGGTAATGATATAGCTGGATCGCAGGTGGGAGTGATGCCTAATGCGGTTGATAAGCCAGTGGAAAATCAGACAACTGAAGTGTTGAAGGATGAATATCCTGGGATTTTTCCGGATTGTGTAGTAACAAGGTCGCAAAGTCACAGGTTAAGACAAGAGGAGAAATCAAAGAGTGAAGATGAAGGTGAAGTGCAATTATCAGAAACGATTTTTGATCAGATGGTTGAAAAAGAACAAGAACAGGTGGAGGATGAGGCGGATATTTTTAGTTCAGGAAAATGTGCGGGTGTTACAACAGAAAGATGTAGAAATAAAACGGATGTATCAGAAAGCACACACGGAAGAGGAATCTGAGTGTATACCAGAGTGTTATTCCCGTAAAAGTGATGTCTTGATGAGAAAATGGAGACCGTTACATATGCAGGCGGATGAAAAGTGGGCAGAAGTTCATCAAGTAGTATTGCCGGTAGGGTATAGAAAGGAGGTGTTGCGAGTTGCACATGAGGTACCAATGGAAGGTCATTTGGGAATAAGGAAAACTCAATAAAACAATTTAAATCAACTGCGTACCATCCAGAATCGCAGGGAGCGTTAGAAAGATGGCATCAGACATTAAAGACAATGTTGAAGACTTATTGTCAAGATTATCCAGAGGATTGGGATAAAGGAATTCCATTCATACTGTTTGAAATTCGGGATGCACCGAATGAGTCAACCAAATTTAGTCCTTTTGAACTAATTTTTGGTCATGAGGTAAGAGGACCACTTCAATTGAGTAAGGAAAAATTGGTGGGTGAGAAATCGGAAATTACATTATTGGATTACGTGTCAAATTTCAGGGAACAATTAAATAGAGCAGGTGAATTGGCTGGACAACATTTACAAGTTGCACAAAATGTGATGAAATGGGTCGCCGACAAGAAATCCAAAGTTCGTAGTTTTGCCAGTGGAGATAAAGTTTTAGTGTTGTTACCAGTGGTAGGTGAACCTTTAAAAGCTAGGTTTTGTGGACCTTATCAGATTGAAGGAAATTAAGTGAGGTGAAATATGTGGTAAAAATACCAGATAGAAGGAAGACTCACTGAGTGTGTCATGTGAATATGCTTAAAAGTACTTTGAAAGGGAAGGAGAGAAAAAGGAGGTGGTGGTCTTAATGATTCTAACTCAAAGTGACAAACCAAATCCAGATGACTGTGAATTTGACATACCTCAAATTAAATTGAAAAATGAGGATGCTCTCAAAAATTGGGACAAATTGTTGAGTTACCTTCCAGAGGAAAAACAGACTGACCTGAAAGAGTTATTGATATCACATGGGCAAGTTTGTGGAGATAAATTGGGAAGTACTAAAATGGCTTTACATGATGTAGATGTGGGAAATGCTGTTCCAACCAAACAACATCCATACAGACTTAATCCTTTAAAATTGGCACAGGTTAACAAAGAGATTGAGAGTATGATTAAAACTGGCATAATTGAAGTGGGTTGCAGCCAATGGAGCTCACCCGTAGTGATGGTACCTAAACCAGACGGTACCCAACGGTTGTGTATGGACTATAGAAAGGTTAATGCAGTTACAAGAACGGACTCTTATCCTATCCCATGTTTGGAGGATTGCATTGAGAAAGTGGGACAATCAGCTTTTATTTTTGAACTGGATTTACTTAAAGGTTACTGGCAGGTACCTTTATCCGAAAGGGTAAAGGAGATTTCAGCTTTTGTGACTCTAGATGGTATATACCAATTCAAAGTTATGCCATTTGGGATGAAAAACGCCCCAGCCACATTTCGATGGTTAACTAACAAAGTTGTTTCAGGATTACCCAATTGTGTGGTATAAATCGACGATCTGGTAATTTTCAGTCAGACATGGACAGAACATTTGAAACATCTGATGGATTTATTCGATCTACTTCAGGAGGCGGGTTTGGTGACCCAGCCAAAAGTGAATTTGGAAATGCCCGAATCACTTTCCTTGGCCATACAATCGAACTGGGTCGAATGGTCACACGGGATGTGAAACCAACAGTTATTGGGGGAGTTTCCAATACGCTCAAGACAAAGGGGAATAATGCGATTTCTTGGCATGAGTGGATTTGATTGAACATTTGTGCATAAGTTTTGCAGCGTGGTTGCTCCACTGATGGGCTTGCTGAAGGAACGTCAAATTTCAATGGACAGCGGACTTTCAACAGCATTTGACTGCCTGAAAGCTGTGATAACCAATGCTCTTGTGTTGGAGAATTATAAGGGACTCTGATCAGATTGAACTAAAGTATCTGCCTGTCAAGAGAAATGCCGAGATGTAGAGAAATGGACGGATCGTGCAGAGACCTTCTTGCTCAAAGAGACTGTCAATCAGGAAGGATTTCAGTTGGAGGAAGAAGAACAAAAATGGACTATATTATTATACCTGTTTGCGTGTTTTTTTTTTAAACAAAAAGTATATTTACTGTGTGCATTTCTTAAAGGATAGTGAAAAGGTGAAAAATGAAACCATCTTGAAGGTGATGGGTTTTTGTTTTTTCTTCGGGGGGAGGTGTCATGTGAAAGTATCTTTAAGAAATGGGTGTTTACTACTGCAGTGATGTCAGAGAGTGGGTGGAGCTGGCTGCCTGTCAGCTTTTTACTTTCGTTTTTGAGCAGGCTGCAGGGTGTGTTTTAGTTTTGTTTTCAGTGTTGGAGCTGAAGCCAGACCAAGCAGGTGTACTGCTGTTCTCTCTGCCATCAAAAGACTATCTCTTGATCATTTGGTGAATTCAGAATTATAAATGTTCTCAGTAGTGAATGTAAACCTAATGTGCTTCTGTTGAAAGGTGTTTCTTCTGGATGTTGTTTGGGAAGTTATTAAGCATCACTTAGTGTTGTATTTTTTGGGGGTTGTATTTGAATTAATGGTTGCTAAGATGTTCACTGTATGTTTTTAAAAGGTTAACTTGAGTTTATAGAATAAACATTGTTTTACTTTAAAAAATACTTTTCTGCTGTACCACACCTGTAGAGTGGGTGTGTGCGCCCCATACCACAATCTATTAAAAGTTGTGGGTCAGGTGAACTCCATGATACACTTTGGGGTTCTCTAAACCCTGGCCCATAACAATACCATTTGATACTTGAACCAATATAATCTCTCAGAGATATTTTGTGATTTCTTCTAATCGGGGCTGGTTTAGCACAGTGGACAAAACAGCTGGCTTGTAATGCAGAACAAGGCGAGCAGTGCGAGTACCGGCCTCCCCGAACAGGCGACGGAATGTGGCGACTAGGGGCTTTTCACAGTAACTTCATTGAAGCCTACTTGTGACAAGAAGTGATTATTATTATTATTATTATTAATCGGCTGAATTTTTAGATTTTTAAAAATCAGTCATGCTGATTAAATTGGCTTTGGCACCAGTGTCTAACTTTATTAAGTGCTGGAGAATATTTTGATGGCTCCAAAACATTCTTCTTCTCTGTTATTACTCCAAAAACAATGATGGTTCATCACTGGAGCCTGTGTCTTCCACTGTGCTGGGGTTGAGCTTAGAGTAACAATTCTGAGCAAAGTGATTTTTTCCTTTGAAACTGGAACAAAACTTGCCAAACGCTGGACACTGCCTAATTTTTGTCCTTGACCACATCCTTTACACAGAAATACTTAATCCCGATCTTTTAACCTGCTTTTTGACGAGAAGCTGCTGGAACTTTTTTGGACATTTCCCGCCTTTTGGGAAAAAGGGCGGCAACCGGAGTTTTCCCTCCAAGAAGACGCCGCCATTACTGAGAAACACTTCAGAATGCTGTGCTGCTAACTCGTGAGCCTGACAAATCTTACCTGTTTGTTTCAATGACAGCTCCTATTCCCTCGGCAACCACTCAGCTTATTTTCATTCACACCAAACACAATCAGGCCCCGAATCAGGGAAGAGGCTGAATAAACTCGGTTTGTTCTCACTGGAACGAAGGAGGTTGAGGGGCGACCTGATAGAGGTCTACAAAATTATGAGGGGCATAGACAGAGTGGATAGTCAGAGGCTTTTCCCCAGGGTAGAGGGGTCAATTACTAGGGGGCATAGGTTTAAGGTGAGAGGGGCAAGGTTTAGAGGAGATGTACGAGGCAAGTTTTTTACGCAGAGGGTAGTGGGTGCCTGGAACTCGCTACCGGAGGAGGTAGTGGAGGCAGGGACGATAGTGACATTTAAGGGGCATCTTGACAAATACATGAATAGGATGGGAATAGAGGGATACGGACCCAGGAAGTGTAGAAGATTGTAGTTTAGTCGGGCAGCATGGTCGGCACGGGCTTGGAGGGCCGAAGGGCCTGTTCCTGTGCTGTACTTTTCTTTGTTCTTTGTTCTTTTCATTCCACCACAGAAAGATTACATGTTTAAGCTTTTTTAAAAAAATATATTTTATTGAAATTTTTCATTCACAATTTTTCCCCTTACACATCAAACAAAAAGAAAAGTTAACAGTACAAGTAACATGATAATTACAATCTAATAAAGAGTAACTAACTAACATGGTAAACTAACCAGATAACATAAAATGAAACATTCCCCCCCCCCCCTGGGTTGCTGCTGCTGGTCATCTATCTTCCCTCTAACGTTCCCCTAGGTAGTCGAGAAATGGCTGCCACCGTCTGGTGAACCCTTGAGCCGATCCTCTCAGCGCAAACTTAATCTGCTCCAGTTTAATGAACCCCGCCATATCATTTACCCAGGCCTCCAGTCCGGGGGGTTTCGCCTCCTTCCACATGAGTAGAATCCTACGCCGGGCTACTAGGGACGCAAAGGCCACAACGTCGGCCTCTTTCGCCTCCTGCACTCCCGGCTCATCCGCAACTCCAAATAGAGCTAACCCCCAGCCTGGTTTGACCCGGGCCTTCACCACCTTCGAGATCACTCCCGTCACTCCCCTCCAATACCCCTCCAGTGCCGGGCACAACCAAAACATATGTGCGTGGTTTGCCGGGCTTCCGCCGCACCTCCCACACTTGTCCTCCACTCCGAAGAACCTGCTCAATCTTGCTCCCGTTATGTGTGCTCTATGCAGCACCTTAAATTGAATCAGGCTAAGCCTAGCACACGAGGAAGAGGAATTTACCCTGCTTAGGGCATCAGCCCACAGACCCTCCTCTATCTCCTCCCCGAGCTCTTCTTCCCATTTTCCTTTCAGTTCGCCCACCAGCTCCTCCCCCTCCTCCCTCATCTCTCGGTATATCTCTGACACCTTGCCCTCCCCGACCCACACCCCCGAGAGCATTCTATCCTGGATCCCCTGTGTCGGGAGCAATGGAAATTCCCTCACCTGTTGTCTTGTGAACGCCCTCACCTGCATGTACCTAAAGAAATTTCCCCGGGGCAGCTTATACTTTTCCTCCAACGTCCCAAGCTCGCAAACGTCCCGTCTATAAATAAATCTCCCACCCTCCTAATTCCCAACTGGTGCCAGCTCTGGAATCCTCCATCCATTCTCCCTGGGGCAAACCTATGGTTGTTCCTAATTGGGGACCCCACCAAGGCTCCCAGCACACCTCTCTGTCGCCTCCATTGCCCCCAGATATTTAATGTTGCCGCCACCACTGGGTTTGTGGTAAATCTTTTTGGTGAGAACGGTAGTGGCGCCGTCACCAGCGCCTCTAGACTCGTCCCTTTCCAGGACTTCCTCTCTAATCTTTTCCACGCCGCTCCCTCTCCTTCTATCATCCATTTACGGATCATCGCCACATTGGCGGCCCAGTAGTAGTCGCCCAAATTCGGCAGCGCCAGTCCCCCTCTGTCTCTACAACGTTGTAAGATCCCCCTCCTTACCCTCAGAACTTTCCCTGCCCACACGAAGCTAGTGATGCTCCTGTCTATTTTTTTAAAGAAGGCCTTAGTGATCAGTATAGGGAGACATTGGAATACAAATAGGAACCTCGGGAGGACCATCATCTTAATTGCCTGCACTCTACCCGCCAATGACAGTGGCTGCATGTCCCACCTCTTTTTTTTTTTTTTTTTAAATAATATTTTATTGAAACTTTTTGGTCAACCAACACAGTACATTGTGCATCCTTTACACAACATTGTAACAATACAGATAATAATGACCTTTTTTAAATTTAAACAAAAACAACAACAAATAAATAAATATTAAATAACAAAAAATAAAAACTAGCCCTAATTGGCAACTGCCTTGTCTCAGGCCACCCCCCCCCCATCCCCCCCATCCCTCTCCCCCCCCCCCCCCCCCCCAAGTCCTGGGCCGCTGCTGCTGCCTTCTTTGTTCCCCCCTATCTATCTTTCCGCAAGATATTCGACGAACGGTTGCCACCGCCTAGTGAACCCTTGAGCCGACCCCCTTAGGACGAACTTAATCCGCTCTAACTTTATGAACCCCGCCATATCATTTATCCAGGTCTCCACCCCCGGGGGCTTGGCTTCTTTCCACATTAGCAATATTCTGCGCCGGGCTACTAGGGACGCAAAGGCCAAAACATCGGCCTCTTTCGCCTCCTGCACTCCCGGCTCTTGTGCAACCCCAAATATAGCCAACCCCCAGCTTGGTTCGACCCGGACTCCTACTACTTTCGAAAGCACCTTTGTCACCCCCATCCAAAACCCCTGTAGTGCCGGGCATGACCAAAACATATGGGTATGATTCGCTGGGCTTCTCGAGCACCTCGCACACCTATCCTCCACCCCAAAAAATTTACTGAGCCGTGTTCCAGTCATATGTGCCCTGTGTAATACCTTAAACTGAATCAGGCTTAGCCTGGCGCACGAGGACGACGAGTTTACCCTGTTTAGGGCATCTGCCCACATCCCCTCCTCAATCTCCTCCCCTAGCTCTTCTTCCCATTTCCCTTTTAGTTCGTCCATCATAGTCTCCCCTTCGTCTCTCATTTCCCTATATATATCCGACACCTTACCGTCCCCCACCCATTTCTTTGAGATGACTCTGTCCTGCACCTCTTGTGTCGGGAGCTGCGGGAATTCCCTGTTGCCTCGCAAAAGCCCTCAATTGAATGTACCTGAATGCATTCCCTTGGGGCAACCCATATTTCTCGGTCAGCGCTCCCAGACTTGCGAACTTCCCGTCCACAAATAGATCTTTCAGTTGCGTTATTCCTGCTCTTTGCCACATTCCATATCCCCCATCCATTCCCCCCGGGGCAAACCTATGGTTGTTTCTTATCGGGGACCCCCCCAGTGCTCCGGTCTTTCCCCTATGTCGTCTCCACTGTCCCCAAATCTTCAGTGTAGCTACCACCACCGGACTCGTGGTATAGTTCCTTGGTGAGAACGGCAATGGGGCTGTCACCATAGCCTGCAGGCTGGTCCCCCTACAGGACGCCCTCTCTAATCTCTTCCACGCCGCTCCTTCCTCCTCTCCCATCCACTTACTCACCATTGAAATATTAGCGGCCCAATAATACTCACTTAGGCTCGGTAGTGCCAGCCCCCCCCTATCTCTACTACGCTGTAAGAATCCCTTCCTCACTCTCGGAGTCTTCCCGGCCCAAACAAAACCCATGATACTCTTTTCTATCCTTTTGAAAAAAGCCTTCGTGATCACCACCGGGAGACACTGAAACACAAAGAGGAATCTCGGGAGGACCACCATCTTAACCGCCTGTACCCTCCCTGCCATTGACAATGCTACCATATCCCATCTCTTGAAATCTTCCTCCATCTGTTCCACCAACCGCGTCAAATTTAGCCTGTGTAATGTGCCCCAATTCTTAGCTATCTGGATCCCCAGGTAACGAAAGTCTCTTGTTACCTTCCTCAACGGTAGGTCTTCTATTTCTCTACTCTGCTCCCCTGGATGCACCACAAACAGCTCACTCTTCCCCATGTTCAATTTATACCCTGAAAAATCCCCAAACTCCCCAAGTATCCGCATTATTTCTGGCATCCCCTCCGCTGGATCCGCCACATATAGTAGCAGATCAGCCGCATATAAAGATACCCGGTGTTCTTCTCCTCCCCTAAGTATTCCCCTCCATCCCTTGGAACCTCTCAGCGCTATCGCCAGGGGCTCAATCGCCAGTGCAAACAGTAATGGGGACAGAGGACATCCCTGCCTTGTCCCTCTATGGAGCCGAAAATATGCCGATCCCCGTCCATTCGTGACCACACTCGCCACTGGGGCCCTATACAACAGCTGCACCCATCTAACATACCCCTCTCCGAACCCAAATCTCCTCAACACCTCCCACAGATAATCCCACTCCACTCTATCAAATGCTTTCTCGGCATCCATCGCCACCACTATTTCCGTTTCACCCTCTGGTGGGGCCATCATCATTACCCCTAACAACCTCCGTATGTTCGTGTTCAGCTGTCTCCCCTTCACAAACCCAGTTTGGTCCTCATGAACCACCCCCGGGACACATTCCTCTATTCTCATTGCCATTACCTTGGCCAAGACCTTGGCATCTACATTGAGGAGGGAGATTGGTCTGTAGGACCCGCATTGTAGCGGATCCTTTTCCTTCTTTAAAAGAAGCGATATCGTTGCTTCTGACATAGTCGGGGGCAGTTGTCCCCTTTCCTTTGCCTCGTTAAAGGTCCTCGTCAGTAGCGGGGCGAGCAAGTCCAAATATTTTCTGTAAAATTCAACTGGGAACCCGTCCGGTCCCGGGGCCTTTCCCGTCTGCATGTTCCTAATTCCTTTCACCACTTCTTCTACCGTGATCTGTGCTCCCAATCCCATCCTTTCCTGCTCTTCCACCTTGGGAATTTCCAGCCGATCCAAAAACTCCATCATTCTCTCCCTCCCATCCGGGGGTTGAGCTTCATACAATTTTTTATAAAATGTCTTAAACACTTCATTCACTCTCTCCGCTCCCCGCTCCGTCTCTCCATCTTCGTCTCTCACCCCCCCTATTTCCCTCGCTGCTCCCCTTTTCCTCAATTGGTGTGCCAGCAATCTGCTCGCCTTCTCTCCATATTCATACTGTACACCCTGCGCCTTCCTCCATTGTGCCTCTGCAGTGCCTGTGGTCAGCAAGTCAAATTCCACATGCAGCCTTTGCCTTTCCCTATACAGTCCCTCCTCCGGTGCTTCCGCATACTGTCTGTCCACCCTCAAAAGTTCTTGCAACAACCACTCCCGTTCCTTACTCTCCTGCTTCCCTTTATGTGTCCTTATTGATATCAGCTCCCCCCTAACCACCGCCTTCAACGCCTCCCAGACCACTCCCACCTGAACCTCCCCATTGTCATTGAGTTCCAAGTACTTTTCAATGCATCCCCTCACCCTTAAGCACACCCCCTCATCCGCCATTAGTCCCATGTCCATTCTCCAGGGTGGACGCCCTCCTGTTTCCTCCCCTATCTCCAAGTCTACCCAGTGTGGGGCATGATCCGAAATGGCTACAGCCGTATATTCCGTTCCCCTCACCCTCGGGATCAATGCCCTACCCAGCACAAAAAAGTCAATGCGTGAATAGACTTTATGGACATAGGAGAAAAACGAGAACTCCTTACTCCTAGGTCTACTGAATCTCCACGGGTCCACCCTTCCCATCTGCTCCATAAAATCCTTAAGCACCTTGGCTGCTGCCGGCCTCCTACCAGTCCTGGACTTCGACCTATCCAGCCTTGGTTCCAACACCGTGTTAAAGTCTCCCCCCATTATCAGCTTTCCGGTCTCTAGGTCTGGGATGCGTCCTAGCATTCGCCTCATAAAATTGGCATCGTCCCAATTCGGGGCATACACGTTTACCAACACCACCATCTCTCCCTGTAATTTGCCACTCACCATCACGTATCTGCCCCCGTTATCCGCCACTATAGTCTTTGCCTCGAACATTACCCGCTTCCCCACTAATATAGCAACCCCCCTGTTTTTCGCATCCAGCCCCGAATGGAACACCTGCCCTACCCATCCTTTGCGCAGCCTAACCTGGTCTATCAGTTTCAGGTGCGTTTCCTGTAACATGACCACATCTGCTTTAAGTTTCTTAAGGTGTGCGAGTACTCGTGCCCTCTTTATCGGCCCGTTAAGCCCCCTCACGTTCCACGTGATCAGCCGAGTTGGGGGGCTTCCCCCCCCCCCCCTTGCCGGTTAGCCATCATCTTTTTCCAGCTTCTCGCCCAGTTCCCACGCAGCTGTATTTCTCCCAGACGGTGCCCCCCCGCCCATCCTTTCCCGTACCCACTCCCCCCTTCCCCAGCAGCAGCAACCCAGTAATTCCCCCCTCCCCCCCCCCCCCCCCCCCCGCTAGACCCCCCGCTAGCGTAATTACTCCCCCCATGTTGCTCCCAGAAGTCAGCAAACTCTGGCTGACCTCGGCTTCCCCCCGTGATCACGGCTCGCCCCGTGCGGCGCCCCCTCCTTCCTGCTTCTCTATTCCCGCCATAATTATCATTCGCGCGGGAACCAAGCCCGCGCCTCTCCCTCGGCCCCGCCTCCCATGGCCAACGCCCCATCTCCTCTCCCTCCCCACCTCCCCCCATCACCACCTGTGGGAGAAAGAAAAGTTACCATACCGCAGGATTAATCATACAATCCCTCTTCGCCCCCCCCCCCACTCGTCCCACCACTTTGTCCAAACGTTCATTTTCGTAGTCCAATCATTCCAATTTTTCTTCTACAATAAAAGTCCACGCTTCATCCGCCGTCTCAAAGTAGTGGTGCCTCCCTTGATATGTGACCCACAGTCTTGCCGGTTGCAGCATTCCAAACTTTTTTTTGTGAAGTACCGCTTTGGCCCGATTAAAGCTCGCCCTCCTTCTCGCCACCTCCGCACTCCAATCTTGATAGACGCGGATCACCGCGTTCTCCCATTTACTACACCGAGTTTTCTTCGCCCATCTAAGGACCATTTCTCTATCCTTAAAACGGAGAAATCTCACCACTATGGCTCTGGGAGCTTCTCCTGCTCTCGATCCTCGCACCATAACTCGGTATGCTCCCTCTACCTCCAACGGACCCGTCGGGGCCTCCACTCCCATTAACGAGTGCAGCATCGTGCTCACATATGCCCCGACGTTCGCCCCCTCCACACCTTCAGGAAGGCCAAGAATCCTCAAGTTGTTCCTCCTTGCGTTATTTTCCAGTGCCTCCAACCTCTCCACAGATCGTTTCTGGTGTGCCTCCTGTATCTCCGACTTCACCACCAGGCCCTGTATGTCGTTCTCATTCTCAGCTGCTTTCGCCTTCACGACCCGAAGCTCCTGCTCCTGGGTCTTTTGTTCCTCTTTCAGCCCTTCGATCGCCTGTAGTATCGGGGCCAACAACTCTTTCTTCATTTCCTTTTTTATCTCCTCCACGCAGCGTTTCAAAAACTCTTGTTGTTCAGGGCCCCATATGAAACTGCCACCTTCCGACGCCATCTTGGTTTCTGCTTGCCTTCCTTGCCGTTGTTCCAAAGGATCCACTGCAATCCGGCCACTTTCCTCTCCTTTTTCCATCCGTGTCCAGGGGGAACACCCTTCTGGTTTACCGCACGGTGTTTTCAGCCGTTAAAATTGCCGTTGGGGCTCCTATCAAGAGCCCAAAAGTCCGTTTCACAGGGAGCTGCCGAAACGTGCGACTCAGCTGGTCATCGCCGCACCCGGAAGTCCATGTCCCACCTCTTGAAGTCCTCCTCCATTTGTTCTACCAGTCGTGTCAGATTAAGTCTGTGCAAGGTTCCCCAGCTCCTGGCTATCTGAATCCCCAGGTATTGGAAGTTTCTTTCCACTCTCCTTAAAGGCAGGCCATCTATCCCTCTACTCTTGTCCCCAGGGTGTATCACAAAAAGTTCACTCTTTCCCATGTTAAGCCTATATCCCGAGAAATCTCCGAACTCCCTCAATGTCTGCATGACCTCTGTCATCCCCCCCACTGGGTCCGTCACATACAGCAGTAGGTCATATGCGTAGAGTGACACTCGGTGTTCTTCTCCCCCTCTAATCACCCCTCTCCATTTTCTGGAGTCTCTCAGTGCCATGGCCAGTGGTTCAATTGCCAACGCGAACAGTAATGGAGATAGCGGGCATCCCTGTCTTGTTCCCCTGTATAGTCGGAAATACTCCGATCTTTGCCGACCCGTGACCACACTTGCCTTTGGGGCCCCATAGAGGAGTTCGACCCAGCTAACAAACCCGGCCCCGAACCCGAACCTCCTCAGCACCTCCCATAGATACTCCCACTCCACCCTGTCAAATGCCTTCTCTGCATCCATTGCCGCCACTATCTCTGCCTCCCCCTCTGCTGGGGGCATCATTATCACCCCTAATAGCCGTCGTACGTTAACATTTAGTTGTCTCCCCTTTACGAATCCTGTCTGGTCTTCGTGCACCACCCTCGGGACACAATCCTCTATCCTCGTTGCCAGTACCTTTGCTAGCAATTTGGCGTCCACATTTAGCAGTGAGATAGGCCTATAGGACCCGCACTGCAGCGGATCTTTATCCCGCTTCAAAATTAGCGATATCGTCGCCTCCGACATTGTCGGGGGTAGAGTCCCTCCTTCCCTGGCCTCGTTAAAAGTCCTCACCAACAGCGGGGCCAGCAAGTCCACATATTTTCTATAAAATTCCACCGGGAACCCATCTGGTCCCGGGGCCTTCCCTGCCTGCATGTTCCCCAGCCCCTTGGTAACCTCGTCCACCCCAATTGGTGCCCCCAGGCCTTCCACCTCCTGCCCCTCCACCCTCGGGAACCTTAATTGGTCCACAAACTGCCGCATCTCCTCTTTTCCCTCCGGGGGTTGGGACCTATAAAGTCTTTCGTAAAAGGTCTTAAACACCTCGTTTATCTTCCCTGCTCTCCGCACCGTAGCTCCCTTTTCGTCTCTAATTCCCCCTATCTCCCTCGCCGCTGTCCTCTTTCGCAGCTGATGGGCCAACAGGCGACTAGCCTTTTCCCCATATTCATATCTCATCCCCTGTGCCTTCCTCCACAGCACCTCCGCCCTCCTAGTGTTCAGCAGGTCGAACTCCGTCTGGAGTCGTCGTCTCTCCCTGTACAGTCCCTCCTCCGGAGCCTCCGCATATTCTTTATCCACCCTTAAAATCTCCCCCAGTAATCTTTCCCTTTCCTTGGCCTCTGTTTTCCCTTTGTGGGCCCTGATGGAGATCAGCTCTCCTCTGACCACCGCCTTTAGTGCTTCCCATACCACTCCCACTTGGACCTCCCCGTCGTCATTGGCCTCCAGGTATCTCTCGATACATCCCCGCACCCTTCCACAGACTCCCTCATCCGCCAACAATCCCACATCTAATCGCCAGAGTGCACGCTGCTCCCTCTCCTCTCCTAGTTCCAGGTCCACCCAATGTGGGGCATGATCTGAGATAGCTATGGCTGAGTACTCAGTTTCTTCCACCCTCGAGATCAACGACCTTCCCAAAACAAAAAAATCTATCCGGGAGTACACTTTATGGACATGGGAGAAGAAGGAGAACTCCCTAGCCTTCGGTCTAACAAATCGCCATGGATCCACTCCCCCCATTTGGTCCATAAACCCCTTAAGCACCTTGGCCGCTGCCGGCATCCTTCCGGTCCTTGAGCTGGATCTATCTAACCTTGGGTCCAGCACGGTGTTGAAGTCTCCCCCCATTATCAAATTTCCTACCTCCAGGTCCGGGATACGTCCCAGCATCCGCTTCATGAATCCCACATCATCCCAATTCGGGGCATATACGTTAACCAACACGACCTCCGTTCCCTCCAGCCTGCCACTCACCATCACATATCTGCCTCCACTATCTGCTACAATGCTCCTAGCTTCGAATGATACCCGTTTCCCCACCAGTATGGCCACCCCTCTATTCTTTGCATCCAGCCCTGAATGGAACACCTGTCCCACCCATCCTTTCCTTAACCTAATTTGGTCCGCCACCTTCAGGTGCGTCTCCTGGAGCATAGCCACTTCTGCCCTCAGTCCTTTCAAGTGCGCGAACACTCGGGCCCTTTTAATCGGTCCATTTAGGCCTCTCACGTTCCACGTGATCAGCCGCACTGGGGGGCTACCTGCCCCCTTCCCGTGTCGGCTAGCCATCACCCTCTCTAGGCCAGTCCCACGTCCCGATTCCGCGCTCCCACCCGTTTCCCAGGTGGCGCATTCCAGCCCCGACCACCCTTTCTTTAACCAGTTCCCCTTTGATTTCTGCAGCAGCAACCCAGTTATCCCCACCCCCCCCGCTAGATCCCCATCTAGCGTGATTGCTCCCCCTATATTACTTCCGAAAGTCAGCTGACTTCAACTGACCCTGGCTTCTCCCGCTCACTCCATGACCCCCCCGTGTGGGGAACTCCCATCTACCTTGCGCCTATCTTCCCACCATCACCTTTCTGGCGCGGGAACAAGGACAGTAGGCCCCCGTGTTCTCTGTAGTTGTCCCGCCTCTTGTGGCGCAGCTCCCTCTACCGCCCCACTCCCATTCCTCATCCCCTGCCTATGTCTCTTCTTTCCCCTCACCGGCGCCCACATTTCTTAGTGTCCCCCCCTTCCCAATTTACATCCCTATATACATCGACAGTGTCATTTCCCCTCTAAGATCAGTCCCTCAGTTCCGATCCAGTTTCTCGTCTTTAATAAAGGCCCATGCTTCTTCCGCCGTTTCGAAGTAGCGATATCTCTCCTGGTACGTGACCCATAGTCGCGCCGGCTGCAGCATCCTGAACTTCACCTTCTTCTTGTGTAGCACCTCCTTGGCTCGATTAAAACTCGCCCTCCTTCTCGCCACCTCCGCACTCCAATCCTAGTACACCCGTACCACCGCATTCTCCCATCTACTACTCCGTACCTTTTTGGCCCATCTCAGAACCACCTATCATTGAAGCGATGAAATTGCACGATTGTCGCCCTAGGTGGTTCTCCCGCCTTTGGTCTCCTCGCAGGGACCCGATGAGCCCCCTCCACTTCTAAGGGGCCCGAAGGGGCCTCATCTCCCATCAGCGAGCTTAGCATCGTGCTCACGTAAGCCCCGCAGTCCGCTCCTTCCACTCCCTCAGGAAGACCCAGGATCCGAAGGTTCTTCCTTCGTGCTCTGTTTTCTAGGGCCTCAATCCTTTCAATGCACTTTTTGTGGAGCACCTCGTGCGTCTGTGTTTTGACCGCCAGGCCCAGGATCTCGTCTTCATTATCCGTCACCTTCTGCTCCACCACGCGGAGCTCCGTCTCCTGGGTCCTTTGTGCCTCCTTAAGCCCCTCAATTGCCTGTAGCATCGGGGTCAGCACCTCCTTCTTAAGTAGCTCCACACACCTTCTCAAGAATTCGTCTTGATCGGGCCCCCATGTCGCCTGGGCTCCCTCCGCCGCCATCTTGCTTCTTTTTTCCTCCTGTCCCTTTCCGCGAGGATTCTTCGCGATGTAGCCACCGCCGCCGATATTTTTCTGTTTCGTTGGGGGGGACTCCCTGTTAACTCACCCCACACCGGGTTTCGCCCTGAAAAAATTTCCCGTTGGGGCTCTTAAAAGAGCCCGAAGGTCTGTTTGCGCTGGAGCCGCCGAAACGTGCGGCTAGCAAGGCATCGCCGAAACCAGAAGTTCATGTTTAAGCTTTTAACTTTAAATCAGTGATGAACTGATCTGTGGACTCTCCCGTCTTCTGTAAACGTGATCTAAACACACAGTGTTTACAAATTTCATTCTTTCTGGAGATGCAATGGGCATCAAATCTTTGACTTACTTTGTTAAAATTTTTACTCTCTTCGTTTGCAAATTTAAACGTAATTGCTTCTGGCCCTGCTGTTGTTAGGAGCATCGCTACCTTACGTGAATCTGATTAATCTTCTAAATTTACTGCAATAAGAAACAGATTAAATTGTTGTTTGAGCACTTTCCAGTTGCTGTCCACATTGCCGTGAAATCTGAGACCCTTTGGTGGCTTCAAACGACTCCATGTTGTTAAATTCTTGCAAACTGCAAAATCTTCAAATCTCTGTGGCAAGCTGATAGATTTTTCTCAGGGTTTAATATCTTCCATTCCTGGTACAATGTAATGTTCTTTCGGGACTTGCGGGAGGAAACCGGAGCACCCGGAGGAAACACACGCAGACACAGGGATAACGTGCAGACTCCGCACAGACAGTGACCCAGCCGGGAATCGAACCTGGGAAACTGGTGTTGTGAGGCAGCAGTGCTAACCACTGTGCTACCGTGCTGCCCACAAATCCCAAAAGACGTGCCGTTAGGTAATTTGGACATTCTGAATTCTCCCTCTGTGTAACCGAACAGGCGCCGGAATGTAGCGACTAGGGGCTTTTCACAGTAACTTCATTGCAGTGTTAATGTAAGCCTACTTGTGACAATAATAAAGATTATTATTATTTAATTGTATGCAGGTGGACATTAACTGGGGATTGACTTGAGCTTCTCTAAACAGACCCAGACTGAAACTGCGATTGTTGGATTGAGGAGTGTGGGTTTGTATTTTAAAACTCTATAAATACATCTAAAAATGTGTAAAGATTCGTCCCAGTTCTCTTGTCATCAGTTAACTTTCTGGAATAAAAGACCCTGTCCTGCCCGAATCCTCTTACCTACCATGTCATTTCCAACACTTACCCTGACGGGTCCTGGCTGATATTATTCTGCTTCTGTTAAAGACGGGTCAGATGAGAGAATAACTCTTCAATTTTTCCTCATCTCTCGTGTCAGTAACAAGCTCTGTGTATAGATGGAAATCCTTTAGCGTTGTGATTTTTAGTGATAAACAGGAAGCAGGTTTTGGGGATGTTTAAATCAAAGAAAGGAGAATGTTTGTTCACGTAACATCCTGAAATGTAAACACAATGAAACACACTCACTCCCTCATTCTCACAGACACACAAGTTAAAATTCATTCTCGATACAAATCATGCATTTAGGGTGTCAGCAAAAGGAAATACAAAAGGTAAGTTGTGTGTTTAAATTTCAGTCCTTTAAAATCGCCTGTGTATCCGGCCTGGGTTGTCTCTCAGGATTCTTTGGTTAAAAGAAAGTTAGAAACCTCTGATGTGTTGGGTGCTCTGGATCCGTGGAACACGTACAGGCCACCAACACTTAAAATAGTACAACACTATTTTATTAAGTTAGAAACTGTTGAACACACTTTCATTGTGGGTTAACACGATGTTAGATTAAACTAAAGACCTATGCCTGTCCTAACCAGTCTATGCACTCAGCACATGGTGAGGATCTGTGCTGTAAGCTCTGTCCTTGTAGGCTGCATCCCGAATGAGCAGGAACTCTGATGTCCTCTGTCTATATAGTGAGTGTGCTCTAACTGGTGATTGGCTGCGGTGTTGATTGGTCTTGCTGTGTGTCCACCAGTGTGTGTGTCTGCACCATGATATACTGGGGTATATTATGACAACCTCTGGGTCTCCAGTCAAAGTCATGCCGAGTTTTGCAGAGGTGAAGGTTTGCAGATGAAAATGAATTAGTGTCTCTCTCACTGCCTGGGCTGACTGGTTGTTAGGCAGAAACCAAAGAGAAAATGCTGGAAAATCTCAGCAGGTCTGGCAGCATCTGTCGGGAGAGAAAAGAGCTTCACTTGAACATTGCGACAGGCCAAGGACAGACATGTGGACATGGGAGCAGGGTCTTGCGTTAAAATGGCAAGCAACAGGAAGGTCAGGGTCCTGAATGCGCACAGACCGAAGATGCTCAGCAAAGCGATCACCCAGTCTGCGTTTGGTCTCTCCGATATAGAGGAGACCACATTGGGAGCAGCGAATGCAGTAGACCAAATTGGAAGAGATGCAAGTGAAACGCTACTTAACCTGGAATGAGTGTTTTGAGCCTGGGATGTTAAGCATGGAAGAGGTAAAGGGGCAGGTGTTACACCTTCTGCGATTGCATGGGAAGGTGCCATGGGTGATGGGAGAGGTACTGGGTATGGTGGATGAGTGGACTAGATTATCTCGGAGGGAACGGTCTCTGCGGAATGCTGACAGAGGGAGTGAAGGGAAGATGTGTTTGGTGGTGACATCACGCTGGAGTTGGCGAAAATGGCGGAGGATTATGCTTTGCATACGGAGGCTGGTGGGATGAAATGTGACAATGAGGGGGACTCTATCCTTGTTCTGGGAGGGTGGGGAGGGGGCGAGGGTAGTGGCGTGGGAGATGGACCGCACGCTGTTGAGGGCCCTGGTAACAACTGTAGGTGAAATCACGGTTGAGGAAGAAGGAACATGAAATGAAAAATGAATGAATGAATTAAATGAAATGAACATATTTTCGAAGCACATTTTGGAAAGTTCCCCGTGGTTTCTGTGGCTATTAGGATCTTGTTTCCCTGGGCTTCTGTGGCTATGACTAATCTTTCATTCTTACTCCACAGTATAAATATTTCCCACTTTCTCTATCTTATAGCTTTGACAAAGGGTCATCTGGACTGACCTCATTAACACTACACCCTGTATGCTTCATCCGATGCCGGTGCTTATGTAGTTACATTGACAAATGAAATGAAAATCGCTTATTGTCACAAGTAGGCTTCAAATGAAGTTACTGTGAAAAGCCCCTAGTCGCAACATTCCGGCGCCTGTTCGGGGAGGCTGGTACGGGAATTGGATACCTTGTGTTGCCCTATTATGTATTTTCTTTTATTCCCTTTTCTTGCCAAGTACTTAATGATCTGTCGAGCTGCTCGCAGAAAAATACTTTTCTCTGTACCTCGGTACATGTGACAATAAACAAATCCAATCCAATCTGGACTCAAAACGTTAGCTCTTTTCTCTCCCTACAAATGCTGCCAAACCTGCTGAGATTTTCCAGCATTTTCTCTTTGGTTTCAGATTCCACCATCAGCAGTAATTTGCTTTTACCCGGTTGTTAGGCAGAATTATGCTCTTCTTGCTTGTGGATGGTCCTCATGTCCTATTGGTTTACAGACTAATCTGTGACGACTCCCCCCACCCCCGTTATTGGTGTAAAAGTGCGGATGGTTTTCGGCATGTGACCCCTCCCCCCACACCCATGAATCAATACCACGATTGTCAACATTACCGGTTCGAAAATAGAAGCTAATGCCTCACAATGGAGTTTTGAGTGGTGACCATTCACACTTACTGGGGTTAAGCTGGTTTCTCTGCATCTTTCATTGTCAACGGTTAAGCTCACAGCCACGTTATCTGGGAGAGCTATAGATTTTGAGTTTCAGTAAAAAGCCAGTCAATAGGAAATTCACATTGGAAATGACTAATCAAGTGTGGGCAATCCAGTGATTTACCCTTACAGACTTTCCAGAGGTGTGTTCATAAAGAAGGTCACCTGATCATTGGCGGCCAATGCTGACTTTTTAAAGTGAATTTCAATGGTCCACATTGACTGAAGTCTGTATCGTGAAAGTTGGGAATATGGTAGGTATCCGTGGAGGTGTGACATGACTGTCACATGTTCTACAGGCCTTGAAGGTCATGCACCTGAGTTCGTTGAACTCAGTCAGAAGTATAATGGAGATGCCAAAGTTGGACCTTAGTATACCGGGTAGGGAAAATCTGTTATAGATTTTGCTTGTGTCATTTGCCCAGTGACCCTGCTGAAAAATTCATTAGTGTGTCGATATGAGGAGAAACGTAATAACGAATGCTCAGTATGGTTTCAAAGGAAAAATATTACTTGCCAAACCCGATTACTGTTTTAAGGAGATAATAGAGTAGATAATGGTAATGCAGTAGATGTGATATATCTGGATTTTCAAAAGGCCATAAATGAGGTACCAGAAAATTGTTTGATGTATGGAGAAATTGATATATATTATATTTGTGGCAGTGATGGTATTAAAAACATGAATTAAGGTATATATATGTTGCAGTAATATTATGAAAGAACCTTTGAAGTACCCTGACTGCGTGTCTGCTAAAGCTGTAATTAAGGAGTCATAAAAGGTGAGGTCATGTCATGATTCATTCCAACCACTTACTTGGTAACAGATAAAGGGTGAATGGGATATTGTTATGATTACAAAAGATGATGTCAGATGAGATCAGAGGTGAGCTGGCAAGTTGGATACAGAACTGGCTGAATCATAGAACACAGTGTAGCGGTGGAGGGTGCTTTTCCGAATGGAAGGTTGTGACCAGTGGTGTTCCGCAGGGATCAGTGTTGGGACCTTTGTTGTTCATAGTATATATAAATGATTTGGAGGAAAACGTAGCTGGTCTGATTGGTGAGTTTGCAGACGACACAAAGATTGGTGGAGTTGCGGATAGCGATGAGGAATGTCAGAGGATACAGCAGGGTTTAGATCGGTTGAAGACTTGTGAGGAGAAATGGCAGATGGAGTTTAATCCGGACAAATGTGAGGTAAAAAGTGGGAATTATACAGTAAATGGCAGGACCCTTAAGAGTACTGACAGGCAGAGCAATTTGGGCAGACAGGTCCACAGGTCACTGAAAGTGGCAATACTGGTGGATAAGGCAGCCAAGAAGGCACATACATCCTTCATTGGTTGGGGCATTGACTATAAAAATTGGCAAGTTATACTGCAGTTCTAAGAACCTTAGTTAGGCTACATTTGGAATATTGCGTAGAATTCTGGTCACCACACTACCAGAAGGATGTGGAGGCTTTGGAGAGGGTGCAGAGGAGGTTTACCAGGATGTTGGCTGGTCTGTAGGGTATTAGCTATGAAGAGAGATTGGATCAACTCATAGAGTCATAGATATTTACAGCATGGAAACAGGCCCTTCGGCCCAGCTGGTCCATGCTGCCCAGTTTCTATCGCTAAGCTAGTCCCACTTGCCCGCATTTGGCCCATATCCCTCGATACCCACCCTGCTCATGTAACGGTCTAACTGCTTTTTAAAGGACAAAATTGTACCCGCCTCTACCACTGCCTCTGGCAGCTCGTTCCAGATGCTCCCCACCCTGTATGTGAAATTTCCCCTCTGGTCTCTCTTGTATCTCTCTCTTCTCACCTTAAACCGTAAAGATTTCAGGTACTTTTTCCTAAATTTAGAGTACCCAATTCATTTGTTTCCAATTAAGGGGCAATTTGCCGTGGCCAATCCACCCACCCTGCACATCTTTGGGTTGTGGGGACAAACACGGGGAGAATGTGCAAACTCCACACAGACAGTGGCCCAGAGCCGAGATCGAACCTGGGACCTCAGCACCGCGAGGCCGCAGTGCCGCAGCACCGTGAGGCCGCAGTGCAGTGCCGCAGCACCGTGAAGCCGCAGTGCCGCAGCACCGTGAGGCCGCAGTGCAGTGCCGCAGCACCGTGAGGCCGCAGTGCCGCAGCACCGTGAAGCCGCAGTGCAGTGCCGCAGCACCGTGAGGCCGCAGTGCAGTGCCGCAGCACCGTGAGGCCGCAGTGCAGCAGCACCGTGAGGCCGCAGTGCAGTGCCGCAGCACCGTGAGGCCGCAGTGCAGTGCCGCAGCACCGTGAGGCCGCAGTGCAGTGCCGCAGCACCGTGAGGCCGCAGTGCCGCAGCACCGTGAGGCCGCAGTGCAGTGCCGCAGCACCGTGAGGCCGCAGTGCCGCAGCACCGTGAGGCCGCAGTGCCGCAGCACCGTGAGGCCGCAGTGCAGTGCCGCAGCACCGTGAGGCCGCAGTGCAGTGCCGCAGCACCGTGAGGCCGCAGTGCCGCAGCACCGTGAGGCCGCAGTGCAGTGCCGCAGCACCGTGAGGCCGCAGTGCAGTGCCGCAGCACCGTGAGGCCGCAGTGCAGTGCCGCAGCACCGTGAGGCCGCAGTGCAGTGCCGCAGCACCGTGAGGCCGCAGTGCAGTGCCGCAGCACCGTGAGGTCGCAGTGCCGCAGCACCGTGAGGCCGCAGTGCCGCAGCACCGTGAGGCCGCAGTGCAGTGCCGCAGCACCGTGAGGCCGCAGTGCAGTGCCGCAGCACCGTGAGGCCGCAGTGCAGTGCCGCAGCACCGTGAGGCCGCAGTGCAGTGCCGCAGCACCGTGAGGCCGCAGTGCCGCAGCACCGTGAGGCCGCAGTGCAGTGCCGCAGCACCGTGAGGCCGCAGTGCAGTGCCGCAGCACCGTGAGGCCGCAGTGCAGTGCCGCAGCACCGTGAGGCCGCAGTGCCGCAGCACCGTGAGGCCGCAGTGCAGTGCCGCAGCACCGTGAAGCCGCAGTGCAGTGCCGCAGCACCGTGAGGCCGCAGTGCAGTGCCGCAGCACCGTGAGGCCGCAGTGCCGCAGCACCGTGAGGCCGCAGTGCAGTGCCGCAGCACCGTGAGGCCGCAGTGCCGCAGCACCGTGAGGCCGCAGTGCCGCAGCACCGTGAGGCCGCAGTGCAGTGCCGCAGCACCGTGAGGCCGCAGTGCCGCAGCACCGTGAGGCCGCAGTGCCGCAGCACCGTGAGGCCGCAGTGCAGTGCCGCAGCACCGTGAGGCCGCAGTGCAGTGCCGCAGCACCGTGAGGCCGCAGTGCCGCAGCACCGTGAGGCCGCAGTGCAGTGCCGCAGCACCGTGAGGCCGCAGTGCTAACCCACTGCCCGATTTCAGGTATTTTTATAAGAATTATTGTTCAATTCACTTGTGTTGTGACTCCGGGCCGGGTGGGGCTGGGACTGACCGTGCACTTGTCCATAGACATAGACATAGACATAGAACGATACAGCGTAGTACAGGCCCAGGGTGTCTTAAGAGGTCTTGGCCGCCCAAATGAAAGAGTTCTCCAACTTGTTAACTGTAACAAAAAAGGATTCAGGGAGAAAAGTGGGAGACAATGAGAAGGAAAGAAAATCTCGGGAGGACATTCATTTTAATGGTCTGCACCCTGCCTGCCAAGGCCAGGGGGAGATTATCCCACTTCTGAAAGTCAGACTTGATCCCATTCACCAGACAAACATAATTAAATTTATGAAGCAAGGCCCAATCGTGGGCCACCCGAATTCTCTGATAATGACAGTTAGATCTGGCCAGGCAAGAAGGCAACAACCCCAGATCGGCCCCCCTCCCCAAGGGGGTTAACCAGGACGTATTCACTCTTTCCAAATTCAACTTATACTCAGAGAAGAAGCCAAAATACCTCAGCAGTTTCATTATCTCATTCATAGTGGAAACTGAGTCCGTAATATAAAGAAGCAGATCAGCTGTGTACAAAGATGCTCGCTCCCTCCCCGACTTATCTCCTTCCACGTACTGGAGGATCTAAACGCTATGGCCAGTGGTTCAATTGCTAAAGCAGACAGAAGCAGAGACAATGGACTACCTCATACCCCTATTCAATGGAAAATACCCTGATCTCAAAGCATTAGTGCGGGGGCCTATATAGCAAACAATTAATAAATAATAATATTAATAATTGCTTATTGTCACAAGTAGGCTTCAATGAAGTTACTGTGAAAAGCCCCTAGTCGCCACATTCCGGTGCCTGTTCGGGGAGGCTAGTACGGGAATTGAACCCGCGCTGCTGGCCTGTCTTGGTCTGCTTTACAAGCCAGCTGTTTAGCCCACTGTTCTAAACCAGCCCCAAACAACTCCAAGAAATGAACTTTTGCCTGAAACCAAATCTTCCAAAGATCTCAAAGAGATCCCCCCACTCCACGCTACCGAATGCTTTTTCAGCGAGCATGGACACAATCACCTCTGGTTCAGGGAGAACAAAGGAGGAAAGGATAATATTTAACAGCCAAGGTATACTGGCCGTCAATTGCCGACCCTTAATGAAGCTGGAATGGTCTTCCGCAACGACCTCTGGAAGGCAGGGTTCCAATCACAGTGGCAGCACCTTTGCAAGCAATAGAACGTCTGCATTCAAAAGCGAAATGGGTCAAAACGACCAACATTCCGTTGGGTTGTTGTCCTTCTTCAGGATCAGGGAAATAGAAGCGGAAAACAAACTCTGGGACAAGGAGTCATTGAACCTGTCCAATATTTAACAGGATCAACTGACCTACAAATGTCTTGTAAATCTCCATGGGGAACCCATTAGGGTCAGGAGTTTTACTCATCTGGGACAACCCAATACATTCCATCATTTCCTCAGGGCCCCACGGGGATTTTAACTCCTCGCGTCTCTCTCTCCACTAATAGGAAGGATAACCCATCCAAAAACCCCGCTATTAACGGATTCTCCCGCGGAGGCTCCAATCTATAGAAAGCCTCATTGACTTTAGACGGGTCAGAAGCCAAACTACCGTCTTATCTGTCTAATGTCCCGGGAAGCAGCCTGCGCCTTAGCCAATCAGCTGAAAGGCGATTGGCCTTCTTCCCATCTTCATAAACCCCCCCCACTTGAGCGTCGCAGCCTGCTCACTGCCGTACCTGTGAATTACAAATCAAACTACGTCTGTAGCTTTTTCCTACTTGCAAGTAATCCGGGGTCGGTGCATGAAATGAAAATGAAATGAATGAAATGAAAATCGCTTATTGTCACCAGTAGGCTTCAAATGAAGTTACTGTGAAAAGCCCCTAGTCGCCACATTCCGGCGCCTGTTCGGGGAGGCTGGTACGGGAATTGAACCGTGCTGCTGGCCTGCCTTGGTCTGCTTTCAAAGCCAGCGATTTAGCCCAGTGCTAAACAGCCCCAGTTGAAATGAAATGAAAATCGCTTGTCACAAGTAGGCTTCAAATGAAGTTACTGTGAAAAGCCCCTAGTCACCACATTCCGGCGCCTGTTCGGGGAGGCTGTTACGGGAATTGAACCATGCTGCGGGCCTGCCTTGGTCTGCTTTCAAAGCCAGCGATTTAGCCCTGTGCTAAACAGCCCATGCGGACTGATGGTGCACCTCAAGAGTGTCAAGCGAGCGGGCAGCACGGTGGCGCAGTGGGTTAGCCCTGCTGCCTCACGGCGCCGAGGTCCCAGGTTTGATCCCGGCTCTGGGTCACTGTCTGTGTGGAGTTTGCACATTCTCCCCGTGCTTGCATGGGTTTCGCCCCCACAACCCAAAGATGTGCAGGTTAGGTGGATTGGCCGCGCTAAATTGCCCCTTAATTGGAAAAAATGAATTGGGTACTCTAAATTTTAAAAAAAATGTCAAGCGAGTACTGATGGTGCACCTCTAGCATGGTGTCCACCAGCCTCAGCTGCTCCACCCTCCACCTGGGCTTTGTAGGAAATGATCTCCCCCCCCCTCCGCGCCTAATGACCACCTTAAGGGCTTCCCACAGCGTGTAATGCGGGATAGACTCATTTTTGTTAAATTTAATATACTCCCCAACGGCAATGGACATACGTCCCCAGAATCCTTTGTCTGCTAACAATGTCGAATCCAACCCCCATAGCGGGGGTTGGGAGGGACCCGACTCTCGGGCCAAATCCACAAAATGTACAGCATGGTCTGAAACCACAGTCGGCGAATGCTGCGCCTTCCTCACCCAGGGGAGGAGAGGCCGTCCCATCACAAAAAAGTCAAGCTCGGAGTAAACATGATCAACATGGGGGAAAATAAATAAAAAATCTTTGTCTCTCGGGTGCAAAAAACACCACGGATCCACCCTCTGCCCCCCATCTGCTCCATAAAAGCCAACAACACCTTTGCCACTCCTGATGGAGCCATTGACTTGGGCCTGGATCGGTCCCTCCTGGGATCGAGAATATAGTTTAAGTCGCCCTCCCCGCCCCTCAAGATTACCTGATGCAAGACCAAGTCAGGACTGCAGACTAGCAACCTGTTAACAAAACTCGTGTCATTCAATTTGGTGCATAGACATTAACCAGGTGCCCGCCAAGGGCCCACTAACAACCACCCATCTACCACTAGGATCCACCAAAGCGGCTAAAAAATGAATTAATCAGAATTGCCCTACAGTCGAAACCCGAGTGAAATACTTAAATAACCCACTGTGGTGAACCACTGTGTTCTGATATTAGAGGTTGTATGCTGAACCTGCACTACAGGTTCGCCTGTGGCCCCTGCATGCTAGCTCTGCCCAGGAGGCGGGGTATAAATATGTGTGTCCTCCAGCTCGCAGCCATTTCGCCAGCTGCTGTGGGAGGCCAGACATCTGATACTAATAAAGCCTCAGTTTGGATTCAACTTCATCTCCAGTCAAATTGATCATGCCTCAATTTATTAGTATCAGATTCAGAAAATGGACCCCCGGATTAAACCAGATCGCCTGCAGCTGGATCCACACTCCAGCGACGCCAGAAAGGACTTCCAGCACTGGCTAGCTTGTTTTGAAGCGTATATCAACGCGACACCGACCCCTGTTCCAGAGGCTCAGAAGATCCAGATCTTATACTCCAGGCTCAGCTCCAAAGTCTTCCCGTTGATCCAGGATGCGCCAAACTACGCCGAAGCCATGACTCGACTCAAGGACAATTACGAGCAGAAGACAAACACGCTCTTCGCCAGGCACGCGCTCGCAACTCGTGCTCAGCTACCTGGTGAGTCCATCGAAGACTTCTGGAGGGCCCTAATCCCACTAGTTAGGTGAGCACTTTGGTGATAGTGACCACAATTCCATTGCATTTACTTTAGTGATGGAAAGGGATAGGTATATACCGCAGGGCAAGAGTTATATCTGGTGGAAAGGCAATTATGATGCGATAAGGCAAAACTTAGGATGCATCGGATGGAGAGGAAAACTGCAGGGGATGGGCAAAATGGAAATGTGGAGCTTGTTCAAGGAACAGCTAATGCATGTCCTTGATAAGTATGTACCTGTCTGGCAGGGAGGAAGTGGTCGAGCAAGGGAACTGGGGTTTACTAAAGCAGTCGAAACATTTGTCAAGAGGAAGAAGGAGGCTTATGTAAAGATGAGACATGAAGGTTCAGTTAGGGCGCTGGAGACTTACAAGTTAGCTAGGAAGGACCTAAAGTGAGAGCTAAGAAAAGCCAGGAGAGGACATGAGAAGTCTTTGGCAGGTAGGATCAAGGATAACCCTAAAGCTTTCTATAGATATGTCAGGAATAAACGAATGACTAGGGTAAGAGTAGGGCCAGTCAAGGACAGTAGCGGGAAGTTGTGCTTGAAGTCCGAGGAGATAGGAGAGGCACTAAATGAATATTTTTCTTCAGTTTTCACACAGGAAAAAGACAATGTTATTGAGGAGAATACTGAGATTCAGGCTACTAGTCTAGAAGGGCTTGAGGTTCAGAAGGAGGAGGTGTCAGCAATTCTGGAAAGTGTGAAAATAGATAAGTCCCCTGGGCCGAATGGGATTTATCCTAGGATTCTCTGGGCAGCTGGGGAGGAAATTGCTGAGCCTTTGGCTTTGATCTTTAAGTCATCTTTGTCTACAGGAATAGTGCCAGAAGTCTGGAGGATAGCAAATGTTGTCCCCTTGTTCAAGAAGGGGAGTAGAGACAACCCCGGTAACTATAGATCAGTGAGCCTTACTTCTGTTGTGGGCAAAATCTTGGAAAGGTTTATAAGAGATAGGATGTTTAATCATCTGGAAAGGAATAATTTGATGAGAGATAGTCAACACAGTTTTGTGAAGGGTAGGTCGTGCCTCACAAACCTTATTGAGTTCTTTGAGAAGGTGACCAAACAGGTTAATGAGGGTAAAGCAGTTGATGTGGTGTATATGGATTTCAGTAAAGCGTTTGATAAGGTTCCTCATGGTAGGCTACTGCAGAAAATACGGAGGCATGGGATTCAGGGTGATTTAGTAGTTTGGATCAGAAATTGGCTAGCTGGAAGAAGACAAAGGGTGGTGGATGATGGGAAATGTTCAGACTGGAGTCCAGTTACTAGTGGTGGACCACATATGGATGGGTGAGTAAATTTGCAGATGACACTAAAGTCGGTGGAGTTGTGGACAGTGCGGAAGGATGTTACAAGTTACAGAGGGACATAGATAAGCTGCAGAGCTGGGCTGAGAGGTGGCAAATGGAGTTTAATGCAGAAAAGTGTGAGGTAATTCATTTTGGAAGGACTAACAGGAAGACAGAGTACTGGGCTAATGGTAAGATTCTTGGCAGTGTGGATGAGCAGAGAGATCTCGGTGTCCATGTACATAGATCCCTGAAAGTTGCCTCTCAGGTTGAGAGGGTTGTTAAGAAGGCGTACGGTGTGTTAGTTTTTATTGTACGAAGTCTTACAACACCAGGTTAAAGTCCAACAGGTTTGTTTCGATGTCACTAGCTTTCGGAGCGCTGCTCCTTCCTCAGGTGAATGAAGAGGTCTGTTCCAGAAACACATATACAGACAAATTCAAAGATGCCAAACATCTTTGGGTGTTGGTCGCCAACGCCGGCATCTCCACATCTTAGTTTTTATTGGTAGAGGGATTGGGTTTCAGAGCCATGAGGTAATGTGCAGCTGTACAAAACTCTGGTGCGGCCGCATTTGGAGATTTGCGTGCAATTCTGGTCGCCGCATTACAGGAAGAATGTGGAAGCATTGGAAAGGGTTCAGAGGAGATTTACCAGAATGTTGCCTGGTATGGAGGGAAGATCCTATGAGGAAAGGCTGAGGGACTTGAGGCTGTTTTCATTAGAGAGATGAAGGTTAAGAGGTGACTTAATTGAGGCATACAAGATGATCAGAGGATTGGATAGGGTGGACAGTGAGAGCCTTTTTCCTCGGATGGTGATGTCGAGCACGAGGGGACATAGCTTTAAATTGAGAGGAGATAGATATAAGACAGATGTCAGAGGTAGGTTCTTTACTCAGAGAGTAGTAAGGGCGTGGAATGCCCTGCCTGCAACAGTAGTGGACTCACCAACACTAAGGGCATTCAAATGGTCATTGGATAAACATATGGACGATAAGGGAATAGTGTAGATGGGCTTTAGAGTGGTTTTACAGGTCGGCACAACATCGAGGGCCGAAGGGCCTGTACTGCGCTGCAATGTTCTATGTTCTAGTTCGGGACTGTGACTGCCAGGACATTACAGCTCAGGAGCACTCAGATCTCCTTCTGCGGGACGCTTTTGTGACTGGGATTGGGTCTGATATTATGCGGCAGCGGCTCCTAGAAAGGGCCACGTGCAATCTCGCAGAGACTAAAACGCTAGCGCTCTCTATGACGGTCGCCCTGCGCAATGTCTAGTCCTATGCCCCCAGTCGCGTGGCCCACTCCTTCTACGCTTCATGGGCCCACAGGCAGCCGCCCCAGCGGGGGAGCTACCCACCCAATACGCCTGCGCTACGCGCCAGCCAGTGAACCCTGGGGGGCCCCGATGCTACTTTTACGGCCAGCAAAAACACCCCGCCAACGCTGCCCGGCCCCCGCTGCCCTTTAAAAGGCCTGCGGGAAGAAGGGCCACTTTGCTGCGGTGTGCCAGGCCCGCTCAGCGGCCACCCCCACCCTCCCAGTCATGGGCAATGCCATCCTCCCCAGGCCATGTGTGACCAGTGGGCGCTTCGTGGGAGCTGCCATCTTGCTCCACCCCCGCAACGTGTTCCATTTTGTAACCCCCAGGATCTCCGGGCGCCGCCATCTTGTCTACCCCTCAGCACATGGACACCAACGGCGGTCCATGACCTGAACTCAACAAGCCCCATTACCCAACGATCAACCAAGGCTCGCCTCCATGTCACTCGACCAGTCTCGACCACATAAGCTGACCAATGCATCCACCAGCGTGAAAATCGACGGCCATGTGACCTCCTGCCTACTGGACTCCGGGAGCGCCGAGAGCTTTATACACCCGAATACGGTAAGACACTGCTCCCTTAAGGTACACCCCGCCAATCAATAAATCTCCCTGGCCTCCGGATCCCATCGCGTAGCGATCCGGGGGTACTGTACGGTCACGCACACGGTCCAGGGTGTAGAGTTCCACGGTTTCTGCCTCTACATTCTCCCTCATCTCAGCGCTGCACTTATCCTCGGCCTGGACCTCCAGTGCAACCTCCAGAGCCTGACCCTTAAATTCAGCGGACCCTTACCACCCCTCACTGTGTGCGGCCTCGCGACCCTAAAGGTCGACCCACCTTCCCTCTTTGCCAATCTAACTCCAGATTGCAAACCCGTCGCCACCAGGAGCAGACGGTACAGCACCCAGGATAAGACCTTCATCAGGTCCGAGGTCCAGCGGTTGCTTCGGGAAGGCATCATCGAGGCCAGCAACAGCCCCTGGAGAGCCCAAGTGGTAGTGGTTAAATCTGGGGAGAAAAACCGAATGGTCGTGGACTACAGCCAGACCATCAACAGGTACACGCAGCTCGACGCGTACCTCCTCCCACGCATATCTGACATGGTTAACCAGATTGCACAGTACCGCGTCGCGTCTTCTCAACGGTGGACCTGAAATCCGCCGACCACCAGCTCCCCATCCGTAAATCGGACCGTCCATACACCGTCTTCGAGGCAGACGGCTGTCTATATCACTTCCTTAGGGTCCCCTTCGGCGTCACGAACGGGGTCTCGGTCTCCCAAAGGGAGATGGACAGAATGGTCGACCGGTACGGTGTGCGGGCCATGTTTCCGTATCTAGACAACGTCACCATCTTCGGCCATGATCAGCAGGACCACAACGCCAACCGTGCGAAATTTCTCCACACCGCCACGCTCCTCAACCTCACGTATAACAAGGAGAAGTGTGTGTTCCACACAAACCGCTTGCCATCCTCGGCTACGTGGTCCAGAACGGAGTTCTGGGGCCGGATCCCGACCGCATGCGCCCCCTCATGAAGCTCCCCTTCCCCACTGCCCCCCAAGGCCCTCAAACGGTGGCTGGGGTTCTTTTCATATTACGCTCAGTGGGTCCCAAACTATGCGGACAAGGCCCGCCCACTCATACAGTCCACTCACTTCCCCCTGACGGCCGAGGCCCAACAGGCCTTTGCCCGGATCAGAGCTGATATTGCCAAAGCTGGGATGCACGCTGTAGATGAAACACTGCCCTTCCAAGTAGAAAGCGATGCATCGGACGTCGCCCTTGCCGCCACCCTCAATCAGGCAGGCCCGTGGCATTCTTTTCCCGCACCCTCCATGCCTCTGAAATTCGGCACTCATCCGTCGAAAAGGAGGCCCAAGCTATCGTGAGGCTGTGCGACAGTGGAGGCATTACCTGGCCGGCAGGAGATTCACTCTCCTCACTGACCAATGGTCGGCAGCCTTCATGTTCAACAACACACAGCGGGGCAAGATCAAAAATGATAAAATCTTGCGGTGGAGAATCGAGCTCTCCACCTATAACTACGAGATTAAGTATCGCCCTGGCAAACTCAACGAGCCCCCAGACGCCCTCTCCCGAGGTACATGTGCCAGCGCACAGGTAGACCGACTCCGGGCCCTGCACGACAGCCTTTGTCACCCAGGGTCACTCGGTTGTACCATTTCATTAAGGCACAAAATTTGCCCTACTCCGTCGAGGAAGTAAGGACAATCACCAGGGACTGCCAGGTCTGTGCGGAGTGCAAGCCGCACTTCTACTGGCCGGACCGCACGCGCCTGGTGAAGGCCTCCCGCCCCTTTGAACGCCTCAGCTTAGATTTCAAAGGCCCCCTACCCTCCACCGATCGACACACCTATTTCCTCTGTGTGATCGACGAATACTCCTGGTTCCCCTTCACCATCCCTTGCTCCGACATGACATCTGCCACTGTCATTAAAGCCCTTCATTCCATCTTCACTCTGTTCGGCTTCCCCACCTACATCCACAGTGACAGGGGATCCTCATTCATGAGTGATGAGCTACGCCAGTTCCTGCTCAGCAGGAGTATCGCCTCCAGCAGAACGACGAGCTACAACCCCCGGGGAAACGGACAGGTAGAAAGGGAGAACGGGACGGTATGGAGGGCCGTCCAGCTGGCCGTACGGTCCAGAAATCTCCCGGCCTCCTGCTGGCAAGAGGTCCTCCCTGATGCACTACATTCCATTTGCTCATTACTCTGCACTGCCACTAACAATACACCGCATGGACGTCTTTTTGCCTTCCCCAGGAAGTCCACATCCGGGGTATCGCTCCCGACTTGGCTTACAGCTCCGGGAACCATGCTTTTCAGTAAACATGTGCGGGTCCGCCTTGTGGAGAGGGTGCACTTGCACCACGCAAACCCACAGTACGCCTACGTGGCGCTCCCCGACGGCCGCCAGGTTACCTTCTCCCTCAGGGACCTGGCACCAGCAGGTTCAACCCCCACACCACCCCCGCTGCCCCCGGCGCCACCCTCCCCTCCCCACACCACCCCCGCTGCCCCCGGCGCCACCCTCCCCTCCCCACACCACCCCCCGCTGCCCCCGGCGCCACCCTCCCCTCCCCACACCACCCCCGCTGCCCCCGGCGCCACCCTCCCCTCCCCACCGCCCCCATCACCCCCCCCCCTAGGACTGTCCATCCTCCCCCTGCCTACCCCCGTCGATGAAGAGGATTTCGGCACTCTCCCGGAGTCAACTTCGACCACGTCTGCGCCAACATCGCCGTCGCCACTTCGTCGATCTCAAAGGACCATCGCGGCCCCGGACCGGCTGAACCTCTGACCGGCCAGTCGGATGCCAAGAAACATTATTTTTTTTGCTGCTCTGTAAATATTAAAATTTCTGATTGTATATAGTTTTCCACCACCCCCACCGGACTCAATTTTTAACAGGGGGTGAATGTGGTAAACCACTGTGTTCTGATATTAGAGGTTGTACGGTAGAACCTGCACTACAGGTTCGCCTGTGGCCCCTGCATGCTAGCTCCACCCAGGAGGCGGGGTATAAATATGTGTGTCCTCCAGCTCGCAGTCATTTCGCCAGCTGCTGTGGGAGGCCACACATCTGATACTAATAAAGCCTCAGTTTGGATTCAACTTCATCTCCAGTCAAATTGATCGTGCCGCACCCACCCCCTCCACGGCCAGGTCTGGTCCCTCACCTGCAAGTGAATGAAATGAAATGAATGAAATGAAATGAAAATCGTTTATTGTCACAAGTAGGCTTCAATGAAGTTACTGTGAAAAGCTCCGAATCGCCAGATTCCGGCGCCTGTTCGCGGAGGCTGGTACGGGAATTGAACCGTGCTGCTGGCCTGCTTGATAAGCCAGCGATTTAGCCCAGTGTGCGAAGCCTGCCCCTCCAGCAGGAGTGAGTCTCCTGCAGAAACATCACGTCAGCACTCAAACATCCAGCTCAGCACATACCCTCGATCTGTTCACTGGGGCAATGAACACGCTGACATTCCAGGTGACCAAGCGAATTGGGGGCCTCCCACATCGTCACATCCTCATACCCACACCCAAATACCCCACAGAAACCCCAACGCCCCACAACCTCATACCCACCCCCAACACCCAAATACCCCACACAAACCCCAACGCCCCACAACTTCATACCCACCCCCAAAACCCAAATACCCCACACAAACCCCAACTCCACACAACCCCATACCCACCCCCAACACCCAAATACCCCACACAATCCCCAACTCCCCACAGCCCCATACCCACACCCAACACCCAAATACCCCACACAAACCCCAACTCCCCACAACCCCATACCCACCCCCCACAACCCCATACCCACCCCCAACACCCAAATACCCCACACAAACCGCAACTCCCCACAACCCCATACCCACCCCCAACACCCAAATACCCCACACAAACCCCAACTCCCCACAACCCCATACCCACCCCCAACACCCAAATATCCCACACAAACCCCAACTCCCCACAACCCCATACCCACCCCCAACACCCAAATACCCCACACAAACCCCAACTCCCCACAACCCCATACCCACCCCCGACACCCAAATGCCCCACACAAACCCCAACTCCCCACAACCTCATACCCACCCGCAACACCCAAATACCCCACACAAACCCCAACAACTCCCCACAACCCCATACCCACCCCCAACACCCAAATATCCCACACAAACCCCAACTCCCCACAACCCCATACCCACACCCAACACCCAAATACCCCACACTATCCCCAACTCCCCACAACCTCATACCCACCCCCAACACCCAAATACCCCACACAAACCCCAACGCCCCACAACCTCATACCCACCCCCGACACCCAAATACCCCACACAAACCCCAACTCCCCACAACCCCATACCCACCCCCAACACTCAAATACCCCACACAAACCCCAACAACTCCCCACAACCCCATACCCACCCCCAACACCCAAATACCCCACACAAACCCCAACTCCCCACAGCCCCATACCCACCCCCAACACTCAAAAGCCCCACACAAACCCCAACACCCCACAACCCCATACCCACCCCCAACACCCCCCAACTCCCCACAACCCCATACCCACCCCCAACACACAAATACCCCACACAAACCCCAACTCCCCACAGCCCCATACACATCCGCAACACCCAAATACCCCACACAAACCCCAACTCCCCACAACCCCATACCCACCCCCAACATCCAAATACCCACACAAACCCCAACTCCCCCATACCCACCCCCAACACCCAAATACCCCACACAAACCCCAACTCCCCACAACCCCATACCCACCCCCAACACCCAAATACCCCACACAAACCCCAACTCCCCACAACCCCATACCCACCCCCAACACCCCACACAAACCCCAACTCCCCACAACCCTATACCCACCCCAATGCCCAAATACCCCACACAATCCCCAACTCCCCACAACCCCCAAATACCCCACACAAACCCCAACTCCCCACAACCCCATATCCACCCACAACGCCCAAATACCCCACAAAAACCCCAACTCCCCACAACCCCATATCCACCCCCAACGCCCAAATTCCCCACAAAAACCCCAACTCCCACAACCCCATACCCACCCCAACACCCAAATACCCCACACAAATCCCAACTCCCCACAACCCCATACCCACCCCCAACACCCAAATACCCCACACAAACCCCAACTCCCCACAACCCCATACCCACCCCCATCACTCAACACAAACCCCAACTCCCCACAACCCCATACCCACCCCAACACCCAAATACCCCACACAAACCCCAACTCCCCACAACGTCATACCCACCCCCAACACCCAAATACCCCACAAACCCCAACTCCACACAACCCCATACCCACCCCCAACACTCAACACAACCCCAACTCCCCACAACCCCATACCCACCCCAACACCCAAATATCCCACACAAACCCCAACTCCCCACAACGTCATACCCACCCCCAACACCCAAATACCCCACACAAACCCCAAATCCCCACAACCCCATACCCACCCCCAACACCCAAATACCCCACACAAACCCCAACACCCCACAACCCCATACCCACCCCCAACACCCAAATACCCCACACAACCCCCAACTCCCCACAACCCCATACCCACCCCCAACACCAAATACCCCACACAAACCACAAATCCCCACAACCCCATACCCACCCCCAACACCCAAATACCCACACAAACCCCTACTCCCCACAACCCCATACCCACCCCAACGCCAAATACCCCACGCAAACCCCAACTCCCCACAACCCCATACCCACCCCAACTCCCCTCAACCCCATACCCATCCCAATGCCCAAATACCCCTCAAAAACCCCAACTCCCCACAACCCCCAAATACCCCACACAAACCCCAACTCCCCACAACCCCATACCTACCCCAACGCCCAAATACCCCACACAAACCCCAACTCCCCACAACCCCATACCCACCCCCAACACCAAATACCCCACACAATGCCCAACTCCCCGCAGCCCCATACCCACCCCCAACACCCAAATACTCCACACAAGCCACAACTCCCACAACCCCATACCTACCCCCAACACCCAAATACCCCACAAAAACCCCAACTCCCCACAACCCCATACCCACCCCAACACACAAATACCCCACACAAACCCCAACTCCCCCATACCCACCCCAACACACAAATACCCCACACAAACCCCAACTCCCCACAACCCCATACCCACCCGCAACACTCAACACAAACCCCAACTCCCCATAACGCCATGCCCACCCCCAACACCCAAATACCACACCCAAACCCCAACTCCACACAACCCCACACCCACCCCCAACACACAAATACTTCACACAAACCCCAACTCCCCCATACCCACCCCCAACACTCAACACAAACCCCAACTCCCCACAACCCCATACCTACCCCCAACGCCCAAATACCCCACAAAAACCCCAACTCCCCACAACCTCATACCCACCCCGACACCAAAATACCCCACACAAACCCCAACTCCCCACAGCCCCATACCCACCCCCAACACCCAAATACCCCACACAAACCCCAACTCCCCACAACCCCATACCCACCCCGACACCCAAATACCCCACACAAACCCCAACTCCCCACAACCTCATACCCACCCCAACACCCAAATACCCCGCACAAACCCCAACTCCCCCATACCCACCCCCAACACCCAAATATCCCACACAAACCCCAACTCCCCACAACCCCATACCCACCCCCAACACCCAAATACCCCACATAATCCCCAACTCCCCACAACCTCATACCCACCCCCAACACCCAAATACCCCACACAAACCCCAACGCCCCACAACCTCATACCCACCCCCGACACCCAAATACCCCACACAAACCCCAACTCCCCACAACCCCATACCCACCCCCAACACTCAAATACCCCACACAAACCCCAACAACTCCCCACAACCCCATACCCACCCCCAACACCCAAATACCCCACACAAACCCCAACTCCCCACAGCCCCATACCCACCCCCAACACTCAAAAGCCCCACACAAACCCCAACACCCCACAACCCCATACCCACCCCCAACACCCCCCAACTCCCCACAACCCCATACCCACCCCCAACACACAAATACCCCACACAAACCCCAACTCCCCACAGCCCCATACACATCCGCAACACCCAAATACCCCACACAAACCCCAACTCCCCACAACCCCATACCCACCCCCAACATCCAAATACCCACACAAACCCCAACTCCCCCATACCCACCCCCAACACCCAAATACCCCACACAAACCCCAACTCCCCACAACCCCATACCCACCCCCAACACCCAAATACCCCACACAAACCCCAACTCCCCACAACCTCATACCCACCCCCAACACCCAAATACCCCACATAAACCCCAACTCCCCACAGCCCCATACCCACCACCAACACCCAAATACCCCACACAAACCCCAACTCCCCACAACCCCATACCCACCCGCAACACCCCACACAAACCCCAACTCCCCACAACCCTATACCCACCCCAATGCCCAAATACCCCACACAATCCCCAACTCCCCACAACCCCCAAATACCCCACACAAGCCCCAACTCCCCACAACCCCATATCCACCCCCAACGCCCAAATACCCCACAAAAACCCCAACTCCCACAACCCCATACCCACCCCCAAAACCCAAATACCCCACACAAACACCAACTCCCCACAACCCCATACCCACCCCAACACCCAAATACCCCACACAAATCCCAACTCCCCACAACCCCATACCCACCCCCAACACCCAAATACCCCACACAAACCCCAACTCCCCACAACCCCATACCCACCCCATCACTCAACACAAACCCCAACTCCCCACAACCCCATACCCACCCGAACACCCAAATACCCCACACAAATCCCAACTCCCCACAACCCCATACCCACCCCCAACACACAAATACCCCACACAAACCCTAACTCCCCCATACCCACCCCCAACACCCAAATACCCCACACAAACTCCAACTCCACACAACCCCATACCCACCCCCAACACTCAACACAACCCCAACTCCCCACAACCCCATACCCACCTCAACACCCAAATACCCCACACAAACCCCAACTCCCCACAACGTCATACCCATCCCCAACACCCAAATACCGCACACAAACCCCAAATCCCCACAACCCCATTCCCACCCCCAACACCCAAATACCCCACACAAACCCCAACACCCCACAACCCCATACCCACCCCCAACACCCAAATACCCCACACAAACCCCAACTCCCCACAACCCCATACCCACCCCCAACACCAAATACCCCACACAAACCACAAATCCCCACAACCCCATACCCACCCCCAACACCCAAATACCCACACAAACCCCTACTCCCCACAACCCCATACCCACCCCAACGCCAAATACCCCACGCAAACCCCAACTCCCCACAACCCCATACCCACCCCAACTCCCCTCAACCCCATACCCATCCCAATGCCCAAATACCCCTCAAAAACCCCAACTCCCCACAACCCCCAAATACCCCACACAAACCCCAACTCCCCACAACCCCATACCTACCCCCAACGCCCAAATACCCCACACAAACCCCAACTCCCCACAACCCCATACCCACCCTCAACACCAAATACCCCACACAATGCCCAACTCCCCGCAGCCCCATACCCACCCCAACACCCAAATACCCCACACAAGCCACAACTCCCACAACCCCATACCTACCCACAACACCCAAATACCCCACAAAAACCCCAACTCCCCACAACCCCATACCCACCCCAACACACAAATACCCCACACAAACCCCAACTCCCCCATACCCACCCCAACACACAAATACCCCACACAAACCCCAACTCCCCACAACCCCATACCCACCCGCAACACTCAACACAAACCCCAACTCCCCATAACGCCATGCCCACCCCCAACACCTAAATACCCCACAAACCCCAACTCCCCACAACCCCATACCCACCCCCAACACCCAAATACCACACCACCCCATACCCACCCCCAACACACAAATACTTCACACAAACCCCAACTCCCCCATACCCACCCCCAACACTCAACACAAACCCCAACTCCCCACAACCCCATACCTACCCCCAACGCCCAAATACCCCACACAAACCCCAACTCCCCACAACCTCATACCCCCCCGACACCCAAATACCCCACACAAACCCCAACTCCCCACAGCCCCATACCCTCCCCAACACCCAAATACCCCACACAAACCCCAACTCCCCACAACCCCATACCCACCCGACACCCAAATACCCCACACAAACCCCAACTCCCCACAACCTCATACCCACCCCAACACCCAAATACCCCACACAAACCCCAACTCCCCCATACCCACCCCCAACACCCAAATATCCCACACAAACCCCAACTCCCCACAACCCCATACCCACCCCCAACACCCAAATACCCCACACAATCCCCAACTCCCCACAACCTCATACCCACCCCCAACACCCAAATACCCCACACAAACCCCAACGCCCCACAACCTCATACCCACCCCCGATACCCAAATACCCCACACAAACCCCAAGTCCCCACAACCCCATACCCACCCCCAACACCCAAATACCCCACACAAACCCCAACAACTCCCCACAACCCCATACCCACCCCCAACACCCAAATACCGCACACAAACCCCAACACCCCACAACCCCATACCCACCCCCAACACCCCCCAACTCCCCACAAACCCATACCCACCCCCAACACACAAATACCCCACACAAACCCCAACTCCCCACAGCCCCATACCCATCCGCAACACCCAAATACCCCACACAAACCCCAACTCCCCACAACCCCATACCCACCCCCAACATCCAAATACCCCACACAAACCCCAACTCCCCCATACCCACCCCAACACCCAAATACCCCACACAAACCCCAACTCCCCACAAGCCCATACCACCCCCAACACCCAAATACCCCACACAAACCCCAACTCCCCACAACCTCATACCCACCCCAACACCCAAATACCCCACATAAACCCCAACTCCCCACAGCCCCATACCCACCACCAACACCCAAATACCCCACACAAACCCCAACTCCCCACAACCCCATACCCACCCCCAACACCCCACACAAACCCCAACTCCCCACAACCCTATACCCACCCCAATGCCCAAATACCCCACACAATCCCCAACTCCCCACAACCCCCAAATACCCCACACAAGCCCCAACTCCCCACAACCCCATATCCACCCCCAACGCCCAAATACCCCACAAAAACCCCAACTCCCACAACCCCATACCCACCCCCAAAACCCAAATACCCCACACAAACACCAACTCCCCACAACCCCATACCCACCCCAACACCCAAATACCCCACACAAATCCCAACTCCCCACAACCCCATACCCACCCCCAACACCCAAATACCCCACACAAACCCCAACTCCCCACAACCCCATACCCACCCCCATCACTCAACACAAACGCCAACTCCCCATAACCCCATACCCACCCCAACACCCAAATACCCCACACAAATCCCAACTCCCCACAACCCCATACCCACCCCCAACACACAAATACCCCACACAAACCCTAACTCCCCCATACCCACCCCCAACACCCAAATACCCCACACAAACCCCAACTCCCCACAACGTCATACCCACCCCCAACACCCAAATACCCCACACAAACCCCAAATCCCCACAACCCCATACCCACCCCCAACACCCAAATACCCCACACAAACCCCAACACCCCACAACCCCATACCCACCCCCAAATACCCCACACAAACCCCAACCCCCCACAACCCCATACCCACCCCAACACCAAATACCCCACACAAACCCCAAATCCCCACAACCCCATACCCACCCCCAACACCCAAATACCCACACAAACCCCTACTCCCCACAACCCCATACCCACCCCAACACCAAATACCCACGCAAACCCCAACTCCCCACAACCCCATACCCACCCCAACTCCCCTCAACCCCATACCCACCCCCAATGCCCAAATACCCCTCACAAACCCCAACTCCCCACAACCCCCAAATACCCCACACAAACCCCAACTCCCCACAACCTCATACCCACCCCAACACCCAAATACCCCGCACAAACCCCAACTCCCCAATACCCACCCCCAACACCCAAATACCCCACACAAACCCCAACGCCCCACAACCTCATACCCACCCCCGACACCCAAATACCCCACACAAACCCCAACTCCCCACAACCCATACCCACCCCCAACACCCAAATACCCCACACAAACCCCAACAACTCCCCACAACCCCATACCCACCCCCAACACCCAAATACCCCACACAAACCCCAACTCCCCACAGCCCCATACCCACCCCCAACACTCAAAAGCCCCACACAAACCCCAACACCCCACAACCCCATACCCACCCCCAACACCCCCCAACTCCCCACAACCCCATACCCACCCCCAACACACAAATACCCCACACAAACCCCAACTCCCCACAGCCCCATACACATCCGCAACACCCAAATACCCCACACGAACCCCAACTCCCCACAACCCCATACCCACCCCCAACATCCAAATACCCACACAAACCCCAACTCCCCCATACCCACCCCCAACACCCAAATACCCCACACAAACCCCAACTCCCCACAACCCCATACCCACCCCCAACACCCAAATACCCCACTCAAACCCCAACTCCCCACAACCCCATACCCACCCCCAACACCCCACACAAACCCCAACTCCCCACAACCCTATACCCACCCCAATGCCCAAATACCCCACACAATCCCCAACTCCCCACAACCCCCAAATACCCCACACAAGCCCCAACTCCCCACAACCCCATATCCACCCCCAACGCCCAAATACCCCACAAAAACCCCAACTCCCACAACCCCATACCCACCCCCAAAACCCAAATACCGCACACAAACACCAACTCCCCACAACCCCATACCCACCCCAACACCCAAATACCCCACACAAATCCCAACTCCCCACAACCCCATACCCACCCCCAACACCCAAGTACCCCACACAAACCCCAACTCCCCACAACCCCATACCCACCCCCATCACTCAACACAAACCCCAACTCCCCACAACCCCATACCCACCCCAACACCCAAATACCCCACACAAACCCCAACTCCCCACAACGTCATACCCACCCCCAACACCCAAATACCCCACAAACTCCAACTCCACACAACCCCATACCCACCCCAAAACTCAACACAACCCCAACTCCCCACAACCCCATACCCACCCCAACACCCAAATACCCCACACAAACCCCAACTCCCCACAACGTCATACCCACCCCCAACACCCAAATACCCCACACAAACCCCAAATCCCCACAACCCCATACCCACCCCCAACACCCAAATCCCCCACAAAAACACCAACACCCCACAACCCCATACCCACCCCCAACACCCAAATACCCCACACAAACCCCAACTCCCCACAACCCCATACCCACCCCCAACACCAAATACCCCACACAAACCACAAATCCCCACAACCCCATACCCACCCCCAACACCCAAATACCCACACAAACCCCTACTCCCCACAACCCCATACCCACCCCAACGCCAAATACCCCACGCAAACCCCAACTCCCCACAACCCCATACCCACCCCAACTCCCCTCAACCCCATACCCATCCCAATGCCCAAATAACCCTCAAAACCCCAACTCCCCACAACCCCCAAATACCCCACACAAACCCCAACTCCCCACAACCCCATACCTACCCCCAACGCCCAAATACCCCACACAAACCCCAACTCCCCACAACCCCATACCCACCCTCAACACCAAATACCCCACACAATGCCCAACTCCCCGCAGCCCCATACCCACCCCAACACCCAAATACCCCACACAAGCCACAACTCCCACAACCCCATACCTACCCCCAACACACAAATACCCCACACAAACCCCAACTCCCCACAACCCCATACCCACCCGCAATACTCAACACAAACCCCAACTCCCCATAACGCCATGCCCACCCCCAACACCTAAATACCCCACAAACCCCAACTCCCCACAACCCCATACCCACCCCCAACACCCAAATACCCACACCCAAACCCCAACTCCACACAACCCCATACCCACCCCCAACACACAAATACTTCACACAAACCCCAACTCCCCCATACCCACCCCCAACACTCAACACAAACCCCAACTCCCCACAACCCCATACCTACCCCCAACGCCCAAATACCCCACACAAACCCCAACTCCCCACAACCTCATACCCCCCCGACACCCAAATACCCCACACAAACCCCACCTCCCCACAGCCCCATACCCTCCCCCAACACCCAAATACCCCACACAAACCCCAACTCCCCACAACCCCATACCCACCCCGACACCCAAATACCCCACACAAACCCCAACTCCCCACAACCTCATACCCACCCCAACACCCAAATACCCCACACAAACCCCAACTCCCCCATACCACCCCCAACACCCAAATATCCCACACAAACCCCAACTCCCCACAACCCCATACCCACCCCCAACACCCAAATACCCCACACAATCCCCAACTCCCCACAACCTCATACCCACCCCCAACACCCAAATACCCCACACAAACCCCAACGCCCCACAACCTCATACCCACCCCCGACACCCAAATACCCCACACAAACCCCAAGTCCCCATAACCCCATACCCACCCCCAACACCCAAATACCCCACACAAACCCCAACAACTCCCCACAACCCCATACCCACCCCCAACACCCAAATACCCCACACAAACCCCAACTCCCCACAGCCCCATACCCACCCCCAACACTCAAAAGCCCCACACAAACCCCAACACCCCACAACCCCATACCCACCCCCAACACCCCTCAACTCCCCACAACCCCATACCCACCCCCAACACACAAATACCCCACACAAACCCCAACTCCCCACAGCCCCATACCGATCCGCAACACCCAAATACCCCACACAAACCCCAACTCCCCACAACCCCATACCCACCCCCAACATCCAAATACCCCACACAAACCCCAACTCCCCCATACCCACCCCAACACCCAAATACCCCACACAAACCCCAAGTCCCCATAACCCCATACCCACCCCCAACACCCAAATACCCCACACAAACCCCAACAACTCCCCACAACCCCATACCCACCCCCAACACCCAAATACCCCACACAAACCCCAACTCCCCACAGCCCCATACCCACCCCCAACACTCAAAAGCCCCACACAAACCCCAACACCCCACAACCCCATACCCACCCCCAACACCCCTCAACTCCCCACAACCCCATACCCACCCCCAACACACAAATACCCCACACAAACCCCAACTCCCCACAGCCCCATACCGATCCGCAACACCCAAATACCCCACACAAACCCCAACTCCCCACAACCCCATACCCACCCCCAACATCCAAATACCCCACACAAACCCCAACTCCCCCATACCCACCCCAACACCCAAATACCCCACACAAATCCCAACTCCCCACAACCCCATACCCACCCCCAACACCCAAGTACCCCACACAAACCCCAACTCCCCACAACCCCATACCCACCCCCATCACTCAACACAAACCCCAACTCCCCACAACCCCATACCCACCCCAACACCCAAATACCCCACACAAACCCCAACTCCCCACAACGTCATACCCACCCCCAACACCCAAATACCCCACAAACTCCAACTCCACACAACCCCATACCCACCCCAAAACTCAACACAACCCCAACTCCCCACAACCCCATACCCACCCCAACACCCAAATACCCCACACAAACCCCAACTCCCCACAACGTCATACCCACCCCCAACACCCAAATACCCCACACAAACCCCAAATCCCCACAACCCCATACCCACCCCCAACACCCAAATCCCCCACAAAAACACCAACACCCCACAACCCCATACCCACCCCCAACACCCAAATACCCCACACAAACCCCAACTCCCCACAACCCCATACCCACCCCCAACACCAAATACCCCACACAAACCACAAATCCCCACAACCCCATACCCACCCCCAACACCCAAATACCCACACAAACCCCTACTCCCCACAACCCCATACCCACCCCAACGCCAAATACCCCACGCAAACCCCAACTCCCCACAACCCCATACCCACCCCAACTCCCCTCAACCCCATACCCATCCCAATGCCCAAATAACCCTCAAAACCCCAACTCCCCACAACCCCCAAATACCCCACACAAACCCCAACTCCCCACAACCCCATACCTACCCCCAACGCCCAAATACCCCACACAAACCCCAACTCCCCACAACCCCATACCCACCCTCAACACCAAATACCCCACACAATGCCCAACTCCCCGCAGCCCCATACCCACCCCAACACCCAAATACCCCACACAAGCCACAACTCCCACAACCCCATACCTACCCCCAACACACAAATACCCCACACAAACCCCAACTCCCCACAACCCCATACCCACCCGCAATACTCAACACAAACCCCAACTCCCCATAACGCCATGCCCACCCCCAACACCTAAATACCCCACAAACCCCAACTCCCCACAACCCCATACCCACCCCCAACACCCAAATACCCACACCCAAACCCCAACTCCACACAACCCCATACCCACCCCCAACACACAAATACTTCACACAAACCCCAACTCCCCCATACCCACCCCCAACACTCAACACAAACCCCAACTCCCCACAACCCCATACCTACCCCCAACGCCCAAATACCCCACACAAACCCCAACTCCCCACAACCTCATACCCCCCCGACACCCAAATACCCCACACAAACCCCACCTCCCCACAGCCCCATACCCTCCCCCAACACCCAAATACCCCACACAAACCCCAACTCCCCACAACCCCATACCCACCCCGACACCCAAATACCCCACACAAACCCCAACTCCCCACAACCTCATACCCACCCCAACACCCAAATACCCCACACAAACCCCAACTCCCCCATACCACCCCCAACACCCAAATATCCCACACAAACCCCAACTCCCCACAACCCCATACCCACCCCCAACACCCAAATACCCCACACAATCCCCAACTCCCCACAACCTCATACCCACCCCCAACACCCAAATACCCCACACAAACCCCAACGCCCCACAACCTCATACCCACCCCCGACACCCAAATACCCCACACAAACCCCAAGTCCCCATAACCCCATACCCACCCCCAACACCCAAATACCCCACACAAACCCCAACAACTCCCCACAACCCCATACCCACCCCCAACACCCAAATACCCCACACAAACCCCAACTCCCCACAGCCCCATACCCACCCCCAACACTCAAAAGCCCCACACAAACCCCAACACCCCACAACCCCATACCCACCCCCAACACCCCTCAACTCCCCACAACCCCATACCCACCCCCAACACACAAATACCCCACACAAACCCCAACTCCCCACAGCCCCATACCAATCCGCAACACCCAAATACCCCACACAAACCCCAACTCCCCACAACCCCATACCCACCCCCAACATCCAAATACCCCACACAAACCCCAACTCCCCCATACCCACCCCAACACCCAAATACCCCACACAAACCCCAAGTCCCCATAACCCCATACCCACCCCCAACACCCAAATACCCCACACAAACCCCAACAACTCCCCACAACCCCATACCCACCCCCAACACCCAAATACCCCACACAAACCCCAACTCCCCACAGCCCCATACCCACCCCCAACACTCAAAAGCCCCACACAAACCCCAACACCCCACAACCCCATACCCACCCCCAACACCCCTCAACTCCCCACAACCCCATACCCACCCCCAACACACAAATACCCCACACAAACCCCAACTCCCCACAGCCCCATACCGATCCGCAACACCCAAATACCCCACACAAACCCCAACTCCCCACAACCCCATACCCACCCCCAACATCCAAATACCCCACACAAACCCCAACTCCCCCATACCCACCCCAACACCCAAATACCCCACACAAACCCCAACTCCCCACAACCCCATACCCACCCCCAACACCCAAATACCCCACACAAACCCCAACTCCCCACAACCTCATACCCACCCCCAACACCCAAATACCCCACATAAACCCCAACTCCCCACAGCCCCATACCCACCACCAACACCCAAATACCCCACACAAACCCCAACTCCCCACAACCCCATACCCACCCCCAACACCCCACACAAACCCCAACTCCCCACAACCCTATACCCACCCCAATGCCCAAATACCCCACACAATCCGCAACTCCCCACAACCCCCAAATACCCCACACAAGCCCCAACTCCCCACAACCCCATATCCACCCCCAACGCCCAAATACCCCACAAAAACCCCAACTCCCACAACCCCATACCCACCCCCAAAACCCAAATACCCCACACAAACACCAACTCCCCACAACCCCATACCCACCCCAACACCCAAATACCCCACACAAATCCCAACTCCCCACAACCCCATACCCACCCCCAACACACAAATACCCCACACAAACCCTAACTCCCCCATACCCACCCCCAACACCCAAATACCCCACACAAACCCCAACACCCCACAACCCCATACCCACCCCCAAATACCCCACACAAACCCCAACTCCCCACAACCCCATACCCACCCCCAACACCAAATACCCCACACAAACCCCAAATCCCCACAACCCCATACCCACCCCAACACCCAAATACCCACACAAACCCCTACTCCCCACAACCCCATACCCACCCCAACACCAAATTCCCCACGCAAACCCCAACTCCCCACAACCCCATACCCACCCCAACTCCCCTCAACCCCATACCCATCCCAATGCCCAAATAACCCTCAAAACCCCAACTCCCCACAACCCCCAAATACCCCACACAAACCCCAACTCCCCACAACCCCATACCTACCCCCAACGCCCAAATACCCCACACAAACCCCAACTCCCCACAACCCCATACCCACCCTCAACACCAAATACCCCACACAATGCCCAACTCCCCGCAGCCCCATACCCACCCCAACACCCAAATACCCCACACAAGCCACAACTCCCACAACCCCATACCTACCCCCAACACACAAATACCCCACACAAACCCCAACTCCCCACAACCCCATACCCACCCGCAATACTCAACACAAACCCCAACTCCCCATAACGCCATGCCCACCCCCAACACCTAAATACCCCACAAACCCCAACTCCCCACAACCCCATACCCACCCCCAACACCCAAATACCCACACCCAAACCCCAACTCCACACAACCCCATACCCACCCCCAACACACAAATACTTCACACAAACCCCAACTCCCCCATACCCACCCCCAACACTCAACACAAACCCCAACTCCCCACAACCCCATACCTACCCCCAACGCCCAAATACCCCACACAAACCCCAACTCCCCACAACCTCATACCCCCCCGACACCCAAATACCCCACACAAACCCCACCTCCCCACAGCCCCATACCCTCCCCCAACACCCAAATACCCCACACAAACCCCAACTCCCCACAACCCCATACCCACCCCGACACCCAAATACCCCACACAAACCCCAACTCCCCACAACCTCATACCCACCCCAACACCCAAATACCCCACACAAACCCCAACTCCCCCATACCACCCCCAACACCCAAATATCCCACACAAACCCCAACTCCCCACAACCCCATACCCACCCCCAACACCCAAATACCCCACACAATCCCCAACTCCCCACAACCTCATACCCACCCCCAACACCCAAATACCCCACACAAACCCCAACGCCCCACAACCTCATACCCACCCCCGACACCCAAATACCCCACACAAACCCCAAGTCCCCATAACCCCATACCCACCCCCAACACCCAAATACCCCACACAAACCCCAACAACTCCCCACAACCCCATACCCACCCCCAACACCCAAATACCCCACACAAACCCCAACTCCCCACAGCCCCATACCCACCCCCAACACTCAAAAGCCCCACACAAACCCCAACACCCCACAACCCCATACCCACCCCCAACACCCCTCAACTCCCCACAACCCCATACCCACCCCCAACACACAAATACCCCACACAAACCCCAACTCCCCACAGCCCCATACCAATCCGCAACACCCAAATACCCCACACAAACCCCAACTCCCCACAACCCCATACCCACCCCCAACATCCAAATACCCCACACAAACCCCAACTCCCCCATACCCACCCCAACACCCAAATACCCCACACAAACCCCAAGTCCCCATAACCCCATACCCACCCCCAACACCCAAATACCCCACACAAACCCCAACAACTCCCCACAACCCCATACCCACCCCCAACACCCAAATACCCCACACAAACCCCAACTCCCCACAGCCCCATACCCACCCCCAACACTCAAAAGCCCCACACAAACCCCAACACCCCACAACCCCATACCCACCCCCAACACCCCTCAACTCCCCACAACCCCATACCCACCCCCAACACACAAATACCCCACACAAACCCCAACTCCCCACAGCCCCATACCGATCCGCAACACCCAAATACCCCACACAAACCCCAACTCCCCACAACCCCATACCCACCCCCAACATCCAAATACCCCACACAAACCCCAACTCCCCCATACCCACCCCAACACCCAAATACCCCACACAAACCCCAACTCCCCACAACCCCATACCCACCCCCAACACCCAAATACCCCACACAAACCCCAACTCCCCACAACCTCATACCCACCCCCAACACCCAAATACCCCACATAAACCCCAACTCCCCACAGCCCCATACCCACCACCAACACCCAAATACCCCACACAAACCCCAACTCCCCACAACCCCATACCCACCCCCAACACCCCACACAAACCCCAACTCCCCACAACCCTATACCCACCCCAATGCCCAAATACCCCACACAATCCGCAACTCCCCACAACCCCCAAATACCCCACACAAGCCCCAACTCCCCACAACCCCATATCCACCCCCAACGCCCAAATACCCCACAAAAACCCCAACTCCCACAACCCCATACCCACCCCCAAAACCCAAATACCCCACACAAACACCAACTCCCCACAACCCCATACCCACCCCAACACCCAAATACCCCACACAAATCCCAACTCCCCACAACCCCATACCCACCCCCAACACACAAATACCCCACACAAACCCTAACTCCCCCATACCCACCCCCAACACCCAAATACCCCACACAAACCCCAACACCCCACAACCCCATACCCACCCCCAAATACCCCACACAAACCCCAACTCCCCACAACCCCATACCCACCCCCAACACCAAATACCCCACACAAACCCCAAATCCCCACAACCCCATACCCACCCCAACACCCAAATACCCACACAAACCCCTACTCCCCACAACCCCATACCCACCCCAACACCAAATTCCCCACGCAAACCCCAACTCCCCACAACCCCATACCCACCCCAACTCCCCTCAAGCCCATACCCACCCCCAATGCCCAAATACCCCTCACAAACCCCAACTCCCCACAACCCCCAAATACCCCTCACAAACCCCAACACCCCACAACCCCATACCCACCCCCAAATATCCCACACAAACCCCAACTCCCCACAACCCCATACCCACCCCCAACACCAAATACCCCACACAAACCCCAAATCCCCACAACCCCATACCCACCCCCAACACCCAAATACCCACACAAACCCCTACTCCCCACAACCCCATACCCACCCCAACACCAAATACCCCACACAAGCCCCAACTCCCCACAACCCCATACCTACCCCCAACGCCCAAATACCCCACACAAACCCCAACTCCCCACAACCCCATACCCACCCCAACACCAAATACCCCACACAATCCCCAACTCCCCACAGCCCCATACCCACCCCCAACACCCAAATACCCCACACAAGCCACAACTCCCACAACCCCATACCTACCCCCAACACCCAAATACCCCACAAAAACCCCAACTCCCCACAACCCCATACCCACCCCAACACACAAATACCCCACACAAACCCCAACTCCCCCATACCCACCCCAACACCCAAATACCCCACACAAACCCCAACTCCCCACAACCCCATACCCACCCGCAACACTCAACACAAACCCCAACTCCCCATAACGCCATGCCCACCCCAACACCTAAATACCCCACACAAACCCCAACTCCCCACAACCCCATACCCACCCCCAACACCCAAATACTTCACACAAACCCCAACTCCCCCATACCCACCCCCAACACTCAACACAAACCCCAACTCCCCACAACCCCATACCCACCCCAATGCCCAAATACCCCACACAAACCCCAGCTCCCCACAACCCCATACCCACCCCCAATGCCCAAATACCCCACAAAACCCCAACTCCCCACAACCCCATACCCAACCCCAACACCCAAATACCCCACACAAACCCCAACTCCCCACAACCCCATACCCACCCCCAATGCCCAAATACCCCACAAAACCCCAACTCCCCACAACCCGATACCCACCCCCAACACCCAAATACCCCACACAAACCCCAACTCCCCACAACCCCATACCCACCCCCAACACCCAAATACCCCACACAAACCCCAACTCCCCACAACCCCATACCCACCCCCAACACCCAAATACCCCACACAAACCCCAACTCCCCACAACCCCATACCCACCCCAACTCCCCACAACTCCATACCCACCCCCAATGCCCAAATACCCCACACAAACCCCAACTTCCCACAACCCCCAAATACCCCACACAAGCCCCAACTCCCCACAACCCCATACCTACCCCCAACGCCCAAATACCCCACAAAAACCCCAACTCCCCACAACCCCATCCCCACCCCAACACACAAATACCCCACACAAACCCCAACTCCCCCATACCCACCCCAACATCCAAATACCCCACACAAACCCCAACTCCCCACAACCACATACCCACCCCCAACACTCAACACAAACCCCAACTCCCCACAACCCCATACCCACCCCGAACACCCAAATACCCCACACAAACCCCAACTCCCCACAACCCCATACCCACCCCCAACACCCAAATACCCCACACAAGCCACAACTCCCACAACCCCATACCTACCCCCAACACCCAAATACCCCACAAAAACCCCAACTCCCCACAACCCCATACCCACCCCAACACACAAATACCCCACACAAACCCCAACTCCCCCATACCCACCCCAACACCCAAATACCCCACACAAACCCCAACTCCCCACAACCCAATACCCACCCGCAACACTCAACACAAATCCCCAACTCCCCATAACGCCATGCCCACCCCAACACCTAAATACCCCACACAAACCCCAACTCCCCACAACCCCATACCCACCCCCAACACCCAAATACCCCACACAATCCCCAACTCCCCCATACCCACCCCCAACACTCAACACAAACCCTAACTCCCCACAACCCCATACCCACCCCCAACACCCAAATACCCCACACAATCCCCAACTCCCCACAATCCCATACCCACCCCCAACACTCAAATATCCCACACAAACCCCAACTCCTCACAACCCCATACCCACCCCCAACACCCAAATACCACACACAAACCCCAACTCCCCACAACCCCATACCCACCCCGAACACCCAAATACCCCACACAAACCCCAACTCCCCACAACCCCATACCCACCCCGAACACCCAAATACCCCACACAAACCCCAACTCCCCACAACCCCATGCCCACCCCCAACACCCAAATACCCCACACAAACCCCAACTCCCCACAACCCCATACCACCCCAACACCCAAATACCCCACACAAACCCCAACTCCCCACAACCCCATACCCACCCCCAACACCCAAATACTTCACACAAACCCCAACTCCCCCATATCCACCCCCAACACTCAACACAAACCCCAACTCCCCACAACCCCATACCCACCCCCAACACCCAAATACCCCACACAATCCCCAACTCCCCACAATCCCATACCCACCCCCAACACTCAAATATCCCACACAAACCCCAACTCCTCACAACCCCATACCCACCCCCAACACCCAAATACCACACACAAACCCCAACTCCCCACAACCCCATACCCACCCCGAACACCCAAATACCCCACACAAACCCCAACTCCCCACAACCCCATACCCACCCCCAACACCCAAATACCCCACACAAACCCCAACTCCCCACAACCCCATACCACCCCAACACCCAAATACCCCACACAAACCCCAACTCCCCACAACCCCATACCCACCCCAACACACAAATACCCCACACAAACCCCAACTCCCCCATACCCACCCCAACATCCAAATACCCCACACAAACCCCAACTCCCCACAACCCCATACCCACCCCCAACACTCAACACAAACCCCAACTCCCCACAACCCCATACCCACCCCCAACACCCAAATACCCCACACAAACCCCAACTCCTCACAACCCCATACCCACCCCCAACACCCAAATACCACACACAAACCCCAACTCCCCACAACCCCATACCCACCCCGAACACCCAAATACCCCACACAAACCCCAACTCCCCACAACCCCATACCCACCCCCAACACCCAAATACCCCACACAAGCCACAACTCCCACAACCCCATACCTACCCCCAACACCCAAATACCCCACAAAAACCCCAACTCCCCACAACCCCATACCCACCCCAACACACAAATACCCCACACAAACCCCAACTCCCCCATACCCACCCCAACACCCAAATACCCCACACAAACCCCAACTCCCCACAACCCCATACCCACCCGCAACACTCAACACAAACCCCAACTCCCCATAACGCCATGCCCACCCCAACACCTAAATACCCCACACAAACCCCAACTCCCCACAACCCCATACCCACCCCCAACACCCAAATACTTCACACAAACCCCAACTCCCCCATACCCACCCCCAACACTCAACACAAACCCCAACTCCCCACAACCCCATACCCACCCCCAACACCCAAATACTCCACACAATCCCCAACTCCCCACAATCCCATACCCACCCCCAACACTCAAATATCCCACACAAACCCCAACTCCCCACAACCCCATACCCACCCCCAACACCCCACACAAACCCCAACTCCCCACAACCCCATACCCACCCCAATGCCCAAATACCCCACACAAACCCCAGCTCCCCACAACCCCATACCCACCCCCAATGCCCAAATACCCCACAAAACCCCAACTCCCCACAACCCCATACCCAACCCCAACACCCAAATACCCCACACAAACCCCAACTCCCCACAACCCCATACCCACCCCCAATGCCCAAATACCCCACAAAACCCCAACTCCCCACAACCCCATACCCACCCCCAACACCCAAATACCCCACACAAACCCCAACTCCCCACAACCCCATACCCACCCCCAACACCCAAATACCCCACACAAACCCCAACTCCCCACAACCCCATACCCACCCCCAACACCCAAATACCCCACACAAACCCCAACTCCCCACAACCCCATACCCACCCCAACTCCCCACAACTCCATACCCACCCCCAATGCCCAAATACCCCACAAAAACCCCAACTCCCCACAATCCCGTCCCCACCCCAACACACAAATACCCCACACAAACCCCAACTCCCCCATACCCACCCCAACATCCAAATACCCCACACAAACCCCAACTCCCCACAACCACATACCCACCCCCAACACTCAACACAAACCCCAACTCCCCACAACCCCATACCCACCCCCAACACCCAAATACCCCACACAAACCCCAACTCCTCACAACCCCATACCCACCCCCAACACCCAAATACCACACACAAACCCCAACTCCCCACAACCCCATACCCACCCGAACACCCAAATACCCCACACAAACCCCAACTCCCCACAACCCCATACCCACCCCCAACACCCAAATACCCCACACAAACCCCAACTCCCCACAACCCCATACCACCCCAACACCCAAATACCCCACACAAACCCCAACTCCCCACAACCCCATACCCACCCCAACACACAAATACCCCACACAAACCCCAACTCCCCCATACCCACCCCAACATCCAAATACCCCACACAAACCCCAACTCCCCACAACCCCATACCCACCCCCAACACTCAACACAAACCCCAACTCCCCACAACCCCATACCCACCCCCAACACCCAAATACCCCACACAAACCCCAACTCCTCACAACCCCATACCCACCCCCAACACCCAAATACCACACACAAACCCCAACTCCCCACAACCCCATACCCACCCCGAACACCCAAATACCCCACACAAACCCCAACTCCCCACAACCCCATACCCACCCCCAACACCCAAATACCCCACACAAACCCCAACTTGCCAAAACCCCATACCCACCCCCAACACCCAAATACCCCACACAAACCCCAACTCCCCACAACCCCATACCCACCCCAACACCCAAATACCCCACACAAACGCCAACTCCCCACAACCCCATACCCACCCCCAACACCCAAATACCCCACACGAACCCCAACTCCCCACAACCCCATACCCACCCCCAACACCCAAATACCCCACACAAACCCCAACTCCCCACAACCCCATACCCACCCCCAACACCCCACACAAACCCCAACTCCCCACAACCCCTTTCCCACCCCAACACAATCCCCAACTCCCCACAACCCCATACCCACCCCAACACCCAAATACCCCACACAAACCCCAACTCCCCACAACCTCATACCCACCCCCAACACCCAAATACCCCACGCAAACCCCAACTCCCCACAACCCCATACCCACCCCCAACACTTCAACTTCTTTCTTGATGGCTCGGTGGCCACCTCGAGTGGATCTTCTTGCTTTGTCTTCTCTGTTCTCCTTTTTTAACATCCCTCCTTGTCAATGGCTGACTCCGGTTCCGGGATGACGAGGGACCTCCATCCGACTGATTACCTGGAATGTTGGGGGTTTGAATGGCCTGCTAAACGATCGAGATCATTTGTGCATCTTATGAACATAAATTCTGATATTATTTTTTTTGAAGAAACCCATTTAAACGTTCAAGATCAGATCAGGCTGGGTTGGACAAGTTTTTCATTGTAGTTATAATAGCAGGGCCAGGGGCACAGCGACGTTAATCAACAAAAGAGTTTGATTCGCCTCCTCCCAGATTGTGGCTGGTCAATATATAATCGGATAGAATCATAGAAGTTTACAGCATGGAAACAGGCCCTTCGGCCCAACCAGTCCATGCCGCCCAGTTTTTACCATTAAGCTAGTCCCAGTTGCCCGCACTTGGCCCATAACCCTCTATACCCATCTTACCCATGTAACTATCTAAATGCTTTTTAAAAGACACAATTGTACCCGCCTCTACTACTACCTCTGGCAGCACATTCCAGACACTCACTACCCGCTGAGTGAAGAAATTGCCCCTCTGGGCCCTTCTGAATCTCTCCCCTCTCACCTTAAACCTATGCCCTCTAGTTTTAGACTCCCCTACCTTTGGGAAAAGATGTTGACTATCTACCTTATCTATGCCCCTCATTATTTTATAGACCTCTATAAGATCACCCCTAAGCCTCCTACGCTCCAGGGAAAAAAGTCCCAGTCTATCCAGCCTCTCCTTATAACTCAAACCATCAAGTCCCGGTAACATCCTAGTAAATCTTTTCTGCACTCTTTCTAGTTTAATAATATCCTTTCTATAATAGGGTGACCAGAACTGCACACAGTATTCCAAGTGTGGCCGTACCAATGTCTTGTACAACTTCAACAACACGTCCCAACTCCTGTATTCAATGTTCTGACCAATGAAACCAAGCATGCCGAATGCCTTCTTCACCACCCTGTCCACCTGCGACTCCACCTTCAAGGAGCTATGAACCTGTACTCCTAGATCTCTTTGTTCTATAACTCTCCCCAACGCCATACCATTAACTGAGTAGGTCCTGGCCTGATTCGATCTGCCAAAATGCATCACCTCACATTTATCTAAATTAAACTCCATCTGCCATTCGTCGGCCCACTGGCCTAATTGATCAAGATCCCGTTGCAATCCTAGATAACCTTCTTCACTATCCACTGTGCCACCAATCTTGGTGTCATCTGCAAACTTACTAACCATGCCTCCTAAATTCTCATCCAAATCATTAATATAAATCACAAATAACAGTGGACCCAGCACCGATCCCTGAGGCACACCACTGGTCACAGGCCTCCAGTTTGAAAAACAACTCTCTACAACCACCCTCTGTCTTCTGTCGTCCAGCCAATTTTGAATCCAATTGGCAACCTCACCCTGGATCCCGTGAGCTTTAACCTTCTGCAACAACCTACCATGCGGTACCTTGTCAAAGGCTTTGCTAAAGTCCGTGTAGACAACGTCTACTGCACTGCCCTCATCTGCCTTCTTGGTCACCCCCTCAAAAACTCAATCAAATTTGTGAGACATGATTTTCCACGCACAAAGCCATGCTGACTGCCCCGAATCAGTCCTTGCCTCTCTAAATGCTTGTAGATCCTGTCTCTCAGAATACCTTATAGCAACTTACCTACTACAGACGATAGGCTCACCGGTCTGTAGTTCCCAGGCTTTTCCCTGCTGCCCTTCTTAAACAAGGGCACAACATTCGCTACTCTCCAATCTTCAGGCACCTCACCTGTGGCTGCCGATGATTCAAATATCTGTTCGGGGACCCGCAATTTCCTCCCTAGCCTCCCACAACATCCTGGGATACATTTCATCAGGTCCCGGGGATTTATCTACCTTGATGCGCTTTAAGACTTCCAGCACCTCCTCCTCTGTAATATGCACACTTCTCAAGACATCACTATTTATTTCCCTTAGTTTCCTAACATCCATGCCTTTCTCCACCGTGAATACCGATGAGAAATATTCATTCAGGATCTCACCCAACTGACGGGATGCGGCTCCCTATTGAACCCCCGTAGTTCTGGTCAACGTCAATGCCCCTAATTGGGATGATGCGAATTTCATCAACTCTTTGTTATCTTCCCTCTCCAATCTCGGCACACCAGATCTTATTTTAGGAGGTGAACCGAAATTGGATGGATCAAAATCCAAATTGTTTGTCCCATCGGGGGTGGCCAGGGCTTTGTCTTCCTTCATAGTCCCTGTTTTATCCCAATAGTGACTGCCTGTCAATTGGAAAAAAACACGTTCATTCCTACTCTTTGTTTCGTGTCTGCCAATCAGTTTTCTATCCATCTCGATACACTACCCCTAATCCCATGCGATTTCTACAAGAAATTACCAGAACAGCTCATACCTTTGCTGTTAGATTAGTTCAACGACTCCTTATCCTGCAGTTCTAGGGGGCACGATAGCACAGTGGTTAGCACTGTTGCTTCACAGCGCCGGGGCCTGGGTTCGATTCCCGGCTTGGGTCACTGTCTGCTCGGAGTCTGCGTGGGTTTCCTCCGGGTGCTCCGGTTTCCTCCCACAAGTCCCGAAAGACGTGCTGTTGGGTGAATTGGACATGCTGAATTCTCCCCCAGTGCACCCGAACAGGCGCCGGAATGTGGCGACTAGGGTATTTTCACAGTAACTTCATTACAGTGTTAATGGAAGCCTACTTGTGACAATAAAGATTACTATTATTATTATTGACCTGCCTCCATTGCGCTCTGGGGAGGAGAGTTCCAAAGATTAAGTTACAATTAAGGACACAAGACGGCATTGTCGAGCCAGTGATAGGATCACCTCCTTAGAGTCTGGCCTTGCTTCTGTGATCGAAGCAAATTAACAACGAAGCTGAGCGACCTGGAGAATAGATCCCGGAGACAAATATTCACATAATGGTGCTGCCGGAGGGAGTCGAGGGCCGGACCCCCACTCAGCATTTCTTGGACGTGTTCCACAAGATGGTGGGTGAAGATGTACTTCCATCCCTTGCAGAATTAGTCCGGGCCCATCGCTCACTTCGACCCAAGCCTCGTGAAGGAGGTCCTCCTCGTGTTGTGTTCGCAAAATTTCACAGTTTTAAAGAAGAATTTGTGCTTTGATGGGCATGAGAGCACCAAAACCTTGTGAGGGAAGGACACTCCATTAGGCTGTACCAGAACCTGAGGTCAGACTGAGCTAAGAAAAGAGCCGCCTTTAATAAGTATTCTATAAGTATATCATGGATTATCATAGAATTTACAGTGCAGAAGAGAATAGCTAAAGTAAATGTTGGCCCTTTAGAGGACTATACTGGTGAGGTAATAATGGGGAACGCAGAGATCATAGAATTTACAGTGCAGAAGGAGGCCATTCAGCCCATCGAGTCTGCACCGGCTCTTGGAAAAGCACCCTACCCAAGCTCACATCTCCACCCTATCCCCACATCCCAGTAACCCCACCCAACACTAAGGGCAATTTTGGACGCTAACGGCAATTTTGCATGGCCAATCCACCTAACCTGCACATCTCTGGACTGTGGGAGGAAACCGGAGCACCCAGAGGAAACCCACGCAGACACGGGGAGAAGCTGGCGGAGGCACTGAACCATATTTTGGCTCTGTCTTCATGGTAGAGGATAATAATTTCCCAAAAACTGCAGTTAATGCAGAGGAACTTGGTGCTATAACCATCACTATTCAACACAAAGTTCCCTGGATTCTGGAAGGGTCCCAGTGGATTGGAATGAAGCTAATGTAACTTCCCTATTCAAAAATGGAGAGAGGCAAAAAGTAGGAAACTATAGACCGGTTAGCTTGACCTCTGTGGTGGGAAAGTTGCTGGAGGAGATTACTGAACATTTGGAAAGACAAAGCTCAATCCAGCATTGTCAGCATGGTTTTATCAAGGGTAAGTCATGCTCAACAAACTTTAGTTCTTGGAGGATGTAACCAGCAAGGTGAATAATGGGGATCCTGTGGATGTGATATATCTAGACTTCTAGAAGGCGTTTCACAAGGTGCCACATAAAAGACTGATCCCGAAGGTGAGATCATGGCTGGTTTAGCACAGTGGGCTAAACAAATGGCTTGTAATGCAGAACAATGCCAGCAGCGCGGGTTCAATTCCCGTACTGGCCTCACCGAACAGGCGCCGGAATGTGATGACTGGGGGCTTTTCACAGTGACTTCATTGAAGCCTACTTGTGACAATAAGCATTATTATTACATCACAGGGGATTAGAACATAGAACATTACAGTGCACTACAGGCCCTTCAGCCCTCGATGTTGCGCCGACCTGTGAAACCACTCTAAAGCCCATCTACACTATTCCCTTATCGTCCATATGTCTATCCAATGACCATTTGAATGCCCTTAGTGTTGGCGAGTCCACTACTGTTGCAGGCAGGGCATTCCACGCCCTTACTACTCTCTGAGTAAAGAACCTACCTCTGACATCTGTCCTATATCTATCTCCCTCAATTTAAAGCTATGTCCCCTCGTGCTAGACATCACCATCCGAGGAAAAAGGCTCTCACTGTCCACCCTATCCAATCCTCTGATCATCTTGTATGCCTCAATTAAGTCACCTCTTAACCTTCTACTCTCTAACGAAAACAGCCTCAAGTCCCTCAGCCTTTCCTCATAAGATCTTCCCTCCATACCAGGCAACATTCTGGTAAATCTCCTTTGCACCCTTTCCAATGCTTCCACATCCTTCCTATAATGCGGCGACCAGAATTGCACGCAATACTCCAAATGCGGCCACACCAGAGTGTTGTACAGCTGCAACATGACCTCATGGCTCCGAAACTCAATCCCTCTACCAATAAAAGCTAACTCACCGTACGCCTTCTTAACAACCCTCTCAACCTGGGTGGCAACTTTCAGGGATCTATGTACATGGACACCGAGATCTCTCTGCTCATCCACACTGCCAAGAATCTTACCATTAGCCCAGTAATCTGTCTTCCTGTTATTCCTTCCAAAATGAATCACCTCACACTTTTCTGCATTAAACTCCATTTGTCATCACTCAGCCCAGTGCTGCAGCTTATCTATGTCCCTCTGTAACTTGTAACATCCTTCCGCACTGTCCACAACTCCACCGACTTTAGTGTCATCTGCAAATTTACTCATCCATCCTTCTACGCCCTCCTCCAGGTCATTTATAAAAATGACAAACAGCAGTGGCCCCAAAACAGATCCTTGTGGTACACCACTAGTAACTGGACTCCAGTCTGAACATTTCCCATCAACCACCACCCTTTGTCTTCTTCCAGCTAGCCAATGTCTGATCCAAACTGCTAAATCACCCTGAATCCCATGCCTCCATATTTTCTGCAGTAGCCTACCATGGGGAACCTTATCAAATGCTTTACTGAAATCCAGACACACCACATCAACTGCTTTACCCTCATCCACCTGTTTGGTCACCTTCTCAAAGAACTCTATAAGGTTTGTGAGGCACGACCTACCCTTCACAAAACCGTGTTGACTATCTCTAATCAAATTATTCCTTTCCAGATGATTAAACATCCTATCTCTTATAAACCTTTCCAAGATTTTGCCCACAACAGAAGTAAGGCTCACTGGTCTATAGTTACCGGGGTTGTCTCTACTTCCCTTCTTGAACAAGGGGACAACATTTCCTATCCTCCAGTCTTCTGGCACTATTCCTGTAGACAAAGATGACTTAAAGATCAAAGCCAAAGACTCAGCAATCTCCTCCCTAGCTTCCCAGAGAATCCTAGGATAAATCCCATTCGGCCCAGGGGACTTATGTATTTTCACACTTTCCAGAATTGCTAACACCTCCTCCTTATGAACCTCAAGCACTTCTAGTCTAGTAGCCTGAATATCAGTATTCTCCTCGACAACACTATCTTTTTCCTGTGTGAATACTGACGAAAAATATTCATTTAGCGCCTCTCCTATCTCCTCGGACCCCACGCACAACATCCTTGACTGGCCCTACTCTTACCCTAGTCATTCGTTTATTCCTGACATATCTATAGAAAGCGTTAGGGTTATCCTTGATCCTACCTGCCAAACAATTCTCATGTCCCCTCCTGGCTCTTCTTAGCTCTCTCTTTAGGTCCTTCCTAGCTAACTTGTAACTCTCGAGCGCCCTAACTGAACCTTCATGTCTCATCTGTACATAAGCCTCCTTCTTCCTCTTGACAAGTGTCTCGACTGATTTAGTAAACTACGGTTCCCTTGCTCGACCACTTCCTCCCTGCCTGACACTGTGGTAGTATGTATTGGGGGTCATGTGGGACTGGAAGCCCTAATGTCAATGGCTGACAGATCCCGGGTCCTGGTTGGCCGTTGACCTCATGCTCCGCCCTGAAGGCGAAGTATAAGAAGCCGGTGCCTTCCCCCGCAGGCCAGTTTACTATCGGGCTGCTGGGGAACAGACACGCTTAATAAAGCCTCATCGACTTCACTACATTCGTCTCATGGAGTCTTTGTGCGCTACACATACTTATCAAGGACACGCAGTAGCTGTTCCTTGAACAAGCTCCACATTTCCATTGTGCCCATCCCCTCTCCATCCGATGCATCCTAAGTCTTGCCTCATCGCATCATAATTGCCTTTCCCCCAGATATAACTCTTGCCCTGCGGTATATACCTATCCCTTTCCATCACTAAAGTAAACTTAATCGAATTGTGGTCACTATCACCAAAGTGCTCACCTACCTCCAAATCTAACACCTGTCCTGGTTCATTACCCAGTACCAAATCCAATATGGCCTCGCCTCTCGTTGGCCTATCTACATACTGTGTCAGGAAACCCTCCTGCACATATTGGACAAAAACGGACCCATTTAAAGTAATCGAACTATAGCGTTTCCAGTCAATATTTGGAAAGTTAAAGTCCCCCATAACAACTACCCTGTTGCTTTCGCTCCTATCCAGAATCATCTTTGCAATCCTTTCCTCTACGTCTCTGGAACTTTTCGGAGTCCTATAGAAAACCCCTAACAGGGTGACCTCTCCTTTCCTGTTTCTAACCTCAGCCCATACTACCTCAGTAGACGAGTCTTCATCAAATGTCCTTTCTGCCACCGTAATACTGTCCTTGACTAACAATGCCACCCCTCCCCCTCTTTTACCACCTTCCCTGCACTTACTTAAGTATCTAAATCCCGGCACCTGCAACAACCATTCCTGTCCCTGCTCTATCCATGTCTCCGAAATGGCCACAACATCGAAGTCCCAGGTACCAACCCATGCCGCAAGTTCACCCACCTAATTCCGGATGCTCCTGGCATTGAAGAAGACACACTTTAAACCATTCCTGCAACTTTGAAACCTTACTCATGACCTCACTACTCTCAACCTCCTGTAGACTGGAGCTACAATTCAGGTTCCCAAGCTCCTGCTGAACTAGTTTAAACCCTCCCGAAGAGCATTAGCAAATTTCACCCCCCCCAGGATATTGGTACCCATCTGGTCCAGGTGCAGACCATCCCGTTTGTAGAGGTCCCACCGACCCCAGAATGAGACCCAATTATCCAGAAATCTGAAACCCTCCCTCCTGCACCATCCCTGTAGCCACGTGTTCAACTCCTCTCTCTCCCTATTCCTCGTCTCGCTAGCACGTGGCACGGCTAACAAACCAGAGATAATAACTCTGTTTGTCCTAGATCTAAGTTTCCACCCTAGCTCCCTGAATTCCTGCCTTACATCCCTATCCCTTTTCCGACCTATGTCGTTGGTACCTATGTGGACCACAACTTGGGGCTGCTCCCCCTCCCCTTAAGGGTCCCGAAAATACGATCCGAGACATCACAGACCCTGGCACCTGGGAGGTAACACACCAACCGCGAGTCTCTCTCGTTCCTACACTCTCCTATCTATCCCCCTAACTATGGAGTCTTCAATGACTAATGCTCTGCTCCTCTCCCCCCTGCCCTTCTGAGCAACAGGGACAGACTCTGTGCCAGAGACATGTACCCCATGGCTTACCCCTGGTAAGTCCCCCCCCCCCCCAACAGTATCCAAAGCTGTATATGTGTTACTCAGGGGAACGACCACAGGGGATCCCTGTACTGACTGCTTCCTCCCAGCCCCTCTCACCGTCACCCATCTATCTTTATTCTTCAGGGTAACTACATCCCTGAAGCTTCTACGACCACCTCTGCCTCCCGAATGATCCGAAGTTCATCCAGCTCCAGCTCTAGTTCCCTGATGCGGTTTCGGAGGAGCTGGAGATGGGCGCAGTTCCCACAGATGAAATCAGCAGGGCGTCCCTCACCTCAAACATTCTGCAGGAGGAACATTGCACTACCTTCACTGCCATCCCCTCTAGATAAAAAAAGAAAGAGCTTACCTTTTATTCACTCCCCTTCTCAGCAAGCACTCACTCAGCAACCTCTGCGCCCCGCACGATAACACCCGAGGGAAAATAAAAGAAAAAGTTCTCGCCAGTCACCAGCCAATCTCTTACCTGCAGGCTGTGACGTCATGGTTCAACTTCTTTCTACTTTTACCTGCCCTCGAGCCTTCCTCTTGATCTTTACAGCGGTTGTTTTTTGGGGGGTTAGAGGAGGGGGTTGGGAGGGAAACACTGAAGAAGTGTTTCGGGTTTAAGTGTCACTTGACAACAACACCTCCACAAACCACCTTCAAGTTAGAGTGACCGCACCGGACGTATGCAAATTTTCCCCGCAACAGCCAATCAGCAGCTCCGCTCTACTGCC